>NC_091099.1:7795357-8426071 GCF_024713975.1 Paralichthys olivaceus | reverse complement strand
GACGACGGCGGAGCTGCTGGAGCTGATGCAGTGGAGCGACCTGATCCTGTTCGACTACCTGACGGCAAACTTCGACAGACTCGTGAGCAATCTGTTCAGCCTGCAGTGGGACTCGCGCGTCATGGAGCGGGACACCAACAACCTGCTAAAGACGCCGCGCGGTGACCTTGTGTTCATCGACAACGAGGCCGGACTCGTGCACGGCTTTCGGGTGTTGAACATGTGGGAGAAATATCACAGCACGGTGCTGGGCTCCGTGTGCGTGTTCAGAAAAAGGACCACGCAGCGCGTGGCGGAGCTGCACAGGCGCAGAGACTCCAGGAAAAGGCTGCTGGAGCTCTACAGAGACAGCGAGCCTTTGTCTGTGGAATTAGGATTTCTCTCAGATGAGCACGCTGGTGTTCTCCAGGACAGGATAGACAGATTACACAAACACATTTTACATTGCAGAGGCAAGTACAGCCAGCTGTGAACATCAGGCACATGGAGTTTTGTTTTGCCTGCACAGAATAATGAGTTTTGCAAACACCTGTGCTAAACTGATGCGCATCACATAAACTGTGTTGAACATCCAGCTGAACTACCTCCTGTGAATAGAATGTTTTGGCTACTTTATGAATAATTAAGTTAAACACATGTTTATAAGCTCCATGCACAGGTTTTCACTGTATGCCTCACAGAGAGGAATGTTTTAGGTCTCTCTCGCTCATCTAACTTCACTCCCCGAGGCTCACCTGGATAGGAATCGATGTAAAGATATATTTGTGACTAAAGGGTATCATAACGCAGCCCTTCATGTGTGTTTGGATTCTTTCCTTGTGTTTAGTAATCCTAATGAAAAACTCCTAAGCCTTAACATAAGTTGACTCTTGAATACTGTATTACTGTAGACATCTGGCTCGCTTTTTATAGGAAATCTTTTGCACAGTACCTTGTACCCGCACTCTGGTAGTTTGGATTGCATTTTCAGCCTTAAAGTCACAAATGTTTATTGTACATGTTGTAAGTAAGTTGTAAATATCATCTGCCAACCTGTTTTGGATATTTGATGCTCCACTAATTTAATTGTGCATTGTAACATTCCAAAATCTCTTGTCTTTTTTGATAAATACACTGTAATTTAACTTAAGTATTGTCTGTGTCATATGTAGTTTGTGCTAAAACACCTTATTAGAGTGTATCACTAATATATAATACCCAGTTTGTGTGGAGAGGTGGGAATTTTATTCAAGCCTCCATACTTGCCCATTACAGTGCTCTCATTGTGCTGTAGAAATTTCTTGTAGGAGCATGTTGTTCCCAAGGAGCCATTCTGTCAGCCACGGGCGCACTACCACAGGAATCTCTAATCCCCTTTATAATCTCACCCAGAATGATGAACTGAAGGAGACAAGTGACATCATTTGACATCCTCTGAAAGGGGTATTACTGTTCCCTCACGAAATCAAAAAACAGTTTGCAGAATATTTGTCATGCCAGAACTATAAACAGTCAATCTACAGCCAAGGCTGGATGGCTTATTGGCTCAATCTGTTCACATGAAAAGTAAGAAAACTCCCACACTGCATGGGAGTCTGGGCTGCTGAGAGGCCAAACCAGCAATTAATGAGAGCTGTGCTCTCAAGGGGCAGTCCTGTTTACATTTTCTTTCTCAGAGGTTCAATGTGTTATCATGAAAGATTGAAAAGGAAAAGTACAGGTATGGTGCTTAAAGGTCACATGTATGATTTTGCCTTTTACATCAGTCTTCAATTTGACCCTTTTGGAAGCAGCTTTTCCTTATTAGTTCCACCACCGGACCAACTCTGTGTCTGATTTCTGGTTCTTGCACATCAGAAGGAAAGTCGATGATCAATGAGGTTTAATTCTTTCCAGCCTTTCACTATACTGCACCTCATCTGGTTTCTCTTACAACTTTTATATATATAGAGAGAGAGAGAACTCCAGGGCACAGCACTTCTGTTTGTATAGCTCCAGGGAGAAAAATGAGGGGATGAATCTATCTTTTTCAAATAGTGACTTGATTTGTGCTCTTGCTTCATTTAATGGATTACAGCATGTAAATCAGAGATTTGTGCTTCTCCTTGTGCTAGGTCACTATAGTTGCAGATGAGCAGCAGAGCAGGTTTAAGCAGGTGTAACTGGAGGCTTTTTCCAGACTAACTGCCTTCTGCAGCTGTAACAGGGACTTGGGGATCAATATGTGCGCTGACAGTTGTATAGGGAAAAGCAGGTCATGTTAATGCGCTGGTTGCTGGGTGTAGGGTTAACATGTGGACATGTGTGTGTCGTGACGGCTGCAAAGACTGCACTTGCACAGCTGGACCTGGTGCATGTCTGTTAATGCCAAACATCGCGAGGAGATTTATGACAGGCTGCAGACACCAGGGATTAAACATAACGCTAAACTAAGGAATGCATGTCTAAACCAGACCCACAACCTTTACTCCTTTCCTGCCACGCACAATCTCCCTTCCACTGCATTCACCCACATCTTGCTCTTCCTGCCGCACATCTGTCTTCACTGTTAACACGGCTGTCACCTTCGTTTGTTCACTAAATGAATATGAAACTTTCATTTTCCTAATGAGTTTTTTGTGGGTTCCTTAGTACAAGAAAGACATTTTTAACCAGTGACCATGCCAGCTGCAATCACACTAATGGTGAATTTCAAAGAGGTTGTTGAATCACCCTTTTAACTGTTTGCATATGTTTCCCCCTTACTCTTCAGAGAGGCCTGGCCTCTTTCAGATCACCGCACAAATTCCCAAAGTCTTTTTTTTCCCCACCCTGAGGCAGCCAATACACATATTATACCTTTGTCACACAGTCTAATGAAGTTGACTTGTGGCACCAGTGCAGTGGGTTATTAAGCTTTACGGAACATGCCCACATGCAGGCCAGTGTTCTGTGGTTCCTTCCACATGTGCTTGTTTTATGCGTCAACAGACAGAATCACAGGCTCAGACAGTCCTACAGCCAGGGGCCCGCAGCAGGCCCCGGCAAAGACCCCAGGTACTCGAGCTGATCTTCTTCTTCTTTGTGAACATTGCAAACATTCCAGAGGAGGTGAGGGAGGATCATCTCCATGGACACGCAAATGCACACAGACACGTCTCAGGCAGGCAAGTGTAAGGAGTCCCAGCTGTGCACATAAACCTTTGAGTTGGTGAAGCTCCTACTTCAAGATGTTTATAAATTCCAATAAAGTTGGGATAACCAGTAGGTTGTATAAAAAGAAAGCTGCTCATATTGATGAAAATGTAAGAACTTGACGCTTATTATTGTAGCTTTCTTGATGAGACTTCCTAATCACAATACAGGCAAGAGTTAGTAATCGCTGCTTAGCTTAGCTATCTGGCTCCAAAGATAACAAAATCTGCCTCCCAACAACTCTGAAGGTCACTAATCACCACAACCGCTTGTTTTTTTCTGCATAAAAGGCAGCAAAAAGAAACACTGCTTTTGAAAGTATTTCTTGGCCGAGGTAACTTCTGGTTGCCTGGCAACCTTACGGCGATGACAGTTACTAACCAAGAAACAGTCCAGCACACAAACCTTGTAAAACTGTCTCCTGTTAATTAGTGAGCTGCAGAGGTGCTCGTAGGTGGATTTTGTTGCATTCGAAAAGAGCCCAGCTATAGGCAGCTGATGTCCCTCTATAGACAGACATGAGTGAAGTATCAGTCTTCTCGTGGAAATGACCAAAAAGCTCATTAATTGCACCAGGTATAAAAGACTCCGCGCTTTAACCAAAAAAGTACTGTTTGTCTGTTTTTGCCAAACATCAGGCAACTGAAACTGTTCCTTTTTCCCAGTGGACCTGCCATGTGTGAGTGGATGGACATAAATGGCATTCTTTCAGCGCAGGAACTTCCTGTCCACGACTGAATGATTTCATTACGAAACACAGCACATACTAGGGGGGAGAGTCCCTTAGTCACAGCTGAGCGGATGCGGGCCATGAAGGGTAAACCGGGGGGCTGGGGCAACAACTGGAGGGGCTTTGGTGGTGGTAAGGGCTGAACATCCAGACTGTGGTGTGCCTGGAGAGCTGGCACAAAGCTGGCTTTGTCCAAACTACGGTTGTAAGCATAAGGTCAGGGCCTCTTGGGCATTCTTTCTCGAGACAAAGTAGAAGGTAATGAGTAACTTAAGGGGTCTGCACATTCCTCAAATAATAACAAGAGGAAAAACTGTTAAGTGCAGTGACCTCCCCTGTTTTCATCTCAGCATGTGTATGTCCTAATCTATTTCGATAAGATAAGAAGTCCTTTATTAGTCCCACAATGGGGAAATTTGGCCAAATATAAAGACATCCTGTCCTCTTCTCTGTCCTTTACAAATAAAGTTGGTGTTAGATGCTGCATTTTTAGCAAGAGACTATCTATAGGCGTGAGTTTTGGATTTGTGGTATGTAGCTACGTGTCATCACACGCTGCAAGTTTAACAAGTCTTTGCACCTGGAAACATCACAAGGGACTCTCAGCTCGGTTTATTTCTCCCAATGGATGTACTGTAAAGTCAGATGTGGAAGCACACAAGTGTTTGATAAATGGGAGTTAATAAAAATGTAAAGCGTGAGAGAAAAAGGGTTAAAAAGAGAAGGTGAAGTGCGGGGTTATGTGTCAGGGCAATGAGTCGCTCTTTGTGTGAGACCATGTAAAACTAAAACAGATTTCTGCTTTCTTGAAAGAGAGATTGCCATAAATTCTGATGGTTAATGTCCTCAGTCAAAAAACTCCCATCCTTTGGTTGGGAATAGCTTTAAACATGCCTCTAGTCACATGGGAACAGACTAATACATCTGTCCAGCTGTTGTCCTCTCTCTCACGGTTGCCACGTTTGCGGATTACGGAGGAGATTACATCCATCATGTCTCTTTTCATCAAGAAGGCTGTTGCTGTTGTTGTTCTAGATTATTTTTCATTATCTAATGACAACTCAGATTTTGATGGAGGCTATGTTGACAGAAATACACAGGACAGCAGTCATCTAATGTTTTAGAATACCTCATTATACCATTTAATGGTATTATTAGATATGCAGCAATAATATAGCCTAAAGTATGTATACAGGCAGACAGAGATATGCATATAATCCATTAAACTGTTTCTGAAACAAGAACTGTGTAACCTCAGTTTGGATTCCCTCTATTTTCCCTTAATACGATTTGCGTCATGCCAGTCATAGCATACATAAATATAAATCCTGATTAATTTCACCACTTAATTCCATCCTATTTGTTATGCTTCGTCCCTCAAGCTCTGTCTCCAAAATGTCAGACCATAGCCTGAAGAAATTCATAAGCCTCATTTGGTTTCATGTAAAACATTTGCATTTTATTGCATAAAAAGAATGGGTATGAAACCCCATTTCACAATGTAAACGGTATATGCCGTGACACTATGAATAAATCTTCTGTATAATGACGGCTTTCTACACACTAACGGCACATTTAGATGAAAAAGTTTGCCCTCGTTCAAAGTCAGACATGCCAAATGTTTGCGAAAGAGCTGAATTCAGGGTGTGATTTTTTTCCACCATTGTAGCACGTCTTGAAATTCTTTTTTGTTTATTTAATCTAGGATTACCCAGGCGTGACATTAGCTGCCTTGTAAGAACCTTGTTGTGTTCAAATGTTTTTCCCTCGCGTTCCAGCTCCTTACATTGACCGAAAGGTTGCACAGCCTTTGATTGAAATGCTTGAAGGATTTGGATTTTGCTCACGGTGAAGCTCATTGGCTCCTCAGTACAGTCTGTGGACAAGTTTCTTGTACATACTGTTTCATTAATATGCATCATCTCTATGCCATTCTGAAATGGTATGCTTATGGAAATGACTTTTTTGCTTCAAAGAATGACTGATCGCATTCATAGGGAGATAATCTATTATTTTTCTGTTGAATGCGTTCTTTCTCACGGCCACCTGCACCGAACACAGACTGGTCGTAATTAAGACGTTTTTATGTAAATGTTACGAGGGGAGAATCTGAATATGAATCCCCACTGCCAGACAAAAAGTTGATTGGTCCAAATTAATTGGATGGACATATGGTTGTGTGTGCGCTGATGAGAGGACAGGTTTTCAGATACTGAATAGGTGAGCAAATGCTGCACCATTTACACAACAGTATAACTACTGCCACTGCATAGCGCTTACAAAACCCTCCGTCTACTCAACAGCATGACAGTATCTGTTCATTTCTGCACTCTCTTTTCTTTTTTTTCTTTGCGTGTGCGGCGACTGTGTCATAGGAGCTTTGTCCTCTCCATGCTTGAAGTGCGGAGAGAATCAATACACAGAAGGGTAAGGGGACGTGTGATACTTGATGACAAAATACCCACTACCTGCTGAAACAGCACATTCCTTCCTGCTGGCTGACCGCTTGCTTTTTGAATGTTAGTGCTGGCTGGAGGCTGTATCCTGTCGGAGACCTGCATGTAGTTGCTCACAGCATAATCCTTTTGAATTGTGGCACTCACTGGTTGCGCTGGTGCTCAGTAATTCGGTCATTTCTATGTAAATTACACTCTTTGCCACCATAATAGGCTGTTGTACCAAACAAATGCTCTGGCTTGCCTCGTTCCATAATGGTACACTGTTACACTGAAATGATTAAAGCTAACTGTGAGAAAATGTCATGACAGTCAATCAGTTAAGTAGATAAGTCAACTGGAGCGTACAGAGGAGAGCATTTAGCAGCAATGAAGACAGGCATAAGAGGTAGGAAGTCATTTTGGGTTGCGTCCAGGCGCTGGCCTCACTGTCGAGAGGGAAGTGCTCACTAGAGACAAACATTAGGGGGGGGGGTTATGGCTGACTCTGCAGTATCATTGTGATTTGAACAACATTGGATATGCCTTAGTGGAGGTGAGATGGGAGTGCCTATAAGAATGTGCCAATGTATATACATTGTGATTAAATTATATACAATAACCTAATAAAAGTTTATGTAATTTCATGCCTACTCTACTTCAGGATTTCATAAACCTAGACTTTGTTGCAAATCTTGGCAGCACTGCATGATGGATAATCTCAGCTCCCACCAACATTATTATCCTTTATGTCCTTGATAACAATATCAGTTGATGGCGATGTTACTTTGACTTTGACCAAAAAATCAGTTTTCTGTCTATCTGCTATCTGTTCTCAGAGGAATCTCTAATTTTTTCCAATGATGAAATGACAGAAGAGCAGCAGGTAGCAAAGATAGTGTACTGTATGTGTCTGGTGAGCAACTTTGATTAGAAATGAATGGGGGGGCCATCTTGAAAAAGGTGTCTCAATGCTTCTGTTTGATATAAGTCGTCCTCTTACATCCACCCCAGGTCAACTGAATGGCTGGCAGTGGCATGGTTACTATGGGAATCTGGCCTTAGATAAACTGGAAATAAAAAGTGGACAAACCAGAGGTACTAAAAATACAAACATATATGGTGTTTCCCTTGTATTCTATGGTACTTTTAATTATATATTATTATCCAAGACATTATGCCCCTTCCACACCTGTAACCTGACTCATCTCAAATAACAAGTCTGAGACATCCAGGCCTCCCACGCCAGCAGCCACAGCAATTATACTGTGTTCCGACATGACTGCAGGGTGAGGCTTGGTGTCGAGCACTTCATGACACCCTCACGTTACCCGAACCAAAGGAGAAAACAATACAGGGTGTAGCGGTTCACTTCCTACCACATTGAGAGGCAATTCAAGTAGCAAAAACTCTACAAGGTTCTAACCTTACACTTTATAGAACACACATCCTTTAGCAATGTGACTGAAATGCTGAATGTGAGAGGTTTCTATATCCTCTCTAAAAAAAAGAGCACTTGACAGACAGGGTGGGGTATAGGAAATTCTGAGAGTCATATCATTTTGTGAATCAGCAAGGTTGTAGTCAACACAACAAGGCCTTGATTTAGACTCCTGTCCTTGTTTCAGTTTTATTAGGTCTCTGCTCCTGTATCTTTTTTTCTTAGCTCTAAGCCTTTTCCCTTAATTTCTCTCTGTCTTTCTCGTTCTGCTTCTTCTCATCTATTTGGCCTGTGCAAATATTGCCATTGTGAGCTCCTGCGAGCATTGATTGATTGCGGGAGGGGGCAAATCATCTTGGCCGGTTACAAAGACATCTTCCACAAAATCAATGCCACTGAAAGAGAAACTATATCTTTTTAGGATTCCAAAACCCTTTGTAATATAGCACTGTCTACCACAGGGGAAAATCTAGTATTTTGTCTCCTTTTACTTCATTCTGCCCCCCCCCACTTCTTCGATTTTTGAACTTCTCATTTGTTCTGTGTCATTTATCCTTTAAAAGAGAAAAGGGGGGTTTTATTTGACGCTTTGAAATATATCACAGTGATCAGCTTGTGTATATGAGTCAATTTTAATGGCAGAATTGATAGCCTCCCATCAGGTAATGGAACAGCTATAGAGATTGGCTCTGAGATGCACTAGGACAGAAAACAGACATCTCCAGCAAGGGCAAAGTGATTTATTAATTTGTGTGTGACATTTATGTCCCTCCTGCGTTTGCTTGTCATGTGGACGACACAGGGAGCAATAGAGTTGTCAGCTTCACTCTCACATATAAGAAGACCCATACTGAGATTATTAGTTGAAGTGCTGTGCATTAGTTTTGAGTATGTTTTTTTATTTTTCAAAATCAAATGATGCAAATTTGAAAGAGTGGATTAAACCACTTGTTTATCAAACTGAGGGGAGGTGTGGATAACCAGGGGGAATATAGAGTTGAACGAAGTTGAGTTAATATGATTTATTTGTGTAAAATAAACAAACAAGAGTTTACGGCTGGTATCAAGCTGTCCTGACTCATTTCCTTAATCCCCACAAAATTAAACTTGGCTCCTCTTGTATTTGTGGCTTTCCAAAATATTGTTAATGGTTGATAAAAATTGTGTTGCATTAGGAGGGCATGGACTTTTTTTGGGCTGCATTTTAACTGATTAAGCAAAAAGAAAAACTTTAAAGATTAACCAACTTTACCAAGGCTGAGCAATCCAAAACTGCACCAAATTGTGCACACTCATAAATATCAACCCACATGTCCCTGACTTTTGAAAATCAGATCTGAGCATTATTCCCTCAAAAACAAATGCTTACAAATGCCCTATATTGTACTTTTAAAAAAGTGAAGAAAAAAAAAGAAGATCCGGAATGGGTTCTTTCGGGGCCCTATCCTTTCCCCATGAAAGTCATCGGTTTCATTAGACTCATACATATATAGTAAGTACACAACATATCTCAGGAGACTAAAAGAGAACCAAGGACATACACCTGGTGCACAGATTCAAACAAACCTCTGCTCTCATTGAGAGACAAAACAAGTGGAGGGCAGTGTAGTGACTATGCTGGGACAGGGATAAGCAGATGGGTGACTCTGAGTGTGTCGGCTCAAAGAATGTGAGCTTGCTGAGCAGGAACAGTAGAGTCAGGCTGGGCCACGACCCCAACCATGTTCTGTTTTTATAACCTTCCGCCTTTCAAAAACACCGCTCTCCCTGCTATCCCTGAACCCTCTGCCATTTCATTCCATCTGAAGTTGCTGCTGGACACGCAAGTCAGTATTACACGCTCATGTTCCCGTCTCGTAAAAAAACAAAAAGTGTGTGGGTACGAGCCGCCGTCAGTAGACTTTTGTTTCATGCTTCTCCCGTGATTCAAAGGCATATTACCCACACCTAAGATAGTTGACCACCAGAACTAATCCATCCGTCATGGTGGCTGTCAACATGTTGCCCTTCGTAGGTATAAGTACGCCTTCCTTCTCTGAGCCATGCCTGTGCCTCATCACCCCTCCCAGGTGTTCCCATAACTCATCGGGGGCCTCAAATCCCACGTGGACATTCCTGAACTTCAGAGGCACATCGGGAGATGAGAGCCTGGATTTATGGCTTGCTGATGGACAGTGAAGGGGGGTGGGCAGCGGAGTGGGGGAAGGCGATAGGGTCCACTTCAAAGCAGAGGAAGCGTTTGTTGTTGTTCCCTCCATCGCTCGCTGATGCACACATGTACGGCTCTCTCTTCCCCTCTGCGCCTCTGACAGCTGGATCGCTCGGTCACTGGCTTACACACAGTCACGCAAACAATTATTGTAGCTTTCATTTCATTTTTTGTTTCTACGTGACTAGACATAGGTGGCGTTTTACAGCTTGTCTCTCACACGCTGCTCTTTGACGACATGCAGGACTATTGCGGACACAATGTAGTCTTTCGTTTTTCATTTTATCAAAGGTGACCCTTCATTGATTGCCTCCAAGCTTTTTATTATTGCACCTGAATTAAATATTCTTCATGCTCTTAAATGCCACCTACTGCTGCACTGTTATAATTTATTTGCATGACTTTGCCTATAACATTATAGGTCATAGACAAGTGTGTGTGTGTGTGTGTGTGTGTGTGTGTGTGTGTGTGTGTGTGTGTGTGTGCGTGTGAGAGTATTTGTACTTTGGTGAGGAAGCGCCGCCTATGTTCCCAACCAGCTCGTGTTACGTTGCAGGGGCTCGCCGTGTGTGTGTGAGGTTGATGGATGTGTGGAGTGGTGTCGTTCCTTTAAGCCGGATGTGTAATGAACCCAGCTTTGCCTCTGTAACTTTGGGGGTGATTGATTGCAAACACAGACCATTTAACATGCAAGGGTGCTGCCCCTTAACAATGCAACAAAGCTTTTCAGATGAGATCGCACATGAAACATGAGACACGCTGCTTTTGTCCATAGTGATCTGCTTATTAAATTAAAGCGAGGCTATAATCAAGCTTTATCTCAGCCCTCGAGAGTAATCATCCAAAACGAGAAAAAAGCTGCTGATGATTGATACACAATTTACTCTTTCATACTGTTGAGTCAGAAATACACAACTTGTGTTACTGTTATAGCACTGACTAACATCTTCCCAACTCCTTGTTAGGGTGGAAAGCTGATGTATCCTGTAGCTGTTATTCCAAGAAACCATTTCCAAATTCTTTGCTATTGCACTCAAAATTGGGTTGTGCATCCTATTTGTTTTTTTTACCATTCAGATATTGATAGCAAGCAAACACTGCACCTGGTGAACATGAGGCTCTGCTTATCACCTGGCTAATATCATATGGTGAAACATGGTGGTGGCAGCATCTTGCTATTAAGGGTCATGCTCAGCAGCAGGAAAAGAGTGACTGGAATGGGGGAAGGGGGAATGCAGCCGTCCTTGAAGAAAACCTGCTCCATAGCACGCAAAGATTGGGGCAAAATTTTAATCTTCATCACAACAATATCCCAAAGCTTATAGTTTAGGAGAGGCTTTGAGTAAACCCCCATTGAACACCTGTGGGCAAATCTGATGATGGCTGCACAGACACTTCGAATTCAATCTGAAGGAGCTTCAGAGAATCTGCTGCGAACAATGGAATGCCGGCTGTACAATGCTTCATCTCTCATTGATAATGCATATATATAAATATAATATGGCACTGGTCCTCGAAAGAGAAAAGAAGTGACCAAGTTCACTGGTTGCTTGAGATTGTCGGCATCTGTTGGTAGCTAGTGAGCTAATTCCCTGAGGTAAGAATTGAAGGCTGTGCCTATAAAAAGGATGACGTCAGCGGGACGCAGGCGAGGCCTGAAGAGGCGGAAGAAGAGTTATCTTCCCTTGGTGTAGCAGGGATGAGTCAGGATGAGATTGTGCTGCCTCATTGACAAGCTAAGGCTGGTAAAGAGGAGTCTTCTTCATAGCTTTTCAGTCTCACTCAGCAGTTTTCTAAAATAACAAGTGATTCCAAAGCCCAGAAATTAGACTTATCCAAAGGAAAACAAGCGAGCGACGGAAGACAAATGAACAGTGCCAATGGATACAATATAAAGAAAGTGGTAACGAGAGAAAACAAGGACTTGAAAGGGGAACAAGAGCAAAACAGAGCAACAAGCACTGTTTACACTTCAGTAAGTAATAAAGTGCAGCAGTACTGATTGGTGTACATCTGTTGCTGCAATGAATATTGGCATGTAGCTGGCCCCTAATAGTGTTGCTGTGCTGTGTGACTGTTGGCCCATATGAAATAATTAGCACTGATGACCATTTAGCCTCTATGGGATAGAAAAGTGCCCTAATGGCTTGAATTTCATAATCTGATATTGGTTGGTGTGTGTCGCCTTCTGGTTAAATCTCCGTATAAAATGTAATACATTGAAAGATTGAGTTAGATTTTGTTTGTCAGTTGCCGATTGGATCTCTTTTATGGGTAGAACAGGAGAGAGGAAAAGAAAACAGGAAGAGAGAGAAGAGGAGATGAGAGGTGTGACAGACAGATGAGAAACCAACAGAGCTGCTGGAGAGGTGACGAAGAGGAGAGAATCAAAAAGACAAACCAGAAACACAGTTAACGCAGTATGAGATGGTTCAAATCAGTCACAGTTCACACAAAAGCGGCAGCAGCTATGAGACCATGGGCTCGTCAGATTCCAAAATAGAATGCAGCATTAGCAACATGTGATCTAGTATTGGGCTGCTTCATCAATGTCACAGCTCTTTTTTTTGTCTCCTTAGTGTTTTAGTCCCGCTGCTGAAAAGATATATAATAATAAAGTTGAATGAGTCCACAGTCTCACATCTTACAGCTATTAATTTTACGCTGAAATGTCAGACGATATGTTTCAATGCCTGGTTATCGAGTGTGAAACGATGGGCTAATTTATCTCAAATTTAATGTACATACTATGAAGTGATTAAAAAGTGGAGGGATCTGTGTACATAATACTTTCTGAGGCCACTGTATGTGTCCTGTCCCCATTTTGTCTCTGTGTATGCCCTCACATTGTTTTCCATCTCTACCCCTTGCAGGGAGCCTCTCTAACCTGCCTCATTTCAGTCATTGCAGAGAAGCTTCTGCAAAAGCCTGATGCTCTAGATTTGTGTGTGTGTGTGTGTGTGTGTGTGTGTGTGTGTGTGTGTGTTTGCTGTGCTGGCCCTGAAGTGACACACTGAGGGTATAAATAGAGCAGGCCCACAGATCACTGTGCCAGACAGAATGTGGCATCTGCTGTGCTGGGAGTGCAAAGTGTTAGAGAGCCACTAAACTCTTCTCCATTCCTCTTCCCTACTCTGTCCCTCTCTCATCTTCTTTATACTGCCGTCTGTTGATTCCCCTTCTCCTCACTACCTCCCTCCCAATCTTTACCTTTGTCATCATCATCTCTTTTCCCCTTCTACTAGTCCCCTTCTCTCTCTCTGTCTCTTTCTTTCAGTCCCTCCCTTGCTCTGATCCCCTCCTCCTCTCACATTCTGCTACACATCTGCTGCTATGCGTTGAGTGCTGTGGAGCAGTCCCACTTACAATTTAGGCTATAAGATCCTGTTTCTAAACACACAGAGGGAAACTGAGATGGGGGAGAAAGCGATATGAAATGAAAGAAGTGAGGAAGGAAAAGGCAGATAGTTGGCCCCGCAGTAGTTAACATCAAAGTCCTGATTTCATATTAACAATGCTTTACAAATTCCTTCACTGCAATGCTATACATGCTCCATGTGAAAAACAATTTAATCCCATGGGATTACATGGTGCACTTGCGAGGCATTCTAGAGCAGGAAGGACAATTCTGTAAGCACGGGAGATAAAGCAGAGTCATTGTAATTCTCAGCTGGTTATTTCCCACCCACTGCCGATTATTAACCCTACTGATTTAGCGATAAATCCCCCTGCTCTCTGTGAAACCATAATAAAGCACATGACATGGTGCAACTAACTGTAGCATATGATGCAGAAATGCACATCCAAACAATACGCCTCATTCATCCTTTATACCCACGGTCCCTCTATACGTGCACGCTCCTCAAAAGCCCAATTAAGAATGAGTTCCCAGTAGTGTCAATGTACTTGCTGTATTCGTTCATTTTTTTTTATTTCCCACATGCACACCACTTAATCTCATAATCTGCTTTTGCTGTGACGAGTGTTGTATTCCCTCAAAGACGGGAGATAAACAGATTGTAGTACACATATGCACGTACGCACACACAGTCCCAGTGTCAACCAAATTAATAAGCAGCTTAATTGTCATTAGATTTCCATTTTTTTAAATGATCCATCCACTCTCTCTACTCCACCAATATTTATTTTTCTCTTTTCATCCCATATCCTGTTCCTCGGCTGTCTTCACACATTATGACAGGTAGTCTTCCACATTTTGTTTGCTGACTCGGTCCCCCCCCCCCCCCCCCCCCCCCCCCCCCCCCCCCCCCCCCCCCCCCCTGGCAGCTCCATAATTGTTTTAGGAGTTGATATTGGACACTGGCACTGAAAGACTTGCAGCAATACATGGAGTAAACAGGAGGGTGCTGCAATCAGGCAGATGGGGGACGGTCCAACCGTCAGTCAGAGAACAGCGGCAGGTCAACTTTTCATCCTTTTGTTTGCTCGCAGGCAGTGTTCTTGTCTGTGAGGACGAAATTCAATCTTCATCCTTTTCACTCAGTTGTCCTCTCCCCTCCACGTCTCTGTGCTTCTGTCTTCTAACCTGCTCTCCCCCTTTTTTCCCAATCTTCTTTTCTGTCTCTCTTCCTCCTCCTTTGTCACCACTCACATCACTCACACAAGCGAGGCACACCCACACACAAAAGTCTACTGGGTTTTGTTAAGCCTCAGGCGTTGCTGTTTGAGTGAACATTGTGTGATTGTTTTTCGCCTTTAAATCTGTAATTACCTCACCAATTGAGCCAAATGCAGTCTCACTCCATTATCTTCCCCATCCCCCAATTTTCCACTCTGACAAGGACAGAAATGAGGCTCATGTTTCCACCTTTTGACTGCAGTGACATCTCAAGATCAATGCCAGACACAAATGAAATGACTTAGAAGGTCAGCTTCAACATGATAATAGGAGGTTTGTGATGTGAAAGGCTTTGCTTTAAAGACCAGTTATCCTGTTCCTCGGAAACCCTTAAATTCTTATCAGCACAATCCAAACTGTGAAAGCCTGGCAGCTAATTTGAACTATCATTGGCTGTCCGTCTCGTTTTTCTCATATTTTCTCGTGTCACTGTACACACTCACCTTGGAACAGTCCCTTTCAGCATTTTGTAAGCTGAGTCCGTGTCAATCGAGCATGAGCCACATAGGACGACATCTGGGGATTTGAAAGGTTGGAAGGCTTTTGGCACCAAGAACTTTCCAGGGCCACATCATTGCCAGGATGCCATACGTCAGGGGGCACAGAGGAGCATTGTGACCCGGTGCCCACGTTTTAGGGGGCCTGCTGAGAGGGACCACAGAGGAAAACACTGAATGTCATTGTTATAAAGTGCCAATGATCTGCTCTGTTTCCTCTGCTATGATGTCATGGAAGTTAGTGGTCCAGCTGTGGCCAAGCACGCATGACTGCTGAAAAAGCCTGTTAATCTTAACATTCTGTGTCAACGCTTGTTACTATATTCCAGCATGCAAGCTCTATTTCATGTTCTTATTAACTTGCAGACTTATGTATATTTACATCCAATATCTTTCAAATATTTGGATGTAGCTGATCTAAACATAAATGCTGAGTTGTCTACTCTGCAGCGTGAGTCAGTGGCAAGTACACACTTGTTTGCCACTGATGAAGCACAGATGTTGCATGTCATGAGTAAAGCCAAGACATAACAACCTCAGAAAAGCCTTGCTTTGTGTTTGTCTCACTTATTTCTTCCCCCAAGAGAAAGACCGAGAATATCTATCTGCACTTTTCAGATCTTAATCAGATTACAGAAGGTAGTTTTACGAAATAGATAATCTTCTGTTAACCTGAGACAAAAACTAAAGACATTCTGAATTAGACTATTGATTCAAGAGCTTCCCCGTGTGACAAGAGTTAATTTTGTAAATAACCAGAGGAAGATAAAACATAGCAGCAGAAAGGGTTTTATTTCTAAGTTGCTGGAGGTCAGATCATCATGCACACAGAAAACCTGGTAAACCATCAGTGTTTTATTTCAAAACTTAGAGACATAACCCATGCAACAGTTGATTTGTTCCTCCATATCTTGACTACTGAAACATATATTCAAAAGTATTATTTCATTATTACAAGCCCGTTCACTGCTACAGATACCGCACTGGCAGCAGCATCTTGGATCGAAACAAAAATAAAAAATGACTCAACAAAACATCTGGCTGAAGTGCAGACTTGTGAAATGGATCGGTCATTTCTCATTGCGTTGGAGCTCCTGAGCCTCTGTGTGAGATGCTTTGGTCAGTAATGGGCTCACTCTTGCAGCCCCCGGCACATCATACTCTCAGTGGGCCTGTACGGTGGCTAACAGCTAGTTGGCATAGTTAGCAGAGCCGTGCTGTTGCTGGTGTAGCCCATGGAATGTGTTAAATAGGTGAAGCTGCTGTGTTTCAGTTTCAATAGCACTGCAGTGGGCAGATGACAAGTGTGTCCTGGGTGTGAGTCGCTAAAAGATGTCACAGAGCAGAAAATGGTGGAATATTAGCATGTTTACATCACTACCAGTCAGAACTGGATCCATTTTTGCTCTATAAACATGGGAAGGACAAATTGTTTTACATGGCAGAGAATAATATGCACTAACAAACACAAATGGTGTGTGGCTTCACTCTGCTCAGGATGCCTTGACTCCACTATCCACATATCTTATAATATAACATAAGAAATAGCAGCATGGGTGAAAAAAGAAATGAATAATCTCGAAAAACTACTAAGAAATGTAATGTACATGTAGCTCACCAGCAAGAAGTGTAGATGTTTGTCCTATGACGTGATGATGATATGTAACAGTCTTCACATTTAACTCAAATTAGCACAAGCTTAATTAATTAGATACATATTAAATATAAGAGGCTCTAAGTTCCTCTGCACTAGGTGACATTTATCAACCTCTCAAGGTATTGAATTTCGAGGAGTTGCAGTTTGGCATTTATCACCTGCACATGTGATGTCAGCCAAAGTCTAATGGTTCAGTGCTTTGGGGAAAATGTGGTCACTGACATTCGGCCAGATGCTTTGAAACTGAAAGTGAATTATAAAAACACTAGAATATATGATGGTTTGCTGTATGTTGTACTTTCACCTAGAACCAGTTTTGCCAATTAACTTATGTGACTTAATTGAAATTTAAATATTACGTATATGATACGAAGAAAACAATGTTTTTCTTTGGAATATTTTGAGTCCCTGAAAACGCAAATTGTGTTTTAAATCTATACGATTGATGTTTGGTACACAGCAGGGAATTTCACTTTCTTTTGTCTGGAAACGTGCGGTATGTGGTAATGATTCACAGTTTTGCTTTGAACTTGACACTGTATGCTATTTGAAAAACATAAAACAGAAGTCAATAAATCAGAAGAGAGCATAATAAAGTGGAGGTATGCCTTGCTGCATGGCTCTATTTCCCAACTGTTTTTCAAGCTAAGCTACATGTTCAACACAAATTAAAGAAAGTAATCCACCTCAAATTCTCCCCCCACGTGTAACCAATGAATGAACTTAAATGGACTACTGATGTATGATACATTTCAAATTGCTTCAGGAAAACAAGCCTCGAAGCTTAATAGCTTCCACTTACTCTGAAGTGGGCAGTGAGAATTCACAGTTGTCATATTAGCTGAGCTGGGTGTTTGACTCTGAGCATCATTACCGTGGTCCCCTGACGCTCCATTTCTGCAACTCTGAGCAGAAGTGGACCGTGAGCCCTGCAGGAAACTGCAGGTTGCACATCGCTGCCCTACGACCGGTGGTGAGAGACAGTTACCGTGCTCACAGTGTCTGTAAGAGGCTAATAAGAGCAGCTGTGTGGGAGAGGAGAAGCGATACATGTTAAGATAGTGATGGTGCTTTCCACTGATTTGTGTGTTCGGCCCCTTGTCATTCCTTTTGTTCAATGTTCAAAATGGGTCTTTCTATATGATCCAAGTGCAAAAAAATCAATACTGACCCATTCATGATCACGATTAAAGTTGTTTCATGGCAAACCAAAGATTCATTAGGTTGGTTTAGATAAGATTTACTCCAACTACTCATTCTAGTATAGTCTGAGGTAGAATCTCCATACATTTGTAGAACTAGACATAAAGCAGCCACCTGACAATGTCCAATTTTTACTAATGCCTTGTGCAAACAAACACACAAAACCATATTTCATCCTTATGTGGGACTTTAACATTAACACAAGTCAAACTCTCTTCGCAACTGTACGAGAAGCAAGAACCTGCAATTTCTCTGACAGAAAACAATCTGTCCTAATCCCAGGTTAGGATTAGATCCTGCAGTGTGAGAATTAAGACATGTATGACTTTAGAAGTATGACAGAAATTGCAGGTTTAAGTTAAATTGAAGTGGAACAACTCATTAATTAATTTTACTCGTTATCTGATTTGTTTTATTATAATTTAAGAAAAACCACACAAAATATTTATGTAAACAAAGTAAAGTATCATTGCTGCTTCTTCACTTCCTCTGATCAATCTGAAATTGCACGACAAATGCACATTATTACTGTGAAGCACCAAGGACCAATCTCACACGTTGACATGCGTGATGCATAACTGCAAACCTAAGTGCATCTCTTTATTTCGGTCCACATTCAATATCAGGTTTGAAGGGGTTAAGGTTTAATTCCGCAAGGCTTCGCTTTCCTGCTGCACTAGATGGGTTTCAGGAATCCACAAACAGCCTTAAATAACAGCATATTGATTCTGGTTTTTGTTGCACAGCTATGACAGTTTGGTGAGCGAGAGAGAGAGAGTGGAGGAAAAGTCAGAGAATGATCAGGAGGGCAAATAAAGAGCTGGAGGACATAATAACATTTAAACAGAAAGAGATGTAAACTCATTTCAAGTTCTCAGGTCAGTTCCACTGCACTCATGCAACCTCATGCCAGTAAAATAATGTTAAAGCTGAGGCATTAGGTAAGTGTTTTCTGTCTGCTGTGCTTGTTTGCCAAAGCTTCATTCTTGGCTGTTTTTTCCAAGAGCTACAGTAGATGGGGTTTTTTTGGGTTGCCAGCTTCCATGCACAGGAGCTGCAGAAACATGCTTTAGGTAAACAAAATGAGCTCTTATTGCTTGTTACATTTTGTTTCCCTACAGTCCCTGGGTAGAGAAAGGATAAATCTGAGTTGCTATCAGCAGCCATATATTGTTTTCATATTGAGTGCTTGTTCTAACGAATGGCAATTCAATGAACCTTTTAATTGTTTTCAGTTTATTTTTGCAGCATGCAGGATGATGCTGCTTCTTGTTGTTTAACAACAACTTTAACAAGTTGCTGAATGCAGTGAAACATTTTAAAACAAAGTCACTTGACCATTTAACTTCACACTGGCCATGAAATGTGGTTCAATAGCACAAAATTATATTTCTGTGTATGTGTGTGGTGAAACCGTTCATGCTGTCAGTCCCAACGACAACTCTAATCAGAAGAATATGTCACCACTAAATTCCCTCTGGTCACAGTTTCAGTTTGAGTCGTTACATCAGTGTGGCACAAGCAAGTCTCGTGCCAGGGCAAATTTAATTTTGCAAGTCGAGTCTTTTCTGTTTATGGTCTTAGAACATTTCTGTGTAAGTGTAATCCACTTCAAAACAACTCCCCAAAAAATGTTGGCAAAGACCGCATCATCATCTACATAAAGTGGATGCTGGAGGCAAACTGGGAATGAGGTTCATGGTTATTTATGGTGTGCCATTCAAATCAGAGTAACAGTCAACAATTCTTTGCCAAATACTGCTTGTGTGAAGCCCAGCTCAATAGCCTCTTTAGATCTCTCTACAGAGAACAGCTTGTTTTTCCTCATCTCTGCCTCTCTCTCCAGACCTCTAATCCTGCTGCATTGTCTCTCAGTGCTGGTTTACGGAGGGTAAGGATGCGAACAGAAGGGGAAATACACATTAAAATTTTAATGTCCATTTCTGCCCCCCACCATTAACACTAGTGTAAAAATTCACAAAGCATTGACTCTTCCAGCTGAACCTTTTCCTGTATTCACATAATAAACACATCTTAGTTTGGGCTCGTAGCTGTCACTCACTTGACTGAGTCTTTTTCTTTTAATGCCACGCAGTCGTTGTAAGACGGTTGAAATGCTCACTGGGAAAATAGGGCTGCATTTTGTGATATTGGCTTATTTTGATTTTCGCTCACATTGTCTCATCCCCCAAGGAAACCAAAGGGGATTCATCTCATTCCCCAGCTCCAGATAGTACCTTTATTGTCAATACATCTTTTACATTGATCACTTGAATCACAGAAAAGAGTCTCTGCATATATTGCAAGCACAGACTATGGTGCCTGAAAGAGCCATACGCACGCACACTTTCCATGCACAAGTTGGGATCGATAAAAAAGTTGACAAGAGAATGTGTACGCCTTTTAGAGACAGGGGAAATTAGCGACGCAGATGGCGAGGTGGTGAATTCAAGCCAGATTGTGGAAATTGAAAGCGAGAGGAATCGTCATACGCATATTGATGCTTGTATTCACTCGATAGCACACCTCACCTATAGATCCACTTTATCAGGCACATTCAAACCAGCAGTGTTGCTATAACTTTTCCATAATCACCTCGTAATCAATCTTAAAAAAGCATGAGCCAACTCAAATCTTGAGATTCTGCTCAATATTTCATCAGTGCTGTCTCACCATCACATTCTCCACCCCGGAGCTCAGAGGAGAGGGATGAGCAGTTTGCTACTTATGCTTGTGGTCAGTTGTTAAACCACTGCAGCAGTTGAAATATCAGGATGATGACAGGATGTGGCAGGTAGCAGGTTTCAGGAACATTCTTTTCACCTCAACTGCATTAACTTGGCTAACTGATTAAATTTTCAGCAGTTGTGGAAATCCAAGATAAAATCAAATAACGTTAAAGTATTAGATAGATAGATTTTAATCATACTTTGTATACATATTACCCAGTACGGTTTGAGTATTCATATAGTTTTTGGAGTGTAAGATTGCTGCAGTAAACACAGTGTACAGTCAGGCTCATTGAGCACATGACCACAATGGCTTCTCCAGCCACCTCATCCCAACACGACCTGCATTGCATATCATCATACTCTGATGATTGATTAATTGCATTGACCACTTTCGTCTGAATACTTTGGCATGTGCCATTTGCATGTACACTGTTAATAAGGATCGTAAGCACTGTGTTAAGAATCAGGCCCCAAACTTTTGAGCCTAAAATAAAACATACGGTAGGCTGTCTCCCTTCATCACATCAAGAATTGACTTCAACTGCAACTGCCTTCTTAATAGTTGGACATTCAAAGTCCTAAATGCACTCCAGTACATCCACAACTCATAATCACATAACTCCAGAGTTTCACCAGATATTATTCTCGTAATATTATAACTTTTTCTCATAAAATTACGACTTTAAATCTAAAGGGCCCATCAAAGGGTAAAGAAACAAACAAAGAAAAAGTAATGCCAAAAGTAATGCCCTTTGACCTAAATCTTACACACTGAACCTTTAAGTTGTAATAAGACAACTACTGATTTTATGTAGCATTATGACTTAAATCACATATTATTACGACCTTATTATGTAATATTATGACTTTATAACTTTTTTTAAGAACTAATGTAAAAAACATGGCTGCCTCTGCAGAGCGGACCCCCTGGATGTAAATATAAAGTATTTAAACATAAAGGGCCTTTTCTGGGCTAAAGAAAACTACAATTCATATAATTTAGATTGAATCGAACTAGTGAAAACATCATGAGGATTATTCTACATTAGATTTCTGACAATAGTTCCCTTTTCACCTAAATCTTACACACTGGACCTTTAATCCTCGAAATGTCCTATTTGTCTCCTCCAACGTGAAACTCCTGATAAACCAGAGACATCGTGAGGCCCATGGCCATTTGAATTATATTATTATATAACAGTGTGTCTTGTACCTTCCTCCTGTCCCTCTCTGGTCAAACAGGTTGTTCTCTCTGCAGCCTCTGAGCGTCTCTGTCGATCTCACGCGCCACACTACAACCAGGAAGTAGAAAAAAGAAAACATATCCCGACAGCCTCTGGTGAGAATCAGGAAGTGAACGCAGCCGAGTCTCTGGAGCCGCAGCCGTGTTTTCATTTTTGCTGTCAAGAGAAAGTAAATCGATCGACAGCCTGATAACAGGGTCGACGGTGCGGAGGCTGTGCTAAGGAAGCTAGCCGTCAAGCTAATAGCTCCATTAGCTCATAACAAGCAATAGACAGGGGAGAGAGAGAATACAGAGAGAGGGAGAGAATACACAGAGAGGGAGAGGAAGACGAGTAAGTACACACTGTGTGTGTGTGTGTGTGTGTGTGTGTGTGTGTGTGTGTGTGTGTGTGTGTGTGTGTGTGTGTGTGTGTGAGGGGGAGTTTTCTCTGCATTACAGCACTTTTTCTTCTCTCCAGCATTTGTTTGTGTCAGCAGTGGCAAAAGTACACAAACAGCCCAGGAGAGGAAGTCTCAGTGCAGCCAGAGGAAGTGTGAAAAAAGACATTTCTCTCTCTCTCTGTGTGTGTGTCTGTCTGTGTGTCTCTGTGTGTGTGTGTGTGTGTGTGTGTGTGTGTGTGGTTTGTTCATTCTTCCTGCTTCACTCCAGCAGATTGGACTGAATAAAGGAGGCTGGACAGTGGAGAAGACAAGAAAAGGTCAAGGCCTGACAAAGAGAGAGAGAGAGAATGTGTGTGTGTTTGTGAGTCATGCCGATGGTACTGCCGCACACACTCAGCACTTTCTGTACGCGAGGCAGTAAACAAAGCGGGTGTGTTTCCGCTCAAGGACAGTTCACTGACCGCAGATGAGGTTCCTTCTTCTTAATGCGTCGTGGTGCATATTTTCTGAGCCACTTTCTGTGTGATAATGTTCCACTGGAATTTTTGGCTCCATTTAAATATCAGCTGTAGGACTATTATATCAGATGGGATTAGGCCTCAGGATCTTGGCCTTTCGCCTGTGCAAATATGAGAGCAGTTCACTGAAAGTCAGTGCTATTAATAACCTGTCCTCCACTCAGTGTGTTTCCTGTTAAAATGTACTCCTCTGATCCCCAGAATTATCAGCAGCAGCCATGGACGACAAAGGTGAACCACAGGATGAAGCCACGGGGGTGAAACAGGAGGAACTGCCACAGATGGACGGGTCGTGTGACGTGTGTGAGCCCGACGAGGCCCAGCCGGCCACACAAGTCTGCCATGCCTGCAGCTTTGCCTTCTGCCCAATCCACGCCGAGAGACATGCCAGCAGGATGCATCATCTGCTGATGCCTTATAACCACGAGGGGACACAAGTTAACGGACTTGGCACCAAAAGAGAATTCAGAGTTGGGGGTGAGGCTGAGGATGAGGCAAGAACAGGTGCCAATCAGGATCTGGCACTGTCTGGAGTGGCGATGGCTAATGGGGGTGAGAGTGGCGTCGCTGAGGGAAAAGAGGGCGCCCAGGACGATTTGCTGCTGGGTGTCGGAGCTGAGGGTGCAGAGGCAGGGGAGGAGGCTGTGGCGGCTGGGGCCACCGTGAAGAGGAGAACTGTGATGGTGGAGAGACTGCGCTGCAAGGAGCACGGGCAGGAGGGCTCCCTTTACTGTAAAGCAGATGAAAAGATCATCTGTGTGTTGTGTGCTGTGCAGGGCGAGCACAAGGATCATGAGATCATTACCCTGCACGAGGCCTATGTGTGGCAGAAGGTGAGTCACACACACTTAGAACAGCTTTATATATGTGGGACCAGTGCTGTGTGATTTACTGTATGCCCTCTACTGTTAGTCACTATGGCACACGATACAACATCTGCAGCTCCGTTCTGTGACATAATGAATTCAGAGCATCGTCTGGTTTGCATTTCTAATTCAATATTAAGTAGAATGCCAATAGCTGTAGGCCCTGTGTACTTTAAGTCAACTCACCGGGGCTTTGTTAGAGCTCTTGGTAATATTTCAAACCTAACAACGTCTCATGATCACCCTCATGACATCACTCATAAATCCAGTCCATTTTACAGCTGCGTAAATCATTTCTATTAAAATTGTGAAATGGAAATGCAACATCGTGAATATACCCCAATGTCCGTTTGGCTCAGCACCAACTATGGTTTCACTCCTCCATTTCCCAGATGTCTTTTTGCCTCAGGCGTACAAAAGAGGTCCAGTGAGTCACAGGTCGTTCGCATTGCAGTTGTTCCAGTAAGCTGGGCTAATGTGCTGGATTTCGAGAATAACTCCGTCCTCATCACTGTGGGCTCAGTGCTGCATTGTGTTTTTGATGAGTATAGTAGCATTTGGAGTCAGATGCTATCAGCTCGCTGAACACACTCAGACCGTGTTATTGCACCGAGAACCAATTAACAAGGCTGCGATAGTATCAGAAACCAGGACTTAGTTTTGGATTAATATTTTTGAACCGTCAAGGGTTTTGTTTGTTTTCAACAAATAGATCTCAGCGAGAGCCTCGTTTGAGAATCATCACGCAAGGCCGATGCATTTAGCTACAGCGATAACAACAGTTGTGGTACTTTCACTGGCTGTACATCTGCAAAACAAAAGTAGAGCAGCACAATTCACCAGTTTACTCTTACATCACGACCACATATGGATTAATGAGAGACAAAAGGGGTCCCTCTCTCTCTCTCTCTCTCTCACGCACACATGCACAGCCGAAGGGCACATTATTTACTCTAAACCTATTTTAGCTTTTATCCTGCTTCCTGTCACCATGTGGCCATGTGAAAGAAATCCTTAACACCTGGAAACAGTGATGTGATTTCCCGTCAACTTTGCCTGAAGGATGAACGTCATCCCAAAAATATTATCACACAATCAAAAGTGAGATATTTGATTTATTTATTTATTTATTTATTTTTTATCATTCTGCAGACATTCTGGATGAAGCTATTAGCAAAGGAAAAGATAATTTAATGCACTTAACTATAGTCAGTAGAGCGCATACAAGGCCCCTTAAATTCAATCAAGCTGCACCAAATCTCGCACACTCATAGATGTCAGTCCCTTAAATATGTCCAATTTTATTCATCAAGATCCATGATTTATTCCCTGGGAATATTTTCTATCTCAGTGTTAAAGAAAGGAAAAAAAAAATCCTGGATCCAGATCTGCACCAAAATTGAATTAGTTCTTCCCTGACTCAAACCTCTTCATCCACCAACTTTTGTTCAGTTGTTTTTGTGAAATCATTCTGACAAACAAACAAACAAACCAAACAACACACAAAGGGACGAAGGGGAAAATATAACTTCCTTGGTGGAGGTAATGATTAACAGCTTATTGAGTAATTCTACTTTTGTCACACAGAAATAAACCTCTGTTTATGTGAAGTGCTTAACATACTTATGTAGTGGAATTCAATGTTGTGTTAACTGTTTTTTTTTCTGCTCCGACTGTAGAGCAGGCAGGGGTATGATCTGCTGGGCTGCACACAACAGATGGCTGAGAAGATCAACACCAAGTGGATCAACCCTGTGGTCAGTACAAACTCTCACATACAGAACTCAGCTAAGTCGAATCATGACTCATATACTCGACTCCCACAAGATGCATTAAGCTGCTCTCATTTGGTAATGAGCTCCAACCAACTCTAACCAAATGAAATGAGAAGTTCTCTGCAACAATTAGAGATGGACAGCGTAGCGTGAACATATCACACTGCTTTTCGTAATGTGCTTGTGCCATGTGGCTTGATTATAATTGCTGATGATTTACTTTCAAAGATATTCTCTACATGCTGTGCCCAGATGTTCAGCTTTGTCTGAAACACACAAAGTGAATGTAACAAGTGTAGCAAACATACAGTGTTGTTTGCAATGGCTTTAAATGGTACATCACATGAATTCAGAAGGTGGTTTTCACTGTAGGCTCAGTCGTTTGCAGGTTTTTTCCCAAGGTAATTCATGGCAACTTTCACATGTGCACTTATATAGAAAATATACAGTTGGGTCCAAAATCTGTGTTCCCTGAGAGAAAGAGAAGCAATTTCATCACAGGTACAGAATTTGCTAAATAAAGAATGTAAGGCTCCAATCAGCAGAAGTATGGGAACTAATCCATGGGAAACAAGTCCAAATGCTTTGGCTAAGAAATACCCGCGTTTCACAGTGATGAATCCAAGTCTCAGGTTTATGGCAGTAACAGTGGGGATGTATACAGGAGACCAGCAGAATAGAAAAGTATACTGAGGTGTAACGAACCAACTGTGAAACATGCTGTAGGGAATATTCAAGCCTCTGGGTGTTTTGCCCACTCTGGACTTGGACACCTGCTCTGAATCGACTACACGCTGACCAGAGAGAATGATTCATACAACAGTAGGATAATGACCTCAAACTCAACTCAAACACTAGAAGACAATAGAGTCTTGAATGTCATTGATCATTTACGACGGCATTTAATGAGTGACAAAGTCATTTTTATTTTTTTTCAATTGTGCATGATGCCATTTTTTAACCTGACCTTGACCTTTGGCCCATTAAAAGTTTGATACAGGTACTAATCCATGAGACCTTGAGTAAATTAGGGGAATTTACCAAATACTAAGATATTTAGAATTTCAAGAAATATTTTCAAATATTGAAATTGTAATTTGAATAGATAAGATGTATTATATTAGAAACTAATGTAAAAGTGATCACAGACTTTTGGACCCCACTATAAACAAACTCTATAACAACCATATTTAAATCCATGAAATTTTATTTTAGCATGATTCAAATAATCTGCACGAGGATTTTTTATAATAGGTCTATCGTATTATCATTGAGGAACCACAGCAGAGCAAAAAAAAAAAAGAAGACACTACCCATTTCTAATTCAGTGGTTAGAGCAGTAAGCACTGCAGCAGTATAGACACTGCAGCTATGGAGACACAGCCGCCTTGAATGAGATAAAGAGGGATTAAAAAGAGATTATGTCATAAAGGCACTGGGTAGTAAACAAGCCAATTATTTCATTCCATATATTTTGCATGCCTCCCCATTCACAGATAACACATCTTGCCTGTTGAGTTTGTGCAGATATCATTCTGCTTGAAACGTAGGAGTAATGGCATCATTGTGTGAATACTGACTCGTGTCAGTTTCAGGCTTCAGTTGATGTCACTTTTTTGACTCAGCACTTCCGTGCAAAGTCAGGACTTGTATTTTGAAAGTGAATGCGTCTGCGGCTTTGTCATGTATAAAATAGGAAGAGAGGGAATGTTGAATGCTAAAATACCCTCGAGCTGTTTTCTACTTGATAAGTTGATAAAAATCCTTGTATTCACTCAAGGTGGATACGGTGTATTACACACTGTGTTAAATTGGAAAGGCTTTGTGATATCTTTTTACTCCTCCATATAAATAAATGACGTGTAAAAAATATTAGAAGAACCTTTCAATATAATGTAGCCTAATACGCCACTAAAGCTTAGTATTTATTATCGGTGGAGCCCGAATGATTTCATTGGTTGACTGATAAAAATCGGAATTTTTCACAGACTTGTATTTGTGTGTTTTTTAATATTTATAGTTATTTGTAGTAAAGTTAATGGTAAAACTATCTCAAAACTATCTTAAACTATAAAATATCAAGCCTCAATCGCATTTCTCTGGCATAAGGGTCTGATAACGACATCTAGGAATCTTTGCCATTTTTTTTGTATCAGACTGTATCGGCATCGTCCCCCATTAATTAATATTGTAGCGCACGGTTATTTCACTTTTTCATACCCGCAAGGCCGACGTCCATTTTACACTGATGGCAATTATGCAGGAGCTTCTGATGCTTACTGAGGAAATATAAGGAGGTGACATCGATTTGTTTTTGTCACTCAGCTTGTCTAAGTCAGTCATATGAAACAAAGATGAAACACAGGTTCGAGGCAGAAATAATAAAAATAAATGTTGTTAACCTTATCTCAACCCTTTTATGTAAGCTCCACAAGGGCTGCGTCAGTTAAAGCAGGGTGCATGGTGCATTTCACACACAGTCACCACGGTCATCAAACAAAACAGACGCTTCTCAAACTGAATTTTCATGGCAAGTCAACCTTGAAAGCAGTGCCAGTATTTCCATTACAGATGCCTTAGCGGGGGCATGTTGTGCCTCTGAAAATAAAACCTGATTACGAGCAGGATCAGGGACATACTGGTCTCCACTATGGTTTCAGCTATTTACAGTTGAAGGCTGCTGCACCTGCTCTCTCAGCTTCACCTGCAGCGCTCTGTTCCACCTTATAATGTGCTCCTACAGCATAACTATGTTTAAGCCCATCATCAGTGAGCAGCGGCACTCAGGAGCGTCGCTCGCTACTTGCATAGAAGTGACCGAAGCTCAGCGAGATTATGTGGAAGGTTAATTTGACTGGATATAATGTTTATTGTCATACAGAAATATCAATGCTGCCCCAAGGACTCCCTGGAC
Organism: Paralichthys olivaceus; assembly: GCF_024713975.1. Classification (NCBI taxonomy): domain Eukaryota; kingdom Metazoa; phylum Chordata; class Actinopteri; order Pleuronectiformes; family Paralichthyidae; genus Paralichthys; species Paralichthys olivaceus. Next base: position 8,397,676 of record NC_091099.1, on the reverse strand, counting down.
ATTTAGTCCTTGTGCTGCTCCACGGTAGAGGTGCAGAGTGTTTGGCAAAAACCACTTACCTGCTCAGTCACAGGGCACTGTGTTAGAGAACATTATGTGGATTTGTCGGCGTGTCCTGGCTGCACTTTGAAATGTCAGCGTTTCTTATTATGCATGACAGGCAACCATCAGAGTGACTGCTCCGGGTGAGGACAGGTAGGGGGTGTGTGTGTGTGTGTGTGTGTGTGTGTGTGTGTGTGTGTGTGAGTGTGAGTGAGAGACAGACACAGAGGGTGAAAGAGAAAGAGATAGGAGGTTGGAAGAGTTTAAACTGCATGGTACCGACATCCTGAAGGCCTTGTGAGAAGAAGTGATGTGAGCGGCCGTCTGTGTAGGAGGTGAGAGGTGGATGGAAAGATTTAACCCTTAGCTGCTGTCTGCTTATCAAATCCAGCTTGTTTAATTATGTACTTTGCTGCAGGTGAGAGGATTTTAATATCTCAAAGCTCATATCTCTATTCTCCATAGGGGAATGGAATATAATGCAAAAACACACCCAGTGATGAGGCTGCATACATATTAATGGTGGACCGGAGGCGTAGCGTAACACGAGGGGTCTAAATGGCTGTCTGTCAGTCAAACAGCCAGCGAGCGCTACTTATCATCAGAGAGGTGGAAATGATATGTGAAGCAGGGCAGCATGTAGTCGGCATATTTACCCCCCATGCTCATGTTTTATTTACTCACTGTCTGCCGTGTGGGGTGTCATGTCGGGCACACCCTGCTCAGAGAGAATGGCCCGATATCTGGAAGCAGCATGGCAACATTAACCCAGTCACAACTGTGTGAGCGTGTGTGTGCAGTGGCTACATCCATTCTCCTCGCCTCATAAAATCTACAAGAGCAGCAGACACATTAAAAGCTGTCTTATAGCGAGCCAAAGCTGAGGAACAGGCCGCTGAGGTATGAAAGGACTTGGCTGCTGCTCTTTGCTTTGTTCATCCTCCCTTTTTTCTTGTCTTCCTCTATCTCATTCTTCTTTTCCTCCTCCTCCCCCTTCTTCACTCTACCCCCACTCTCTCATTGCTCTTTACAGCTGTCGTTCCTGTCCTATCTCTGCTCACAGCATTTTAATTGAATTACTCGCTATCATTACCCAGAAAGTTGCTTGGCTGACATTGCTACACTCAAAACCAATAAAAAGGTGCTGGATATAGAAACTCTACTATTATATAACCCAAGGCCTTGTGTCTCATTTTCCTTCTTTTTTCAAACCCTCTCTTTATATTACTTCATATGACTTCTGAAGACCTGGTGTTGTTAAAATTAGTTTTCTATCTATTCCTGTGTTGTGTTAGAGGCCAAATTGGAGAATCTCATTTGTGGGAGAGATAAAAAAAAAAAAAAAAGAGCCTGCGCGAGAGACACAGAGTAGTGATAACTTGGAACAGGGCCACTATTGCCAAGGGCAAGGACAGTTCAAATCCATTTACTCCTAATTTGCTATTTAAGGTCCAGTGTGTAAGATTTAGGTGAAAGGGAACTATTGAACTACATATTATCTAGAATAATCCTCATGATGTTTTCATTGATTTCATCTAAATTGTATGAATTGTAGTTTTCTTTACCCTAGAAAAGGCCCTTTATATTTAAATACTTTATATTTACACGGAGGGGACCCTCTTTACAGAGGCTGCAATGTTTTTTACATTAGTCCAGACTGAACAAACTAAACTGCTTTTGAGTTTTTATGACAACTGGTTCTTTTTCATGTTTGGAAGGAGAGGGTGAGGTAAGGGGTGTTCAGCTGCAACATGTAATTTCAACACTCAATATCACTAAATTCTACACACTGTACCTTTGATGCTTTCTTGCTCTGTTTTTAGAGCATAGTACAAAACGGACCTCTGAATGAGCAGCAGGAGCGAGAAGCTTCTGAGAAAGTTAAGCACTCGAACTCTCCCCTCCAGAGGCATCAGCATTGGATAAAACATTTTTCTTGTCTCCAAAAATTAGGCATAAAAATATATATGAAGTGGTGTCATTAGTTTGAGACCACTTATGGAAAAGTGGTGTTAAAATGCTCAAATTAAGAATAGTCCATTTCAAGCTGAATGCATCATTGTCTCAACGGCACATTTTATTCTCTCGTATTATCAAATTATACCTTCGAGAGTTGAGTAGAATGTATTTTGATTTATTTGTGATGATTGGCCCACTGAAGTGTGTGTGTCTCTTTAAAGGTTGAGATTAAAAACTGAGGCTACTACTGATATTATTTTTGAGCTTTATACTTTTTCTCATTTTAGCGTGTGCTGCTGTCTCACCAAAATAATACAATAATCTGTTCATACTCCCAAAGGCTTTTGGTTTTGCTGCTTCCTCCATCAACACCAATGAAAAACACAACCTTTTTTTGTAGCCAGTCACAAAAGTACACTAGTGTGCGAAGTCAATTCTATTTGAGTGTCTCGATATACTGTAATCATATGAAGTGTTGGTGCATGCATTAAAGGTTTTCTATTTTTAGTAAGCCACAGATCCTGCAGCTTTCTGGTGAATCCTTTTCAGTTTTCTCCTTTCTCTCAGCCCCCCATTTCACAGCTCCAATATAATGTACATCAAGTTATGAAATCAAGATTCAAGTTGCCACTTACTTGTTAAAATGTTTAAAGCATGTTAGATACATGGATAAGGTAGAAGAAAGAATTCGGCTGTAATCTGCTTTATAAATAATCAGCGTTTGCTTTGAGAAGAACTTAGCTTTCTTAATCTGATGTCCTACCTCTGCCCGAACTTTCTCATCCGTCTTTACTCCAGCTCTGCCCTGCAGTGTACCGCTGTCTCTCCCAAGGCCTCATTCTGTGGCCTGAGCTTGCAGCAATGCAAATGAAGATTAGCACGCATGAATGCCCCTTCCTCGCTTGCAGGACAAATTCTCAGAGAAACTCAGTGAAAGGTCCAAGGGCAGAGGGCTCCTGCTCAGCAAACACAAAGGCGCTGATCCTGGATCACAGCTCCCATCTGCCACTGAGGCCATGGGGACTGGAGATGGCAGGGGGGCTCTGCTGAGCCCCTGAATATTGGCAGATGTAGTGACGGAATGTGTCGGATTAAAAATGTCAAACAGATGACATATAAGATGCTTAAGTTGATACGTTTTATGTTGGGATTCTTTCTGCTCCACTCATGTTTACTCTCAGTTAGCATTGGTCTTTGTGATTTATGCTAACTGCTCTGATTATGAAGCATGTAAAATGATGTCACGTGAAGTAAATTGATAGTGGGTACATTCACATACTTCATATAAGGTAGCCTATTTATCTTTTACTCAATCGATACATATTAGGATGCTGCCCCACAGTTGGTTCACAGCTAAAAGCACCAATATATGTGTGTCTATATGTGACGTTTGCTAACGTTAGCATACTTGGTTGTGTTTAGATGACATTACACATTAGTCATGAATTCACCGTTGTTTTTTATTTGTAAAAGGAAGATTACGTAGTTTTTACGCCACCTCTTAAGCTTCTTCAGAAGTTACATGGTCCTGTGTGAAGTCATTGATAGATCATCCTGCTAAATGCTAAAGCTGCGCCTGATATGGAACTAATGAAGTGATTACTGCTACTGCTGAATTAATTCATAGATATCATTGAGAGATTCCATAAAAAAAAAGATAATAGTGAATTTGGCAAACTGATAATAAATGTAAATGCCAAGTAGATCAAAGCTTTTAGAAATGATCATTTAACAGGATTATTTAGATGTTATTATATTGAATTGTTGATATTTCCTGGCATTCATGAGACCTCAGTCAGATTTAGCTCAGAGCTCGATGCCAGAGAAATCAAAACATGAGCAACAGCTTAAGCATTCAATTCTAGCGACAGCACAAAATGAAGTAGTAAATGTCTTGTCATATTTAAATGTATTTTATAAGTGCTCCCTGCTCACGTTTAAAATTAGTCTTACATTTAATCAGCCTGTGTCCTAATTCACTATGGATTTATTATATTTGAGCACTTCCTTTTATAATTCTATATGAAAGGAGAAGAACTTCATTCCAGAGGCATAGAAATATGGATTTGGAAAGTGCTGCTTCATTCTTTCACTGAGATGGAACTTGATGGTAATTCATCCCAGTTGTGGCCTATTTTTCATCATGTGTAAGACATCATCGCAAAAAGAGAAAATCACTCTTTGCTTTCCAAGTAGACTCCGTCTGATTCAGAATTTAAAAATGTGCATGTTTTTCTCTGCTCAAAGTAAATAAAATCTGTTACTTCTCGGACTTGGTGTAATGGGCAATTTGGAGAATCTGATTGCTTGTGCGGAAATGGCAAATACACAATAAAACTTTGGGCCCCTAGGGGCCTTGGCTCTGCCAACCTCAGTGAAGACAGATGATTCCTTGCTTTGCAAGGGAGAGAGAGAGGCTAAGGGGAAATAAGATAAGATGGAAGGAAAGGAAAAGAGAGAAGTTCTGCTGAAGGGAGAGTGCGAGCAGCTGATGTTCATAGATTGATGTGATAATAACATATTCAGGAGCAGAAATCATGACATGGGAATTAGTGCCATTTTACCCCATGACAGCATCTGAGTTGGAGGTGGAGACATCTTGGTGGGGAGCATTGCAGGGAGGCATCTGTTTATTGAGGTGTTTTAGCCTAATGAGTCATGTCTAAAGAGAACCTCATCGTGTATCTCAGTGAACAGTTCAGTTGCCTTGAAAGCCAAACAGATGGCTTGCTGTGGTAGAAGGAGCCTCTGAGGTCTCTATCTACAGATGGGATGCATGGAGTGTACATTCAGGCAGTATGCCTCAAGCTATCAATTAGCTATTGCATGACAGAGGCCAGTGAGTTTCTTAAAATAAAGTTCACATATCAGTAAAAGACAGAAGCTGCTGTCTGCCTCTTTATACACATCTCTAGATTTTCATTACATTACAATTTTACTGTCTTGTCATAGACATTTTTACTTGCTTGTTTTTGAGTTTTAAATCCGTCATTAAGATTTATTTGAATATCAGCCGACTATCTCTTTCCTTTACTCTATAAATTCACCCATTTTGTCCTTTACTCCCCCCTTTCTGTCTCCTCTTCAGATGTCCATAGACGAGCTCGAGGATTATGTGGACACCCAGTTCGATGAGCTGCGCAAATTGGTGCGTCTTGCGGAGAAGAGAACCCTTCACCTGGTAGACCTCAAAGAGGCGTTCCTGACAGCGTCCGCTGCAGAGAAAATTGCAGAGATCAACGTCGAAACGGAGCAGCTGCAGGAGGAGATGGCCAGCATCACACGCGAGCTGTATCTGCTGGAACAAGCCGAGGCGCAGGCAGCGGGTCCTGCTGTGGTAGCAGCGGCCCTCGCACCGGCCCACAGAGTGATGGTGAGAACAAGCTGCCTTTCATCTTTCCTTATTGTGCTTCTTACATCAAACTCACTTCACAGTACAGTGCAGGTAGAAAGGTTAGCAAGTTGAAAAATGTCACAGAATCCCAGTGTGACTAACATTCAACATTCCGAATTGTCTAATTCTGTAAACTTCACATTACCAATGTTGTGCCAAGTTTGGCTCTCTGGATTTTCTATGAGGAAGCATTTATTTGATTTTCACCCTGGCAACAATCTACTGTAAGTTTAAAAATGGCTTTTTAAAATTTCTCACAAGTTATACTGGATCCACTGAGTTTTGAAGTCAAATCTAGACGGGCACTCAGAGAGCTTATAGCTACACCAAGGCTTGGGCCCTATCTAGTCATGTCAAAGTAGGTGAAAAGCACAATTCCTGGACCTGACTCTTTATTCGGATCAGCAGCAGAAGTTTATGGGTTTTTTCTTGGGTCATGCCCAACCCCTCCACAAAATTATATGGAAATTGGTTTAGTAGTTTGTAAGTAATCCTGTTGACAGACAACCAGAAGAAAAGCAATAAAAACTTCCTTTCTGGAGGTAATGAATGAAAAGCCAATGCATTCAGTCCAAAGGCCTGTTTCTGAGCAAAGATCCCACCTTGAATGACAACATGTAGTCACATCACCACATCTGCAAAGAGCTGACAACACAAGGAAGCAGGGTCAATAATTAATTAATATGAGCTGTGTTTTTATAACAGCAGTCTGGTGCCAAAGGTTTTAATAAGGGCAGCCTTTTAAAAGCAGACCCTACTGTCAATAAACAATTAGAAACAATTGTGTTGTGGATCATGTGCACCTGACTTCATGGTGACTGCTGTAAACAGTTATTATTGATAATTAATTGCAGGGGATAGTCTGCAGTGGCATCTCAATCTGTCTTCATATAGTTGTGAGGTGGCCTAGAAGAAAAAATATTTCTTGTAAGGGTTTGGTTCTTCTCTTAAAAATACCTGAGCAGTGTGGATGCTGCCTCAGCCATAGATCACCCCGGGATCAGCCAGGCATGATTCCCAGGCCTTCCACTTACAGAATTATCTTCCTAATGACTGTGGCACCTGCTGCAGTCATTATAGCAAAATAAATATGGTAAACAGGTGCCACTGTACACAGCTTTGTTCTACATGAAAGGAGAGAGCGGCTGTATTCATCCAGTCATGAAGTATTCTTATTTAGAGAAATATATATATATTTTTTCATTTCATACAGACTCTGGTTTCATGCAAATAAATAAAATAAGTCTCATAATGTCTGTTCTGGTTATGAACAAAGCAGTTAGTTGCACTGTTCCTTTTCTTTTTATACTCCAGCCTGTTGTGAAAGTACGGCCAGAAGTGCCAGCCATCTCAACGCATTTACATGACTTCAGACTCTGCAGCTTTTGCAGTCCCTCGTCTCTCATTTTAACATCGAAGAGGAGGCTTTTATTGCTCATAGCCCCGAAATTAAAATATCCCACTGGTCTATTTGTCACTTGCCATATATAAGTCCCCACAGTCTCAAAAGGAGGCTTGAGCGTTCCCTGGCGATGCTGTGCAGTGCGAGTGAGGCGCTCCGTAATGGTGGAGGCTGACGTGCAGATTGCTTTTCGAGCTGAGAAATGGATCCATTGTGAGCCAGGTTCATTAGGGGCCCTAATTGAATGCCAATGGTTATCCTGTTTGTTTTTATGTGTCCGTTATTGCTGGATTAAATATGATAGTGGATTACTGTATTAAGTGATATCGTGATGAACAGTGTTATTTGGGGCTGTGTGGTCACAGGAGAAGAGTGTGTAGGTGCAGGGGAGGGGCTTTGCCGCAATTCAGTTATCCAGCAACTGTTATTTTGTTTTTGTGGGTATACACCATTGACTGTATATAAAGATGGATGACATGAAAGCTACCCAAAAGTGAGGCCAAACCGTCTCAATCGCCCCCTGGTGGCTGGCTACAGTATAGATCATAAACCCTGCCTCCCCAATGTAAGCAAATGGGACATGAACCAAAGTGAAACATCAAATACATTTTTGCAAACATGGCTTCTGTCATTTTAGGTATTCCATATTTGTTCGAATATTTTTGGGGCTTTCGGTGTAGACAGTGGATATGTGGACCTTCATAGTCCAACTAGTTTCTTTTATTTATTTTGTACAACAGGAGGGAGTGGCACGTCTTCCATCTTTTTATACATTCTATGGTATAGGTAGCTCAAAGTGAATTGGGTGGAGGTGGACGTGTAGAAGGATGTCTGAAATGGTGAGATCTGAGTGAATCCGGAGTTACCACAGCAGTTGTTGACAGGAGGAGATGCATCAAGTCGACCTTAACTCACTAACTCCTGCAGCAATTTTTGTCGCACAGCGTATTGGATGTGAGAAGCCTCGTGGATCCAGAGAATAACTGACTCAGACATTCATTCTCCTACTTGTTCATTCGCTCTGTCACTGTCTGCCTCATGGTGGTAGAGCCTAAAAGTGGCAAATTGAACCACAATCCTTCACTTGGCTCTTTACTGCAGGTCGTCTGAGATGTGAGGCATATGTCTGAAACCTTTCTCTTTTTTCATGAATCTGTCAATAATGAATTAGTTGCTGTAAATGTTTCAAATGTCAAAAATCAAAAAACTCAAATTGCCTTGAGGTGTTATTTTGTCTCGTTAAAAGTAAAGAAGTGCTTAAATTCAATATGTACGAGAAGAAGTAAAGCACTGTTCATATTTGAAAAGATTAATTTTGTGTTCATCCACTAATCAGTGGTTATGTTGTCTCAGCACTACAGCCCTCTTCCAGCTAAAGCTGCAGGAGTGTGAAGTAGTAATTTTCTCTGTACTCGTTCTGTAGAGATCTAAAATCCGTGAATGAAACAATGATAGATGCTGATGCGACACTAGAAACAAAGCCATTACCTTCAGTGCCGTTCAAATGAAAATTCACTATTATAATATATAGACCCTGTTTTCCGTTATGCTTTTTGTTTAGTTCTCCTTACAATCTAATCCTATTGCCAGAGAGCTACCCTTACAGCCTGCAGCACGTTTTGGAAGTAGTGCCTTGATTCCAAATTTCTTTATACCAGAAAAGAAAGACTAGCAGCTTCAAGCTTCAGAGCCAAGTCAGAGAAGCGATTCCAGCTTTGTAAGCACATCAAGCAAGTAATCTGCAGCCATGCAACAGCAGAACTGTGGGAAACGACAGTGAGGTAAAATATTTCTCACTTACATAAAATCCACCGTTTAAACTCCGTCCCAAAAAGTAAACCACATAACTGAGGTGAGTCTTTGTGATTAAGGTCAAACAAACAAAACTGGTTCTGTTAATAATCTCCTGTCTTCATTTTTATACAGGCACAGGAACACACAGGTTTAGACACACACACGATGAATAGGATCAGCAACAGGTTGAAAAATCATTATGAATATTTACCAATCAGCAACAGCTAGAGGAAGAATAAATTAATACTCTGTCTAAGTCCATTTATTATCAAAACGTTCTCTACATTTTCACTAAAGAAGTGTCAGTGGGTAGTCCTCTGTACAGCCGCTCAGTTTTCTATTTACAAATCAATATACATATATTTATATACAGTAATTATATTATATGTCACTTGAACACAGTTACTACACACACATTTAAATAAGAGAAAATGGAAATGCTCATATATGTGAAAATTAAATTGAAAAATGTTGAACCAACCAAATTAATTAGGTCTGTTTAAATTTAACTCCACAAGTTATATGAACACAATTAATTAATATTTTGAAGACTCATTGAACTCTGTCACCATTTGAAGAAACTTTTTTTATTATAGAATTTGTATTTATGAATGCATTAATAGATATAACTATTCTACCGTAGGTAATATAAAACATGAAATGTCCTTAATGAAAAGAGTATATTAGATCCACTTATACATTGATAGAGGGCACAGTAGGTGCAGTGGGTGGCACTGGGTCCTTAGAAGGTTATCGGTTCAAATCCTGGTCCGGATCCGAGTGTGTGTAGAGTTTGCGCGTTATCCAATGTCTGCATGGGTTTTCAGCGGGTAATCTTGCTTCCTCCCACAGTTCACAGACCCACATTGGGGTTTGGTTAATTGGAGGTTCTGGGTGTAAATGTAAGTGTGAATGTGTTTTTGTCTCTGTATGTTGGCCCTGTGATTCACTGGCAACCTGTCCAGGGTGTTCCCCTTCTCTCGCCCAGTGTCAGCTGGGATTGGCTCCAGTTTCCTTGCGACCCTCAAAGGATAAGCAGGGTGGATGGATGGATGGAAAGATACAAAGGAAAAAAGACACACACCAGCATTTGTGCACATGTGTCTGCCCACGTGCCAGCCCACTTTTGTTTGTATCACCTACTTTAATGTGCAATTGTGTTAGACCGCATTTTCACGTGTGCAGCCAATAAGGTTCTCAAAGGTTCTTTCATTCTCTGAATATGTTTAGAAGGTGGAGGCGGAGGCTGAGCAATGTTTAGGCTACAAAGACCTCCTGGCAAGAAAACAAAGCTAAGATGGCTCATTAGCCAGGCATCGAGAACTGTGTCCCAACCCTGACTCATGACCCAGGTCACAGTGAAGAGCTCCGAGCATGATTTGAAAACGACGCAGACCTTTTCCATGAAGTTCATGCTGTTCATGTTTAAAATAGATGCATTTTGGGGGATAGAATATAATTTAATACCACTTGAAACCAGTGGAAAGTGATATTATTTATCAATAATTCATCATGAGCCGATTGCGAACCCCCATGTGCTTAAAAAGTACACTATGTACCAATGAAGCTCACAGACTGTTTTCAAGATTCCTGATTTCTACATTTGAAATATTTAAGACTGAACTAAGTTAATGTCATATAAAATAGAGGTAGATTCTCCATAGGACACTGCAGTGCATTCTGAAAACAGAAGTTGGACTATTTCTAAACTGACCTTAATTTAAATGTAAATGGAACTTTTTTATACATTTCTCCCATTAAGTTGGTCAAAAATGTAATACATTTGTTGTTTTTTATGAATGGAGCGTCAGTTTTCCACGGTTGATGACTTGTTTGCAGGTATTGATTGTAGGTCATGTGAATATAATAGGACATGTTGAATCTGGTACTATTTGCCCCTGGAGGTAGATTTTTCTCCGCACTGTGGTAAACTGGTAATTACAATCAGAACAATCCTCTGGAGCTGCCTGCTTCCTGTCAACAGCATAGTTCTTCCAGTTTTATGGGCAGCAGCTCAGAAAAAAAACTTTAATTACACCAAATGAAAACAAAGCACACTTGGGTCACATGGGGACTATGCCAGCATAATATTTCCTGTGATGCAATATAAGAAATATGAAAGAAATACAGAAAGCATGTAACTCATTTAACTTTGGTACAGAATCATTAACATAAACAGATAGATAGATAGATAGATAGATTGATTGATTGATTGATTGATTGATTGATTGATTGATTTAGTATTTAGCATGCAAAGCTTAATTTCACTACACTGATATTATTTGCACCAGGATGTTGTGTTTTCAATGCTGCCTGTGTGTTAGCAGGATTATGCAAAAACTGCTGAACCAATTTTCTTGAAACATGGTGGAAGGGTGGGATATGAGCCAAGGGAGAACTTTTACAGAAGATTCGACTCAGGGATTTCTTTCTATCTTTTCCGATCTCCTTTGTGGAGATATGCATTGTCTGCGTGTCTTAATTCATGATTTCTGTATTTGTGTATGATGCTTTCTGAGGTGTGATTCCTACCATAAGCATTTAGGGCTTTCTTTAATCTCACCTGCACATTTTAAAACAGTTTTTATGTCTGTTATTCGATTGCCATTGTTTTGTGCAAATAATCAAATTAAATCAAAGGGTATAATGGATTCATTGTTAATTTTGTTCTTAAGCATGGATGTCAATGAAAAAAAATCTATACTGCCAGTTTTACTCTTACATTTTTAATAATATTTTAAAACACTTGATTTTTATTCTGTATGTAGTTCACTTATTGGCTCACCTTGTTATAAAAACCTTTAACTCACAACATAATAGAAATATGTTATCCATATTTTTCAGTTTTGTTGAATCTACCGATGTTTAACTAATGATTATCTAACTAACTAAGCAACAGGGAAAAAGAAGGAACTCTGCTAACGTGTGCTTTGTGTAGAGGCTGCCTTATAGCAACCATTCAAGAGCTCCTTTGGTGAACGTCAGTGTTGCACCCGGATGTCCACAAATTGACATCAGAGTCTGTTGAAGTGTTTGACAAAGCAAACAAAGAAAACTCACTGAGCTCCAGTGTTTAAAACCCAAGTATTTGTCCAGATCTGAAGCTGATCAAATTTAGAGCCAAATCTTAGTCAGCGAGGCAGACAGGCAGTCAGAGCTCCACAGCCTTCACTCATCAGCTCCCCTCTCATCTGCCACGCTGCCTGCGAACCCCCTGCTTCCGAGACAGCGTTAGTTACACTGCATCAAAGTTCCTTTCTGGCTCAGCCATCGTAGCAGTGGTAATTTTAGTCAAGTGCGACTGTACAAGTAGGCATAATTTTAAAAGTAACAAAAGAGGCTGTTTTGTGCTCAAGGTCATGACTGAAAATAGACCAACTGAGATCAGGAGTGGTGTAATAAGTAGTTTGGCTGTGTAGCACGTAACAGAAATTTCAAGTGTGATCCATGCAAATGCCAGAGCTATGAAAATGGCATGCAAAGTACTGAGTAGAGCGGTGAACCAGTGATCAGTGTGTGTTGAAGTGTCCTTGAGCAAGATACTGAACCTTTTAACTGCCTTCAGTGTTTGAATATGTGTGTATGACTGTGACATACATTGTAAAGTGTTTTGAGTGGCCGACAGACTGGAAAAGAGCTTTTTATAGAAACGCAGACCATTTACCACATGAATAAATGTTGTCGGTAAGCTACATTATTTCAAATTTGATAAAAATTTTGCATCTCACACATGAAATGAACTTACAGCTTGCAGTGTTTGTCGATGAGTCGCACGTCAACAAATCACATCCGTTATTTTGACATTGAAAAATCTTTTACGTCAGAGGCAAAATAAAAAAAAATAAAAAAATCCAGCACATGAATAATGTTTGCAGCTCATTTGCTGCTTTGTTCTGCTCTGCTCCTTTAAAAGCTGATGAATATACATGAGCACAACTGGTGAGATGAAACCCAAATTAATTGGTCAGATTTAGAGCCACCAGCTGTGGAGCAAGTCGATGTGAATGATGTTGTTTACCTTTAGTTTGTTCTCCACAACACCTGTGCAAATATTTTTAATATGTTTTATTCTCTCCCCCCCTCCCTTTTTCTCTCTCTCTCTCTCGTTGTTTTCAGCATAACATTGAGGCCAGACCAAGGTAAGACTGCCCGTGTGATTGGCTTTCATTTTACTCGCCGTAGCAGCACAGTTTAGCAGCGAATCAGGACCGTGCAGAGGCTCCTTGCTCAGGTCCTTCACCCATCATGCGACTGACAAGTATTCATCCTGCAAAATAACACACTCCAAGTCTTTTTTTTCCCTTTTATACTTTCACCTTTTACCCTCAGACGTTTTACAAAGTCAGATACAGACAAGGGGTCGCCTACGCACATCAGCCACTTCCATGCCTCCAAACCATTCCGGTCACATGCGAGTCACGTAGGCGCCCCAGCGAGGCAATTAGTAGCTCTCATCTGTGTTAGCCCGGCAGAATCAGAGGAGGTGACAATCTGCCCTGTCCAATCGGGGCTGTGGACGGTGGTAACAGTGCATGTGCTGTATATGCATGCTTTAGTGAGGGTCAAGTCAACACCCTCTGACACTGCAGAGCATTTACATCTCTGCTTTCCCCAACCCCGCAGGCATGTGTAGAGAGTGTGAGAAAGCAGACTGGACGGATGCAGCCATATTATTTTTCAGCTGCTGTAACAGTTTGTTTGTGTCATTGTTATTTTGCGTAGACTACATCTCTCACCTTTATCACAGTCTGTGTCAGACAGTCTGAAATGGATAGTTCTCTTCCCAGTCTCACACGTTATTGATCTGTTGACACAAAACACCCTCTGCCTCCTTCAGCCACAGCAGGAGCGCACCTAGCACCACCTGCTGTCTTGGCTTTTCCCCTTAGCTGTCTCCAAGGGCTTTCATCTCAAACAACACACACGCAAACACACACACACAGCCTTCAGCAGATACCAGCACATCTGTCCTCGGAGGGAAAGAATCTTATTTTCTGTGAGACCTTATTTTAAATGCCGCTAGGTACAAAAAGAGTCCAATATTCCACAAAATACAGCTTTGATGGACAATGTGTTGAATTTTTAATTTCACTTTGCACTATTTATATTTCTGCGAAAATATATCCTCTTATTTCCTCTCTGGAGTGCCTTACTTTTATTAAGCAAAAAGAAACAAATGACACAAGATGTTATATATTATTGATTGGTCAACCAGCCTAATGATTTTTAGGCTCTGGAGCAGATGGCAGTAAGCTTAGACCCAAGGGTGAGATGGAGCTAATAGTTTGTCCTTGGCTAAGGTTACTCTCTCTCTCTCTGTCACTCTCTCTCTCTCTCTCTCTCTCTCTCACTCCCTCTCTCACTCTCACTCCCAAATTCCATCAACCTGCCCTAAAATGCAGTTGGTGCAGAATCGGTGGCTCGTGGAAAATGACACACAAAAATAAACCTAACATGAAGCACAACATACCTTTGTTGTTGTTTATTGCATTAGCTTAGCACTGGAGATTAAGGTGAAGCACACAAAGGGATGATAGGACAAAAGAAGGGAAATGAGGTGAAACTGGAGGAGGAAGAAAGATACTGGAAGGAAAAGGGATTTTTGCAGGATCGAGCTTGGAGTGGATGTTTAGGGTCACGTGCAATGTGTTCCAGACAGCAAATTGATTATGGAGCAGAAACACTAATCTGCTGTCTGAGACCTATATCGCTGCCATATAGACGGAGTGTCCCCACAGGACCACTATCCTGCACCCACCTGCATCTTTCCCGGACTTCCTCATCAATACAATCCCCTGCTTCTCCTCAAGTCTATCAACATAGGTATTTTGTGCCTGACAAGATTTTTTCTCCTTTGAATATGAATCTTATTTTACTCCCCATAGACGAACAAACGCACAGTCCTGCCTCCACTGTGGTGTATTGTAATCTTCATTTGTATTCCTCCCCCTTAACTGGTAAAACAACCCCTCTCCCTAACATACATCTTTTATGATTTTGTGTGTGTGTGTGTGTGTGTGTGTGTGTGTGTGTGTGTGTGTGTACAGTACATCTCCATGTTAGTATCTTTATCCTCAAAGAGGTTATGTGTTCGTCTGTGTTTGTTAGTGTATCTGTTTGTTAGCAGGATTATGCAAAAACTATGTATTACCACTAAACTTGGCAGAAGGATGCGATGTGGGGGATGAAGAAAAACTGGCATTTTCAAGGGACTGATATTTATGAGAGTGTGAAATTAGTAGTAGATAAATCCAGATGTGGTGAATTTACATGTGGTTCCATAAGGGGACTGTTGGGCCGTGGCAGAGGTAAGTGTATATATGTGTTTATATACTCTCCTCATTAGCATATGCGTCTTCATAAATCCCTGGTGTTCGTGTATACGTCCATAAAATGTTTAATCGTTTAGCATCTCATTGTGTATTATTCTGTGTTTCAAAGGTTGAAAGAATAATTAATAACAACAGTTAAGTAATTAAAATTGTTTCTGGAAGCCAGACGCACAATTAATGCTTTCACATTTTGCAGTCCTTAGTGATCTCAGGGCCATGTTGCACCAATAGTCACCATGGCCACTGATAATAACACAAGAGCGTCTCTGACTGTGTGAGCACACATAACACTCACAAAAGAGGGATGAGGAGAAAGGGATTATTGCTGCAGGAACGTTTTAATTCTAGAAACCTACTTTTATGCTGTCTCTGGAGATTTGGTGCATAAGAAGGAAATGGTTGCAAAGACAGTGAAAGTCAATCAGAGGAAAAGAGTCGCACACTGAGGAATTCCATCTGCTAGACTTAAATTTCCTCCTCTGTTGGGACTTTGGAGGATTTCTTAGTAGGACAAGTATTTTCTTCCTTGGTATTGAATCCACCTGTCAATTTTGATATCTGTAAATGATATTTAGCATTAATCTTTATAAATGTTTTGCTAAAATTTGACATATTTAGGTTTGGTTTTGTTAAATTGTTTCATTTTTTTGTGTTAAATAATTCTTCATAGTGGCCTCTCAAGGCATCATTAATTTCCGTAGAATCCACAACAGCATGCCCGTTGGATTGGTTGATGGATGTTTTAGTTTCTATTTGTTTATTCTGTCATGGTAATAATTTATTGCCTTTGTTCATAGAATGTACGCCTCCTTAAACTCAGAAGACTAGATGCAGCTCTGGAAGCCGAAGTGTCATATTCAGCTCGCTCTCAATAAGTTATTTTCAAGTTGCGAGTTACTTTTCTAAAGCTAAACTTTTTTCAGACGAGAATGATGCTGTGAATACACTACCCTGCTGCCTCCTCCTGACCTCTTTACCATCCTTATCTAAAAGAGGAGTTTCTTGTAGTGATACAATTTTCAACCCCGTTTCATACCAAACTTTCCCAAGCTGTTGCAGACTACAGCACTTCCAAGAAACAACATGGAGATGTATGACTTGTGATTGACACAGAGATGAAAAGATTCTCTTGCAATATGGAAAGAAATTTACATGAGAATCATGACAAACCTTTAAGTTTGCCCCCAGAAGTAATACATATGTACAGAGCTGGATATGAGGTATGTGTTAGGGTGTGTTAGTATTATTTTTTACCTCAGCATGTGTAGTTAGCTTGCACGTTAACTACATTTTCCTTCCAAACTTGATATATGTAATTCTGTAACCCTCATTCAGTTTAATCACTTATCAACATCACCATTTCTTCTATCAAGGACAAAATCAATCCCATTAGATTTTAATGAAAACTGTTTTTCATGGAGTATGAATCACCATACATACTCATGGTCATACACTCTCATTCACATAGCTGTGCACTCAGGCGTCATTTATAAATGACCTAGATGTTCTCTCTTTTTTTCTTTAGATCAATCACGTCACTGGTTTTTTGATAGAATAGTTTTTAATTAAAAATGTGCTGTGGCTACATCAGTATCTGATCCTTCGATGGGAATTTGTGGTCCTCTTTCATACATGTAATCTAAATACTGGAATTTTACTAACAGGCAGAAATACAACATGAGCCTTTTTCAGACTTTCCAAGTTTACATTTTCACCTGTCACGTATATGTGGATAATTATTTTTTCACTTCTGTGTCTGTGGCGTCATCCAGGTGCCCACTTGACTGCTGTGAATTTGAGCTCACTTGGAAATTTTCCTGATATTATAATAGCTGCCAGGAAAAGTTCTGGAAAATATCCGTTCTCCATTGCATTCTCACATACATGCACTCCCCGCCCTCTGTCTTTCATTTTGCATTAGTCAACTTCATACTTGTAAACTCCTTCCATTGTATGCTCAGTGACAGAATGGAGCAATGGGGAAATTCCCTCAGCATGTCTCACTAAGTGAAGGCAGTAGACCACCCTCCATCATAATGTACACTCCCATGTACACACAGAGCAATGAAAAAGAGGAGCTGGCAGTAAAACCAAATGGGTGCTTTGGGGACAGGGCTTATCTGTGTGTCTGAGCCGCTCGCCCTTCACTGGGTCAAATAGATGAGTTGAGTGAAGCAGGGAGGTGTCAGGGGAGCGTGGTCAGGGGACACCGGACAGAGCCAAGAGACGAGGGCCTGGAGAGAGGGAGTCGCATTTCCTCTAATTAAAAATTGATATCGCCGGCTACAAAAGGAGCCAAGACAGAGCCTCTTGCCTTTGTGCCTTTGTGTGTGTGTGTCTGTCTGTGTACATGCCCCCATTTAATAATTTAAGTGTTTCAGTTAGATGCATCTGTATCTGTTTTCCTGTGTGTAAGGCCCAGCTGCTTGTTATGACTGTACTAAAAGCTCTTCATTGATACACCACCAGCTTCCTCCGTCTCTCTCAAATTCAAATTCACATTCGAATAAGTATATTGCCATGACAGATCAGAGACCTATTCTGCAAACGCAGTACAGACAATTGTTAACATTGACAGATGGTTATAAATATACAATAATATGCAAATACCAGCCATGGTAGCAAGTACGATCTTACTAGAAATGATCTGTCAGTCTTGCTTTCTTCAGATTTTGGGACAGCCCCTCATTAGAGGTGGGTCCATTGCTGGAAGTGCAGTGTCGCCTGTAAAGTTTTTTGGATGCGCAGTTCTCGGAAATCAACAAGAAATTCTTCTGTTTGTGCTAAGACTACACAAATTAAATTTTGATGTCTTTCCTTCTCTCTTCTCTCCCCCTCTCGCTGCCTCTGTCTCCTCCTCTTCTCTGTCTCTCGGCCATCACTATTCTACAGGGCTGGATCTGAGGTCCCACATCAATGCAGAGCACACACAAACCAAACTGACAAATAGAGAGACATGCATTTAGATGATAAGAGACTATAAGCGTGCATAATTCATGCCACATGCACAACTTTTCACCAGTTTTTTTCAGATGTCATTCATTGGTATGTGTGTTGGGTTGTCATGTGTCTGTGTGTGGGCCTGTGTGTTTTATTGAAACTGTCAGCAATAGCATGACAAACATCAATATGTTTTTGGAAGAGTAGAGAGTGTGTGTGCAGAGGTGTTAAAGGAAAAAAAAAGAAAGGATAAGAGTGTATACGCTTCAGCTGACTTTGTCTTTTGTGGTGACGAATGGCAGTTATTTGTTTCCCTAGAAACTTTTCCTGAATACAAATGGGGTAATTTGCCTCCAAAAATGCCTCTGATTTAAAGTCAGGCTTGGTTTAGCATCACCCATCTATTTTACTTTTGCACCAGGGAGCCTTCCCGTCCAATATGGTGGGTCATAGAGCGAGCTGGGAAATAGAAGCTGTATAATTACCTACACCATGTTGTCACCCCTGTCAAAATGTTAGTTTGGTCGTTGGTTGGATTTTCAGCAAGATTACACAAAAACTACTCTTTGGATTTTCAATGAAACTTGGTGGAAGCATGTTACCAGGCCAAGAAAGAATCCATTAAACGTTGGTCCATATGCAGACAAATGGTGTGTGAGAATAATAATTTATGGATCTTGATGGGAAATCATCAGGTACATTTAAGGGACTGATGTATATGAGTTTGTGCTAATTGGTGCGGCTTGATTTATTTAAGGGGACTGTTTGGTCTTGGCAGAGGTATTCATTCTTCTTATTAGTTGAATATCCTATTAAAGCAGTGAGTACGAATCCTGACTGTGTACGGTAAGAATGTATTTTTAAAAATTGACATTTTGGATGTGAAAATGAGTTCCAACAGAAACTCCTTCTTTTGATACTGGATTTGACTGCAGTACATTTGCCAGCTGATAAGTTTGATGTATTTGAGATTTTGAATTTCAGACGAGTTGTATTGGTTCTGCCTCTTTTTGGGGTTATTTTCCTACAGTACATGCCTGCACAGCTTTGAAAAGAGCCTTAAGAGTGCTTCCAGTATTGATCTGCCATGTAGAGTAATTCAAGGGCTGTGCCAAGTGCTGTGTGTGTTGTCTGTGATCCCAGGATGCAAAGAGCCAGCGTTAAGTGCCTGTGATGCATTCAAGGCTATAGTGCGGCAGAATCAGGTTACGACTGTGTTTGTGTTGATGCTCAGAGCCCATAGTGCCCATGAATAATGGATCGTTAATTCATGTGTGTAAAATACACCTCCCACATACTGTACCTTCCCTTGGCTTCATGCTGCTGTATGAAGGTGTGTTTGTCGAATGCACAATTTTGTGTGTTTGTATGTGCATGTCTTCATGTGTTGGTCTGTGCTGAAGGTTCTTCTTTTTCAGAGATCACCATAGTGATGTTATACCTTGAGAAGCGGATCGATTGTCGAGTTTGTTCTGCTGACATTGAAAAAGAGAGATTTAAGAATTTAACAAGGAGCACCGCAGGAGTCTTTAAATATTCATATTTGTTGAACTCTGCCTCAAAGTATAAAAAAAGACCAGACCATACAGTAATGGGTTGAGAACCTTTGCAATTCATATGCTCTTATCCAGAGGGACTTTGTGCAAGATAAAATCAGTGACATTTTTGTGTTATCGTCATTTTATGCTTCATAATTATAAAGCCACGCAGGGAACAAAATTATATGAAATCAGTCGTGGATTCTTTATTATTTTAACTGTGGTGTATTTTGAAAATGAAATTGAGCACAGGTGTAACCAGGCTGTATGTAGGCTGTAGAGATGTTATTCCACTCCAACCTGGACAATGAAGGGTAACTGCTGAAGAGAAAAGATTTTTTTTAAAAAAGGAAGGTTGAATATGTGGAAACTACAGTAAGCTCTTGGGGCAGATTGGTAATACAGAAGAATAAGGTGTGAAAAATGGAAGAGGGTGTAGAAAATCATATTTCAGAAAGCTCCAGAGCACTAGACAGCAACAATAGGTTAGTCTCTGATGGTAAACTTCACTAAGCTTCCTGGAATGAGCATTTTGTCTCTTCCACTGGCCCATATTTTTATATCTGCTTCAACAAATACCCTCCCAGATAACCTTATGTTATCTAACATGTAGCTCAGTGTTCAACATCATACTGAGTCACTGAGACTGAGAAATAGTCCTCGTTTCCTTGGAGTCTTTCGTTCCTTAACCATCTGCGGCAGTAAATTAAATAAACGGTGTTGATGTGTCATTATCTACTTCATTATTTATGAGCACAGAACAGCGTGTGCCTCAATCCTTTTTTCCCGAGCCTATCTTGTAATTTTTATTTTCTTCTCTGCACCTGCTCATTAAATTACCCACCCATATTTCTCCAGCTGTCCCGTCTCATAATCACATTGTCACAGTGGTTTGTGTGTTCTGTAAGGTATTGGTGTGAAAAATGATAAATCCAAATGTGTTGATTACAGCTCACTTCCCCCCTCTGAAAATGGACACTTGAGGTGGGAGTGTGTGTAGTATAGTGCTCTTGTGTATTTATGCAGCTTTGCAATCATTTGCGAAGGTGTGAGTTAATAAAAGTGAGAGGAAATTTCAGGAGAGAAACAATGCTATCATTCTGATGCTTATCATGTCCCCAATTTTAATTCAGCATATTAGGATGTCAACATTTGCTAATTAGTAGCTAATTGCAGTTGAGACTGATGGGAAGGAAATTCTATTTTCAACCTCCATAAGTTCTGACAATACTTCACCAGAGATTATTGGATGTATGAGCCAAATACAGCATCCAGGCAATAGTCGTCATGACTCCAAAATGCCATTGTTTGGTGGCGCCTGCTGACAATAAGTGCACGCATCACAGAAATTACTCAGCAAAACTCAGCAATTACAGGTTCTGGCTCGGGACCCACAAAAGAGACAGCTTTCGTTCAAAAGTGCCATGCTAGCTGTAGCATGCAATAAATAAACTCCAGAGGCATAACAGGTTTGCCAGCCGCCTCTTCCTTCCTCTCTCCTGGCTCAATTAGATGTTTGATGTCAGACAGGACCTTTATTTTATAGCGTGGTTTGATTTGTGCTTACGACTTCTGTGGTACACAGTACAAGCAAAGCAGTGGAACAGCCATGCAGTTTACCAATGCACATGTCACCTCACTAAAAGTGAATGAGCAGCATGTACGTGTGAGTGCTCCTTGATAGTTCAATCAATGTCTGTGCAAAATAATGTGCCCAGTAGTGGGTGTGATACCAACTTTTGTGGACCAAAGTAAACGGAGCAACAGATTAGCATTGCTATCGTTAGAGCTACGCCTCTGGTACGACTAAATTTATTTAGAGCACTAGTTTGTAGTAGTACTATACGGTAGTACACAACCTGAACAGTCACTGGTATTCTTTTATTTGGGTATTTTCAAACTACTTAACTGGACTGAACTTTCATAGCCTGAACTAGAATAATCAGCTAAAGTCAATCTTGTTAACTGAAATCACCACCAGGAAATTAGCGCCTGTGAATCAGCCATGGTTAGGGTCTGATGTCGCATGTTGCAGGAAGCTGTCTACAAGCTGTAGCTGCTTCTGAGGTTCGTTTACATTTGAGAATAATTTTATTTGGATTAAGTAAGGCTGCTATGACTCTACTGTACAGGAAGTGGAAAAGAAAATGTCCAAAGAAAGCCACTGGCAGTGTGAAATCACACACTAATCACTATATAGCCCACTATATTGCGAGTTTCCATTTTGTAGTGCTGCCCCAATGTTTAGTGACATTTTTATGCCCTATATAGTGCACTCATTGTTTCCCATAATCACGAAAAGTAGTGTACAAATTAGTGTACAACCGATACTGGCAGAATCACACTGCCAAGCAACAAACAGCACAAACTGTGACAAACAAGTTTATTTCTGAATTTAAAGATCGTCATTCAACATGTATTAACACTAAGTTTAATATAAACGTTATTGTGGGATCTTCCACCAGCCAACGTTGTTGTTGTTCATCATAATCCTGCGACTTATCCTTTATATATAGTCCCAAGAATTCATAGTGAAGTACGGTTAAGTGAATGATTGGGTGATTTCAGACACAGCCACTCTGTCTTGTCTTGTGTCTTCTCCTGAAATGATATCATTTACAGGAAAATAGGTTCTCTGGAACATCAGGTATTCTCTCTCACAAGTCCTTTTTCTCTGTCTCTCTCGCTCTCTCTCTCTCACACGCACACACACACACACACACACACACACACACACACACACACACACACACACACACACACATATAAACATCTCCTCTCCCTGTGATATATCCACAAGGCAGATTGTCATATTGGATCTGCACAGATTCGCCCCTGCACCCCTATCAAGCATGCAGTGCTACTGCACAGGCAAGTCAAAGTGCTGAAAAAATGTCACACAGTGTGTAAACATTCATTATTCATTCTAAACCCAGCGATAAACATGACACACAGTCACACACACAAACACACACTTGCACGGCTTGGTTAATTAAGATAAACAACAAAGCAGCTGTCTGTCCGCACCTTTTCTGAACAGTCAGGACGATGCTCGTACTATGTCCACCACACACACACACACACACACACACACACACACACAAACAAACACATACGCATCACGTTGTGTAACCCCTTGGGTGGAATTACAGGTCTGATTTCGGCTCGGTGGAGATGTAGGAGGATGATAGTGGCAGGCTGAACCAAGGGGCAATGAATCAGCGTCTTATCAAACCTGTGGCCGAAGGTGTGAACTGTCAACCCAGAAACGGCTCTAGCACGAGCACAGCATTCCAAACATCTCCCTTGCACAGCTGGATATAGCAACAGCATCATAGAACGTGTGCAACGACTCAGTGGGGCAGTTGTCAGGACACTCTCTCCCTCCCCCTGTCCGCAGTCTGTCCCCCTGCTCAGTTATTCTAAAAGTGAATGAAGGGGAGGTGAGCGCAGATGTTGGCATGTTTAATTCAACTGCTCCAAGACGAGCCCTGTCACCGTGTAGATTTATAGTATCGGCTAGAGAGGAATGAGGAGATGGTCGGGATTTAACTACCCCAGGATTTTAATGGGAGACTTAGCATGCACTTTGCAAAATCACCTTAATCCAGCGTCGGTGTGTGAAGGGAGGGATGTGAGCGAAAAATTAATTGCTTTTTCTCAGTTTGTGTGTCTGAGTCCTGCCTTTGAACCAGATATTTTCCCACTAAACTGTTAACTATCTCTATCTTTTTATGATCTTTATGAATTTTGTTCACATACAGAGACACATTTGCATGTTTTAATTAGAAATTATGTATTCACTTGTGGTTACAGATAAATCCATTTCTAAAGGATAGACATGCCTCAATTTTTCTTACAAAAAAAAACAATAAAATGGCTTCCAGTTTTTCTGATGATGAAATGTCTGATAGAGGCTTGGCAGGCCTTTATGTCTGCTGCTTTACAGGATGCATTAGTACACATAAAACTTTATTAGTCATGAGCACCGGGGAGCTGTCAAGCCCCATGACTGTCTTTCACTGTGTTGCAACATTACATCTTAACATGCTGCTTCTGCAAGAGCACAACAAATTTCACTCCAGACTAACAAAGCCTAAAGTAGTTTCAGTTTGTCCAGCGCTGTCTGCAGAGTCTGATACTTTTCATTTAAGTACACAATTTAAATTTGTACTTTCCTTGTGGTATAGATATCATAAATGTTAATCTATTTTGCTGCAAGAGGAAGATCTTTATTGCACCCCGTGGAAACTCCTTTATCCCTCAGTGTGTTGAACATTTTGCAGAGGAAGAAGCAGCGAGCGATGGATGAGGCATATGAGATTTTTATCAGCCCAGATGAGGGTTGTGACAGTCTGGAGCCCAGGTTTTCTATGCTGCCTGTCCGGGCGTCCTTCACAATGAAGGCTTGGATGACAGGGCTTGAAATCAAGGGAGGGGAAGTTTTCTTGTGACAGAAGGCTTTGCCTAATGGCCGGTCTGTTCTCCGGTCTGTTCTCCAACTCTTGTCAGTTTTTCCTGTCTGAGCGACTCGATCTTTTCTTTCCCCTTTTCCTCCCTTCCACCTTTTCTCGTGGCCATATGTGGATCTGACGTCCCTCCATCTCTCATAGAGGAGAGAACAGACAGAGGGGGAGTCAATATCATTGTGCCAAGTGTGCTGTAAACAGGCTTTTAATTTTAAAATGTCTCCACAGCCATTCAGATCCTTAGACAGCCTGTCGGGGCACCTGGGCGGTGCACTGATTCAACGTGGCGCCGGCTTTCTGCTGTTAGAGAAGGGAGTTGTTTGAAAGAGGCAACAGGGGCCAGCTTTGCCAGCCTGCCAAGTATGTGGGTGCTGCTGTGACCAGTCAGTCTTCATAATGGCTGTCTGGCCATTGGGCAGAGTCAGCTCAGTGGTCACATGACAGACTGTGCAGATCAGGCGAGGAAGGACTCCCTTCAGCAACCCTGAATCGATGGTGTCTGTGGAGACGACAAAAGGGCAGAGAAGGACAGAGAGGAGACGTGGGCAAATGAAGGGAGAGATGGAAAGAAAAAGTAAACAGAAAGCAGGTTGAGAAAAGAAGATGCAGGAAAAGGGATAAGAAAGAAAACATTTTCAGAAGAATCTTATATAAAAAGGGAGACTGAGGGACAGCATTGCTGCTCACTATTCTTTACCTGTTAGCTGATGCTTTGTGCTTTGTGAAGGACAGATAAAGGTTTATCTCTCCAATATGTCCTTTCCTCACTCTGAGCTTTAGATTAAAACTTCAACTGAGTTTTATTTACGACAAAAATTTCAATTCAAACCAAAGACACAGTTTGCATCTTTAAAAAAAAAAAGTCTTTCCAAATCAGATATCCTCAGACCCGGCACCTGTGCAACGCAGCAAGCTCAACC
This sequence comes from Paralichthys olivaceus, assembly GCF_024713975.1. NCBI lineage: Eukaryota > Metazoa > Chordata > Actinopteri > Pleuronectiformes > Paralichthyidae > Paralichthys > Paralichthys olivaceus. The sequence goes on along the minus strand of NC_091099.1, from coordinate 8,372,886 downwards.
TGGCTGGAGATGTATGAGTTCACGCCGTCTAATATTAGTGGCCTCAGATTGCTACTCTGACAGAGCACGTAATGGGCTTTAATCAGAGAGCATCTCTACACAAGAGACTAGCACTGACTTTAAGAAAGTAATTTCTCTTTAAAACATTTAAAATTTAAAACATTTAAATATTAGTGTAAATCCCTCAGTGGATTTTGGGTTATCTTGTCAACAGGGTGAAATTACCATCCACTGTTACTTTTTTCCAAAAATCAAGTTTGAAATAATTTGACATGACACGCAATTTGAATTCGAATTAAGCTATCATGATAAACCATTGAGGTGTTAAAATGAGAAACATGGTATTAAATGCTAAAATGACTTTATTTTTTGCTTTTCTTGTCTTATCAACCATTCAACACACTTTACACTACCAGCCACATTCACACACATTCTATACAGCGCTACTATATGCGCTGTTTGTCACATAACATTCACACGCAGCCATCAGGGGCAATTAAGTCAGGGGCAATTCAGTCTTGCCCATAGCATGTAGACTGTAGGAGCCTGATAAAAAGCTATTTATTGTTGAGGTCAATATCAGTTATTGAAACACCGGTTTGGCTTAAAGCAGTTTTGTAGAATCCCGTTGACTCATATATATTATATTCAGAGCTATTAACAGATGTTGCCTCAGCTGGGCTCTGTAAACTCATCTCAGGTTGTTAGATTTTGAGCAGCACCACTCCAGGGTTATGGGTTTTGCCCACAGTGAAACACCATTGAACACAGTAGCATTTACAGAGAGCCAGTTATCCTCTTTCATAAACATCCCGTGGGTTCTTTTATGGATCTGAGTTTTACTATATTTGTAAGTATGTCAAATAAATAGTAGCAGAAAAGAAAACTCTTGAATATCAAACCTCTTGTTACCACATTCAACATGTCTGTAATTTCATTATTTACTACTTGCTCCTATACAGAATCTTCTTAGCGTCATTCATTGCCATTTAATATGTGACCAAAGGAGTAGCTGTGGAAAATTGTAAAGCACAGACAGTCCTGTGCCTCTGGGGCAAAGGAAGTATGATGGTGGTCCATATACAGTCATATACATAAAGCATGTGACAACAGGGATGCTTATCTTCATGTTCAGGTCAGTTTGAATTTCACAGTGACATTAATGAGCTGTTACATTTTTGCGGACAGCATGCATCAAATGGGATTGCTGCAGTTCTCCTCAATTAATTCCTCAATTGCCCTCATGGCCACAGAAATTGTAAAATCAGTAAATGAGCCAATGTAAGATTGAGTCTTTATAGTGGTCTAATGCTCTTATCTGAATTGCTTCGCATTAATTCCTCTGTATGATTAACAGCGGGTACCTGCGTCGGGGAAATTAGTTCATCCAACTCCTCGCAGCAGCCGCAGCACGAACAAACCTGTGTGATTGTTCTGATTGGAGGAGCATCGGCACACTATTTGTTTCCGCATCACCGACCTTTCCGCCTCGCTGTGCACAGTCTGCATGTAGGAGGAGGCATTCCCTGCATAATACTTGCAACATGCAGTGAGTTGACTGCAGGGGTAAGCACCCGCACTTCCCCATGTACATTTAAAAAATAATGGCATGCATGAACATGAGTTTGAATGGGGGATACTTGAGGCGATACATCTGGTGGATGATAAGATGGATTTATCCTAGCCGCTCCCGATTTGCTCTGATGAATAAGCCGCGCTGCTCACAAAGGGTCATATTAAACCCCCCAGCTCCCTGTCCCCTGTACCATGATGCATTGCCTGTTGTTGTGCCTTGTCTCTCCGCTTCCTCCATGAACTGATTAAGTCTTTGTAACAGCACAGAAACACCACAGGGTGCTGCATTGTTTTTCACTGGGAAGACAGTCCCAGTGAACAGTATGAATAGACCAGTGACTCTGAAAGAAGAGGACTCTCACTGTCGGTAGTAATTCTTCAGTAAGCTGATGATGGAAAGCTGTCTCTTGACTCAGGCACTTTGTTTCACTCTTCAACTAATTCCAGTCAATACTACATTGAGTACAAATCCTACATTTGTTGATATCTAAAGAGTTTCATCCCAAAAACTAAATATAATTGCAAAAAACTCTCATATCAAGAGCAGACTTCCCTTGCCTTGATCACACTATCATTTCAGATAATAAACTGGAACCGTTTATTTTCAGTGTGTGCGGTGGTCAGTGTGGATATCACGAGCACAGACGGTGATATGTCCTTGGGAAAAAAAATCTCCACAGCCCAATAAATCACTATCTATTTAAACAAAGCCAATAATTCTGCAACTGTGGCTCAATGGGAGCTCAGATGTGGTCTATAAGGAGATTTTACAGATTCATCATTAACATGCCCAGGGACATTTTGACACCTGTGTAGATTTTTCTTCCATCTCATGGAGGATGAGCTGTGTTGTGGTTGTTTTCTTTGTCTCGAGGCGTATCATTAGTATCATGGATTTCAATGTGTGTGTGTGCGCTGAGCAGTTTGTGTGTATGACTGCATCAGAGAACATTAGATATGGCTGCAGTTATTTCTTAAGGAGACAAGTTTCTGGACGTCCAGCTTTGTTTGTTTTCAGCTGTGTTTGTCAGACAGTGTCCTGCATATCGCCTCCTACCACACGTCACCTATTTACGTCACATTTCGTGACGCTGACTGTAACATCAAGTTGAATTGCGTCAGTTAATCAGACGCGCATAACATTCGGATCCCGTGAGTCAGTGTTTCACGAAACAGCCCAACACCTGCACAGCTGGCAGCACATGTGCCCACGTAGCAGCCTCTCACCACAGAATCTTAATACAGTCCTCGTTCCTCAACACAGGCGCTGAGGATTTCTGTCTCTGCAAGGGCAGAACTGTTGTCTGTAGATACAAATAGATTAAAGGAATAAAAATAAATGGAGATGTCCACAGGTTAAAAGAAACATCTGCTCATGAGATGAATTGTTAAAGAGGACGAATTGAGGAAAAAGTCTTCACGAAACAATTTAATCAAGCATGAAAAGGTGACTAAAGATCTTACTGAACTCTTCAACCTTATCTCCTCAGGTTCTTTATTCTGAAGTCTCAAAGCATTGAGGGCAGATCACTGTTACCTTTAGTCTGAAGTTTACTTTGAAAACAACAGACAGGCTTCATCTGATGATCACAATCTGTGCGAGTCATTTGCTGTCAAAAGGTCTGTGACGCAGCATGGGGCGGATCCAGTCACACTTTGAAAGTAATCACTTAGATTTTAAAATAGTCACTTCTAAAAATTACAGGGAACCGGTGAAGCATCAATAGAGTCACAACAGAATCCTTTTCTTTCTTTGTGGCCGGTGAAGCAGCTGCCTGATCTGTTTTTAATAAAATGAGATTAAAATATGGACACTTAAATGCATTTGTTAGCATAGGACATCTCTAATCTGTGTTACATTACAAAGCTGAAATGAAAATCATTGTAAGGGCGATGCATATCCTGTGTTATACCATATAATAAGGAATGAATGTGTCTCTAATTTTATTGGTTGCACGAGTTGATGCATTACTACACCATGTGACATAACTTATGATGTAATATCATATGGTGGGTAATATTCTCAGATTAGTTTTAGATTGTACATTTAGTCCTGTTATTTGAGACGATGTCTTGAAAAATGTGTATCTTGCAGCTCTGCTATTTATCCACAAAATGCTGGTCTGTAGTGTTGACTCTGCCTTTGTATGGTGATTCTACATTATGAAGTTAACACAGGAAGTGATGGCCAATGAAGACAATGAAACAAGTGCAAATTCAATTTAGATTTTACACAGTGGGCTTAGGATAAGTGTGTCATCCAATTCAACCATGAATAGTGAGATAAATTCTGAACAGGGTTAACTTATAGAACTAACCCTCGGGCTACCTCAAAACGCTTGTACATCAAAACCCACCGTATGGTCCCCAGTACTAACACCTGAAGGCCTGTTTTGAAGATTAGATTTTATATGTTTTAAACTCTTCAAGGCAAAAACACTCAGCATTTATCAAGGTCGGACAGGACAGAATAAGCAGCTGTTAAGAATGTTGTGCCTGGAGGAATAAAACTGACAATTTTCTTGTATCAATTGCTAAATTAGTTTATTATTATTATTTTAGACATGGTTTCAGCACTCTGCGTTAAATGAACTTCACTGGAAAGTCATAGAAAATAGACAATTTGTTTTTTATATATTTATTTATATGTATTAGTAATGAAGAGTAAAATGCCTCCCTTGAAATAAAATGGTTTTATAAAAGATTTAATCATCGTAATCCACTGAGTTTATTTTATTTCCAATTAAAACGTTTATTTTTATTAAATTGTTGCAAATACATAAAATCACAAGTAAAACTGGTAAATTGCGTCGTAAATGTATTTGTAAGCTTTAAAACTAGGGGCCTCTGATCAAGTAGATTTTTTTTTATGTCTTTGTTGGACATGAACAGGAAAGGCAAACAGGGAAAGAAAGTAGAGGAATGACCTGTAGCAAATGGTCCACCCTCATATTGTGCCTATCGAGACACCCTAAGAAGCTGTTAACGCCAGTCTTCAGACATGACCTGTAGGTAAAATCCAGAGAGTTGGCTACAGAGGAACTGCAGAGAAAGAAAAGAAACGCTTTATCGGTTGTCGAACCAAGAACCTGTCGTAAACTCTCACCATTTGGTTGAGTCGCCCCATGAATATAGAATTTCAGTAGAAACTCTGGAAAATGTATTGGTCTCACACATCGTCTCTCTTAGCCTCAGCAACAATCCCTTATCAAGATGATGTGACTTCCTGCCAATGCTTTGACTCTCCTCCCTTTGGTCTCCTTTTCTTAACCTTCCTCAAACTCCCATAAATCGTCTTTTCCTTTTGTAAGTCGTCCTCCACTTCTTTGAGTCACTCGTTTGCCCTCCTTGGTTTTTTACCTCATTAGGACACATCCATACCTCAAATTGTAGCTGGCAGGATCATCACGGTGCAAAGTGTGGGGAAGATCACAGGGGTGCTCTTAATGAAAGGTGTGTGCAGGGGCTATTTCTAAATTACACATCCTTAGCCGGCGCTCTCTGATGAAAAGAAAGAACATAAATCCATAGAGAGAAGGAAGGAGGTTGGCAGAGGAGAGAGAGAGAGAGAGAGAGAGAGACAGATGTAAACCTTTCCAGGACAACGGCCAATTAGATTCTACAGATCATTAATAATAACCTACACTTTGACTTTTCTTTTTTTATAATTAGATTGTATTGTACAAATCAATACCAGCTTTTTTCAATCACTCTCCCTTCCTCGCGTCATTAAGACTCTGCACTCTCTTTCTTTCCTCCTTTCACTCCTTTATTTGATCTATTTTTTCATATCCAGTCCTCTCCTGTCGTGGAGCTGTTTGTAGTGTTAAATCATCCTGCAGAGGTGACAAGTTTTGCTTCATTAAGTAGTGGCAGAGTGCACTGCTTCGCCGGGGAGTTAAGGTAAGAGTAAGGGTCTATCAATAACCATTAAGGATCCTCTCTCATTAGACCAAACCTCATAGGCCCCCGGGGCTTGAGAAGTGGGCCCTGCCATCTTATGTGATGGAGTACACTTTCACGGCATCACCAGAATGCAAAGTGAGTTATTTTCATACCGGCACTGTTGTGTACACAGCCTTATTCTCATTCAACCTGTTTAATCAAGAAGAACCTCACCCCTATCACTAACCCCCAGTTTGCTTTAGCTCCTTCCTTTTCCTCCTCATCTTTTTACACACACACCACAAACCCATCCAGCATATCCGAGCCACTGCAGTATGATTATTCATATGGCAATGAGGCTGGATCAAGCTTTGCAAGGCTGCCACAGTTTGATGGGACTGTTTCCAGATGATGACTTAGGAGCCCTACAGCTTCCCTGCCAAGAGCAGGGAATTCAAACTTAATCAGGGTGTGGACGCCTCCCTCCTCCGTCTCCTTGTAGAGCTCCGGGGGGTCGAGGCCAAAACAGGAATAGAACGAGAGAGACAAAAGTCAAAGTCATTTTCCTCGAGGGGAGCCAGAGGTTTTCTCCCATGAGTGATAGGTTCATTTTAGGGTTATTGGAGAAAGTTTTTTGTCTCGCTCAGCGAAGAGAAATTAATAAGATTAGCTTTGTTCTACTCTCTTATCTCGCCTGCTTTCTCCCTCACACACACACACACACACACACACACACACACACACACACACACAATATTCCAAATTTCGACACTGACTGTTGTCCATCCATCACCAGTGGGCTCGTATATTTCACTGAAGCCCAGACAGCGATCTCTGCAGCAGGGAGCCTCCAGCCTTCAGCTCACCCCTATCCGCAGAACATGGTCACAGCAAGGGGAGGAGGCAATGATCAGTCCTGATCAATAATACATCGACTGCATTAAAGCTTATGAATAAGTCATGGACGGAAGGAACCCAGCCATGATTTGGAACACACACACACACACAGCAAAGTGATCTTTTACTTAGGCCAGGGAAGATGAACAGTCAGAAAAAGGGAACAAAGCAAGGGCTTTAACTGGGAGGGAAATTTATCACCCACCCACTGACATTTGGTGGCATGTTGAGGCTCCGCTCTGTCTCTTCGCTCTGCCACCCACTCCATTCGCTGCCATTCTCTCTCTCCCCTCTCCCTCTCTCTCTCAAGTAATGGCCTTTTTTCCTGCAGGTGGAATAAATAAGTTAATACATGTGTCCTAAGGCTGAGCAGGGACCATCTGAATATAAATAGTTCATTTGCCATTGTAGAGGCCTCACTTTGTGCCATATGAATATATTTGTATTATCTTCTTTTTTCTTTTCTTTGTCTTCTTTTTTTTTTTTGTTACAAAGACCGGGGTGACTGTTTTGGTTGACTAGAGATGCAAGGTGAAATTGCCTGAGACAAATAAGTCTCCGAACATTTTTATTTTTTTTCAACCTCCAACCCCTCAGTCAGGGAGGGAACCGTGTGAACGCCGGGCTTTAGCTCGATGCACAGCCTTGTGTGTGCTGTGTTGACAACAGAGAGCAAACAGTGTGTGGGTTGCTGTAGACGGTTTGAACGCTGCATGAAATCGTGCTGTGGATGAAAGGGCAGGTGGTAACTACTGCCAAGAACTTGATTGAGAAAAGCACTTCTGAAAAATTCATGTCTCCACTGTTTATTTAAGGGAAATGGTATTTATCCAACATTGTCATTTCTTTGGGCAGTCAGTGAGCTGCCACTTGATGCCAAGTTGTGTGTATATGTGTGTTTCTGTTGTCGCTGCTTTATTAAAACCTGAAAGTGTTGTTTATAGCTTGACCTCTAAGCATTTTGGAGTTGAGAGGCTAAAAAGACTCAGCTCATAGCTATACACAAGTGTTATAACATACATTTGCGATAGCTCTTTGATGAGATGCCACCGTTGTGAGTTTGTGTTGTGCTGATGTGCTCCTTGAGGATGTGCAGGAGGAGGAAGCAGCTCTTTGTTTCTGCCACCAGAAGTATGTCAGAGAGAAATACTCAGAGAGAGAGAGAAATATCTCTGTGTATTAACCACTGAGTGGAGATTGTGCTGCATGTGGCAGAAAAACGGAGATGTTGGAGGTGGAACAGTATCAAACAAGTGAGCGGGAGACGCATCAGAGAGGCAGAAATGGATGGAAATAAGAGATGAAAACAGAGAGATAAGAGATGAAAACACACACATACAGTTAATCACCATCAGATAACACACACAGACACACACACACACACACACACACACACAATCAGCAGGCTTGAGTTTAACTACTTTAAAAGCTGAAGAATCTTTTACTCAGGAATAATTTTCTTGCATCTCTATGGTGACCCTTATTGTAGTTACTGGAGTTATTTTAGATATATACAACAAATGTATAATACTACATGGTCTGTGTTGCTGTTTAGTTCGTATACATGTTTAAAAAGACTCCAAGTTTATTCTCGATAACAGATGTTTCATTTGAAAGGGACAACCAAACTGTAAAGACTTATGATATTGGAATTTTCTTCTTTCTTTTTTTATCAGATATTTTTGTCTAAACAACTGTTTGATAGATGAGAAGTTATTTTGTTGTGACATTCGTAATCCCCCATGTATCGTAATAACTGTGGTCATTTCTATGTTCTTTGTTTTATAAGAATTTTGTTTAGAAGTTAGAAAACCTTCTGAAGAACTGTCTTTTTAGCATCATTGCTAACTACCTCATCTCAACTCTTACTGCTCATGGAAGCGCTCCATTCACTTTCTATGTTTCTGTGTTTTGCAAAAGCTCTTTGTGCTTCTCCATTAAATTAGACATAAAAATTACCTGTTATTATCTTGAATGGTTGTCACGAACCACTTTCCTGTCAAATGTAATAACCAGTGAACAAAGCTTTGGTCAAATGTTGCTGCTGCTCACAGGCTGAACCAATAATTACATCAAATGTAACCCTGAACTAAAAGTTTCTTTAATATCAGTTTTAAAGCAGAAACATCGGGTGGTCTTTCCCTTTACTCCAGGTTGTGATCTATAAAACAGTTTGACACCATCAATATATACGGAATAATCTCTTTTTTGTGGATATTTGCTGAGTTAAATGACAGTAAATTCTAAAGCTAACAAACCGTCCAAGGTCATAGGAAGAGACTTTTGAATAATGACATGATGGCACTTCCTCTTAGATGCATTGAATCTCATTGAATTAAACAGCATCTCTATACAGCAAGTGTGTGTTTACAAAGATGCTGATGCTTAGTCATATTGAAAATGGATGTGGTTGCGTAGATTTAGGGGGGAATCATTATGAGAAAGATGGAGGGTAGAAAGAGACGAGCTGCAGGAAAGAGTTTCAAATAACGGTGCTCTATCACCTGCACGACATTGTCCAATTAGAGCATATGATTAGTGTAGACTGTCTCCAGTGGAAATGAATCTATCAGCCCCGGCTCGGATTGCTACAGGTCCCTACAGTTTAGTTTTCACTTTGTCTCTGTCACCGCAGAACTGCTAATATAAAAACGACAGAATGGATGATTTCTACTTAAGACGTAGCTTGATTGAAACTGATTACATTTCACCAAGGTTTATTATATTTCCATGTTATGTGCTCGTGCTGGAGGGCGTGTGTGTGTGTGTGTTTGTGTGCGGGTGGGGGAGTTGTGTTTGTGTTTATTTGTAAAACAGGAGGAGAATTGGAGGACTGAAAGTGATCAGATGCATTTACCCCCCCCGAGGAAGTTGTGTTTTTAACCTGTGTTGGTCTGCATGTTTGTCTGTAAGATTACACACGACAACTGAACAGATTTACACAACACGTGCTGGATGGATGCAGTATGAGTTTGGGAAGATCCCATTCAATTTTGGTGCAGATCCAGGAATTCGTTTCCTTTAACTTTGCAAGATTGTTGTTTTTTGATCATTTTCAAAATTCATTAATGAAAACAATCTGACACATTAAAACACTGGATTATATTAATGTGTGATCTGTGGTGCAGCTTGATTAAATGGGCCTTGTTGGAGGTATGTGCTCCATTGTGCCATTTTTGTTATGGTCATGTGTTTTTCCTCTCCTCCCAGGTTTCCAGAGCCAAGGGCAGCCCCCCTCGACCCACGGGACTTGGAAGACGATGATTCTGGACCATCCATGGACCATGCCCCCTGATAGCAGCACTCCAGACTCTTTACTACATCCACCTGTCCTTCAATGTCTGCTTCAGCCAGCTGTCAGTCCGGCCAAGCTGTCAGCCTTGGCCCTCGCTCTGTCAGCCGTCTCCCTATTACCACCCCTCCCTGGTTTCTGCTGGCAGTGGCCTGACCTTGAAGGAGGCTGCTGTGACAAATATGGATGGCCCTGTCCTTTCTGCTCTCAAACCTTTTTAATTCCCCACTAGCTACTAACTTTCTTTAATTGAAGCGCACAACTTATGTGCAATCAATTATCATCAGGCTCAATTTCCACAGCCAGTCAGATCCAGGCTTTACTGGTGAGCCTGGCTGAGCCGGAGAGGAAGCCTGGGCAGGCAGCTGAGCGGAGCGTCTGTTGAGCCCAACAGATGTCAGGAAAATGGGAAAATTCTGTGACATGGTATGCTTCACTCTTCATTTATTCGCAGTATCGTTTTGATTCAGTTGCTGTGACAACCACTGTGGATGCTCTCACACGTAGAAAATATTTTTTTTTCATACGCCACAATGTCTTAAACCACAAAGGTGATTTTTGATATGGCTCTATTGGGTATAATTCTTTTCTTTTTCCCACGATTTCTTTCCCTTTCTATCATCATGTTGCCTTCGGTTACCTGCCAATTTTAATGCTTGAAGATTTGTGCGCACTTATTTCTGTTCCTGTCAGATCTATTATCAGAAACATAGTGGGGTGCATTTTGACACTCATTGATTGGTAAATGTTGCTGAGTCTTTGTTAGGTAAAAATCGAATTGTAATTTCACTGTGCAAAATAGCACTCTCACAGTATCAGCTTTCAGTGCACTATAATGTAAAGGCCCATTACTCTCGAGCCAATCTGCAGCTTATGACGGATCGCCGTCCAGACTAACACACACACTTCCTACCTTGTACCACCGCGAATGCCTGTTTCAGCAGTTTGTTTTAATGTGATTGATTCTGTTGCCTTAAATTCAAAATCTCAGTTAGATTGAAACCCTGCCTTCTTCAATATCAGGTAGAGTTAAAGAGAGAAGGCTCCCGTGGGTCGTTTGAGGCTCTCGTCAAACAACTGGGTGTAGTTTCATCTAATCGGGGTTGAAAAAATGACAGACGCGAGACGGATTTGACAACAACATGACTTTCCTACTGTAGAACTGCACTAAGATGCACTGAGAGTTGTATACACATACCCAAGGGAAATGTTCGTGAGTCAACAGCCTATTGAAATCATTCTTTATTCTAGTGTAACAACAGAAAGAGTCTGACTGTCTGATGTTTCTCTCTCCTGTTTCCATTTTTCTATTTTTGTCTGAAATCTATAAATAAACAGCCTCTTTCTTACATTGGGTGTTGAAGATGATATTCATGCATATACAAAATAAAATCCATTATTTTCTCTTTTGCAAAAGTGAAAACTATCATTCATCCTCAACACTATTATCAGAAAACCTTAAAGACATTTGACGATGTATGGAGAAGGAGTGTAAAGAGGGAACTCGGCAAGGGGAGGATTTATTTTTCTTTCATCAACATTCGAAGCAGCAAACCATCCAGATAGGACTGGGAATAGGACGACTGGGAGCAAAGGGGTCCAGAGCAAGATAACTCCTCCGGGTCTCTGCTCCTCTTAAGACACATTTAAATGCAGACTGGAATCACGCCTGCAGAACCACACCAGCCAGAACCCACTTTTCATCAACCCATAGCCACAATCAGAAAGCCTTTGTCTCACCTCTGCTCGTTTTTCTTTCTCACTTTCCCTCTCTTGCCTTCTCAGAAGCATATATTGGCTTCACACCTGAGAGAGCTCTCAAACCCATTAGAGATTTTCTACTTTTCTTTCGTGTGCAATCGCTCCTGGTTACATTTGAGGTCTTCCTACAGGTGGGAGGCACAATTCCTGTTTTTTTTCAGTATCTTAAACACAAGAGCCTCGCTCGCTACATTTGTTAGCAAACTGACTGAAAAGAAACTGGCCACATCAGAAGCCAAAGAACCATGTCAGCTGACAAGGGTGTGGTTAAAAAGGGCTAATGTGACAGGATTGTACACATCCTTGTGCTTCATTTAGCTCTCGTCAACAAGTGATCTCTATCAAATGCCTGTGAATATGTAGAATCTGTAGGCGAGGAACATGATTTTTGGCTGGAAAACTTCTGGTTTCTAGTTTGCACACTAACCAAAATGTATTGGCTATCAGCTTTTTAATTAACGGAATCCATCTGCACGTAGCTGTAAAAAGAGATTAGCCATAATGTCGTCTGAACCTAAATCACCTCCAAAAAGTATCACTGTTGTTGTGGAAAGATGTTCGACTGCGATAAAAGAAACTAGCCAGACTGTTAACGTTGAACAGGGAATGGAAGGTGGACTCGAAGCTCCAAAATATTTCTCCATTGCCCCCAGAGGCTAATTCATCATCAGACGATAACCGGAGGGAATCTGAGATTAGAGTAAAACCCTGTCCGATTGTCCTCTTCTTTCCTTCCTCCATCAATGTCTTCCTAAGTTTCTTTTCTGGCTCTGCCATGATGTCATGATGGCTTTTTCTTTTAGCTAACTCTTGCTCATAGCTCTGGCTCTGGTTGTTGGTTATGAGACTCATGCCATAAGCAACCTTGCAAATGTTCCTGCACAGTACACCAGAGCATAATCCAGTTCCAAGCATTTCCAGAGTACTGTGCCGCTCTTCCTATTATGTTTGTGTACCATCAAAATGATTTTAAAGCCGGTATTTGAAGCGAAGAAATAAAACGACATTGTGCTGCTGTGAAGCCGGATACAAGCTCCCGCATGGAGAGAGAGGCTGGTTTCAGCGAATAATCATTATCCTGTCATCTGTCGGCGAGCCCAAACAGATCAGAGAAATAATAACAAACCTGAGGTGGGGGACAGTGCGCCTGTTGTCGAGGGAGGAAATGTAGGGGAAAAGATTGTCTGATCTCATTTAGCTTGGGAGACCACGAGGTTCCCCCTTTTGTTTCCACACCCAATTACACCTGCTCTTCCAGGTTCACTTCACTGAGTCACAAGGATGCGCGGGTAAACACAAGCATAGCTGTAAGACCTCCTCTCCACTGATGGGCAAAAGACATTATTTGTGCAGTTGTATTGACATGAATTAATTGCTTCATGGGTTGTGAGATTGAATTAGCTACGTGACATGCTTGCTAGTGGTGATGGAGCTTTGATTGCTGCCTTTAATGGAGCCTATTTCTCTCTGCCATCATTTAAAAGACAGTTGAAGGCTCTGGTTTCACAGTAATGGAACGGCTCCACCACACATCAGCCCACCATGAGACTCCTTAATGATTCTGTTTATTAGCATGCAAGCTGCAAGGGAAACCAAAATTTTGTCTTCATAAAACCACACATTTCCCTAAGATGTGTGTGTGTGTGTGTGTGTGTGTGTGTGTGTGTGTGTGTGTGTGTGTGTGTGTGTGTGTGTGTGGAGGGGGTGCAGGATGTGTATGTCTATATGTGTTTGCTTCAGAGGATTTGTGAGGCTGTGCATTAGCCTGTGAAAAATGACATTTTATTTGCAGAGACCCACAGCTCTGTTCCAGATTGCATGTTCTTGTACCATTCAAAAGAATGTATTGCTTGTCTCACAGTAAATGCACTTTTTTATTCATCTCCCCCCCCTTAGCCTCTACGCACACACACACACACACACACACACACACACACACACACACACACACACACACACACACACACACACGGACACACACGGACACAAAATAAAGGGATATGGCCACGGACTTTCTATTTTCCTCTGTTTGCTTTGGGTTCAACATCTCACTGAACTGAAACCAGAGATGACTTTTACACTATCACACATAGCGTTATGAGGACTGCAAGATAGTATCACTGTTGAATTTAACACTCTTATCCTCTGTGGTGTGGTTATGTGCCTTTCTGATATGTTTGCCATGCATTATGGATACAAAGTGGGAGGTGGGTGTGTGGGTAAAATTACAATGTGGGCAAAGAAAAAAGACTGGGGCTTGAAAACACCCCCGAGGTTCATAAAATAGATGATTAAAGAAGATGCACGCAACCAAATACATGACATTACTTGACTCACGGATTTTACATTTGTTGTTAGTGTTTTCAGTCTCAAACTGCACTAACAACTTGCAGCTTTTTCTTTTAGCTAGCTGCTAACTCCAGCTCATTTAGCTAGCCGCTAACTCGTTTCGTTTATATTGTTCAACAAAGGGCTAAAGATAAGGAATACAAAATATGTATATATAAGCAGAAGGCACGTCCTCACCTGGTGTTAAAGAGTGGACAGTGTCTGCAGTCACACCTGGTTTTAACATGCGTCTCTTGATCGGATCTCACTTCTCGCCCTTTATGTAAATACACACATACATCAAGTTATGTTGTTTTCACTCGGTCTTCGAAGACCTAGTCTGAATGTTGTCTGGCATGATCAGATTGATCACACCGGTATTTTGAGCTGTCTGCTTGTGATTGGATCACAAAAACCACGTACGTTAATACTGTGGTGTGTACGAGGCTGTAATCTCCTCCCAGCTGAAGAGGAGGCGCTGCAGGTTTTGGACCAGCCTAGACTGACTGACAGGAGGCATCTGTCAGTGGGGGCAGGTACAGTCTGGCAGCTCAAGCTTATGAACAATGACTGGGTGGAGACGAGAGAGGCCGGAGAATCCATCTCTCCTCTCGACAGCCTCCATCACTCCTTCATCCCAGAGTCAGCAAAGACATCTCAGTTCCTCTGGCTCTATCCGCAGCACAATCATTTCCTGTCGGATCATCCGACGTGTGCAAGTAAAGGAACTGTGGAGTGGCAAGAGAAGAGACTGAGGGGATGCTGGGATTTAAAGAGCAGCAGATGAGCGTATGCCAGGTTTTAGAATGAGGATTTGAGTTCAGAATTCAACTCACAAGGACGAGACATAAAAATTGGTCACATAAGGTAATAGAGATCCTGGTGATCCTGATGCAGTGGAAAGACTCCGTGGCACTCGGTTTCCTGCAGCTGACATTGGAACGTGCCTCTGAATAAAATCCCACCTAGATAACACATTCTGCTGTTGCTTTTAGGAGCTTTAACACAATATACACCCTCTGTCACAACTATGATGAATCATCCTCACAACAAGGATGAATGTAGAATGCAGAGAATGAGGGCGGCAAAGTGAAGTGTTTGCTGATTCACGCTCCAAAATCTGCCCAGAGGAACACTGAAGTGAAGACAATGTGTCCACAATGTGATATCAACACATTCTTTTTTGCTGACAGAAATAATTCTTAATGCATGTGACATCAAAAAAAGAATGACTGTAACAAGTTTCTCGATGTGTTTGCTTTCACTAAAGTTTGCCATCCACCCACACTGACTGTTCACCAAAGCCCTGGCAGCCTGATGCAATCCACTCTTGTTTTCCCTTCCATCTCTTCCACCCTCCCCATCCGTCCTCATGCCTCTCATCATTCATGCTGTGTACACAGTCTGTCCCTCTCTGCCTGCCCAGGCTCCTCCGGAGCTTGTTAATTGCGTCTGTGACACAGGTCTGTGTGTGAAGCAGCAGTCGTAATTGCTCTGGCCTGGCCTGAGGAGAGGAAGGGTGCGGCCGTCTGGCCTCAGGGTCTGCCCCAAGGCTGTGAGATTAGATACATGCTTCCATGTTTGATGAGGTGGATAGCATTAGTAGTTTTATCAGGGACAGAGTCTACTGTCAAACTTGAATGGCTGTCTTCATCAGGTTTGACTGTCAAATATCTTGGTTGCGTATCTCGCCAGTGGCTGGAAAACAGTTTTTAAAATACTGTGATATCCTTTGAACTAAAACAGGCACACTTTATAAAAATTATCATTTTAATTATAATAATAAACATTTAATATTGATTATTGTTCTAGACATAATCACAAAGCTATAAATAAAAAGCTCTAAAGAACCCTCTAAATGAAATAGAAGAGATCATGACATATGACACTATAATAAGAGAAAAGTGAAGCCAAAGCATCTTGATCGCCCCCTGGTGGCTTCTTAGTGGATGGGATATAGACCAAACTAAAGTCAGTGTACAGAACAAAGGTACTTTTTGTCACACTGATGTACGTTCAAGTTGACATTTTTCTGAAAAGTGCCCGTTTATTTGCTAATTCGATGCTATAGAAAGGTGAAACATCATGATTGACAGCTGAGCTGGATTTGCGAGTGGTCGAGTACATGTATTGATGAAACTTCGATACCTCATTTCCATCCCTAGATCGCTTCTAGTCAGACCCTGGCGCCAAATTACATCACCGGCACAAGATGGCACCGCTCCTATCCAGGGAACTCTGGCTTCCTTTCTGGATAGTGATATCATCTTCATATGCAAAAAGAATTCATGAACGTAAATTCCAAAATGAGATTTAATGTCAGAAATTGAGTCAGCTGACCTGATGGTCGATGGAAGGTTGTTTCAGAGCCAAGGAAACATGTATCACAAAGGTTTTATCGCCCTTTTTTTCTTGGAACATGTCAGGAGCTCAGTGATTTACTCCGGCGACAGCTCACTCGGAGCCTCGCGTGTGATTAAAAGCAATTTAAAAGAGACAGGGACCCATCCATTCAGTTTATTTGTTTCTCACAATTCTGATACAGCGAGATCAAACGCTATCGTTGTGCATAAGTTGTAGACCCCACCAACCCGTCCACGAGAATTAACCGCCTGCTGTTGTACAAATAGCTTTCTAGCTGTAAGTAGCTTAGTGTCAGTGGCCCCCATTTATCAGGCTGTTCTGGAAAAGACCAGAGCTTCTACCCTGCAAATTATCCTAAATAAATCAAAAGCAGCTGGGGGTTTGTTTTTTTGGGGGGGCGGGGGGGGACCAGTGAGATCATTTGACCATTTATATATAAAACACCCAAAATGCCACAGTTTGATTTGTTTGAAAGGTTGTCTTGGATCTGTAAAATACATACTGTGTATCTTGCAGAATTGTTCCCTACATTGTGATATTCTGAGTTTAGGATTCTGGGATAATTTCACCCAGAAATGTGAGATTTAGTCAGGTGAGTGGTTAGCACTGTGTCCTAACATTAAGACAGCCCTTGGTTTGAACCTCACATGGGCCAACTGGGATGTTTCCGCATTAACGGACTCCTTAAATAACAAGGTATTAGGATGGAATGTACCTAGCATTACCCTTGACTAATGCACTGGCCTCAGGACAGGATTTGGTTCCTTGGAGCTGCAACACAGCTGACCACTGCCGCTAAATAGTTTGCATGGGTCAGATCCAGAGGACAGTTTCCTCACTGTGATTAATGAAGCGTAACATAAAAGAAATGTTCAACTTCAGGTTTGCAGAAGCTGCTGCCAGGATGAGAAGGAATGGAGGAAACATTTATTTCAGTAAAAAAAAAAGCAATCCCAGGATACCTGTCTTTAAGATTAAAAATGTAAAAGTATAGTTCATCATTATTTAAAGAGCAGTTGTGATACCACACATTTTTACAAAAGCATCCTTTCTTTATGAGCACAGCCATTCTGAATGTCCTCAGGATTTAGACAGAAATATAAAAATATTTAAAAGATATTTAGCACGGATGAAAACCAATATCAGTGAGAGTTTGTATAGTAAATGTGATTTTCTCCAGTAAGATCTTCACTGACATGTTGTATTACCGTCTGCCCTTGTTTTCCCCGCCTCCACAAAATGTTTCCTCTGCAGACCCCCATGGTGACTACTTAGCCAAGATGACAAGCAGCTTAAGTATCAGATCCTAATTTGATGCAGTGATGATAAGACATTAACTTAACATGTGCTGTTTTATGCTTTTTCAAAACAAATAAAAATCTCTCTTAAAATCTTTTCCCCTCAACTTGGAGCTTGAATATAAAACAGAATACACAAAGAAGAAATACTATGTGGTTTTATGTGAAATTGTTCAGCCTCTTCTATTGTCTAGCATTTCTTTGGTGTTGCTCCACTTCCACTCCCAGGCACCAGCACATAGAACCAACACTTGCAGGTATTCAGCTGACGTCCTAATGACCTCTATTCAACAAGAGGGAAGACTGAACTTTCTGCCTCCGCAGCAACATCAACACTTCCTCTGCCCTGAAATGATGATAGTGTTGCTGAGAGACCACAATCATAATACTACAGTGTTGTTTAGTCCTTCTGGATGGATAATATGTAGTCCACAATATCCCAGAAGACATCTCTTCACTAGATTCTAAAAGCATATAAGCTTAAAAAGGAGAAATCAAACATATTGAAAGAGAAATTGTGAATTTCTTTTTTTGATGGATGCATATTTCGATGTGTCATGTTTATGAATTTGCTCGTGCTGTGTAAGAGGTGTGGTCTCCAGGGCTGATATTTCACTGCAGAAATAAAAGGAAATACATTGCAGGCAGAGGGAAACATAATAAACAGCATGTGAACTGAGCTGCAGTTTGAAAAGCTTGAAAACAGCAGAAATAAAAACTGCAAACAAAGCATGAAGGCAGATGATTCTGCAGCTGCTTCACATAGAAAATGTATTATGATGTGTAGATGTAGCATAAATACAAGTACACTCCACAAGCTTTGGCATCAGGTTTATTCAATACACTCCAGCCATGGGCATCTACGTTCCTGTAAATCATTGATGCATCTTTTATTTGTAGTAGAGAAAATGGGATATGGGACATTAGAAAACGCAGACAGAGTGGAGATGGAGCAGAATGAAAAGTAATTCTATTCCGTGAATTGATAGCAGTGAACTGACACATCAGGGCTACTGCGAAACAATGGTGGGAAGCCGGCTCCGTGTTTCAAGGCTAAGAAGATGCTGTCGTTGAATTTAAATCACATATAATACACACGGTGGCACAAAGGGATTAGACGTGTTTGTATTTTTCATTCATGTCCACGAACGCCACAGGATATCCTGTCTTTCTGTCTTTTGGGCTTCATTGTCTCTCCAAAACAGGCAAACATCCATTAGTGCTGGCAGGCGGGGGATTGAGATGAATGCGTTCCAATTTTAACCACCCCTCCGAGTGCCCCGCATGGTCTCGCAGTGCACAGGAGGACCATGGAGTGTGTGCCAGACTATTTCTCAGTGGCCTTTCGAGCTCTACCTGTGGGCGGCATATCAAACGCGCCTCTATGAATGCACTTGTACAATTTCATATAAATACAAAGTTCCCTCCTTCTGTTTTCTGCCTCCTCACACATCCCTCGCAGAGATGTCGCCTACAAAGGTCGGTCTCTGAAAATGTACATAATCACTTAAGATGTGACCACTCTATCTGTAGCACCTCGGGCCTGCATGGCAGATAATGGGGAAAGAGACGGCATGTGAACGCCCTGGCTGAGAAGCCCTATCTGATGACAGAGAGGGAAAGAAATAACCCGCCTGCCTCTGAGAGCCAGTATCTGTTTATCCGCACTGCACTCGAGTCATAATCACCCTGTGTACAGAATCTCCTCCTTTTGTGTACAACCGAGCGGGATAATGAGTGCATGCAATGACGGTTCCTTCTCCCTCTCCGTACTCTCTGTCCTCTGTGGGCTCTTTAAGATGATGCTTTAAAAAATCTCGCCACAAATCACACCCGTTTAACCCTGTGCCCACCTTGTCACTTGGGGGGGGGCAAAACTCAGGGAATGAGGATGTTAACCGTGATGTATGAGTTGCCATTAAGATAATGATAATAAAACAGCGGGGCCGATTAAACGAGCATCCATTCATGTTAATTGTTCTTATGATGAAAGGTCAGGCCCAGCATGTGTTTGAGCCCCGACACCACAAGCGACGCTTCTTAATGAGACTTTTTCGATTAAATTATCCGCAGGGAAACAAAAGACGGAGGCCATGGCTTTCTGCACCCAGCCGACACCCGAACCACATGCTGGGTCTCAGAGGATTTGTGGAAGGTAGTTTGCCACCTCATCAAATGTTCCAGAGGACGGGTTGTTCTCCAACTTCCTCCGAAATGATCACTGCAAACTCTTGAAGCTCAAGAACCATTTCAAGTGTGTGGAGTGAAGCTATTGTACCAGGACTGCACAACATGCAAACATGCACCGACACACCTCCGTCCTCCTACACGCTGGATTTGCGTTTTCCCTGCTGACATGAAGAAGTGCCCCCCCCTTCCTATGAGGATTAGAAATGATCAAAGCTATGTTCATTCCACGCTCACATTTCCTTCCCTCCGAACAACAGCCAGGAAAACCCCCATCGGCCCACACACACACACACACACACATACACACACACACCTCTATCAGCCAGCAGGATAAGCCCTAGGCATGCTTGAGAGGGCAGGGAGATATGCAACCAAATACTGCTTAGAAACTTTCTATTACCTCTAATAAATTCTCAGGACGTTTCGGTGTGTTTTGTTGCCAAGTCCCGTGCTTGTCAGGGGACTCGTTTATAGGTGAATCATGTTGCTTCATGGCACTCCTTCATCCTTTTGGATTGGAATGGCTCCCTCCATGTCACTCAGTCGGAGACGTATTTAGTCTCAGAACCACATTATCCTCGCACTTCAAAAGATGTCCTATATTTCAACTGTGTTCCACTTTTACCTCCTTCTCGCAATTGTTTAGACGCTTGTGACGACTGCCCTCTTTTCCCAGTCTTTCGGTTAGAAACTTTCACCGGCTGATGTATAGATGTGTATGTGTGCAACTGTGTCACTGTGTGCCGCCGCCCCGCAGGTCGCCAAGGACAGGGCAAGAGAAAGCAGCGGTTTGTTTGTTTGTGTGCGTTTGTCAGTGCGTGAGCTATGAGTGCGTGTCTGCGTATGTGCCAATAAATGAATCACAGATGTGTGGCGAGGAAGGGGTAGATTTTGAATATGAGCACTTCCCTTGGTGCTCTGGGGCTGGGGTCCAGCCGCAGTGGCATTGAGCTGGTAATCCTTCACCCTGTGATCAAAGGCCCGGTTCCCAGTGAGCTCCCCCCCAACCACCAGCCTCTCTCCGTTCCCCCTTATTTCTCCCTCCCTCCCCTGTTTGTACTCCTCCAATCAGAGCCCGGAGCAGCCAGGCGTGAGTCATAACCCCATGGCACTGTTGCTTATTAACCCTGAGTCTTGCAGATCTTACACTGGTCCCTAGACTTTTACCCCTTCAAACCAAACTTCCTCCTAAAACTTCATGCTTGCACTGCACCCACACTTATACAATCTCTTTCAGTCCCGGCCTTTCTGAAAACCTTTTCGTCAGCCAGCCCTGCTGCTACCTCTTGCCTTCCCTTCCTATTTTAGCCTCTTGAACACTTTTGATCTGGCACACATGATGCAGTCTGTCATGCCCCAGACTAAAATCCCTCTCAACACCCATAACTTTCAGTGTAGTTAAGACAGAGATTTCATGCTCATTCTCCTCTTAACGCCCTTTTCAAACAGCTGTCTTTATATTTATGCACTTGATGGCTGAATCTCAAGCAAACCTTCCTCTGTTTGTAACTGCTGTCAGCTGCTCCTTCTATTCTCACATGTGCCACTCACGCACATTGGCCCATGCATATTCGCTCAATCTGGCATCTCCTAGACACACGGCTGCAATATTCTCAAGGTTACCCTCAATGTTACCCGCAAATCTGGGTCTTTTTATCTAAGACAAATATAGCCTGGAGCACAGAGCAGTCTGATAAAAAATGCAGAATAGAGCCAGAGCATGGCAGGGAGGAAGGGAACGAGTGTCCCAGTTTGGCCTATAAAAAAACCACCTGCGACAGTTGGTGGTCTGCTAAACGAAGGCAGCCCCGGGCTGTGGGCAGTGGGCCAAACCAAAATGATTGCCATGAAATGGGCAGAGCCAACTGGGAGCTCTGGTGCCTCTTTTCCTCCTGGCCCAGCTCCATTACATGACCTTCTGGCCCAGGTCCTCCTGTGCCATTGTTTTCCTCCTCTCTCACTCACTCAATTAATGGGATATCTGTGATTATCCTTCTTCCTCTATTCCGCTCTTCAATATTTTATTAGATTTTGTCTGTGCAGTTGGTCATGTTTGCCCAGACTCACAGGAAGGAGAGCGAAACTGAAATTCTTCTGTACCAAACCCATTTAATGAACCTGAGTAATTAACTTGAATGTGAAGGTCCTCTTACATATGGCAGAGGTGAAGAAAGAGAGAGGAACTGTAGAGGTAGAACAACAAAATAATTCAATTGTCATTTAATTGCACTTTGATGGTCGAACTGCTTTGTTGTTAAAAGAAATCGAAGCTGGCAGGGAACAGAGGGCAAACTTCTCTGGTGACAGTCACTAACATTTGTGGACGGATGAAAACACTTTGGTAAACCCTCAACTTTTTCTTTTCATCATGAGGTCAGCAATTTTGGTTTTGTGTGAAATGGCTCAACAGCAGGTGAATAATGTACTTTAATAAAGAGCTGGGCAGTAAAACAACCTCAGAAATTGCAGCAACAAAATAACAATAATTCCAATGCATTTTATTATACAAATATGTTCGAATTTGGGTAAACCCTCATTTGCACAATCCTTTAACAGCATTAGGTTACAGCAGAAGTGTTGGGTGAAAACGAGGAAAAACCCATTTTATACGTAAATGTAAAGCCTAAAAAATGAGTCACATGTCCACGCAAAATATAGAAACTAGGTCACACATCACCTGTGATTCAGGGATGGTTTGGATCTTCAAAGCTGGAAATACAGCTGCACAATATCCGTTGTAAAATAAGCAGGTGTCTTACGTCAATGAAGACAAGAAACACAAGAAACCCATCAAGTACAGGAAGTTCTAAACTGCTGACCTGCAGCAGCACAGTGACACCAGTTTGAAACCATCTGTTGTCACTCAAACAAACAAGTTAACAAGCTAGTTATGTTTACATTCATTGCCATTCACCAAAACATGTTGGATGTCCTTGAGCTCTAACAAATATATTGAATGAGTTCACTACAAACCACTGGCATGAAAAGTATATTTTATATCACAACAAATATAGATATGAATGAGTCATGTCACCCAGTCCTATACACACTTTATATTCAAGTTCCCAGAGGATGAATTCTCTAAAGCGCTGTAATCCTAGGATTTGTCACAGAAGTCTCACGAGCACAGTGAAATATCATCACTGCTACAACATGGATGGGCCCTGACTTCTCACCTGGCATCACCAGCAAGCTGACAGTTTTGATCCAGCATGAAATGTCACAATAGTTGGGTGGCAGTGACCTTTGGCTTTAGACATTCACGCTGCCCACACGATGATATGTAACAACTCTGGATAGATACCCTGACTTCTCATCTAGCGTTATCCTGGGGTTAGAATTTAAATTTTTGTCCAGTGCTTTGGTTCGTGGCCTAATAGCAGCAAAGCTAATGACATTCCCAGCTGCCTCGGTTTGCTCAGAGCACCAATGTGCCTGAGTGGAGCCTAATAGAGGACAGTCTCACTCCGACATGCTGATGGAGCGCATCTGCTCTCTCTAATCAGCCATTGTTTAAACTCCAGTGAAAATAACTTCATCATATAAAGTCACATCAAGCAACTGTTTATATTGTGACACAATGAGAGGGAAGACATCCTGCCGAGTGCTCACAGCCCACAGATCTGGACTAACTATGTTAAAGAGAGAGAAAATGACACATTGCCTTCTGTTGTTTAAAAACCAGATGTGATGATGGACTGGTGTGGCCTTCAGAGCTTCTTCACTCACTGAGTATAGTCCCCATTTTAACTAATATGTTTCCATGTTATAAAGTAAAGCATCACATTTAATCAATAAATGAATTACCTTTACTGTGTCACAATGTGAAGAGCACAGGAGCGCAGCAACAACCTTTTTACTTTAGTAGCACTGTAATTGAACGTTTTTAATAGTGACGTACTATGTTTTCATGTCGTCTCTAATTGTAATAGTTAGAAACTGCCTTGAAATAAGCTAATAAGGAATAGTAGCCTCCAATCATTTACCTGCATCAACCAATCAGAGAATAGTCTCATTTGACAGATGCAACAAATCCTGTTCTCACCAGAGCTCCAGAGAGAGCTTTGAGAGCAGAGATGTAAAAATATGTTGATGTTCTTTTTGGTTCTAAAAAACCACAACAATCTTCTTATGGATATCAAAACTTAATCACAGGAAAAGTATAAAATATGCAACCTTTAAGAAAGCAATTGTTGATGCTTCAGGCATTTCTGACTCAAATTGTTATTCACCTCTGCCTCTGAAATCCCAAATCAATATCTCTTCCTCATTTGATGCTCAGCCTGGGCCTTATAGATTGACAGTCACACACACACACACACACACACACAAGCTACCCTTTCCATCTCCCTCTGATTCAATTGTCGATGCCTATCTAATGTCCCTGCAGTGCCACCATGGCGTCAGCTGTGCTAACGAATGTCAAAGGAACAAGGCATTGATCACATAATCGAATGACGTTTCAATTAATGCATTTCGGGGTAGTGTGAAGGAAACCCTGATGGGACACACGCTGGGGAAAGTTCTGCAAGTACAGTTTGTGCATGTGTTTCCATATGACTGGTCACGTAAGCCTGACCGTAATTGTGCAGCGTTGTCAGCCGAGCGCTGTTTGCGTGTCGTTCTGAATATTCACCAGCGTGTCAACTCCTTAATGGGGCCGGCAGAAACATTTGCTGAAACTATTGACGCATTGTCCCTCGATGTGTCCCCGCTCTCGTTTTTCTGACACACACACGCACACTCTCGCAAACAAAGACGTCCTTCACATCAGAGAGCTGATTATAAAATGTAAGATGAATGTCAAGAGACTCACGATGAACAGCCCATGCCGGCCCTGTAGGGGCCTTGGCATTTTACAAGCTGCCTCGAAAGAGGTCCGACGTGACAAGGACATGTCATCCTGAAGCTCTTATGAGTGGAGCCGTCACTGTCTCCCGCTCGTTTCGTACACTCGTTAGATAAAATGATGCATCAGCAAAGCCTCGTGTGACTCAGACACCTTCAGCTTGCCTGTAATATGTGGTAAAGGCATTAAAGGACACAATGCTTCTCATCTCACTTCCTATGTCTTTCTATCACGATATCTCTCCTGATTATTTATTCACAGACGTTTCCTCATCCAACCCTCCTGGCTTCCTTCGGCGACTCATTCTCTTTCCCACCTCCTCTGGAAGTGTTATCTGTTTACACACAAACACACATACACGCTCTTGCTGCATCTCTGGCTAGATCTCACTCTCTCTTTTTTCTCTCGGTACCACCACTCGCCCACAGGTAAAGTCATCCCAGTTTGCTACACCCCCCCTCCCAAACACACACAAACACAGCCTCCACCCTCCTCCTCCTTGCCGATCAGATCATCTCGCTACCTCAGAGTCATTTTACAAATTTGGCCTCTAATTGGGTTTCTCCTGCGATTAACTTAATAACAACCTTCATATTAGAGTTTAATGTACCCTAATGAGTCCATTTGTTGGCCAGTGGCTAATTAGGTCTGAGCTGTTTATAGATAGCTCACACTGAATGATGGGCATCGCTGAAACGCAATCGGTAATGGAGTCAAGGCCTTGTTCTTTGCTGTAAGCTTGCAGCCGTGTATAGAGCCCCCCCCCCAAAAGAAACAGATTATATGGTTCTGGTTCGTGGATCAGTCTGTATCATTTGTGAGACAGCGCAGCATTAACATTAATGACAGCTCCAGGGGAGCAGAATAAAATCCATTTAATATTGACTGACAAATCTTCTTCCTCCTCGACAAGCATTGGTTTTTATTAGCACTGATTGTATTTGGGGTTTGAGGAGACTCCTTTTGTTAACGGATCATTAGAATATTTATATCTGGCAAGTGTAGACGAACATACGCAGCCGTAGACCATCAGAACTCATCATGACAGACAAACATAAGGCCCCACAGGTAGCGAGTGGAAGGGACGGACACCGGGACCCTGCAGAAGCTATCACGCCGGAATCTTTGTCGAAGTTTTAACAGATCCCACTGATGTGCCACGCCCCTCCCCTGGAGTTTGAGTCTGCACGAGGCTTGGGTTTGATAAGGCAGCGGGTGGGTGATTACACAGTGAGCTGAAGAGGGTTGATATTGGGCCGTGTCACAATCGCATGCCTCCAGGTTAGCATGCTATCAAAAGAAGGGGTTTGTTTGAAACAAGGTTGTCTGACTGCACACAGCTGCAGCTCTATGATAAAGAGGGGAGGTGTGATAGGTGAAGTATTTATTCTGCGACACTCTCTGTCCCCTTCTGACTCAGTTCAACTTAAATGTGCAGACATCCTCCTAGAAAACATCGCTCCCTTATCGCTGTATGTTTGTGTATCAGTGCTCTATTTGGGTTGTTAAATATTAAATTACAAACCCTGTGTCAAAGTTACTTGAGCTGTATATGGACACCAGGTGAAAATGTAGGGACTATATATCTCTTTTTATTTGTGTCTATTTCTTATTCCCGGAGCCAACACAAAGACGTATTTCCTGCTTTGATTCTCTACAAGTATTTGCATCTTTTAACTCCCATCAAGACAAACCATCAGCTGGAGGTGGTTTCACCTGCTATCTGCTGGCTCCATGCAAAGCTTATTTAGTTGTATCCAAACACAGAATGGCTTTGCAACATCTCCTGTGCATTAAACAGTATATTGGCTTTGTAGTAGACCTAAACTGGGACTTTTTATACCTGAAGGAATTGTCCGTTTTTCCCCTTCTTAGCTCAGAAACTTCTCATAATGGACCATTCATCTTTTTTATACAAGACACATGTATGTGACCACAATTTCAAGTCAGCCATGATGGGAGCACCACTAAAAATATAAGTCAGAATAACCTTCTGTACACAAGCACACAAGGTATTCACATTTAGTATTGTTTGTACAAGATTTATACACTTTAGTTATTTAATACTTTTAGATGTAGGACATTGTACGCATTCAGAGTCAAATGTGTATATCCACTCTTGTATAGGAGAAGGTAACTACATTTTAATTTAATTGAGTTAAAGTGCGTTAAACACATTATTATGTAACTTTAATGAAATGGACAGATGCATAACAGAATAAAACAATGAACTCATAAATAGGACGATAACGTTTTTAAAAGTTGAATACCACCTTTTTCTATTTACAGCATTAACTAGAATCTAGTGACAAAAGAAGAGTAAAGGCCATATTATCCATTTAGTATGGAATGGTGGGAAAGTTGAAATGTCCAGAGCTATTTCAAAACTTTGAGATTTAAGTCAAAGTGTTGACATGTGAGTCAAAACTTTGTGAGTGGCCAGTGTTTTTCATTTTCCCCCAAGTTTGTGTGGTTTCTCCTTCTAAAGCAAAAGTTTTGGCAAAATCTCGTCAGACACAAATACTAATGACTAGTGTCTTCATCTGCTAGAGGATGAGGTGTGGGTCAGGGAAGAAACTATTTCATTTTGGTGTGGATCTGGATCAGGGGCAGATCCAGGAACTTTTTTTCTGTCTCTTTAACATTGTGACAACATTGGCATCTTCTCAGATAACAATTCATGGATCTTGATGAATAAATGAGGCACATTTAAAGAACTGATATCTATGAATGTGTGAAATCTAGAAGGGGACCGTTCCGCCTTGGTGCTGTTGGGCCTCTTTGCTTTATTCTCAACATTTCAACTTTATTCTCGGCAAATGAAATGGAAAACAAACCTCACATTTTCATGTAAGCCTGGTCCAACTAATTCATACAGATTTTGTTAGCCTGTCTTTTGCTCCTATAGAAATATATTAACTTTTTTTTTTTTTTTTTTAATAATCCAATGCAAATTTGGATCCATTATTTCTGAAACTGGAGAAATGAAATCATAAATGTCCTCACCCGGGCCACCATCCTATTTTCAATCCCAAAAAAAGTTTTGACCCTGATTTCACAGTTTGCTCCAGCCAACATGTGATCTCCTCTTCTCCTCTTCTTGTTTTAAAGTGAATAAAACAGAGCAGACATTTGATAACTTTGTTGTAACGGTGGAACTACAGGACTGAACGGTCCCATGCCCGCAGTTTCTGAATCTCTGTCCCGGAGCAGTCGACCTCTGGTCTCCGGTTCTCTGCCTGCGACTCCGCCTCTCTCAGCTCCAGCACATGAGCGACCGTCTCCCCCGCCAGGCTGCCGCCACCCCGAAGCCCCTTCCAGCCCCAGCCCGTACAGCCTCCCCCCGCAGCCCTTCCGCTGAAAACCGGACTCCACTCGGCTGCCCCGACCCGAACCCGCGGTTCTCTCACGCTGAACGGTCGCTTCAAAGAAAGAAGGAAAAAAAAAAGTTGGGAAAATTAAAATAGGAAGGAGAAGTTTTTCCTCTTTTCGCCCCCAGTTCCGTGGCCCCGCGGCGGGGCAGGACAGCTCGGACAGGCCGGGGGGAGGCGGACAGGAGACCGTACGATGTGGATCTGGTACCTGCTGCTTGGTTCCGGCTCGAGAACAGTTGGTAAGTTTGGATTTTATTCGGAAAGTGGTGTTGTTGTGGCGGCGCGGACACGAGAGCACGGTGGGTTAGAGGAAGAGGAGCAAGAGGAGGAAGAGGGGGCAGAGTGAAACAGTATCCGCGGCGGTGCAGCTTCTGTCCTCGGGTTTATTCTGCCGGAGTTTGCTCAGAGTCTCTGGAACAACCTCGATGAAGAGAAGTTTTCATTTCGACTGACGGGGGCCGTGTATTGTCTGGAAACGGGGAGCTGGAGCAGCAGCTCCTCACTTTCCCGTCCGTGTCCAAAGCATTGAAGTGGCTGCACGTCCCCACTCAGGATATATATACTGAGTGTATATAATGTGAATGTACATACACCCACCACACTGTACCCATCCACTGCCTGGTGACTGCAGCCTCCTCTGGGCTAAGTTATGACCTGGAGGTTATGTTGTTGACAGGACAGTGTTGACAAGTCAATCTGGTCTCCGGCCCGCCATGGCAGCTGTGGCCCGGAGGTGGAAGTGTGTACACGGGGACAACCAGCTGGCTCCTGCGGTAAAACTCCAGTTTACTTAGCTTTGATTCAGCATCCTTATCTGCAGCCATCCACTAGAGAGGAAACCATGTGAAAAAGTTCTGTCATGATTATAGTGACCAGAATGATCGTGGTAATAAATATTATCACTGTATTATTAAAATGTATTTTCAAGTTTCTGTTGACATTCATACATTATCAATACAAATGATGCTAGCATTTTCACTATTTATCGAAGGTTGACAACTTGCTATTTTAAGTGCAGACATCGACCTGAAAGATCAGAGTCGGAACTATGAGCGTTTGTTAAACTTACGCAATCGTCAGTGGATGATAGTAGTTGTTAGCTATGGCCAGAGATCGCTAGCCCCCACCTGCCTGCCGCTTCTCCCGCCATTATTCTCGCAACTCACAACAAATGCTGCTTCTGCATCCTGGAGACTCGCCGACTTGGGTGGTTGCTGGAAAGTATCAACCCCGAATCATCACGGTAATTCCGGTAATTTAAGATTAAATGATTCGAATAACCATTAGGAATTGTACCGCAGTATACCATGAAACCAGAAATCATTTCATCCCTACTATCCACTAGTTATAGTGTGCATCTCAGTTTTGGCACATGTACAGAACATCTACATGTCATCCATCCAGATGTAAAGAGTTCATTCATCATGCTTTACTTCTTCTTCTTCTTCTCCCATTTACTTTTTTTTAATATTACCTGAAAGCTTCTTCTTCTTTGATTGGTTTATTGGAAGGTGGCAACCAATGTCAACATGCATTACCGCCATCTACTGCTTTACTTCATTTTCCCTTTTACCCCAAAACAACTTTCAATAATAATAATAACTTTTTAACTATCTAAAAAACTGTTTAAAAAAACGTCCAACAAATTAGCTAATCCGAGAAAAACTCCCATGATCCCACTGTACTTCACAATGTGGTTGAATTTACATCGTATGTTTAAGCTACGGTAGCAGGGTCCCACCGATTCACATGTTCGACCAATCACAAGCCAGTCTCAGCTGTCAATCATGAGGTTTCACTCCATATTTTTAGCATTAAGAATAACAAAATAAAACCAGTCTTATTGGAAAATATACACTTATATTCATCAGTGTAATAAGAGCTGCCAAAAATGACGGAAACCACATTTGTGAAAAAAACTTTTTAATGTGCCTTTTGACTATTTAGATTGGTCCATGTACCATCAACTAACATGGGGGAGACGGGGTTCATGATCTACACTGCAGCCAGTCACAAGGGGGCTAATTTGGCTTCATTTTTGGGGAGCTGTCATGTTGTCCCATTATTTACAGTCTGTGAGTGTAGCAGATGACACATTTCTACTGTCGTGCTGTGATCTAAACTGTACTCACATTTATTTGTGGGAATCTATTCCGTGCCAGATATTGCAGGAAGTTGGTCTGTTTTCTTTCACGTGGCCCAGGCACCTGGGAGTGAAGCATAAATATCATTATATTAGGTGTGGAGCAGAGCTCTGTTGTTGGCTGCCAAACCCCACCTTCATTCTTCTCCATTGAAAGAGCTTGTACACATGATTGATGTCATAATATCACTGTAGTTTACTTACTTAAGTACTGTTTATGTGTTGTCAGCTTTGAATAAGTTGTACTTCAGTCTTGTATTAGCTCATACCCCTGACCAGGGTAATAATCAGCCAGAATGTGTGTTGTATTGTTTCCAAGTCTGTATATCAGTTTGAATACAGCACAGATATTAGCAGCCTAAAATTGTCCTCTCACAGGACATTGTTGCTATTCTAGCCAACAATATTATTAGGCCTAAATTGAGTATTCTGTCAGAATAATTTGAATGTAATTTGACATTAGGGTCGAACACATTTCAAAATCTATCTTGGGTCCTGGGTGATACCTATTAAAATGATCATAATATTGACATATGAAGATATGCCAATTGACACTGGCAGAATATCCACCCCACACAGAGTCAGTGCTATAAATAATATGACGAATAGAATTTCCCTTGCAGGTGAGATTTGTGCACAAGCCTCAGTGTTTTTCCAAATATGCACTGTAAGAATTTAAATATTTCGCTACCTACGCCTACCTCATTGCAACTTTGAATGTAGCAGATGCACAGATGTTATTTCATTCACACACTTATCCTCATTATACGAATTTTCCAACAAATATAGGAAAGTTGTCATTTAGACTAAAGGAATCATCACACTTTGACTACATCCACATTACAAGGTATCAGTTTTAACTTTTAATTGCTACTATTAATACTTATACTACTACTACTACTATTACTAGAGTTTTCAAGCACCTAGAATAGAGAACTTAGGAAACGCTGCTGTGCTGTTTTGTTTTTTTAAACTTTGGGGCTGCGTTGTTAGTAGAAATTCAGAAACAATGATGCAGTCGCCTGCATACGCTTCCTGGTTGTGTTTTATTGACACTAGCGATGGATGCAAAGCATTTCCAACTCTCACTTTAAGTAAGTTCCACCTCGTTGTTAGTCCAAGTAGAGAAATCCCTGCTCTTACCTATCATCACTGCTGATTCATGTTTGTAGTATTCATTGCAACAATGAACCAAATGCAAAATAGATCATCGGCTTTATGTTTACAGCTATGCCCTGTGTACAGACTTAATTCTGAGCTTAAACTCTCGTCATGATGGAGGTTTTCATTTTTAAAACGGTGTATTGAAATTAAAATGTATTGGTATGGATATAGCCGAAATTACAGTCATTGACACACTCAGCAAATGAATATTAATTATAACATGTTTCCAGTACTTTTATGCAATTTTGGTAATTTCTCAATAACTTTTTAATCTAAGCAAATGTTCCCTGTACTTTCCCATAAATTTACAGTATATGTATTTGCTTCTGGTTAGTAGAAACTTTGTTCCAATGCGTACACTCCCTGTTCTATTCCAGGAGTGAAGTAAAACACTGGTATCACTGGACCACTGGCATAACCCCTGCATTCTACTCGCCTCAGAGATAAACTGGTCCTATGATGTAACATGAGCTTTAGCCACACAATCCACTGACAATAGAATGTTGCCGTGCTGTTACAAACAAGGCTTGTTGTTGGTATAGTGGTGAGCAGCCAGGAAATATATTTAAGCTGGTCTGCTCAGCCAGACACCAGGGGAATTATTGATATGAATAAACAGAAGTAGGAAGTCAGAAAGATGAATTAGCTTTGCATTGGTTATTTCCCACAACACCTGAGGATGATTATTGCTTGTTAATGCTCAGCACCATGATATGTGTAAATGCCAACTTTTAAAAAGGTTTGATTACATTGCTCTGGTGCCCTGTGGTGCTGGGGTCGACTATCCTTGTGCAGATCTTCTGCAGATACTGTATGTGTGTGGTGATCAAATATGATATATACGTTTTCTTCACAAGCTTTTAAATTAGGTTTCTGCTTCATTTTCTCCCTGGTCCCTCAATTGATATCAGATATATCAGTTCAGAATGCATGTCCTTGCCTGTCGCATTGAGCTTAAACATGTGCATGAGTGCATAAAGAGACAACTCGGACATTTCCTTTGATTCATATGCACTTATGAGATGCAGGACTTCAGCTTGTCTCCATGTGTTTAAGATTCACAACTACTCATACGTTTGTATTAATATTATCTCCTGACTTTTTTCCCCTATTCATGAATAAGTCAACTCACAGAGCTCTCAGAGCCCAAGACTCGCTCTTGTGAGGAAATTTGGATGAAACCTATCAAGGTTAATATCCAAGATACTTTGTTTTCCCAGTGTGGAAAAAGTGTCTCCTCGACATAAATGTGTGCTTCATTACTCTTCCTGTGTTACCAGGCCATGCACACACACACACACGCACACACACACACACACCCACACACACACACAGGCCAGGTGGTGAGATATATTTATTCATCACCAAACACTTTTCGGCTAATTTCTCCAGCTGAACAAGGAGAGAGAATCCTATTGTCTCCAGCTTATTGTGCTTTGTAATGTTTGTGTTGTGGCTTCTTCCCAGAGACAGTCCAGTTGAGACAGGAGGAGAAAGAGTTGTTGACATGGTTGAAATGCTTACAGCCATAGTTGAACAGAGTAGGCTGGGGATTAAGGGCCAGTGTGGCTTTAGTTCCCAGAGTTGTTACACAAACCCACATGACTGGAGTCATGTTTCAGACCTTGGTAACAGTGCAGCATTAACTGCTGTAAGCACGAATTGTATGTATTCTGTGTCAACATTTATTGGTCAAGCGTAACTCCACGTTACACATGATCAGTAACGCATATTTTTGTAGGATCTTTGGCCATTATGTATACATGATGTAGTATTTACCTCTGTGTGATATGTAGGTTAGCATATCTGATCTATTAGCCTGGTTGGAGAGGAAATGTTTCACGAAGTGTGGTTATTTACTGACATGTAGATTGAAGGAGACAAAGAAACAGAGAGGAATAAAAGGAGTTTTAAGAAATTGGTTACATATTGATTTTTAATTGAGCCAAGGGCAATCTGATGATTGTATGGTTTTATTGTGATTTGATCGTGATTAATCTTGAACACCTCCATGATGATTTGCACTCAGTCGACCCTAATAAAGTGGATCCATGCTATTTTCACAAAACATCAAAATGATCGCCTTCTTGAAGGCTGTGCTGATTGGCCAAATTATATCACACGTCTCGATCTTAGAGTCTCTTTCATACGTAATGCACTTTAAGCGTGACCTTGCAATATGGCAGATGAAGAGCTAGTACTAACAAAGTGCTCGACAACAGTAGTGCAGCAGTGTTTCTGCATTGCAAAGCCAAATATTTCTCAAAGCAAAGTTATCTCTAAACTTTGTTGGGAAATTGTTGGAACTTCTGGAGTAAGTGATATGGCAAATCTATTCAACCACCTTGAAAGGAATTATCTGGAGAAACAAGAGTGTTTTACGCAGGTCAGTACAACCCCATTATCTTTATCTCAAGTGGTCCAGAAACAACTTTCAACATTGACGATGCATTAGAGAAGTTGAATATGTATTGATAAAAGGCAATGTTCTCGCATCCATTCTCTTTCCCTTCTCGCCCAGTATTCCAATTTAATGTTTAAAAAAAGTAATTAATCACTGTGGGTGTTACTCTTTTGTGCACATAGGCCACAATGTTATGTCTTTGAGTCAAGGTAAATCAATGCCTGTCTCCCAAAACTGATTTTTCCATCTTTCACAAAACACTGACTTTGATTTAAACCATATTTTGTGGTTGCTGTTGAAAACATTTTTAATTCAGACTGTCTCTACAACTAATTGCTCAAAGATCACAAACCTGCTCAAATCAGTCTGGTCCAATGTTTTGAAGCTTGTGAAATGGTTGACCTTGAAGTTGTTCACCTGTTATGATGATACAGTCTAGAAGTGGAGACCGTGAAGGATCCGAACCTTGAATTGCGACTCAGCTATTTAGTTATGGATTATTTTGTTTAGAGCTTACACAGCATATTTCCTCGTTTTTGCCTGGCTCAGTCACCTTGGTTTCCCAAATTTTATCTTCATCCTCAGAGAATAAAATGACCCACAGTATGACTCCCTCGTGTTGCTTATCATGCTGTCAGACAGGGAAGGGACCCTGGCAGGCTGACAGCTGGCTCCCCCGCTGTCCCCCATGATCAGCAGTCATTTGCTGTACTGTGTCTCTCAGCCGCTGCTGCAGCCAGTGTGGTCACTGACAGGCTATTTTGGTCTGAAATTCCAACATCCCTCTGTCAAACCAAACAAACGCCACCTTAAAGGTCAACAAAAACTCAGAGAGAAACAGAGATAACATCAGGCTAGGTGATCCCTTTGTTTGTTGG
Organism: Paralichthys olivaceus; assembly: GCF_024713975.1. Classification (NCBI taxonomy): domain Eukaryota; kingdom Metazoa; phylum Chordata; class Actinopteri; order Pleuronectiformes; family Paralichthyidae; genus Paralichthys; species Paralichthys olivaceus. Next base: position 8,338,484 of record NC_091099.1, on the reverse strand, counting down.
TGGAGCCATTGGAAAATATACAGGGGTATTATATATCAGGTTTTATTTATTTGTATCTTTATAGTCTTCAATTTGTCCCTTGAGATGTTCAGTTTGACTTAGGGTTTAAAAAACTCAAACTCAAATGATCAACATTTGCTTAAATCATTTGTGCAATAGTACATTTTTTATAGTTATATATTCCCTTGTTCTTCAAACCACTCTTGATGGCAAAATATTTTGCTTTGCATTAGGAAACATAAAAAAAAACACGGACGATTAAACATGACACAAAACTTGCTAAGTAACAAGAAAAGGACTCGGACTAAGTTGGAATTAAAGAGGAGCTACCTCTGTCTCACGGATGTGGTTTGGGTTAGGAAAAAAAGAGATCAGATGGCAGCAAGTAAAGTAATTTGCAGGGTTTGAGCCAAGTAAGACGGTGACTGAAAAGCTCAACAGCTCAATATTTTGTACATTCACAGATCATTCAGTTTGAGCTAGTGTGTCCTCATCTGAATTGGGAGTTGTATTTGTCAGCTTCCAAAAGTCTGTGGTGATAATTACGCAGCAGTAAGCTTTCATGAGGACTTACCTTGAGCCTCATCTATAATTGTTCTGGTATAGTGATACAGCCCTGGCAGTTTCAGCATTCCAGAGACCGGCCCAACTCCATCTACTAGCTTAGAACGCTTTAATTAGATGCAATTTTTCCAAACATCTCATCATAGTAAACATTTTATTTTTACCGAACAGTTTTTTGATCGCGATCACATTGATGTTTGTTTTCCATTTTTCTCTCTTTTGTGCGCTGAATGTGATTACACAAGCACTCAGTCATGCAAATTCTCAGCAATATTATGAAACCTGTTTGTGAAAGTGTTGCTGTTAATGTATTTAACTGCTGAATTAGAATAATCTTTAGGATTACGGAGAGTTTTGGTGGAACTGCTTCTTTTACACAACAACATGATTTAGTATAGGTCATTGAAAGACCTTAAGTCTGACACTCAATGCTGGCTAATGAAACAATCCATTAGCTGAAGTGAAACTCACAGTTATAATTGGGGTTATGGAGAGTGTGAAATTTCAGTAATGGGCCGACCCCCCCCCCCCCCCCCCCCCCCCCCCCCCCCCAACATGGTGTAGCTATATGTCTTATTCTGACAGATTCTTTTTCAGGTAGTATTTGCACCATTGAGACATTTGCATGCCTTTATGGACCTTATTTGAGTAGTCCAAATCTGAGAACAAGGGTATCTGGCAAGACTTAATAGATCAAGAGTAGAATGCAGGTAAAACCCCAGTTACTAAAAGGCCTACCCCAGTCTTCAGGAAAAAGTATTATGTGGAGAGATGTGACCTGCCCTTCTCTTTGCACCAGATTGAGATTTAGTTGACAGTGCCAGTGGAATCCTTTTCACCTATAATGGCATGTTCACTGACACAGACACCCGTTTGATTTAGCAGCCTCTCAGGTGAAATTCCATCAAAGGATGTAAAAGCTATTACGCACTTGATGCTACTCCTCCAGGCAAGCGCATAAATGAACAAATAAGATCAATCTCAATTCGGCCGACTTGAAATAATTGCCTATTTGTCACAATTAATTTCAGAGCTCTGACTCAAGACCCCTTGATATTTATATTGAATTTCCCATCATTACATACCTGAAAACCTGCTCATTAAGTGGAGCCGAATCCAAAGAATTAGTCAGTGTGTTAAATGGAAGATGAAAAGGGTCAAGACAGGCAGGGATAATTTCCCTCTCTGTCTGAGGCAGAAGAGGTTAAGTGATGCAGAAGTTTGAGGTTAATGTGTGAACAGGACATGACATCTGCCTTTTGCTTCAAATGTGCCCTGTCTTGATTCACCAGTGCTTCTTCTCTCTCTTCTCCTACAGAGATTGTGCCTTTGAGTCACTTTGTATGTTCGTGTTTGTGCACTGTATGTATAAGGTGCAGTGTGTATGCACAATATGCAAAAAGGGTAATCCTCTCTTGGACAGGGACCAGGGGAGGCGAGGCGCTCATCTTCACAGGAACTAATCACCCGATGCCGCCTGCTGTTTACAGAGGCAGTCTCGCCAGCCAAAATCAAATGCAAAGCCCATGTTAATTGCCTTAATGCTGCCTCCCTGTCAACCATGGCTTGGCAGCAGCCCCCGGCACTAGGCCTTGTTCAATGAATACCAAAGATGCAAATAAGTACACCTCATATTTGCATCAAATTTTACCCACTTATATTTGACTCATGAAGAGCAGGAGTGCAACAACTGGTGAAAATAGGGTAACAAAAAAAACAGAGGATAGGACCCAAATGTGACAAAACAGACAGGGGGGAAACAGACAGGATGTTGGCTGGGTCCAACTGGGTGTTGATCATAGCACTGGGTAGCAAAACTTGGGGGTTGCAGGGAGACACATGCTTCCCTCTTGGGGATTCAACCCATAGATATCTCAGAAAAAGGAGCCGTCAGAATCCGAGTGGAACCTGGTTGGTTTGGTTATGCTGAAGGCTAGCAGGCAGGGATGCAGGGTTAAGATGACTGATGGCTACCATGCTTAAGGCTTGACCACTGAAAGTTTGCCAACTAGGGTGCAGACAGGAGGCTAGCAGACAGGGGTGTCAAAACAGTCCTGAATCCATTCAGGTGAGGAATTTCTCACCCATGGGTTCAAGGATGTTTCTCTGCCTGTCTGCCTTAGTGCATTCTCTTTACAGTACAGTCTCTCTCTCTCCCGGGGGCTGAGGCATAGCAGAAAGCAGGTCAGTGGTTTATTAACAAAGAGCAGAACAAAAGGCTTGGAAGGTGAGGCAGTAAGGCAGCAAAGGCAGTCCAAAAACAAATCCTGAAGGCAGAGGTGAGAATCCTAAAAAATCCACAAACAGCAGGCAAAAGGCAAGGCAAGGCAATTTTATTCATAAAGCACCTTTCATACGCATTGGTAGATTGAAGGTGCTGAAAGGGTCACAATACAGGATAACATGAGGAACACAACCAAGTTAAACGTTACAATCAGGGAACTGAAAGGGAGAATACAAGATTTTGTATACATAAGAGCTAATTAACCAATGAGACAAAGGTGAATATCTCAAAAACTCTGAGACATGGAGTAAAATGTAATTTACATAGTTTAAAATGAAATAAAGAAAAAGTAACCTGTCCAGGCAGGATGTCACAAGAAGGTACAAGAATGGATTGGCAAATGAAAGTGGAGGTTGGTTTGTTGTGGAGAGGGCAAAAGGTTCCAACTTGGCTTAGGTAATTATGGTCAGGAACTATCAGTCTTGGTCTAGTGTGTCAGCGACAGTAATTGAGTCTGTCACTGTGCAGCCTGCTCTAATGAGGAGCTGCAGGCCTAAGATTTGACTAATTTCTTATATGCCCAGGATGATACGTCAGTCTGGACATTCTGTGCCTAATGACTCCCAATACTTAATGAAGGATTGGTGGAATGTTCAAAGACTTGGTCAGGGCTTTTGTGTTATTGTACTTGGAGAGTTAGTGCACTCTGGAGGCTTGTATAATGACATTACAAGGCTTTTGATGTCCTGACACTGCACTGCACCACGGATCAAAAGTGGTATGTTATTTTTGTATTTATTCCAGTATTCCTTTAGGATGAGTCTGTTATTGATTTGTGACAGATATGTTATTTGCCATGCCATTAAGAATTCTAGACAAAAATGAGAAGACAGCAGACCAATTAGTCCTCACTTTGTACATGTTTACATTAATAAAGCTGAGTACTGCCAAATGCACTGACCGGTAATCTGTAGCTAAATTTCCAAACACTTTAAATCAGTCCCCTAAACACACCTGATTTTCTTCAAGAACCATCAATTATTCCCAGGGAAATTGGTCAAAACATTTTTTTTTTTTTATAGTTTTTGTGTAATCCTTCTGACAATCAAATAAACCAACCAACCAACAACATAAGAAATGGACGGGGGCGAAAACAAAAATCTCTTGGCAAAGGTAGCTGGAAAAAACATCCTGTGCTCCTTTAATATCCACATGCTATTGAGGATGCTTTTGTTAACCACACAGCTTCCAACAGAGTTATAAATGTCTTGTACAAAAAACAGTTGTGCTGGAAAATAATTAATTTCAACCTCATGTGATTCTCATCTTCACCATGTCCACCGTGTGTCTGGAGCTCGTCTGTCCTGAAGGAACAGCACAGCAGCTGATAATCATGGATTATGATAGTTTCCTCCTTGACCGACCTCTGCAGCCACGCACACACTCTCCACCCACACTCACACATAGACACATATGGTCACATGTCTACACACTATGGGTTTACTTTGCACAAAAACACTCACTTGATATCCTGCATACGCACACGTCACATCATAAGACCATGCAGTGCAGTGGAGTGTGGCTTTTAACTGACCATCTTATAGCTTAGCTCAGATCAGCAAACTACCATCTTTCTTTGTTAGAACAGCCAACTCCACCTCTACCTGCACCCACTGCCCCTGGTTCCATGACTGCAGATGGTACTGGTGTAGCAGGTGAGGAGAAATAAGGTGGATGGCACTGATGGCACTAACTGTTGGTGCAGAGTGATGAATTTTTCATCACCTTTCTCAGCAAGCCACTGTAGCGCTGCTTTTTCATTTTCCCTGGCCATCAGAAACAATGGCTAAAGAGAAAGATTATAAAAGTAAATGCTGATATTGACCCAGGGGAAGGTACATGGAGGCTTCAAGGCACCACAGCTCTGACAGTGATTCTGTGATATGGACATCACAGTACTGATCTTATGCAGAGAGATGGAAATGGCTTTCATCACAGCAGTCCAACCAGCATATGAAGCTTTTTCTCAATGCAGTGTGAGAGTACATTTTACCCATTACCATGACAACATAAAGGTCTGGGGCTCTGTGTGTGAGTGGGTTTAACAGAATTATGGGTGTGAGTAATGCGGCCGATCTCTCAAAGGGGAAGTGAAGCCGGATGACGCAGGCTTACCAGCAGAAAAGAATTAAGCGGCAGCCAGGAGAAAAGATGGTGGCCGTCGATGCTGTGAACATGTCGAGGCAGATTTAGATGAGCAAATACTGTGCACACAAAAGCTAAAACACACAGTCAAACATAGAACGCACTGAATTACACAAATTAACGTCTCCCACGCAACCACTCTCTGTCTCGCAGAGGAAAGTGAAGAGCCTAACAGAGACTAAGAGTGACATGTCCATATTGTATGAACTCATCACTGTGGCTGTGATTACCAGTTGGAAAAAAGATTGAACTAGTGCTCTCATGACCTTTCTCATTGGCGCTCATGTCTTTTCCAGCCACGTTACTTCTGCGTTGGCGTTTTACAGATAGCACATGGACAAATCTTATTGGAATGACCTTTCGTCACAACATCAGCTGCCAATGATTCATACACCTGCTATTTGAGCCAAGACCCCCCATCTAACTTTTTACCATTCAGATTATACAGAGCAATACAGGGAGAGGAGACGGATGAAGAGAAAGACAATGAGAGCACAGGTCAAGGTGGCCCTCTATTCCCTCATCTGCATTCTGCCAGAATAAACATTTCTATTGTAATGCCCCCGTCAGTTCCCCTTTACCCCCTTCCTTTAAGTTAGTGTCTCTATGTCACATCCCTCTGTCTCTTCTCCCATTCACCTTGTGCCCGCCATTTGTGTCCCTCTATCGCTGTCTTTGCCCCGCTGTGTTTTTTTTGGCAGATATAGTTAATTCCCACTGCTTTTCAACCCCTGCAGTGACTCCATGGCCTGGCTACACAATTAGGAGCTCATTACTTGCTAATACACAGACGAGAAGACAGACAAAAGGAAGTCTGTGCGTTTTTGTGTTGTGTTCTCTCTCTCTCTCTCTCTCTCTCTCTCTCTCTCTCTCTCTCTCTCTCTCTCCCCTCTCTCTCCCCCCAGGCACTATTTAAAGTAAAAGGGTGCAATTTCTCTTCTCTCCGTTTCACTTTCCTCTTCATCGTACCCTCTGCTGCAGTACATCCTCTGCATAATGAACCTGTGTTTGCTAACAAGAATTAATAGTTCAATTTCCATCACCAAAGCATTGTTTTGATTAAATTAAATGTACTCTCAACACAAATGACGTTTGAGTTTCTAAATGCCATTTTCTGTCTCAATTAGCAACAGGTAAGCTTAAGTGTTTCATGAATTCTGTTTACTTTATCGTAAGCCATTTCTTTTTCACTTTTTTCTTTGATGGTTTTATTTGCAGTTGTTTTCTTCCCATCATGTTCAGTGCTCAGGCTGTGTGACGAGAAGCAAACTGCAAAACACGAGTCTCACAGGTGCAACATAAGGTCAGCTCTGGCAGCTTCCCTCCGTGCCACTGTCTGCATCATTTCTCACTATCTGGCTGGCCCTGGCTCTGCGGAAATGCCCATTTTCTCGGTAAAGTGTCTCATGGCGTGGCAGTTGGATGAACTCTGTGTGCACGCTGTTTACCGACGTGCTGTGGAAAGGCCGACCACATGATGAAAGGGTTGCAGGGGAGTGTTGACATTTATTTTTTGTGTTGCCGTAGGGAAAAAGTGTGGAATCAAAATTAATGGGATAGATGTGTTTGTTTGACAGGGGAAGCAATTCCCTCTCAGATCTGATGGAGAATTCAAGCCTGTAAGAAGATATGAGTCTCGCAGGCGTTGTTTGTACCATCTCTGTGGTCACAGTCTGGGCATTCTTTCTCTTTTTTCTGCTTGTGTCAAGCAGTCAGATTTTGACGAGTGAGCAGCTTGCCAACAACAAAATCTTATTTTAGTCATCTTTCTCCTCCTCATCCTTGTCCCCACCTCCATCAGCTCCTCTCTGTGAAGGTAATCCCAAGGTGATATTAATAGGCTGGAATGCTGTTGAAAATGCCACTGTCATCTCTTAGAGGATTAGATGGACAATTGCTTCTGTGAAACACGAGCCAAGAAATGACAACAAAACTACTCTTGTGTGATCACTGTGCAAGTAAGTCGCTTTTTGTGCCCTAAACTGTGCTTTGCTGGCCTTTATGAGTTTCCACTGTAATACATTTCCTGTATGTTCTAATCTCCATTTTAATGAACTGCAGATGAACTCATAAACAGCCAAAATAAACTGATGCAATGGGATTATAGGCTCAATGTGATGTGTGATCCCCTATTAATAGAGGAGCAATGTGTGATTAATGGGACCTTGTTTTGCCAAGCCAAGCTAATTTGGCAAGTTACCGCCGTTCCAAGAACCTAAGGTGGTGTAAGGCAGTCATTTCAAGGCTTATTTGATAAAAGAGAGGGCGCTAAATGAATGCATAATAATAAGGCAGAGGCTAATGAAACAACCAGTGTTGTACTCAAGCTGCCAGAGAGCTGTGTCTGCTTATTTGTTTGCACCTTATGCATCTTTACATTTCCAATAACCTCTATGGATGCATACATAAAGACACAGGAGTTAGCTCCAGGAAATAATTACTTAAACACACAACTGTACACATAAATATATATTAGAGCCTGAGTGATATGGACTTTTGATGAGCCAATGTCAATATCAGGTGGTAAATATATAGAGATATTTTACAGTTCAATCATAAACTTGATGATAAATAACTGCATAAAAAGAAAATATAAGAAAAATAAATATACAGAACTTGAGTTAAGAAACAAAACATAATTGTTTTATTTGATGCACATGTTTTGTGCATTGAAATTCTTGTAAGTTGTAGTTTTCATATCTTTGCATATCGGCAAATAGAGCTGTTGTTTCCAAAATGTCGAGATGTTCTGATACCAGCATCGGATATACCTCAAATATTGCTGAAAATGCTGCGTTGGGCATAGACAAGTACGCAAAAATCTACCATCAGATACCAGGTCCTTAAAGTATATTATTTCCGCCCAGATAAAAAACTGCTCCTCCAAAACAGCAGTTGTGCTGTACTTCTGCAACTGGCAAGAACTGTTTTAAGAACGATGAAGAAGAAGTGATTTCCTGTAGTGTAGCATTAGCCACAGCTAGTTAAAACGTATGCAAGACTTCAGGTGGCACTAGTGTTGCCACTTACAACACTGGCTATCTCATAAAGCTTTTGAAGAACCAACATTTGAAATAAACAAAATGTTGAAATAAACGATTAATCCAAATGTACAGACCTTGTTTTATTATTTCATAATATAAATTATACTTCACTGTCCCTGAATAATATATATATATTATATATATATGTATGTATATATTATATTAACCATCTGCTTTGGAATAATTGTTTCAATTGAGTCTTTGAAATCTTCAGCAACTGGTCTTTGTTCAAAATCCACTGTCGCTCTCCTACGTAGTCTCTTTATGGTATTCTCTTCCTCTCTCACTCTGGTGCTATTTCAGACCACATGTGCTCTATCAATAATGCAGACGCTTTAACAAGGCTGAGGCTTTTAAGAGGACTTGTCAGTGCCCCTCCCGTCGAGATGCCTGCTAGACTCTGGGTGGCCACATCCTCGTAGAGAAGTCTTCAGATTTTGTGCTGAAACCAGGAATACACCTGCCGTTATCCAACATTTTAGAATTCATTTTTATCAACATCAAAGTGTTTTCTTTTGAACCCTATCAATGCTGGAAAGCAGTTAATACTGGTAGGGCAAGAAGTCACTGTCTCGCCAGGGATGCAAATAACTGTGCACTGACTGCATAGCTGTAGGCATTGATGAACTAGAGCAAGAAAGGAAACACAACCGCTCCATCTTTATTAAGTTCGTATTCTACTTGAACATATTTTGTTTGCATTTCTATGCAGACAAAAGAAAGCTCGTGCGGCATTGCAAACCCCAGAAAGCCTCATGCTGCACTGTTAGTGAACTATATTTTCAGGCAAAACCCAAGTGGTGCAGCCTGCCTAATTTTGTGTGTGTGTGTGTATGTACGTCTGTGTTTGAATTAGTTACGAGGGGGTCTTGAGGAATAGAGGATGTTTGTTTTCTGAGTAATGCTCTCTGAAATCATGTTTATCCTTCAATATCTGTAAGATGCCATAAGCTATAGGATGTTAGAAATCCTGCTTACACTGGCATGTTGACTAAAAATGTTTGGTGTGAGTCTTAGAGAGAAAATGCAGTGCAGAAACAATAAAATAGCATCTTTATAACAAGCAATGACTGGAAAATGACTGTCTTCTGATGTACCCATATTATCCCATATGGGCGGCTGTGGCTCAGGAGGTAGAGCAGGTCATCCACTAACCAGAGCGTCGGCAGTTCAATCCCAGTCTTTCCCATTCTATATATTCTTGGGCAAGATTTTGATCCCCAAATGGCCCCTCTGTGCCCGCAGTCTATGAGTGATGTGTGATAAAGGGCTGCACTTAGATACACTGTATGAATGTGTGTGTGAAAATTAAATTAAAATTGTTGCACACATAGGAAAAACCATTAAAAATAAAGAGATCATTTAACATAAAGCTCATATCCTCCTCTGTCTGACACGTAATACAATTCTGCTTACAGTTCAAAGTATTGTGTTCCTCCCACAAGGGTAATGCTGTAAACGTTTAAGTTAATAAAGAGAGAAGAGTTAATACTAAGTCCACAAGCCAAACAATAGCCTCTTAATCAGCTGCATGGATGGTGACTAATCCTCCTTCAGCTAATAGGAGAGGACAAGCTCCATTGTTTGTTCGTCCAAATGGAAGCAACAGAATTCGGGTGATGCCACAACCTGTGGGAGCCGACCGCTACTGCGGCTGATGATGTTGAAAATGAACCACTCTCTTTCTGAGTTTGACATTAAAGACTTTTATAGATTTGGTCTGTCATTTGGTGGTTTTGGGACGTCCTTGGGCTCTAATTCCTTTTCTGGTGGTTGTGGAGCTGGCAGCAATCAGCCTGGTCGTTTTAATCTGGTCCTGTTTCATATCGGCCACACAAAGTATTTACCCAAGTTTGGGTGAGGGAATATTTCATCAAATGTTTCTCTTTTTACGCTTTCAAATTTGGATTAAACATGAGGATGGCTCCAGTTGTTTTATTTGTGCTCCCCTCTGGGAGGTTTTAATACATGCAAAAATACTCATCACTGTGTAATATGTTGCCTGATATGTTTTCCTCCATAAAACATTCAATAAACTGCTGCAAAGGATTCAAATTACATCTACTCCTTAGTCCTCATCTGAAATTCCAAAATCTATGAATATGCAAATTTTGGGATGTCTCCAGGTGCCGTGGCGTCACGCCCACTGCTGTAGTGTCACTGGTCTGATTACACTCTGAGCACAGTTACCAGCCAACAAAGTCACACAGACTTGAAATTGAACTATTAATTCAAAATTATAAATGTGCTTTGCATGTAGTGTAGATATTGTTTACCACTAAATTCAGAGTGAGTGGGTGGAGAAATGTTCAACACCAGCAGCTTCTCCAGGATGTTGGTATATGTATTTACTGAATTGTTCATGCCGTTAACAGTGGATGCAGCTTAGAAAGCATAGTTGTGTTTTGTTATTTTAAATTCCATGGGGATAATGGGGACAGCACTACACTGCCACTGGCTATTGATGGAGGATTCTTACACTTTATTTTACTCTCTTCAGAAGCTTTCATGCTGCTTTTGTTTAAGTTTATACCTCTCTGTGACTCTGTGTGTATGTGCATAGTACTCTGACAAAAAATAAAATGTATGAATGGTGCAGACATTTCCATTTCACAGGAAAGCTCTACTTCTGCCAAACAGAAAGGAAACTGATACATGACTATACTCTACCAATAAGCAACATTGGGTTCACCTGGAATATAGAGCGCAAGTGTTTTTTTGTTCAATTTTGTTCTAGTCAAACATCATGTTACCTCTCACAGGCTGATTTCAGAGACACACAGCCGACCCAACAGACATGGATCTTCCAATAGCCATGTTTTGTCCAGTATAAATATATTTTAAAAAATTGGTAATGATTTTTTTACATGTTATCTTAAAACCCTTGTGAAAAAGAAATGTAAATTGTTTAATATGTTTAATATTTTACATTAAACTATGAATAACTATAAATTAAAATAAGACACAAACACAGAAATATATAGAACTTAAAAAGGAACTTGAAAATAATATGCACATGTTTTCTGCATTGTTTATTCTGTAAAATAAAAGTTTCTATATAGGCAAACATACATTCGGACACTAATGTGTTTGTGAAAGGCTCATATTGGCCGTTTTCTATCAGTCACTTGATAATTCGCTCAGGCTCTAGCATTGATTTAATTAATGTAACACTGGTATTGGATCAACGAATCATTAATGAGCTTTAAAATGGAACAAGCCCTTCAGATCAACATCAACATTATAGATATTTTCCCTGTCACCAAAATCATCCCACTTTTACTTTTTCAAAACGTTGTAGAAATCTGTAGAAATGAGGCTACATTGTATTAAAACTTCACAAAATTGCAAAATCTATCCTCCAGGTGTTTTACTTTAGCTGTCCCTAGTAAACGGAAAAAGATGATATCCAGATAAAAGATCAATATGTCTCCATTACCAATCTAAAACAGCCTGCAGCTTTAGATGTGGTTTACAGAGACAAACCACGCAGCCTCTGAGCTGTTTCACAGTTTCTTTTTCTCACTTTTAGGATAGAACTAATTAGGATTACAGAACAAACTTTGCCTACTACAACCACTTCAAAAAAACTCTTCCACAGGCAAAGATGAATTAGTGTTTGAGAGCTTTTTTTTTTTTTTTTACAAATGATGTCTTCTAGGTTTTTGCCATCATTCCTACTGATTACCAATTGTATTACTTAGATCCTGTCAAGTCAACGTGAAAGTCAATTAATCTGCAATTTAAAGTTAAGGTGAATATTTAATATATTTCAGTTCAGGAGTGGAGAAGGAACTTTGGGGACATACTGAGGACTTATCAAATAATGTGTTTTTCCTAAGTAAAAGGATACTTTGCAATCTTAAGTATTTCATTGGAATAGAAATTTGGTCAATGTTTTTAGTAATTTCTGCTTCAATTGTTTTTACTAGTGATATTTAGCTGAGGTTTGTTTGATTTTGTTTGGAGAACGTCACCACTGACAGTGATGTGACCAGGCCCACTAGAAGAAATATGTCTCACTGTGTCGAGTTTGTTGTAAACACTCAATTCACTCCTGGTTGTACAATGGTGTTGGAGAATGGTGGTTCTTCTCTCACGAATATCTTTGATATGCTCTGACATCAACATGCGTAGAGCACACAAACCAACAGCAGCCACGTTTAGGTAGTGACGACTAAAATAGCAACATCAGATTATATACATGTCAAATCAAATCAAATCAAAATCAAATCAAATTTTATTTGTATAGCCCAAATTCACAAAACACATTTTGCCTCAGAGGGCTTTACAATCTGTACAGGTAGTGACACCCTCTGTCCTTAGACCCTCGGTTCGAGTGAGGAAAAACTTGCCCACAAAAAACCCTTTTAACAGGGAAAAGAAGGTGGAAGAAACCTCAGGGAGAGCCACAGAGGAGGGATCCCTCTCCCAGGACGGACAGACGTGCAATGGATGTCACGTGTACAGAACAACGCAACAGAAACATATTGTACAATTACAATGAAAAACAATGATTACAGTAGCAGTGGTGGTAATATGTAACAATGCTACAATAATAAACAAGTTAATATTAAAGTCATGGAATTATGAATAATAGTAATAACAAGAGTGGATGTCAGGCAGGGCCATGGCAGTAGTGGGAACCACGATCCAATACAGGGAGCAGCCATGATCCATGAGAACCTGCTGGACGAGAGAGCACAGAAACTCCAGGGAAGAAGTTTGGTTAGTAACATGCATTAATGAGACATGTATGTTTAGAGATGGGGATGATAATAGAGAGAGAGAGGGGGGTGGGGGTGTCCCCCGGCAGTCTTATCCTATAGCAGCATAACTAAGGAGCCCTAACTTTAAGCTCTATCAAAGAGGAAAGTCTTAAGTCTACTCTTAAAAGTGTTGACCGTGTCTGCCTCCCGAACCCAAAGTGATAGTTTTTTCCATAGAAGAGGAGCTTGATAACTGAAAGCTCTGGCTCCCAATCTACTTTTGGAGACTATGGGAACCACAAGGAACCCAGCATTCTGAGAGCGTAGTGTTCTGGAGGGGTAGGAGGGTACTATGAGCTCTTTAAGATATGATGGTGCCTGCCCATGAAGAGCTTTGTATGTAAGGAGGATACTTTTAAATTCTATTCTGGATTTAACCGGTAGCTAATGTAAAGAAGCCAAAATGGGAGAGATGTGATCTCTGATCTTGGTTCCTGTTAGAACACGTGCAGCAGCATTCTGAATTAGCTGCAAAGTCCTAAGAGACTTATTGGAGCAACCTGATAACAAAGAGTTGCAATAGTCCAGCCTAGAAGTAACAAATGCGTGGACTAGTTTTTCTGCATCTGCTTGAGATACAATGCGTCTAATTTTGGTGATGTTACGTAGGTGGAAGAAAGCAGTCTTTGAAATTTGTTTTATATGGACATTAAAAGACAGATCCTGATCAAAAACAACTCCGAGATTCTTAACGGTGGAGCTGGAGGCCAGGGTGATCCCGTCTAAAGTAACTAAGTCTCTAGAAAGAGAGTTTCTGAGGTTTTTGGGTCCAATTACAAGAACTTCAGTCTTGTCTGAATTTAACATCAGAAAATTGTAGGTCATCCAACTTTTTATATCCTTAAGACATTCTTGAAGTTTAATTAACTGATTGGTTTCATCAGGCTTGATCGATAAGTATAATTGGTTGTCATCAGCATAAAAATGAAAATTAATGGAGTGATTCCTAATAATGTTCCCTAAAGGAATCATATATAAACTGAACAGAAGTGGTCCTAACACAGAACCTTGTGGGACTCTGTGACAAACTTTGGTATGTACGGAGGATTCATCATTGATATGAACAAACTGGGATCGATCTAAAAAATAGGACTTAAACCAGCTTAAGGCGGTTCCTTTGATGCCAATTTGATGTTCCAGTCTCTGTAAAAGAATTTGATGGTCAATGGTGTCGAATGCAGCACTGAGATCTAACAAGAGAAGTACAGAGATGAGTCCTTTGTCTGAAGCCATTAGGAGGTCATTTGTAACTTTGACTAGTGCAGTCTCTGTGCACTCTAAATCCTGACTGAAAATCCTCAAATAAACTGTTCTTATGGAGAAAGTCACGCAGCTGATTGGCTACATGTGACAGAAAATATTGCAGTGACACAACAAATTAGACACAATTGAAAAAATATTTTTCTATGATGTAGACGTCAGAAATATATCAGAGGAATATGGACCAGGGAAGATGTAAGCTTTCCCTGGCCTCTCTCATCCACATTTGTCCGCTCTGGGAACAACAGAGGCTGTTGGAATAAAAACTGACTCACATCAACACCCTTACTGTTGTTCCCTTTTAAGGAGGTCTTATTTTGGGAGTGTGCAACACAGTCAAATCTACTATGAAAGATATGGCCTACATATACACACACTATGGAATAAACATACTCAGCTCTGAATTATAGAAGAGCCAGCCTTGTGCATAGATGGAAATTGGAACATATGTCATATTGTGCACACATGACAAATGAAAGCATTGGTCTAAAATTACTGAAACAAGTTATGCAGGGAGCGTAAGCATTATTCCACTGTACCAACAATAGTGTGTGAGTTTAATAAAGAATTACGGATCAAATATGTAAACGTGTAATAAGAATATTTTCAAAAAGATTGAAAACAGCTTAGTGATTTAAATAAGCTCATGAACACCACATGAAAACTGGAGAGGTATGCCAAATATTTTCTTACTCTAAATCTGGATTATTATGCAGCTCTGTACCAAACTGCGTAAACACAACATCTCATCTCCATAAACACCAAAGTTAAATATTACTGGATCTGCACCAATTCTAATGAGTTCTTCCCGTCCCTCCACAAAGTTCCGAAGTAAATCAATACTTTTTCCGTATTCCTGACGGACAAGGGTGACACATGATGTCCTTGCTGGAAGTTTATGTAATCTGTTTTCAAGGTGGTTTATAAAATAGCCAATCTACATCATCAGATGGTACTGTGCTCTTTTCTACATGGATTAATATTAAGTGTTTGCCTTAAAGGTTTTTAAATCTGCACAATGATTTGAATTTTCACTTTCTTGATGCCTGATTGAATTATTCATTCTTATAACAGGCCTTTGTTTTTCTATTGTTGTCTCTCATGTGGATTATTTAACAAGTGATTGAAATGATCAAAGCATGCATGAGCATTTTAGAAATAATAACAAACCAACTTTACCTGAAGCTGTATTCCTCTAACACTTCTCAAATGTACAATATGTAACTTTGGCCGAGGGATCATGGGATCATCTGAGTTGGAGTCATCACAACCATTACCTGACATGACTCAGGCACAAATCATGTTCGGAGATGAGGTAATGTGTTAAACTTTTATTAACATCCAGTTTTCTGCTGAAAGTTACAGCAGAGACAGGTAAAGCCACGTCTAAAGCTGATATGGTCCAAATAAAAGGCGAGCTCAATGAAACACACCATAACCATGATTTCTCTAAATTTGTTGGAAAGATTTTTGATTATACAAGTACACAAGTCACCAAAATGTATAACAAAGGCCTCGTAGTTTTAGACATTTTAATGAAAGACTCTCACACATGTAGGTATAAACTGAGTTATTGACATGGACATAAATGTGGAGCATTGACATAACAGATTGCCCTTACCTGCCTTATGACCCCAATTCAGCTCAGAAAACATTTTCTGTGTGGCCGTTAGAGGCTGAAAATAGCAAAACAATATATAAAGAGGCAGAGGCCAAATTATATCCGGTGTCACATCCTGTTTGCTGACTGTTTCCTTGCATGATTGCTCTTTTCTTAATCATTGCCCATTAAGGCCTTGCCTGCTCTGTTGATCTGAGCTTATGCTGTCCTGCCTCTTTGTCTGTCTGTCTTTAGGGTGTCTTTAATTAATGTGGACCAGGTTCTTTTCACTTGTGCTTATTTATACTGGGCGCTTCAGTGAGCACATTTCCTCTTTTTGGGAAACTCTCTCCTTCTCTTTCCACCACACTCACACATGCACAATGAAAGAGACAGCCAAATCTCCCCCACTCCCCTGCTGCTCTCCTCACACCCGGTATAGCCAGCCTATTAAGGGTAGGTGTGTAATTGAAAAGTAAGTTTCTATCCTTGAACCTGAAAAAGTTGAGTTTTCATTCCCAGCGAGGCTGTATCGATTCTTTCCTCCTTTATCCTCAAACGTGAGCTCACCTGCTTGTATTGACATTCCTCAGCTTCAAACTGAATTTCACATTGTTCACTTGAGCATGGTGGTGTATTATTGACGACAAAAACCTCACGTGACGAGATGGTTGATGAAATTTTGGTATCTGTAATGGATAAAAAATGTTTTTCCTCAGGAGAGCTCAACAGCTCCTCTCTTATAAACATTTATTGCATATTTATTGCGATGCCTCATCCACAGTCTTGGTATAACCTTCACTTCTCACTCTTAAAAATAAATTTTTGGGGCTGTTTCAATCTTAGCTTCAACCTTTCACCCTGAGTTAGTCAATGCAGGTCAGATACAAAAACCTGCTGGAGAAGATGGGGGTTCATGCAGCAGCAGCTGCACCAGAAGTCATCTCAGATACAGATTCGCTGACCTTGTCGCTCAGAGAAGTTACTCGAGACACTTACAACTTGGGAGTAAATGCCAAATATGTTACTATCCATGTCTCTATTTCTTTTTTTAATTACCCCTCAAATTTTTTCTCCCTTAATTTCCTCATAATTCAGCTGTACCTAATTTTTCCTCTTCATCTTTTCCTCTTTTTTCCCAGTTTTCCTTAGTGAGCTTTCAGTATTTTCTTGTTTTCCTTGTTGCATCTCTCTTGGCCTTTCTTACCCGACAACACACCACTTTTCACCATCACCCTAATGAGTACTGCTGAACAACCCGAGGCCCTGACATACCCCATAGGGTTTTAAAGGGGATACACGCTTTAGGATTTATTACATTTTCAATACCGCCTGTTGAGAGAGATATAGATTTTACTGCCAAATTAACTGCCCAGTGTTGGCAGGGTGTGCTGACATCTGGTATGAAAATATTCACAAGACTTGGGAGACAGTGAGCTGCTGGACCATAGGCTGTTTGTTTGGCCTATCTTTGCATATGCAGAGAATTGCTTAGGGTGCATTGAAGTCTCTAGGCCTTGTTGGAGTTGGAAGCATTTGTGCACTGAGCGAATTCTTGCTCCTTCATATGGACAATACAGGTCAGAAGAAAGAAACTGTTGTTGAACCACAAATTAGACCCCTGATTATGCAGGAAGTTCCCTTTTCTATATCAAATGATGATTCAGGCAGGAGGGGAGCACTGTAACAACAGCTGAGCTACAATATAGAGAGGGGAGAAATTCACCCTTAGTTACCCAGTGAAATGTTCTTGCAGTCGTGAAAAAAGAAATATAACTGCTAATTAGAAAGAGTATCCAGCCAAAGCCTGGAAAAATCCTGTGAGTTCGATTTTAACAATCAAAGCATATGTCCAAATTCACTTTTGCTCGTTTAGCAGAGGGAAAAAGAGTTTGCTGTGCCGGGCACGTTGTTCAAAAGGTTTGTATAGTGTCTTAAT
Organism: Paralichthys olivaceus; assembly: GCF_024713975.1. Taxonomy (NCBI): domain Eukaryota; kingdom Metazoa; phylum Chordata; class Actinopteri; order Pleuronectiformes; family Paralichthyidae; genus Paralichthys; species Paralichthys olivaceus. Next base: position 8,320,879 of record NC_091099.1, on the reverse strand, counting down.
TAATCATGGGTGCGATTTAGGCATAACATGCTATGCACCAATCAGAGTGAGTTCTCCCATTCCCTTTCATTCCTTTTTTCTTGGGTGATTGGATCTCTGTGCAGAGGAAACTGAGCTTGAGTGGGCAGTGAAAGTGTACACATCATATCTGTAACAAGCAGAGTATATGCACATCATTCACCCATAAAGATATGCATACTGTTTTGATAATTTGCCTTTAAAATAACAGTGAAATACTGCACCAGTGACTTCAGAAGTTTTTGTTGGTCATAAAGCACAATTGCCTCCCCATGCCTCAAGATAACAATGCACTTGACAGCACCTTATTTTAAGTCCAACGTGCCCATGGGGGCTTAGATGGGTGCTTGTACATTTGCTATTTAAATAACGTGGACGCTGGAAGGGAAAATAAAATCTAATTGGTTTGAAAGTAGCAAAGACACTTTGCCTTTGGCACCAGTTAAAGATGGATCTCTAGAATCTACAGTCTAAATAGTGTTCTTTATGGTGACCATAGACTGTATATAAAGTACATCAATCAATCAAATTTTATTTGTAGAGCTGATATTCACAAATCACAATTTGTCTCATAGAGCTTAACAAAGTGTAACATCTTCCGTCAACAAGAGTGAGGAAAATGTGAATGTTTACAGTATTTATACATAAGAAAATGTCAGTAATGGTACATTCAGGTGCTCATTTACCAGTTTGTTTGGTTTTGTTATGATGCTTTAAAAACAGGGTCAAACGTCATTGACTGACAGCTGAGACTGGCTCACGACTGGTCGAGCATTCAAATCATTGGTTCTTTTACTGCACCACGGCTTCATCCCCAGTAACCATTGATCAGACTCTGGCCCCAAAAAGATGATAGCATTTATATCTGGGATATTTTGGCTTCTTTTCTGGATGGTTGCTGGAAGTGATGACGTGTTGTCCATATATACAGTCTATGCTGGATAATGCCCCAGAGGCTGGGAGAAGAGTGTTCAGAGACAAGGATAGTATAGTCAACATTTACCCTAACTAATTGGGCTACACTTTCACTCAGTAAGATACGCAAGCATCCTGCATTATCCCTGCCTTATGTCCTGCAGTTCTCTTCCTCATACGCCCACTGTGTGACCACAGTTGTACACAGCAGTGTTGTGCAGCTGTGGATAATGCCCCGAGCTGTCCACAACATATAATAATAGTTAAAAGCCTGTAGATGAATGAGTTGAGTTACTGCTCATGGACGCTGTCATGTCCATTAAAATTCTCCAGGTCACCTTGGGAGTGTTGCAGAGTCCACAGAGAACTGTAGAGTTACTGTAGAGAGTTATTACACCGTTAACAAGCTGAAAGAGCAGCCTGTAATGAGCTGTGTAGCCACACTTGCTGCGGTAATGAGGGGGGGGGGCTTGTTCGTCACCTCAATGGTAAACCACTGTAAGTATTGAGGCTTATTACTGTATCGATGGAATGACAAGGGCAGGGGAATGAGTTGTGTGGAGCCTGCCAAGTGGGGGACTCTCAAACTGGGTGTGAGAAGTGCTGCAAAGGGTTTTGCAGTGTTAGAGGCTCATGGGAACAGATGAGCTGTCTGTCAAACACAAACACACACACACACACACACACACAGAGACACACAGTACACACAGTCCTGTCTTTTCCTTCTTTCTGTCACAGGGTCTCGAAGCAACTCTCCAATTAACCTGATGTCTCTCAAACCGCAAGTGAACCACCAGTGCCTCGATGTCATTCCTACACATACTTGTATGTGGGTCAGAATGGAAATTTCTTCGACTTTTTTGTTTCGTTCCATTGTCAATATCTTTTGAATGTGATATAAACTTTACCCTGTGAGTCAGAGCAGCAGCAGTCTGAAAGATGTACTGTTATATATACCAGAAAGATAACAATAAATGCCCCAAGTGTGAACTTTGCGATAATATCCTTGATAATTCTGCCACATGAATTTTTCATTGAAATTAGTAGCACAACCATATCATAAGCTTCTCCAGCACCTCAGCAGTCTCTGTTTATTTTTTGCATTGCTGCTTTGTCAGTGTACTTTTCTTTTTCTCTCCAAACTGCCTGTGTTTGTGTAGGTGCCTTTGTCTAAAAGAGCTGAACAAACAAGGATGGCAGGGGAAGAGCCAGGGGAGACAACGGTGTTTTCTCAAATAGATTGCAAAAAAATTACATTTGGAAGTTCTCAAACATACTGTACCCTCATGGCTGTTTGAATTGTATAGTCAAGTGGCTTACCATTATAAAGTGCTGTGTACATGTAAGTGTCTTATTATATTGGATAAGAAGAGTCTACTGCATGAATGAGTATTGTGAAGGTGATATCTGTGTGGATTGCATCTGTTCCTCAACTGTTGCATGTCCACAGACATGACATCCAAAAGCTCCAGTCCTCATAAATTACAAGAGCCTTTTTGTCTTGATGCCTCCCTCTTCCTGTATTGCTAAAGACAAAAGAAGGCTTTGCATCATCTCCTCAGAGGTTCAGAAAGGTTGTGCTGTCTCATTTACGAGGATCTGTTTATACTTTTCCACCAACCTGCTGAGGTAAAAGGGCAGCAGGAGAAGGATGATGTAAGAACAGATGATCTCCACATGCCAGTTATTCCACGGTAGGAAGTGGCTACAAACTGCAAACTGAATATCAACGAACTGCGTCGACCCTGCCTTCGTTGGTTGGGAATTCACAATCGTGTCCAGGGGGTCAAAGCTTTCTATTTGTATCACAGTGAGATAGATTATTCAGTAATGAATACTGCCATGTCAGGATTGTGTCTCTGTAATGATTAAATATAGAAAACAAACCCTGCTTCTTCTGCACAAAGTGAATTCATTTATCTAATTTATTTTGAAATTCTGAAAGAACAGATGCAGCTTCAGATAGGTAGGATATCCCTTATACAAAACCTTTTTGCTACATCAGTGTGTGTCACGCACAGTCACTGTTTGGGCAGTCTCAGAGGGAATTCCTGTGTTGACAGTGGATATCCAGGTCAAGACCTTTCTCCACTCAGCAGTGACAAATTGTTTAGATGTTTTAGGCCCAGACGGCATTTGGACTAATCTTTATGAACAGCTATATTCATACGAATGCAGATAAATTAAAAAGCAGACAGACGATGCAATAATCGGTAGGTTTACCTGTGGCTAATCAAAGCCTGCTCAAATGTGATTGGTCAAATGAGAAGCTCTTTCGCAGACAGACTCTGCTGAAATCTGAACCTGTTTTTTGAGATCACTGTTTGTCTAAACCACCCTGTCACTTAAGACTTAACGGTCCACCTCTTGGCAGCAGGTGCAGCTCCTGCGTCCTGTGGCCCTATAGGTTTGTTTACGAGCTAAATTTCTCACTGCATAGCGTCAAACCTCAGCTGACGGGCCCTGTTTCACATTCTAACCCATTATGCCACAGCTGCACTGCGTCAACTTAGACGTGCCCTGAACTAGTTTGGGTTGCATCCTTCGTAACTGCATATCTGTGCATCTGTGTCCATGGCATATATATCCACTTTGTTTGTGTGACTTTTGTTTTTGTATCCTTATCGACCCCTATTATGATATTGCCCAACCCTTACAGTGACGCATATGCCCACAGTGCTGTTAACACTGAATGACCTCCTCTGCGTTTGTATTCATGGATTCGTCCTCTTGTTTATTTGCCCACAGATTGATACGGTTTTTTGAATAGAGCACGGGACGGAGATAATAATTTTGACTATGGTGATGAATATCACTGGAATGCAATATCCCGCTACCTGTCTGATTTAGTTATGGAGTAAGAATGTAATAGTCTATTCTCTTTCTTTTTCTTGTCCTCCCTTCTCTCTCCCCTCTATCTGTATATCCACCAGAGAGCCAGCTGCTTCCAGGGAATAACTTCACCACAGAGTGCAACATCCCTGGAAACTTCATGTGTGGAGATGGGAAGTGCGTCCCCGGTGGGTGGCAGTGTGACGGATTGCCCGACTGCTTTGACAAGAGCGATGAGAAGGGCTGTCGTAAGTCCAGTTTCATTCTGTTATCAAATCTTTTTTTGTGTGTCTGTTAGCTGTGCCTTAAAGTATCCAGATAGCCAATTTAGTCATGTCTCCTCAGCTCCTGAACTCCCCTCTCACTGAGCAATATTGCTGTTGAGGTTTTCCTCCCCTCCTCATCCATAGAGCCACAAGGGCCATTTAAACCTAATGCTCTGCCAACTTAAATGAATTTCCCCATTCAATCCTCAAGTCGCTCTCTCCCACAGCGTGCACCCTCCTCCTCCTCCTCCTCCGCCTGCAAGACCCTCGGCCCCAGTTTAGCACCAGGGCAAAACTTAATACCATCAAAGCAAAGACTGATTACTTCTGTGTGCAGAAATAGTAGCACATGCATAATTCTACTGTAAGGCTACAGTAATAGTTCAGATTTGATCCTCAATATAAGTGGGGTTTGATCTCTCTGGTCTGCTGCTCCTCCCTTTCCTCTGAACGTCTCAGCAAGAGCTCAGTACAGAGATGCGAGTGCTGATGAGGATTGACTGTGAGGCCCCTGCCGCACTGAATGGAAACCCCACATGATGTGTTACTCTCCTGTTTTTTTTTCTTCTACCACTCCACACCGTCCCTCTTTAATTCATCTGATGATTTTTGGCATGTAATTTGCTTCACAGAGGCTTGTTTTCAGTTAGAAAAGCATATTGCCAAGAATGCATACTGCAGAGATTTTGTTTCCCTCAAAAAAAACTCCAATGGTTTATCCTCCTTTGTGACGCCTCGTGCTCCTGTCTTTATTCAGCCGTCACTTCTCTCATTGTTGTCTCTGGTTCACAGCTCAGAGAGCAAGCAGACTGCTTTTGACAAAGCTGTGTCCCATAGCATACCATCACACACACAGACACACATACACACACACACACACACACACACACACACACACACACACACACACACACACACACACACACACACTCACTATAGCCAAACTGTAGTCATCAATCTCTGTAGTTTGTAATGCCTAGGTCATCTTAGTTATACTGTATGCATGAAGGGAAATGTGCTGTCCTCGCCTGTCTTCTTTACTCGGTTACAACTGACATTCCTGTGAGTCTTTCGTATGATCAAACTTCTTAAGTTGATGGGTTGTGTGCCGCAGATTTTCATCACTCAGTGACCTTAAACTGTCAACAACTGTCAGACCTGGATAAGAGATAATAATATTCAGATGCATTCAGAGTAACTACCTCAGAATTAAATACAGTTGTTGTTCCCGTTCTATCTTATTGCGCAGTTAAAGTGTCAGTTTGTTACATTTTCAATCAAAAACACCTCAAGTGCTTTGAACCTAATGACAGGACTTTTGATGGTTGACACTGCATGCAGTACTGCTGTAGATAAAAGCAAGTTATCATAAAGCATCAACGCCAGCCTGCCTCCCTGTTGTTAGAAGTCTATATATGTCTGTTTCTGACATTATCTGCTCTGGCATAAGTGGGTCTTATTATCCTCAGATAGATCGCTATTTGTCAGTCGATATCTCCGGTGACTGCTTCACACGAGTCCCCAGACGGACCTCTGGCTCCATTATGGGCTCTGCAGGGACAGTCTGACAGACGGAGGGAGGGGGGAACAAGGGAGCGAGGGAAGGGAAGGAGGTAGAGAGGAGGACTCATTACGGTGGCTACAGCAGGAGCTCTGTCTGAATGTCTCTTCTTTGAGAGGAACACAGTGCCTGGAAACTTTGAGACTGTGGCACAGCTCTGAAAGTACAGTCATAATTAGTCACCCCCCTCTAAGAATACACACACGCCCCTGTTTTTATCTATATATATTTATATATACATATTTCTAGATAGAGAGGGATAGCTTAGTCTCCTTCTGTCAGTTAGATGAATAATATATTTCAGAATAGACTCCTTAGAAAATAACTTTTATTAAATGAAATATGACTATGAGACTACCCTGCCTCTCAGTACCAGCTGGCTCCATCTCCCCAGTGACCCTAAAAAGATAAGCAGTATAGATTATGGAAGGATGGACGGACTTTCAGACTGACTTTTATATAACCTAGTATGAAATCAAACAGGGTATCTGGTGACGTCTGCTCACTTGTGATTACCATGGAGGCAGAGCAGTTTTGACCACCACAGGATATAACATTTCCTTCCATCTGTAATATGAGCAGTTGGCTTCTGCCTGGAGGTTTCCCAGAACATTTGTTTTAATTCACCATCAATGTGTTTTTTTTTTCCTCCACCTCTTTCAATAATTAGCCAATTTTTAATGTGCCAGTAATGAGACTGTACTGTAGATCATTAAAGAGTTATATTTTTAGAAACCCTTCCTTGCTTCTCTTTCTATTCTTTTTTCTGTAGCAGTTAGGCGCTGTTGGACAGTTTGTGCTTTGTAGCCAGGCATATGTAAATAATATTCTTATTTATTTATGAAATGTTTGTGGGAGCATTAAATTCTCTGACACATCTTTTGCTGTGGGACCCGTGCCTATTTTTACCACACGAGTTTGCACCAGAAGACAGCTGTAGTTAGAGAGTGGAGATCCCCTGTTAAGCAGACTGTGCTGATGTACGTGTCTCTAATACGAGGAATTCGCCTGCAGAGCTCAAAATAAAGGTCATACTTTATGTGTCTCTGTCTCCAAAACAAGGATTTTGTTTTTTGAACCACTGTGGTAAAATTTGCAAACACTAAAGAGAACAAATCAGTTATGCAAATGACTTGGCAGGACCTGTTCAAAAATTAATTTTCATTTGAAACTGAATGAAATTTGTAAAACTTTAACACACTCACCTGCACATATGGGGTTGCAAGTGTCCAAACCAGTATTAAAGTGTGTTGGAAGAGAGAACCAGTATTTCGAGGGTATTTCAGTGACCGCCATAATAATAGCTATTTGATATTCCTAAAGGATAAGGAAAGAAGCATCAATTCTTCCTAACTTATCTAGCATGAGACATAGGACCATCCTTTACGACAGGAAAGAAGAAATGCTGCCCCACAATTCTCTCCTGCAGCAACATTTAAAGTGATACAACCTCGTTGTTGCACCTGGAAACACCTACGGAAATATTAAACAGACCAGCTGTTTTATTCTCCTGACATGCTCCAGAACTGATGTAAAGCAGAGTAGTCCATAAAAAACAGAAAGGATCTGAAGTTGGTCCTGGCCTCACGCAGCCACTGTCTTTCCTTTCCACCCAACGCTCCTCTCCTGTTTGTTGCTTGTTCTGGTCCCTTCTGGCACAAGGGTCAGCTTGAGTCATGTAAATATGTTTTACTGCCTTTTAAATAACATTCTGGGCTGTAAGAAGAGAGGCAACAGCTCCAGCCTGAGTCTTATTGCATTAAAGATGCAGCTTATTGTATTACTGTCTTGCTGCATGAGGCCAGGACCCCCTTCAGATCCTTTTTATCAAGTATATGTTTTATGGACTACTCTGCTCCACATGAATTTAACTACATTTTAGATGAAAATCTGTATAATTTATTTAATTTACAAAGTGTATCTCCATCTGCTCTATGTGGGTACATTTGTGTGTGTGTTTACATGTTGCCAGGTCTGAAGGGGATTTCAAGCAATGACTCAGAGAGAGGCTGCTGACTAATTCCCCACGCAAAAAGGTCAAAAGTACCATCCTGCTCTCTGGTGTCCATAACGACAGCCTGGGAGACTGTTAGACAAAATGCATACTGACAGAAGAGAGAGGGAGCAGAGCTGACTGAGCTTACTGGGCCTCATAGCCAGGATTAGCCTCTTTGCCCTTGTCTGGGCAGGGCATGAGCAGGCGAGCTAGCAGAGATACATAGTAGGGGTGAAAGGGTGAGTGGTCATGATGTGTAAAGCAAGACATGAGGAATCAAAGACGGGGGGAGGCAGAAATGCTGTGCAGAAGAAAGACAAGAGAGGCACATTTCAATGAAATGACTATTCTGTAGTAGAAGTGCTGCAGGCTGAGGCTGTGGCCTTTTTGAATTATACACTTAAAAACTCCTTAAAAACTCCTAAGAAAGTTGCGCTTTAACTTTTAATTGGAGGGGCCTCTCAGCATTGTTAGTGGCTCCCAACGAAACAAACATCAGAATACATCTACTACACCAAAGGGCTGCTCATCTCCTCATGTAACGCTCAAAATCAAGTTGTTCTCGCACGTCAGCATAAAGCAAGGCAATCAAGGTGGTATTGTTACTTGTTGTACTGCTTGTACTGTCTATTTTGTTCTGCAGACCATATTTTCCATAAAAAATATCAGGATTGGGGTGAGTATAGGCGAATTTCTTCTCTCTAACAAGTCTCTTTTTGTTGTGAAATATTGTATGGTTTCAGTCCTCTGGGCGTTAAAACCAATACTATAAGAAGAAAAAAAAATATTCTTCCATTTCAAGAGAGGCTGATTTAATAAGCTGTAAAATGCATCATTTCTCACTTGAATACTCTCTGAGGTTTAACTTTATTTTGTTTGCATGTCCAGGAGCTTTTTGTGGAAAATGTTGCTTTCAGACCTGCACTGATATTTTCCAATCTGTGAGAATGCAAATATCCGAGTCCATGTGTGTGAGCCCATGTGAGAATACAGGAAAATGACATTTATGACTTTTATGTACTGATACATGTAGAAGATGCTGACAAAGATGTCCACTCAGAAAGAGGACAATATTCTCCTGCATGCTCTACCCAGGCACCACCGCTCGCCTGAATGTTCTGAATGAGACTTATACGGAGAATGAACTGGTGCGTTCTTCATATGAGGAACACAAGCTCTGTAAAATTTTCGAAACCAAATTTCTGCCGTTCATGTCTGAAAACATCTTTATTGTGTAATAGATAATGCAGAGTTTACTGCACATTGGAGAAGTCTAGATTTAAATAAATATGTTAAAGAAAAATTAGTTTGAACTACATTCCAGTAAAAGGAAGCAAATCTTTATACTTTATGGTTTTTGCTGCAGGAATTCACTTTACAGTGCAATTCTTGGCCTGTTTCATTCAATCTCAAACAGTTAGCGTCTCACACAAGAGTTGATGAATTTCCGTTATTTTAGAAGTCTATTAATACTTCATTAGAGTGAGCAATACAGCCATTTAGAGTTTTCATTACCTGATGAACTGTTTATTGATCCTGTTACTTCTTCATAACAATTAGGTGCAAAATAAATTAAGTTTATTGGATTACTCCAATATTAATGCATTATTGCTTTTTGCAGTCATAACACAATCAAACGCCTGGAGCAACATCAATGGTGCTTTTGTTTTTTGGGGGGTTTTGTGTGTGTACTGACCTCTTCAATATGCTCATGAGACACTGAGTTCAGAAGAGCTGCTAAATGCTTATCAACAGCAAAGTTCTGCTTGACAGCAGGAGTGGAAATCGCTTAAAAGACTCCTGAGACAGATTGATTATGATTTAGATATCAAGGCTCACACATTTCTTCCAATTCTTCACCAGACCAACCACGGGTGAAGTGAGGTGCTGAGATTAGGAGAGTGTGCATGATAGGAGCAATGACCAATGCACTGATGCAAACACAAAGAGCCATGTACCGCTCACAGATGTGTTCTGTATCTTTGGTTACGTTTTCATCTGTGATTGTTTGATAGTTTGCAGGATAACACAAAACTACTTAACTGATTTCCGTGAAACTTTGTGGAAGAGTTGGGTGTGACCCAAGAAAGAACCAATTCAATTTTGAAATGGATCCAGATAACCAGACACATCAAGGAATGTCTTTTCACTTTCTTTGAGATGGCAGGATATAGGGTTAGCGTTAGCGTTAGCCTCGAAGAAGGTATGCAATCTCCAAGCATCTTCCAAGAAGGGTAATGTTTTCTTCGGTGTTTGTGTGTCTGTCTGTATGCCTCCTTCAAGAAACTTGGTGGAAGCATACGGTATGGGTCAGAGGAGAACCCATCAAATTTTAAAAAACTAATGGTTATGAAAATAGGCATGTTTAGGGGACTGATATCGATAATTTTGTCCGAATCTGTTTTAATTAAAAATTTGATCTAGAGAATTTAACCTTAGTTTTAAAGGGGACTGTTGGGTCTAGGTGGAGGGTTGAACTCCACTGAGTGCCATTCTAGTTTTCTTCTGTTGAGTATTGTTCAGTCTCAGTTCTGCCATGCTTAACAGCCGTAAAGGTCTTGTTTCCTGTTTGTTTGTGTCTGTGTGTAGACTTAGACAGACAGAAGAAAAAGCAGGTGGGATTGCAGGAGTTTGGGGGACTTAGACTGGACACTGTCTCAGTTTGTGTGTTTTTATTAACCCCTGCGAGTAAAATAAGAAAAGAGAATCCAATAGACAGAAAACAGAGAGACAATGGAACAGTAAGAAGAGCAGTGAGGAAAGCAGGGGACGGTTTAATGGGACTTAGTCTGGGGCATCTCATGTGCTTAATGGTCGATTGATCAATGAGCGGGTGTAATTAATACCAAGGGACATGGATCAAATACTGACTAGGATCTTACATAGTCTCTTGCTCTGATTCTGTCTCTTCCGTCTTTTTTTCTCTCCTCGCTTCATCAATTGTCACAAATTAGGCAAAGCGATTCATTCAGAGTCTTCAAAAGAATAAGACATGCTCTCTCATCATTTTACAATACAATACAATGTTGGGCACTACCAGATCAAACAAGGCAATTTCTGCTGTAAGTTACTTTCTGTGATGAATATTGCAGACGGGTTATTATTTGACAGATCACTCGCTGCTTTTTCTCCCATACCCTTTCCTTCCCTCCCCCTTTTATTGAAAGTCATTAAAATATAACTGATATTTTGCACATGCGCCTGCTGCACGGCCACACATGCTTCCTCATCTAGTAAGAAGGTTGATGGTTATGCAGAAACCCAGAGGCGTGTGAATGTTTGTCCCTTGAGGTAAAGCTATGCAGCTCTATAACAGTGCAATGCCTTTTACTTTCTTTACAACTGCAGTGCAGGACTTAGACAGTGAAATGTGTGGAATGATTATTTTGATCCCTCATGCCCTCTAGACTGAAACTACCCATGCCCCTCTTGCTTATTCTTTGACTCCATTACCTATTGATTTCCTCCCTTTCTGAAATGCCCAGCAAGGTCAGAGAAACCTTTGAAGTCGTCAGCTGTCTCTGCTCTCTCTCTGCCACTGTTCTCTCCCTGCTCACTCACCACTGTTCTCTTTCTTGATGGTCTCTTCCTCCAGTCCTTCTCCTCACTCTGCCAATCATGCATGCCCATCACGACCCGGCCTACCTGTGCCGAACAACTTATTTTGCTCTCTGGGGAACCGTAAGAGAGGGAGGAAAGGGGGAGAAATGAGGAGAAGGGAACCAAGGTGCATATTGGTGAAGAGCAAAGCATGCAATCTGCAACAAGATGCAGGGTGACACGTATGCTGAAGCCACTGGGGAGATAATGACACTTCAGAAGAGACAGTAGTCTCTTCATGTTACATTTTACTAGTAGTGAAGATGGTGGAAAATATTTTAAATGGATGCTTGGAGAAAGTGTAGTATTCTCATTTATAGATGTCCTTATGGAAGAATTGTAAAAAAAAATAGTCACCTCCTTATGCAGTGTCTGTAAATGTGTAGGAGACAGTAACAAAGACTTTTCTGGTGTCGCTCTCTCGGTTGTGTGTCCTCCAGCTGCGCATTTCTGTGTGATCCAGCCAGGTTTTTCTGCTCGTGATAGTCTCACCTGAAGGAATCAGCTCCACTGCAAAAGTCATTCGTTTTCATTTGTGCTGCTCAGTGAACACTGGAACTAAGTTTGGAAGCCATCCAGCCCGCTGTCTGCTTTACGTAAACAACTTCTACAAAGGCTCAGAGATGAGAAATAAAATTTGGCAAGAAACTAAAGCAGCTCAAACCGGGGAACAGAGTCAAGACAGAGGGAAAGAAAATAGGATGAAATTCTTGGTAATTGTTTGAAGAGTAAGTCAGAGGTGTTGGAGTTATTATTGAAAATTGAAAGTCCTGGACATGGAATGAACAGAGTTATCAAATTAAACATACAAAGCCTGTGTCTTTACCTTCTCTTCCACACTCAGCTTGCTCCCTCTAATTAATTTTTGTCTTGCTTCGAAAACCGCTCAGCACAGGCTATAAAGGGCCACGCATCCCCAAAACAAAGCTAAGCACATTAGCTCCATCTTTCTCTCCCACCCACGAAGTTCCCTTCATGAGCTTGCCCTTCATGTGACTTTTGTGCTAATTTGGAAAACAAACTCAGGGTCAAATGAATTCTGCCAGCGGTAGAAGTGGTAATGAGGATTCAGAGGAGGGAGGCAGTGAATGAGGAATGTCAGAGCAATAACAGAGCTGTCTTTCTTGCCAGGTCTGCCAAGCAAATAAATGAATCGGTCCATGTCTACACAGAGTAGAAAGTTGTATATTTCCAATAAGAAACTTTATTGGCTCTAGTTTAAGCATCTCATGTCATAGTGTTAGTGCAGTTAGGCCGTTTCCAAGTTTAAAGAGGTAAAATAAAGGTTGATTAATAATGGGTGTGTGTTTTGGGTGTAACCATTAATAAACTAATCAGTGTGCATCTCCTGTCATGTATGCTTAGACCTTATCAAATAGCACTATAATGGTGGAAGACAGAATACCTCCCTGCAGGGAAGCTGGTTTCATTTTGTACTCATGCAGGTCATCTGTGTTTGTAACAAGCTACTCTTGTGCTATAGCCATTTTCAGAGATTAACTTCTATGAACCCACATGGTTTTCATTTTTTTTTGGTCTGTCGTGTGTTAGAAATGTCATTGACAGGCATTATCTTGTGCTCACCTGGATGTTTTTTCGGACTTTTTACGAGAGGAGTGGCAGGAAAATTGTTCAGAGCAACTGACTCTGACTTTTGTGTTTTCACATACAGCCCCTCTGAAATGTTTCCACAGAATATGCAGAGGTCAGTGCATGTCTGAAAGTAGCTTATTTAAGAATTTTTTACTGTCTTGACAATTCACCCTCAAAACAACAGTACAGTGTAACGCTTCAGACTAGGATTTGTCTGGTGACTTTAAATTCATCAAGATAGCAATAAAGCAAACTGAGAACTTGAGGGCATGACTCTTTAGGGCTAACATAATATGGGCAATCACATGGACACAAGAACATTTGCTATTTAAACCACGTGTGTGCTGGATGTAATATAAAATCTGCTTTGGTCTGAAACTAACAGACTCTATGCTTTCTGCTGCTTTGCATATGATGTAAGATGTGTACCAGAACATGTTTCCATTAATTCCCTCGATAGATTCATAACAAAAAAATTCAAGACAGACAAAAAATACAGAATAGAGTTTTACATTGCCTTTGTTTTTAACCAAATGAGTTTCATTGTAAGTATCCCCTCAACAGTAGTATGTTTTTGTATCTTTTCTTTTATGTGTTGCTGCAGCTCGAAGCCACATTTGTTTTTGTTTGTTTTTGTTTGTATTTTTCGTTGGATTTAATGATTGTGATATACCGTGCAAAATGAGCTTTGGGTGGTTCGGGCCTCTTGCTGTCCAGGTAAACAAAAGCTTCCCAGACTGAAGACACAGAGATCGGGCACCATCCCAGCTCCCTCCCACGTTCAGCGGATTGCATTTCATCCTGGAGACGGGCGCTCCAAACCCTCATGCTTTTTATGCCTAGCCCTCCCCCTCCCTACACATAATCACCGCAGCTTGAAAGAGCTCATAAATCAGCCAACCACAATATATTGTAGAGGGAAAAATGTGCGCCCCTGGCATTTGAGACGGCACAATGCCAACCCATGAGGAGGCCAATTCCATCCTTTGTATTCGGCATAGACAAAAAAACAAAAAAATGACTGTTTGGTGGCTCACTTCTAGATGCCCAAACACCCCTACACAAACCTTTCCCTCTCTTTGTGTGTGTGTGTGTGTGTGCATGCGTGTGTATATAAATGTGTGAGTTGTTCATTATTGCAACCGTTCATCTGATACAGAGTTTATAATGATATTCCCTGTCTGGAATTAACTTCTAGTCTTATTTAACTTCCTTCACAAGAATGTCTAAGCTGTTGTTAGTAGCTTTTCCTTTGTCTGTCTTCAGTAAGGACTCCTACAACAGGAGTAGCTCTTACACAAAGCCACATTTACAAGTTTGATCCTTTGTATTATAATGCAAATTACGAGAAGAGAATAATCCATGAGTAGTTTAACTGAGGCCGAAGAAGTGAAACAGATGTCTGAGACTTAATTCTGTATTTCACACAGATGTAACTCACAACCTCCAACTGTAAATACAGTTGCAAAGCTTCAAGTTCTTTTATTCTAGACGTCACATTGAAACTTCAAAGAAGATATTAAGATAAAGGGAGTTCTTCTTTTTTGTGATGTCTTTGCTTGTATCTACCTGCGATCTTGTTTTTCTGCTTCTGCTGGGGAAGATCAATGTGTTTGAGTTAAAGCCAGGGGTTAGCACTAAGCGGAGGATGCCAGACATTGATGTTCCGCATGCTCGTCATTCAGTCCCATGCCCTTCCTGGGAGATAAGACCCATAGCCTGCTTAGGCTGATCAATGGCAGAATCCATACAAGCACTCACTCACACCATTTGCTCTCTTTGTCTTTGCAATTCAGTTGTTTTCGTGGCCTATCAGTACTTGCTGGTGATCGCACCCTTTAATTGTCATACTTGAGAGAACTTGAAGATAAGAATTGCTGAACAAAATGAGCTGAATAATTAACTGGTCTCTATTAAACAGCAGCTGTTAAGCAGTTTGAACCCTGGTTGAATGGTTCACAGTTTTTAATTTTAGAACATATATTTGTGTTATGTTTCCATAAAAAAATAATAAATCTCAGCTGGCCTTATTGGTGGGTCCCTCTCCTAATTGTGCATTATAGCTAAAGCTAATTCTGTCATAAAACATGATGTATATCTTTTGAATTAGCAGTATCCTCTTCCCATCACGCACAAACTCTAATCCATTTTTCTTCTCCTCCTCCTCTTCCCCCACCTCCCATCTGTTCTCAGCTAAAGTCAAGTCAAAGTGCGCTCCAACGTTCTTTGCCTGCGCTAATGGCGTCCACTGCATCATTGGCCGCTTCCGTTGTAACGGCTTCAGCGACTGTCCTGATGGGAGTGACGAGGAGAACTGCAGTGAGTCTCACACAGCAACCAAATCCAATAAAAGGAATCTGTCTCATGCTGTGGTCAACATGAGTCAGTGATGTACTGTCCTCCAGTCATAACAGTTATTACGCAGATACTTATCATACAGTCATTGGATGGTAGTATTTATGTATACTTAGACAAAAAATGTAGTGTGTATATATATATATATATATATATATATATATATATATATATATCAGATAGTAACTAAAATACACGAAACAAAATAAACACAACAGAAAGACAGTTACAAACAAGGGTTGTGGAGATAAGTTAAGGTTAGGAGTTATGGTAAAGATTAAGCAGGCAGGAAGAGGACTGACCATCGTTGCATCATGGGAAACGTAGGATTAAGTGCTTTTGGAGCCAAACAATAGAATGTATATAAAGATGGAAGACACATCTTCACTTCCTCACACTGTGATATGACTGTGATATGGAGCCACTGTATCAAGGCCCTGCCTATAAACGCACTTCACCAATCACAAGTCAGTCTCAGCTGTCCATCATGACCTGATCTTTCACTCCGCTTTTATACCATCAGATAACTAAACCAATGGAAACCTAATTAGCACTTGCTCATGCATCATAAGACCTTGCTAAAATGACAGAAATCATTTTATTGTATTTTGACTTTTTTGTGTGGCCCTTATTCCATCCATTAAAATGGATGAAGCAGGGTTTATGAACTATACTTTAGCCAGCCACCAGGGGGCAAACAGTCTATTAACACAACTAAAAGAGCACAGTTTTGCCTCTGATTTGTCCTTTTGAATCTGTCTGTTTTAAGTCACCTAATGTAATTGTAGAAGAAATATGATCTTGTTGGAGTGCTCCTTTAAGCTAAATATTGGCTTCATCAATTAACTATAAAAAGAAAAAAAATTGTTGCTTTAGTGCACAAGTGAGTGGAATGCTTTGATTCATTTAATCTAGCAGCAACATAGTCAGACAAATGCAGAAAACAATTGCTACATGTCTTCAGATGTTACTCATTTCTTTGTCTCGACTCCTCTCTTCTTTTACTTTCTCAAGTTTTCCTTGTGTCAGTTTGTGAACAAATACATGAAAAGGCTCAGAAAACAAAGCTAAGCTGGAGCTGGTTTGCTTTGTCTTTCATCTTGCAGAGGAAAATGAAGGCGAGAGTCACATTTTATTTTGAGTTGGAGTTGTGGTCTGTGCTATCAGAGATATACGTTGTCCTCACTTGACCCTGTTGCTGCTTTCCCCAGTGGGGAACGTGCATCAAGCCAATCACTCACCATTGTCAGAGGCAGTGTTCCTAGCCTGCAGGGGCCTCACACACTCACAAATCTAATCTAGCCATTTAAATGGGGCTTTGCTCCTCACTCCCAGCAGATACTGCGTCACAACTGTGTAATTGTCTGGATCTTCCCACAAGATAATTCTGTCTCATTTAGCAGAAACCAGAACAAAGACACATGTGAAAGTGCCAAAAAAAAAGAAGTGGTAGGGCACGGCAGGATTTTGTTTCTTTTGAGTTTAACTTCCTTAAACTTCCTCAGATCAAATGCTCTTTAGTGTTTTCCTTTTTATCTCTCAAATCCCTGTAAAAAATGTTTTCTTTTAAATGTATTCATATCAAAGTGTTATAGATGGGATATGATCAACAGGTTTTCAGAATGGCCTTCTACCAAAATGCACAAACTACCACAACAGAATGCATG
Organism: Paralichthys olivaceus; assembly: GCF_024713975.1. Taxonomy (NCBI): domain Eukaryota; kingdom Metazoa; phylum Chordata; class Actinopteri; order Pleuronectiformes; family Paralichthyidae; genus Paralichthys; species Paralichthys olivaceus. The sequence goes on along the minus strand of NC_091099.1, from coordinate 8,304,076 downwards.
AAATGTTCTTTGAATGCATGTATATGCACTGAAGTTTGTTTCTTTGAGGGAGAGTTAGACAGATGCTCCTGTTTCTCATATAACTTTAAACTGAAAACTTTTTTCTGTAACCATATATAAACTAAAACTTGAATTTTGACCTCTGCTCTGACTTAACCACAGCAGGCAACCCACTGGTGTGCTCAGAGTCTCGCTTCAAGTGTCGAAACGGTCGCTGTGTTGACCGCAGCTTCTTGTGTAACGGCCAGGACAACTGCCAGGACAACAGTGATGAGGAGCTCTGCCTGACTACAGCAGGTATGTTACTAAATCAAACACAAGGTTTCCACATTAGATTCATTTTTTATTACTGGAAGCGGAACATCTACCCAGGCCCTGAAAAAGAGACACAGGGACACGCTGAGGCTGAGGATGACTTTACGACATAGATCATTGAATTGTAGCAGGTCAGAGACAATCTTGAACCTTCTGATTGTCCTTTAACTCTCATAGTAAACTATTTTTGTTGGGGTTTCATTTAACTGACACACTTGTACTCAAATATGAATGTAAAAAAGGGCAAAAGGTGCTCAAATACTACAAAAACCCATTCAACTGCTACAGCAGTTAACGATAGAGTTGGTGCAAAAAATAGTTCAAGGCCCTCGATTTGTTTCTAGCACGTCTCCAATCAAAAACAAGAAAAAAAAAAAGAAAAAACAAGTTCACACCCACAAAGACACAATTAAGTAATGACTCAAAAGGATCCAAGTTAAATTTTCCCTTATCATCCACAGCCCCGCCCCATGCAGTAGATCTATGCTCTCCGGGGGGGGGGGGGGGCTACCTCCCTATTTTGAGAACCACTCCTATGCACTGAATGGGTTTCAGTGATGTGAATTAGAGGCTGTCTACAAATTCCAGATAGAGAGGCCATTTGTATCTAAAAAAAAGTATAATAGAGAAACAAAAAGATACAAAAACTACCCACAATGCATTTATTTCCTGAAAAGTAAATAATTTAAATAAAAGTAATGGCTATTCAAATTGGCCATCACTCTATGTGGTAATTAGTCATCCCTTTTACATGGACTGTTATTACACTGTACCAAGACTGGTCGTGTAGATAATTATCTTTTGGGGAATTTTCACAGCTAATTATTGGGAAAAACGTGAAACTGGAGAAGCCTCAACATGCTGTGGAAGGGTTTGGCAGATGTAGCTGCAGAGGCCAATTATACAGACTGAGTTAGATAAGTTTTCCCCAAGTTAAAAGTGAAAGTCTGGAAATAGACATCTCTATCTTCATTCAATTAATTCAGTTGGTTCGTAATGTAACAGAAATGTGAACAATTTCAAAATGAGCCTGAGATGTAACCACTGTCATTTTCAACTGTTGTGATGAACCAGAGATTTTTCACTAGATCAGGACGTCTCTGTGTGAAATATTGGCAGCGAACTTTGAAGCAGATTTCAGAACAGGTGCTGGCTTGCAGATAACAGTATTTTATCTTCTCTATTTGGATAAAATGACGATAGAGGGAGTTGAAAGATTATTTCAGTCACTATGTCTCATCATCTGATATATGTGGAGGCATCACTTAGGAAATATATTTTACACTGTGTGCTTCATAAAGACACAGCAAAGCTGCTGCAGATTAAACGTTACGCTGATGGAGACATAGACTGCTGTGATTTAATTCTGCTAAATCAGAAGAGCTGTCTGTTGAACTTACAGAGAGACGTGTGTACATATGTATATAAAAAAAAAAAAACTAATCTCTATCAATGTCCTGCTAGATTAACAAGAGCTGCACGTCTCAGCGTTCTGTCTCTTTGGCGATTCTACTCCTCCTTATTCTTATCAAAAAGATCTGAATATCATGAGGATAAAGACAGACAGGTTTATATTTGCTGACATTTGACATTTGCTGGTTTGCAAAGTCCTTCACAGACTTTTACAATCAGTTTAAAAAATTTTTTTTATGACTTGCATGAGCCAAATCTGTTAGTTGAGGCGGTAGAAGATGTTATAAGAGCAGAGCAGGACAAACTGTGGGAAACTTTATTTATTTCTACATTTAAACATGGTCATTCAAAGTGCTTTTACCATTGTTGTTGTCGTACGTCATAATCCTGTGACATTACCGGTGCAGAGAAAATGTCCCGACAACTGTCAGGGTTTCTTTAATTTTGTAGATAAGCTCACAATATTCTCCTCCACCAAGTAGAGGATAGTGAATGAGTGCTGTTGATGACATTGACATTGTTTGTATTGTAACTCAAGCAGCAGTATGAGCAGGATGATCCCTGACAGTGAGTGTTATGTCTTCTGTTATAAAATCCCCAAAACTGTCTTATTCGCTGGTACCACTTACATCTGGAATGCCATGATAATTCCACTGGCAGCTCCACTTCTCACAGGCTGCTCCTGCCACTATGGCACAAGAGACGACTTCTGTCATCACTTCAGCTGCAGTTCCACTGGCACGGCGACTTGATATCTGCCAGCAGTCCAACCCTGATGTGCATAAAACCCCAAGGCAATGAAATGTGGACTGCTGTTACTGTTTTTTTTTTCTTGTGTTGAAGTGCTGCTGTAATATTGATTTAGTCTATTATATAAAAAAAGTCTGTCAGAACCGGCTAAGTTTGGAGAACAGAGGAAAAAAAGTTGACAATAAACCGCCAGCATCTATAGCCCACGAGACAGTAATGTTATTACCAGTAGTAAGATAGGCTAAGTCAGCAGAAACTTGATAGAAACTCAAGAGGCAGAACGTGTCTGATAAACAGGGGAGTCACAGTGTACACTTGAAAATATGAAAAGCAGATTCCTGTGAAAGGTTTCAACACCATTTATCAAGTTGATGTTCCTCGGCTGCAAAAAAGTTTTTATGATGAGACACAACTGACAAACTACAGTTAGGATAATGATCGCAGGATTCTTATTGTGATAAAGATTTATGAAGATCGACAACATGACAGCTCCATAAAAGTGAAGCCAAATCATCCCGATCACCCCCTGCTGGCTGAGTGCAGTAAAGGTCATAAACCCTGCCTCATCCATGTTAGCAAATGGGACATGGAGCAAAATCGAAACTTAAAAGTACACGTTAAATAATTCAAAGATAGTTTTGGTGATAGGTCAGTGGAACCTTGATGCTGTGTCACCAGGATTACTGCAGTGAAATCAAAAGTAGGGCAACAATAATATGATTATTGCAATATAATTCTCTTCAGTTGCAATATAACAAAGGTTCAATAATCAATAATTCCTTATGAGGCGGTCCAACACTAATTGATCTACGTCAGATTTGTAAAATGTTTTTTTTCTTTACTTGTTCTTTAAATGAAAAAGAAGAAATCATGTGACCTTTATTGTGGAAATAATGCGGTGGTCTTCAGAACAGACCAGGGAAGGGAAGCTCATATTTTAGTTAATTTTTTCTGTCTTTATTTCTTTTATCTTCACCCTCTTTAGAGGAAGTGATGGCATTTACCTTTAATTCTGCCCTTATGTGCATACACACTCACACACCTTACATTATGCTCTGACTTCTCCTCTCTCTCTATAATAAGCACAGACCTGCAGGTGACAGATAAGGCAAGCAATATCCGCTCTAAGCCACCTGACTACAGCATCCCCTTCCTCACTCTCTCTCCTATACCTCTGCTGCTCTTCCTCTGTTCAGCTCCTCTTCCTCTTTACCCATAATTACTTGCCTCTTTGTGTCCACATTTTCCACCTCTCTGTAAACATTCAAGAAATCAGCTTGCAGCCTGTCAGCTGGCAGATCATTATGGGTACACCAGCAATTAGTTACCCCACCAGAGCTGTCAGGCAATTAGATCTACAGAAACAATCATCCATTTTTTGTTTGTCTCCAGTCCTTTTATTTTCCATCAGAGAGATTTTAGACAATTTAGCTCAGTTAGATACAAACAGAGCTGCTTTTACTGTTTATGGTTTTATTTGATGGGTAATTGATTTTTGAAATAGCAGAGGGCTTGGAAAAGTGGCAAACTGCAATGTAACAATACACAATCTCCTATAAACCCATTGCTCCAATAATGGCGTAGAAAGATATTAGGAGTGGGAATCTGTAACAGAGAGAGATAAAGAATTGGAAAGCGCACCACATAAGAACATAATATAGTGAACCAGAAAAAGGGAGTTGTGAGGAGCAATGAATAGCAATGGGCAGGAAGATGGAGGTTAGCAAAGAGAGTTAGGTGATTTTGAAGAGAAAGGCAGGGATTTGGACTGAGTGAGGGATAGCGATAAGCTCATGACAAGATGAGAGGAGCATCCATCTCAAGTCGAGCCCCGAGGCCGAGCAGTGCAACTCCAGAAACAGAAATGACATGAAAGCTCTTTTGGCAGAGCTGAGCTTCTCTTTGCTCTGGTCTTCCAGTCTGCTCATAGGAGGAAATGGAGAGTTCAGTGACACAGCACGCATTTGCCCCCGTGACGAATTATCGTTGAAACATCGCCGAAGGGCACGCAGGGCTTGGCTAACTGCTGGGGGAGCCCTTGCTGAGAACAAGAGAACCACTCTGCATATCTTAGGAAGCATGTGCACGAATGCATGAGTACAGACACACAATCAGACAAAACACTCAGTGAGTCCAGCACATCTGACAGTGATTTTCCTCATACTTAATAACACGACAAAAACAACACTGTAAACTCTTGGAGAAACTTTCTGAAGGTCAAGTTTAAGAAAGCACAGAAAAATTGATTAGCAGCACAGTGGCTGACATCTTTTAAAAAGTGTGGGAGAATTCCCGTAGTGCCATTTAGCAAAAGTAATGCAAGTGATTTAAAATGCACACATCAGCATGTCTCATTACACATTAATTAACATGAGCAAATAGTATCAGACTGTGCTTCGACCGTGGAATAGTGATAGTGATTCAATGATTCAAAATGCTTTATTCTCAAGCCTGTTTTCCACTGGTCAAAAAACACACACAAATCTGCCTTTTGTCTGATTTTTTTTTTTTGATCAGCTCGTGTAAAAGAAACCAGGGTGAAAAACACAAATGTATTCTTCTTTACTTTGACGTTATGATGGGCATTGGCGCACAAATAGCAATGAATCTCAATCTTTGTTTACCATATTTGTGTTTTACATCTTGGGAACAACGTGCTTCAGCAATTTATATTTTCTTCGTATCTTGCAAAATGCGATACTGGCAAGACAGCGAGGAGAGACAGCTTCTCAGTCTCTGGCATTTTAGTGACACCGAACACGACTCACTGGGGAAAAATAAGAGAAGCTTCTTCTTCTTCCTCTTCTTCTTAAGAGATGTTGCTCTGAGAGGTATCAGAGGGAGTGTACATGGTGGGGGGGTAGAAACTCACGGGGACACATGATGGATTTAAGGCTTTTAAAAGCTGTCTGTCGACTTTTTCAAGATCAGGTGTTTTCTGTGGACACACGAATCTAAGGCTTTTATATAGTGACTCAGATTGAATGTTATTTTTATTTAAATGAGCAGACGCAGTGTAACATAGTGCCACTTAGAGAATTAAACTAATGTGCTGCATGGATATTTTATAGCTATTGCTAATTTTCAGCTCTTGTCAATTGCTGGGTTTTTATGTTCACATTATTCTCACAAAACATTGAAAATGTGCAGCGTTCAGCTCTCATAAAAGATCCATATGCTACACATATAGAAACATAATGACTAATATAGAGCATCCCTGCTCTGCTTTTATCCCTTAACCTTTGTTGTGAAGGATTTAATATTTGTAATTCATTTGACTTCAGTTGGTAATGAGCTCCAGAGATGTCATCCCTTTATGAAGAAAACTAAATTTAGATCTACAACGATCAGTTTACAATGACAATTGAATAAATTTTGTTTTGTCCTATTACATAAAAAAATATGTGAAATGTTGTGATGCACTTTTACTTTATAACATCACATAGGGAAGATTTATGCTTCACCTGCTTCACTTCGTCTAGACGCCATTTATTTTAATAACGGTGCAATAATCGGACAAATAATAGATAAATAAATCTTTAAACTGGTACCGACGAAAGAGCCTTATGCCTTTGAAAGCCTCACAACATCAATCAGGCTGATTAGAACAAAAAGGGCCAATATCAGTTCTCCAGACCAAAAATCCTCACGACGCATCTGGGAATACATTTACATTGATTGTTGGAAGAAACCACGTACATGTGCTTTCAATTAGAGCACACTGTAAACAATATGTGTCTTTTCAGCTCAAGGGTATATCTTGTGTCACTCTTACAAAGAAGGAATCGCCCCCAAGGGTAGACTTTTGTTCTCACACTGCCTGATTGTGTGCTCTTTTATATATTTAGTTATTTCCAGACATAGCCAACAGAAGATTGCTCGTCTTGTGTGGTTCAGGAAACCAGGCTGTCTCCACTTTTTTTTTTCGTAATGGTTTTAATGACCCCATCAGAGTAATGATTGACCTATAGGTCCTCAGAGAACTGTCAGTCAGAGCGAGGTGATGGCAGCAGTGTGACAATTAACACTTGTCTCCAACATGATTATATCATCAGAACATTGGCAGCTGACATCACCCCTGACCGGTTTGATGAAAATTTGCCCACCCACTAAACCGGGCCCCAGAGTCTGCAAATCTTCATGAGACCATGAGTGTGTATATTTAGACCCTCCACTTTCTTTCTTTTTTTTCACATTTTAATAAACCTCCTCTTGAAAATCACTTTTTCTTACAGCGATTGTCAGGGGAATGTATCTTATTTTAACAGTGCTGGCTCAATAAAACACTAATATACTCTATGCTTTATTTTGGCCAACATCACCATACACACACAGACGCTCTCATCTCCCACAGCCAGTACAATATGCAGCTCTAACCTTCTCTGGTTTGTGTACGGAGACTTCCTCTCTGAGAAGTCAAATCCCTCATTTTAGACTCCAGGGACACTTCCCTCCTACAGTGAGTAATCTGCAGCTTTCTATTTGTTATATCCTCCTAAGGCTGTGTAAGAGCTACTCGATAGATCCAGTAGCAGCGTATCTGCTGTTTTGCATAAGCACTATGTATTCAACAACCTGTCTTCACAGCCCTACCATTTACAGGGCCAATAGATACTAGTAATTCAGACCTGGCTGTATGTATGTGTGTGTCTTTTGACATAACAGTAAATCTGTCCTCTCAGCATCAGCAGCAAACTAGAAAATTAATAAAATGCCAGTCTAATATACAAAGAACAAAGAATTCCTATGTGATTAATATTCCCTAGTCTGTAGTTATGGTATCCTTTTAGCTTGCTATTAGCTTTCTGCACAGCCAGGTCCTCCCCCATTGATTGCTGCCAGACTTTGGGCCTGAATAATATAGGTTCTATAGATTAAAATGACAACTAAATCCATGTGCAGCTTTTGTGTAAGCGATGTGTGCCGAGCCGAAATGTTGATCTGCTCATGCCCTTCACCAGTAGCATTCAGAGCACTGGCAGAGAGAGAAAGGTGTGGGTGGGAGCGTGAAATGGCGTAGGGGAATATAATGGCAGTAGACTGAGGTGTGGGAGAGGAATGTAATAGTGCCAGTTTATCAGAGCCAACGCACACTTGACAGGCACAACAAGGAAAGGTTGCACATGTCACCGCCCATGGATTTGAACTCAGGTTTTTGTTTGCCTAAAGTATATTCACAAAGCAAAGTTGAGGGCCTCTTGGTCGCTAGTCTGCAGGAGAAGAAGGCCAAGCAGTTGGCAAGTTTCTGCGTAGCTGCCGCTGACATCCTTGATTTGTAGATAAAATTGTTTTCTAGGATTGCAAGAGTGCATCTGAGTGGGAGGTCTGGCAATAACCTTTAGAATCCATAATGTTGTTCCATGTGTTGTTATGTGGAAATATACACTGTACATCATCCACCCATCTGTTGTATGCATCCTACTTTGTGTGTATTCTCTGCGTTATCTGAGAATATATTCACACTTAATTAATGTTTTATTGCTTGTGCTTCTGTCCTTCTCTCTCACCCACCAAGTATCCGTCCTTTCAGAGCCTCTGATGTCTAAGTGCCTCGTTGCCATTGGCAATGGCCGCCCAGGGGGGGCGACTCCTGGGACCAGAGTCTGCATGACTCATCCCCGTCCTTGAATCAGGACCAGTCAGCCGTTGATGTTCCGGCTCCTGTAAATTAACAACCTCTCCGTCCTAAACATCTCTTCGTTCAGTCACCATGGTGATGGGGGTCAAGTGACGACCTGCACCACAGACTAGTGGAGGAATTTAGCTCAGAACAAAAGCTGTGCTGTCGGTATTGGATAGAGTTATACTTTTAGTGAGGGTGCTTTTTTGTGTTTGTTCATGTATGTGGTGCATGAGGGAGTGGGTGTACTAGTCATTGTTCTTGGAACCATTCATCCCACACTTCTACTTTAATAGTTTTGTTTGGCTTGATGAGTCCAGAGAAAGTCTGGCTTTACCGTTAATTAGGTGATATAGCACAAAGTGTCAAACTGTGGTTGAGCTGGCTTGGTCTGTGAGGTCCATGAAGCAGCCAAAAGTATTGAATCATGTTCTGTGGTCTAATTTTGAACCACAGAATTGCTTAAGTGACACTATAAAATGGAATTCCCCAAATAAGACAAAAACAAGCTTGTCAGCTCACTGATTTGTGCTTCTATGAACGCCACATTTGCATCAGAGTGTGTTAACCCTGGCCTCTACTGCTGCATTTCCTTGCTCCATGGAGACTTGGTTTGAAAAACGTGCCCCTCGGTGGCCCCCTCAGTGTATGCCCGCTGGTTGGCTGACAGCAGAAAGGAGGTGAGATCACAATGTAATGTGCAGTTTTTGAACAAGGCTCCCTCTCTTAAAGTCTTTTCCTTTTCATCTCTGCGTCTCTACCACCACTCTCTCCACAATACACTAGTCTTTTCAGAAAAACGTGCATACCTACTCTGTATTGTGCAGACTCGAATAAGGTCTAACAAGGCCATTATCCGTCTAGAGCAATATCACATTAAAGAGAAACAAAGAGGTGTTGAGGCTCCACCAATATAGTTATCGACTGCTCATTATTCTCCCCTCTAACGTCCTCACTAGCTGTAGAGTGGTAGCCGATAGTTTGACTACTTTTTTTGCAAAAGTTTTGAAATTACTAATTAAGTCTTAAATGGGTGCAGCGTGTACTAAAAGAAACTTAAAAGGAAAATTTAATCACCACTTGTTTTCGTTTTTCTCTTCGAAATGTTTCCATTAGTTTGCACAAGAGACTCTTTTTTTTATCTGATGGCTCATTGTGGCCTTAGAGAAGAGACAAATGCTGTTTTTGCATTTTTTTAAATTGCACTCAGTTCAGACTGGAGAAAATTGTGAAACCAAAGCAAAGAGGTGCACTGAAATGGATTTCATCCTCTTGAATAGCTTTGATGAATGTTGGTGAAACTTGACTACCAGTACTTTTAAGAGATGGTTGTATGCCCAGAGCTTGATTTAATTTCCCCCACATCATTTTTTTGACCATATTATCTCTTCTTCAGGATAATTTATATCAGACACATCAATTAAAAGCAGAAACACTTAAAAGCATGACAAACTCTTGTCTGCTTTAGTATATCACTACTGCAGTGCTTGCTCTAAATCTGCCTGTTTGGAATGGGCTTTCTTGGCCTGTTCTGAAACTGTTAAAATGACCTGCAGTGATTGAGTTAAGACTGGCTGTGGGCCGCTGTCCTGAATGTGCTGTTGTTGTGATCGACAATGTAACTTGCGAGTCATTTAACATTAAACGTATGACGTGTCCAAATCACAGGAAATTCAACACTTCACTTCCTTGGGCTCTTATCAATACCAATCCCAAGTGTGAAGGCAATAAGATGGATGCTTCTCGAGGCATGCTAGCAACAGACACACAGAGATGATAAGATAATTAGTGCATTAAAGCATATAAATGTGGCTTAAATATGAATATGTATCAGGTGCTCCACTGCATCTTATAAAAAGCACTAGGTCCCACTCCTGCCACTCCTTTAGGCGATGAAATCCCATTGATTGCCTGTCAGGTTGCTCTGAATTATTTGGCACTTGGATTACATCTTTCAGTTTCAGTACTGAATACTGCAATACCTTTCCTTGCATTATTTCTCCATGATGTACGTCCATTTATTAGTTAGTCTGGGCTGTAACTCTTGTAGCATTAATTATGAGGTGCGGCATTATACCCATGCATCCACTAAAGTGGCATTAGATCAAACTGGGGTGCAGCTATTAGGAGTAAACAGATATACAACCTGGACTGATGCATTAGTTGTCAGTCAGGTCTCACTCTAATAGGCCAGGTTATTTTCTGCAAATGTGTTTCCTGCCAATACTCTAAGTGTGCATTCACACGTTAGGGTTGAGCTGAAGGTCTTGCTCGATAGAGAAGGATCCACTGCAATCAAGGTGTGATGGGATGCAGACATATGTTTTGTTGGTGATAAAGGTGAGAGAGTGTGCTTGTACGTGTGTGTGCTTTGGAGGTACCAGAGTCCCTGTATGAGCTTGGTGTGTGCCGTATGTGTGTTCTTCAGGGAAATACAAAAAGAAGGGAGGCTTAAGTGGAACACAGGAAAAGGGAGAGTGCCTCAGAGAAAGAAAAGAGGAATTGCATGTCAGAGAGTATGAGAGACAGAAATGTGAGAGGACGATTTGGGGGTGCGCAACGGAGCGGAAGAGGGGAGGAAAGCACAAGGGAGAGAGTGATAGAGAGCGTGAGGGAAGCTGACGGAGATGAGGGATTAGGGAGAGTGGCAAAGCCATTGAGGGAAGAAAAAAAGATGAAAACCCTCTGGATTCATTGTGTAGAAAGACAGGGAATCAAGGGAGAGGATAAAGAAGCAGAAGAGATGGAAACAGTTGCTGGGGAAGGGGTCATGGTTGCTGTTAGAGAAAGAGGAAAAACCGCTAAGGAGAGTAAAGGGAGAAACGAAGCGGAGGAAAAATAGATTAGCAAGCAGGACATCTTCAGGGATGGGAATAAGCAGGCGGAAAGCTGAGAGGCAGGTGCAGGAGGCAAAGGTACGAGCAGAACAGAGAGGAGCGCTGGGGAACAGGAAACAACAAAGCGAGCGAGCGGGATCAGAATGACTGAAGTAGAGCCAGAAGGGTGAGGTGGGACTGCAACAAAGCAGGGTAGACAAAAGATGGGAGAGAATATGGATGAAATCAGCAAACACAACAGTGATGTGGATGATGACAGGGGAGTGCGGGGATGAGGGATGGGGTATGATATTTTGATGGGGGTCATACTTGAAGCTCATACAGTGAATATGGGCAGAGATTGGTCCCTGCATGCAACAGTGATATAATTCATGGTAATTACTGGCTTCAGCACAGTCTTTCTCAATTCCAGTCTCTGTTTTTTCTCTCCTCTCTGTCTGACTCACTCCGCTCATGTACCATTAACCTCCCATCAGCTTCTCACAGTTTTGATGTTTGGCCCCCAGCTCCACCCATTCCTCATCACTTCTTCTTACTGTTTCACCTCCTCGTGCCCCACTGTCTTGTCTCCTCTCATCACCGGCTCTCTCCACTCGCCTCTGTTCTCTGCTCTTGCTTGTCTGTGGTCTCTGTCTCTGCCTCACCCCGTCTGCTCCCTCGTGTTGTTCCCATTGTTTGATATTCTCGTATGGACGCCCACATGTCAGTGGCATGTTTAAAAACATGCTGGAGTTTATGAGAGGGAGGGCTGGAGTGAACAATGCAGAGATTTTTGTGCTGTGTTTTTCACCTTTGGCCCCTCTCTTAAGCAGCTTTGTTTTGCGGGCTATATAATGTATAAGTAACAAGGACAAGTGGGCCTGCAGGACAAGTGTGTGTGTACTAATCTGTGGTGTATGTTAGCTGCTGCGTAGATGCAATTAAACCACATGGTTGTGACAGATAAGGAAGGAGGAAAAAAACAACTCTCAAGTTTTAAATCCTACCTTGGACAGTGTCTTCTAAATCTTTTATTGATTGATAAACATTGGACAACAACATAAACCCATATCAGTGTCATATTATGCTGATCAGCACACTGTCACCGTCCCCTCACTGTGCATATGTAGTGTCATTATCACAGACATATCTCCTTAGCATTGTTTTTAAATTGAGGCAAATTGAGGCATGTGCCATGTGTAGGGTTATCTAATCAGTGATCTGTCTGAAAGAGTATATTTTGGCCGGCATGGGTCACTGTTAAAATAATAATCTTCCTTGCTGCTGGAGTTTCTTATCTGAAAAACACATCACAAGCTTCTCTGACTCTGAGACAAGCACAGATCTCGAAGCATGTAGAAATACATGTGGGCTTGGTTTCACTTTGCTGCCTTGTCTGAATCACTCTATAGGCTTTGAAAAGTGCTCTGGCAATGAATAAAGATTATTATTTCCTTTTCATTACGCAACAAAGGCTGTTAATATCTTGCATTACATTTTTAACGTGGTAAATGGATGGACTTCTGAACAACTAAACACAGCACTCTACATTTTATTGGTTGTGTTTTCAGTTTGATACCCAATCAATTAAAGATGTTTATGTCCCTTTTATGTACAATTACATTTTTACCTTCCAAACAACTACATTTAATTTAGTTAATATAGTTTTTAATGTTGCACCTTAATTGTCAGCACCAACCACCATCAAAAACTTAAACATGTGTTTGATAGTGTTGGAACAACCAAATATGCACTATTCATTTGCAGACCTATTTGCCAAAACTGTGGCCCCGGTGAAGTGTTTTGGTTAAGAAATAGAAAGAGAGCATTTTCTCCAACCTTTTCTATTACTGTGTCTCAGATGTATTCCTTTTGTTTTCTGTCTTCTTTCCACTTTATCTATTCATTCATCCATGAATGGGAACCTATGCATGGTTACATCTAAGTTACATTACTGGGAATTTGGATTGTTCATTTGAACAAGTTACGCACTTGGGTTTGGTCAGTTTGACTGTCAGTAGATGGAGCTACAGGGTAGCAGTGGTGCATTTCCCCACTACTTGCAGGATGAATGCTGATAAAAGAATGTCACTTAGTGGAGCGCATACCTCTGCCAAGGTCCCAGTCCCCTTAAATTCAACCAAGCTTCACAAAATTGCACTCACTCGTATATATAAGATTTTTTCCTCTAGATCCATGAATTATTCCATCGGGAAATATTTTTTGAAAATGTCAAAAAATGCCAGTGTTAAATTAAGTGGAAAAGAAATCCTGAATCCACCCCTAAAATTATGGGTCCTTTCTATTCTTACAATTACTGTGGAAATATGTTTACTAGTTTTGGCATAAACCTCCTGTTATACAAAACAACAAACATCTAACAGACAGTGTACAAGTACCTCTACTAGGGAATACAAAACACGGTGTATTATTTCTGCATGTATTTCTGTCCTGTATGTGAAATTATTATAGCAGACAAAAATCACAGATATTTATATTTTGCCTTTGTTTTATATGCGCTGAGCTATAGGTGATTTCCTTGTAGATAATGCTCAATAGACGCATGTGTCGCCTAACTGGGTGTATTCCTGAGGGATGGCTTCCCAGTGATGTTTTATATTTGCTAGCCTAGTTTCTCAAAGCAGCATCTTCCAGTTCTGCCAGTCTGCTGGGAAATGTTGTAGCTGCGTCGGTATTCATAGAAATATCTTCAAAACTCGAGGCTGTCATTTTCTCTAACTTGTCCTTTTTTCATTTGCTCCAAGAATTTCATGAAACATAATAGAAGTAATAAAAAACAGGGTTATTTAACATTTAGCAGAAATAATATGTTTGGGTTCACCTTTTAGGTAGTAGTATAATTTTCCACACTAATATCATTTCATTCATTCACTTGTTTAATTTCTTATTTCTATAACAATGCCTGTGGGTGTGTCCAGCACTGTGGTATCTCAGATTGATTGCTGTTAAATCAATTTCCCCAGGCAATGTAGCTTTTTTTGATTAGCATCACCAATAAATACAACTATCGTCTTTTCTGTTCACTAATTAGTACATTTATCCAAATTAGGAAAAACTGGCAAAAATAAATAAACTGAAAGACGACAGTGTGGACACTAGATTTTGCTTTTTCTTTTAAAGAAAATTTAGGTGCTGATATTTCTGGACAAACTTAATTAAGTTAGTGAAAGCATTTTGGGAGAATAAAGAGGATAAAGCATTTTTTGAAAGGACATTTTGATCATTGGTGGTATTTTTCCAAAGTCACCAACTGTTTAGTTTTCATTTTTGGTTTGTAAATGTGTATGTTCCTTCCTTCAAAATCAATAGAATATTAGAGATAGAGAAGAAATATATATTATAGTTATTTAAACCTAAGTGCTTTTCCTGTTTTTTGTGTTATGTTATCGCATCTGTGAAAGTTGTACTACAACACATAACCCTTCCTCAGTATGCTACATGATCACCCTGCCCAACACAGTATCACACAGCTCCCTCAGGCTAAAGATGATACATAGCTGGAAGCTGCGTTAACAATTAGACAGGCATGAAGTTGACTCAATTGCACTGCGTGCTGTAGCTTAATGTGTGGTCTGTCTCATCTGCGGTTGCGTGGGCAAGAGCTTGTGTTTCGTTGTTATAGAATATGTGCATGCTTGCCCGAGCCTGGTGCTGATGGATGGAATTATTAATAATCGTACACATTTTCAAAAGCAATAATTATAGGGAAGAAACAAATGTGTGTGAGAGAGCGATTGAATGGATGAGGATCATTTACACTGGTAACGATGCAGCTCTGTGTGTTAACCTATAACCATTAATGTGGATGTGTACCCCATTAAAAAAGGCTCCTGCTGAGTATAAGGCGTATAAAGGAATCACAATTGTTTGATGCCAGATGACAAAAACAGACATCAGGGAGGGAGAAAGCAAAACAAACATTCATTGAAAGTTTAGTGATCAAACAATGAAAGTATTCTGTCAATAAAAACGGAAAAAATAAATATAGGCAGTGGGGGAATGAGAGCACAAGGGAAGGAAGTAGCAAAAGATATTGAACAAGCAAAGCAAGGGGGGAGGAAAACATGTCTTTAACACAATTAAAACTTTACACCTACCGAGCCCCACTGCCTAAATTCATCCAATAAGCCACTAGACAATCAAGATGTGGTGATGCAGTCATTCCCAAGCAGTGGGACATGGCACAAAGTTGGGCTTCAAAACCGCCACCTAGTGGGCCATGGAGGTAACTGTTCTGCCAAATGGTTGAATTGAAATTACGTTTGGATCATTTACAAAGTGTTTCACGTATATCTTCTCAAACATCTACAGAAATACCAAGCATGTACCTAAAATACATCATTGCACTGACCACTTTGACTGTCAGCAACACCAAGACAAGTTTTTTCACCGTTAGCTAGCTAACATTCCCTTGGATGCAGTAACTCAAAACGTGTGTTGCCAATGATCGTAGGTAAAAATGCCACATCAGTTCCCCGTAAGTGATACTAAAACATCCCGATTGCCACCCTGGTGTTTCACTGATGTTTAATTGTTACATTTATGAAAGCAAATGGGACGTGAGACGCACTAAAAAGTCAAAGCACACAACAAATAAATTCTTCTGTGGTTTCACTGTCAAATGAACCCTCTCCTCTTGTCAACATCTCCAGTGCGATGGAAGTGGAAACCTTTGGATTTCTCTGTGGATCTTGCTTTAGAAGACCTTGCTCTCTCTATCAGCAAACAGCACCCTGACGTTTGTACTCACTCAAGATGACTTTGCTTCATTGTGGATACTGGCTGCCAGTCAATAATTACTGATCTTTGAGTCCAGGGTTTTCCATGTTGACTGTCACAAAATCAAAGGCAAAGGAACAAACCAAAAGCAACTTTGAATACTACTCTGTCAGTCAGCCTCTCAGCCATCCCACCCGGTCTCCATCTCATTATTTCCCAGAAGCAAGCCCAAATGTCTCACTGATGGTAAGCAGCTGTATTTTGGTCATTACAGCTGACAGTGACAAAACACAACATTTACAGCCCAGTTTCATTTTTCTTTTTTTGCATCATCTTATGTTTTTTTATTCTTATTTATTTGGGAAGAGGGCCCTTGGAATTTTTTTAACAATCGGGAACGGGCTTTAGGATAGATGAGCTTGAGAACCCCTGCTGTACAGAATATGCATAATTGATTTTAGAAGCTTTGATTGTAATTGGCGGTGTTGTGTTAAAGCCTTTCCCTTTAGCAACAAGAGCAGTTTTGTTCCGTTTTCTCCTGGTTAATGAGGCTGTGGTGATTTAAATAGCCAAGAGAAGAGGTGGCAAAGAATGCACTGTTCACCATATCTTCACAATTTATCGAACACTGCTGTCAAATGCTTTTGGTCTTCTTGAATATGTCAGGCAACTATTTCCAGCTGTGCGCTTCACTTGATGTGCAAGAAGATGCAAATGGAGGGAAAAATAAGTTGAAAGATTGCGATGCAAGACTAGCTAGCAAGTATGCAAAATACTACAAAGCGTATAAGTCTTACTCAGTATACCTTCTGGTGAGGCAGTCTGAGATTCCTGCTGGGATTTTGTTCTGTTCCTTCATCATTTCCGTCAGCACAGCTCCCTACTATTCGTTCAGACCACACAGAATGCATGGCCTGAATTTTTTCACAGATCAAATCCACCCTGCCTTTTTTATACGTAAGAGGTCATGAGTTCAAACACTTATCTCAGAGGACACACCTGAACCAGCCTTATCTCTAACCTCCAGGTACCAGCCTCCCTTTAGGCACGGATCCCCAATCTTCCCATGTTTCCTCAACCCATGCTGTCACACTTGGAGTAAATATGTACAAGCGGCACAGCTGACCATCATGCTCCACTTCTTATCACTCAGACGGAGCCCATTGATTCCACTCTAGCTGAACACAGTGATATGAGCAGGGGCCATGGGCTTTCAACAATGGGCTGTGTTATTCTGTTGTTTGACTGATAAAGGAAGCAGGAGCTCCATGGGCTTCCACCAGCCTGACCAGTCGTATTGTTGAAGGAGAGGGGATTAGATGGTGCAATGGGCTTCAGAGGTCTTGCTCTGTTTCTTAACCAGGAGTAGAACAGGGCAGGAGCGCGGCCAAGGGAGGACTGGCATTGTGAGCGGGCACTGATATTTTGTGTCTGCGGGTGCATGCATGTATCTGCTTAGCCGCAAGAGTCAGAAATGGTCTTTGCAGACTTGTGTGTGTATTTTTCCAGGGTTTATCCAACTTGATCTGAAGCCAGATCCTTCCCTGACTTCCCTGCGCCCTCCTCCTCTATCTGAGCTCAGACCTATCGTAGCGTGGCTTGCCAGAATAATGTGGGGCCTGTGGTGTGGGAGGAAGTTGCTGCTCAATGTACCTTCAACAGATAAGTCTTGAACAGGCTGTCCTTGGTTTCCTTTGGCCTTGAATGACATTCCTCATCCCATGTGCAGACCAATGGATGCACACAGAATCAGACATACATACTGTTAATGCACATTTCTAAACCAGGGTTTTGCCTGCATATGGTTTTTATTTCCAGTTCTTGTGATATATTCTTACCTGTAGTACTAAGCAGGTCAGATTATGCAGCAATATATAAAAGTGGCAGTCTGACAGAAAGTCTCTTATTGGCTGGTTTGATGGACACATTTGGTAAATTATTTAGGAGTTTATGTTTTGTAAAGATAATAGAAAATAGCTGACATTTTTCTACATAAGTTCATATGCCACATTGTGATACAGGAAAAAGGGTCATCCCATACTGTAATTACTCCTGTCTGTGAAGCTATGATCTCTTGCTCTGAAAACTCACTCAAGTGCTTTCAACTGGAACCTCACTCTCTGAAACAGTCTCCTGTCACCGCTTCACCGTAGATAAGGTTACCAAGAGGAATTCACTGCTCGTGTGCTCTTGTGTGTGTGTGTGTTTGTGTGTGTGTGTGTGTTTGTGTCACACCTGGAAAGGGAACATCAAGTGCTGTTTTTCACACATTCTGAAATGTGGTTAAATTAATAACAATACGAATATTATGTGATGTTAGCTCCCAGTTCAAAGTATTTCCACTTTCTCTATAAGCATAAAAAGATGTCACGTATTGCTCACAAAGGGATTCATTTTTGTCACATAATCCAACACTAAATAGAGAAAAAATAAGACTGAATCTTTAGGTGTCATCATTTCAGCACTTTTACAATAAGCTGCAGCCCTTTAACCAGCTTTAATCTCATCCGTAGACCTGCCAGCCACCGGGGCACCTGGTGACACAGTCAGCGGGTTTAACTGTGAGTGACAGCTTGTGAATGAGTGATCGTCTAACTGCCACTCACATAATCAATAAAGCTGACACCTACACTGGAAATTCACACACTCACCTTATAACAAGCAGCAATACATGTGCACTAGCTTGATCGCAAGGTGCCTTTGGAGAGTACTAGAAGTCTGACTCACACTACTGTATTGTGGGAACAGTGACAGCCACTGTTTGTACATTAACAGCAAGAATTTTACAATTTTATTTAAATTTTTCTTCAATTTGTTGGCATTTCCATGACACCACTCATTCCTACCAAGTGCTTTTGTAAGCATGACACATTTTAGATTGATTTCTTGGCAAAACGAGAGTCATCCTCATGAATGTATTCAAGGACGCTTTGACATTGGGGATTTGATTCAGCCACCGAAATGCAAATGTTATAATGCGAGAAATGACAATCTTCACAATGTCCTTTTCATGTCATCACTACAGGCTTCTTCCTCCAGTGTTCGCCTCCCAACAACATGGCTTCTAGATGCCTTTTTAATGTCGAGATTTTAATTAAGGGATAGATTGACAATTGTTGACAACACCCACATGAACGAGGAAGCTTCTCTAATTTCATCATTCCTCTAATTATAAATGGCCATTTCAAGATCTTGTCCTAATATGCCCTGTCAACACAAGGAAGTAACTAAAAATATACATTTTATTGTGGGGCTGCAGCCGTCCGAGTTTGACTTATCGAGTGAAAATCTTGCCAAGCTAAATTTCTAGTACCAACTTTTTCTTTTTATTTCTGTTCCTCCACTGGAATTAAATAATAAAAAGACTGTAACTTTGGAATAAACCCTCTTGAGATTATTAATGGAACAACTCATATAGCTGCTGAAGCCTCATATAAGCTTCAGATGAAGGTTAAAATATAGTTTTGCATAAAACAAACTCTGCATTTTGTTACCCATCACTTGCATTAAAAGTCCATTAAAAGGGAACATTTTAATAACCAGTGTGAAGAGGAGGAATTATTCAACAAAGTAGAACTTTGTCAGTGCTCCTATGTGCACCTGACTTTTATGCACAAATAGACAAATTTGAAAAATACTTGTACAGTTAAATCTCCATGCAACAATAGCAAGAAATTATAACAAAAGAAAGTAAATTAACTTTCCGTCTAGTAAAGTTGATTGTCGTAGAGCAGCAGCAAGAATGAAACTAAAAGAGAAGGAAATTATTCTATGCACTTTAAAATGGTGTTGAATCAAAACTTTCAAAACAAGACGACCAAAAAAGCTGCAAACTTATATGTTGGTTTATTACAGCAGCACTTTATTTTCAAGTTGAAAAATCCATTCAGTTGAGGCTCTCTGTGACTCAGATCTCTTAATGCTCAAAGAGCTGTGAAAAAAATACAGTAAAACTTAGTGGCAAGGAGAACAAAACAACTTCTGTGTGTGTGAGTGACATTTTGAAAGCATAACAAATTATAGATTGATTTCCTGGCATTACTGTATTCAAGGGCACTTTGATATTGCTGATTTGAGTCCGCCACAGAAATGGAGATGTTATAATTGGAGAAATTACAGTATGTCATCACTACAGGCTTCTTCCAGTGTTCGCCTCCCAACAACATGGCTTCTAGATGCCTCACATGTTTTGAATGTCTATGTTTTAATGAGGGGATAGATTGACAATTGTTGAGGTCCCACAACAATCACATAACCACATGAACAATGAAGATCTCTCTTTCTGAAACCTCTCCTCTAACAAATGGAAACATAAGAAACAAATACATTGGGTTGAGAACAGAGAAGATGTGGGACGCTTGAAGCACCGTGCAGCTGACACCCAGACTGTCAGTAATTCGACTTAGTTTTAGATTGTTTTTCTCCTTTACTATATGATTCTGAAATATCATTCACTGATCAACTCAGCCTTATCATCCTCTGCATCAAACAATCTCCTTCATCATTTTTTCTGGCCATGCAGCCTCTGGCATCATTTAACTTGTCATCACACTTTATAATCTGATATCTAATAAATCCTTATATTAGAGGCTGAAGGTTATGGATATAAAATGTGGTGCTTAGCAGACCCTACCAAATATTTCTGTATAGCTTGTTTCTGTCCTCCAGGACAAAAAGCAGATGAATGTGAAAGCAGGGCATTTAAATTCAGCACTGCGCTCACATAACTCTGTTCTAGGAGATTTTAACGGATTATGGCATACTTTATGGTGTTAAATCACTCTCTTGGCAGGAAGATATTTCAACAAAGAAGAAAAAAAATCACTGATTTACGTAAGTTATTCACATGCTGTTTTTTCACATTTGAGCTTAATGAACATCCTAATTCTCTGTGAATGTCAGCCAGCACTCTTCTTCAACATTCCACCTCAACTAGTGCCACCGCTGTTTTGTGTGAAAGTTTTATAAGTCACCAAATCCAATTTTCACTCAACAGCCAGTCGTTCTACATCATCCTCCTGTCACTCAGGCTGTCAGATGAGTCTTCCTCTCCTCTTTGACTCCTGCGTGTCATTCTGCCTGCTGTGTAGCTGCAGGCTACAATTTATAATAGTCTCCTGTCCCTTCTGGGGAGGCTGGTTGTAGCCTGCAGATGTCATCTCTGCACATCATGCACACACAGGCCTCAATAAGACTCTTAATCTCCACAAACTTATCACTCATCACCATCACATCAGGGCTTTGGGCTGTGTGCATGTGTGCGTGCGTGCACTCATATTTGTTAACTCTTTGGGAGCTTTTCCAGCATTAACACTGACCTTGACCTGGTCCAAAACATAATTTCTGAGGTCCAGGTTAAGGTTGTTAATTATGTTGGGAGAAGAACCTATGTTAGGTTATATGTTATAGACAGGAACCTGTCATAGTTAAGGTTAGTGCTGAGGTTTGGCTTCCCACAATAAATGGAAATCAATTGAAAGTTTTAATAAGGATAGCTGCATAAATCAGTGTGTCTGTGTGTGTGTGTGTGTGTGTGTGTGCACGCATACGTCAGTCAGAGTCCTGCTCTCCAGCTTCCTAAGTCACCTTTCGGCCCCAAAGAGTAGTTGCCATGGTGACAACTGTCAGGTTTGGTGGGATGGGCTTGCAGTCCTGAGCGAACTTCTTACCCTCCCCATTCTTCCTTGTCCTCCAGGAGCGATGCTTACTCGACTGAAAGGTTTTCCAAAAACAAAAAAGAGCTGAAACTCTCACTTCTGTGCCTCAGTTGAAGTTTGCAACATGTTACGAGTCATACGATGAGCGACGCGTCTTTGTTGCTGCAGCTACTTACTGAGTCTGCTTCTCTGAGCTACAGTGATATTCATAGCCCATCTTTTCACCAAAGCCTGTTTAATCATGAACATACCTTAGAGTCTTTTCCCCCTCACTGTATTACAGCGACCACTCTTCTGTCCCACTTCTCTGCCATCATCCCTCATCAGCAGGAGCTCCTTTGTACTATACATCCACTTATCATCTATGGTATTATTTTCATTCTTTCTTTTCTCTTTTTTCTTTAATTCATTTTATTTTACTGCAGAAACAAGTGCGAGACAGCATCAGAGCACATCAAATAGGAACCCATCTATCAGGGCACAAATTCTGCACTGCATATGCACATATATTTATACATACATGAGCCATTAAACATACATTAATAGCATGATACCTCACTGTAACAGCTTCTGATTGCAGCTCCATACATAAAGAATGAGATTCAAATAGAGACAATATTGTTAAATGTTAGGAGTTAACTATATATAGCTCACTTTTGTCTGTGCTGTCATCCTTATACAAATATCATTATTATTGTAATAGCAGTAAGAAGCATTGTCATTGGTTATTAAATTAGTCTCACGGTGTTGTCAGTAGAAATACTTCTTGTAGTCGTACCTACTGAATTTATCAGCTGTGCTTCTTACCTAACCTCAACCTTGCTCTCCTCTCTATTATTTCACAGTCAGCGTTTAACCCCGCTCATATACAGTCGTTGCTGCATAAATGCATCAAGTCACTCGTCTTTCTTTCACCCGCCCTTCAACCTCACATGTCCGTGTCTTTTTTTCCCATCTATCCCCGCTCTCTGCTCTGTGGATGCTCTCCAGATGCTGAAGACATCCATTAACTCTAACCCACCTCCCTTACACTCCTCTGGCCGCCCACAGTAAGCTGTGACTGAGTGTTATGGGGGGGGGGTTCTGATAGTGGCGAGCAATGGAGCGGACAAGTTATTACAGGACAAATAGAGGCCCGATGAAGCATGACAGCCTTCTTTCCCCAAAGCGCCACACACACAGACACAAACAGATATTCACACGCACACACATACACAGACAAAAACATGCAAACACATTCAACACGAATATTCAGGCAGTTTGTACAGCTCTCTTCCAAAAAATCATAAAGACATGCAGAAGTTCTTTTGGAGATAGGCCGGCTTATACAATGCCCCCCCACACACACACAGAGCATGCACATAAATGCCTCCTTTCTTTGTGCATGCTAACGAGAACAGGCACATAGTACATGGCAGGGCACAGCAACAGTAACAGGGTGACAGCATGGAACATGAATATTAACTCTGGGATGCCGAAGGGATCTGGAACAGTCCCGTTGCAGAGCAGTTAACTTGCTCTGCTTCCCAGAATTGCTTGGCAGAGCAGCTTTCAATCAAGCAAATCTTTCATGTCCCACCAGGGGGAAGTTTGTTGGCAGCAAGGATTCATAAAAACAATAACACACAACAGAGGACAAGGAGGGTGATCACATGCTCGAGCCAAGGGTCCGAACCCCTCAGGTCGAGAGAGAGAGAGAGAGAGAGAGAGAGAGAGAGAGAGAGAGAGAGAGAGAGAGAGACCTGAGGGAGAGAGAGAACAGGTGAGTACAGGTTTAAAATATAATTGAAATTGTTAAATTAGACTTCAAACAGTCCAGTCCATTTTAAATTTTTCTTCTGAAATCCACAAGTGAAGTGTGTTGATAGCTAACTGTCTCTCTCTCGCTCTGTCTCTCTTGGTTTAAAATGCAGGCGGTATGAAATGATTGCATGAAGGCAATTGCTGAAAGGGCTTTTAACAGTGGGTGGAGGTCAGAGCGATAAAGTTTTTAATTTGCTGCAAATAAACTGTGTGAAGCACGTAGCCACCTAATGAAAAATCCACTGTCCTCGCCGAGAGGACGTATGAGCGGTACAGACTTTGTTTAAAAATGCAGTGAAAACCTCACTGTCTCCTGGTTTCTAGTATAGATGAAACACACTGTAGTGTTTCGCAGGTTGATGGTGCGGGACACCTGCATCAAAAGCCATTCATCAGCTCATCTGTAAGATACAGCACAATATCATACAGCTCAGGTGCAAAAGTAAAAACATGTGAGGTGGGATGGAGGAGTGGACCCCATTTATTGGATGTTAATGGAAGGTTCAGGTGTATGCAGACACTATCACAGTGTGACTGGATCAGACAGACCACCTCTGGAGTTGATCAGATGGGAGTGATTAGATTACATTAGGCAGCGTCCACTCATGGGTCACAATTAAAATCACAGCTGCTAGTTGTGATGCTGAATCAAAACAAGGACAGTTCTCATCTATAATATCAACATGAAAACAATGAAACATTCACAATTGCAGCAATTGCTGTGAAAATCAGATTCTTGTTTTCAAAGAAAAAGACATGTCTGTCTGTATCGTGTCCTCACCTCACCTGTGTGTTGTTTACAATAGATAAACCTCACCCAGTAGCATTTCAATGGCCCCAGGCAAAGGGGGGCCCTGCATCATACCAAACCCCCCACCAAGAAACACATGATGCCAAACCCCATCATCCCAACCTTCAAACAATTATTTAATTGGAATTATAAACAACAGCAGATGTAAATCAAGGCAGTAGGACAGTAAATCTAGATGTTTCTGTCTGAAAATCCTTTATCAGCAACTTTTTTTTGCGGCTTTATCCACCACACTCACTTTTAAGAGTTTGTTTTTCTCCCTCTTGATTCCATGTGTGCTGGTATGGACTCCACTTCTGAAGAGAGAACCAAACATCCCACAAGTGGCTGTTTGTTGTTTTCCCCCCAAAATTTCTTTCAGATTTCTGCACCATGTGACATGGGTTGAGCTCACTCTTGCCTGGACCTGGATGAAAGGCTTTCTGGGATTCTGCTTGTATTGGCGGGTTTTTACTCATGTGATCATCAGAAAGCAGAGTTGAGAGCACTACTTTCAACCCAAACCCTCCCCCTGCTCTGGATGACCGCCCCATAGTAACAGATGGTGTGTGTGTGTGTGTGTGTGTGTGTGTGTGTGTGTGTGTGTGTGTGTGTGTGTGTGTGTGTGTGTGTGTGTGTGTGTGTGTGTGTGTGTGTACAGTTCATGTACATGCAAGTAAAAGTATGAATTGTCTGCCCCCTAGTGGTTCTCTTCTCTTCTAACCATGCTTGTCACTGTCAGGGGTTCTGCACTGCATTTTATCACTCTGGCATCATGGGTGTGATTGTGGTAAGAGGGCGTCCAAATGTAATTAACATCAGAGAAAAGTGACAATAAGATAAAGCTCTGCTGGGACTGACTCCTAAAGACGGATGTACACTCAACATGCGGCAGCAAACCCTGGAATGCTGAACTAAAGGAACGATTACTTTTTCTGCCCCTAACCACTCTGGATTCTTTTCAAAGATGGCACTTTGTGAATGTGAAATGAGTCTTCAGTGAAAAGTACAGCACGTCTGCGCAGCTTGTATCTTATGGGGGGGGGGGGGGGGGGGGGGGGGGGGATATCTCCAATCCTTTTATTCTGAGGTATTTTAAGTGTGGCAATTAAGATATGTGGAGTCTTTCATTAGCCTGATTTCTTTTAATTTTATTTTGCTCATTGACCTCCAGATAAGCTTATTCTGACAGGTGTGAGTTTGCATATTCAGTGCCAGGTAGCCAATCAGGATAAAAGAATGCGCTCCTCTATTAAAAATAGGAAAAGCTTGTAACTCAGGAACCTAACAGCGTGTCGACTGTTGATCTGCACTGCAGTTTGATTAAAGACAAACAACAGAGTGCTTCAGAGCTCGTTTTAATCACTGAATGCTCAATAGCCCGTTGTGCACTAACATCGGCCCTCACTCTGCTTCAGTAGCTGCGTACAGTAGCTGTGATTGTGGGCGTGTATGTGTGCAAGTATTCTGTGTCATCTTGTTCTGAATCTCTCCATGGATTTCTGTTTTCATTTTACTTCAACTAAGAAATGGTTTCATGTGAGAGTTCCTCTCTTATTACTCATGGGCTCAGCTACACTGTAATGTAAATCTTGGGGTTTTCCCAATGTGTAACACACACACACACACACACACACAGGGCTGTCAGAGTTAGCTATTTACATATGTGAAGTATCTTGAGGAGTCAAAACATTCAGATCTTATATTATAATAATATATCGTGTTTTTGATTTTCGGCTTTTCCTTTGAAATTATGACATGTGCCTAAGCTGGACAAACTTGCATCATGTAATTGCCACAGACCGTTTATAAATTGCATCAGATGTACAGTGTATAATTTATATCTATGATGACAATACGTCATTGACTGTATGTTCGGTGGCTCTGAGCGCTCAGGTAAATACAGTTACCTTTTGCAAATACACACAACACAAATAAATACAATGACAAGCTTTTAGTTTGTTGCACAAAAATATCCAACAGACACAAAACAAAATAAATGAACCTGAATGGGACATGCTTATTGTTTGATTTGTGACTTTGTTGAAGTTGCTGAATGTGGTTTTTAGAAAATGAGATAAAGTGTATTTAACCGAACCAGGTTCATTGTTGCGTCCCCTCAAAACACTTGTGATGTCTGTGTTACTGCAGCAAGTTCTAGATCTAGTAGGTTGTTTAGTGTGTATCTGCAGTGCCTTTGTCTTTTTGGTTGTGAGTTTTTGCAGCACATCTGTTGTCAAATATATAGAGATTTTCTCATCATTTGCGTGTGTTTTTGAGCTCTCTGGGCCTCCATAGATAGGTATGATCTCATCGAGTAAAGTCTAAATCACAGGATTTTATTTCCTTTCATTTCGCACAAAATATAGAAAAAAAGTCAAAGAAGAAGAGAACTGGTACTGACTTTGACAAAGGTTAGCACATAAAGAGAGGAGAGTAGGGGGTGCAGGCAGAAAGAGTGCATTCCTGGTAGTGAAGGCATACAGCAGGGGTGAGTGTGAGTCAACTCCTCTTAACTGTAATTTTGTGCAGTTTGTGTTGCGATGGAGATTTTCTTAGACTGTGATAAAGGAGATGCGTGCACATGTAACTTGAAATGACACAAAGGATTCTTACCTCTCCCATTCAACACATCCACATCTGTCTGCAGCTCTCTTCTCTTTCAGCTCCTCTCCTCTGTCCACTATCGGCACGCCTGTGACCTCTCTGCCTCCCAGTAATTCTCTCCTCTCATGCAGGGGTAATAAAATGCGGCCGAGATAATGAAATACAAAAAAAGAGTGGTAGACTATTGGAGTAGAATAATGCAAAGGGGAAGTAAGAGAAATTGGAGAGATATTTAATAGAAACTATATTACAAGTTTTTTGCTTTTGTAATCCAGGCTGAGTGCAGTTGTTGTGTATTAAAGACAAGGTACATGTCAGTAAATTGTCAAGGAGACGGGAGCAGATTTGGATAGAGGGTGGAGAGGGTAGGAAAGAGCTCTGGAACGTTGATGGAGAGGGAGGGAGATATTAGGAGAAACAAGACAGGGAAACAAAAGGCCCCAGCAGTGGTGGAGCAAAGTGGAGGCAAGAGGGGGAGAAAAGAAAAGGGGAGGGTGAGATGGAGGGAGATGTGGAGAGGGAGGAGGAGGAGGAGGCACTCATGTAATTAAAGTGGTCCAGTTGAAAGGCTGCACCTTTGCCCTCCCCCTCTATTTCCTCTCTGTCCTCCAGTGACAGGTTTATGAGTTTATGAATAAGTACAGATGCATTGTTACATGTCCCGACGCCACTGGGAGAATGGCACAGAGAGGTTATTTGTGTGGAACCAAAGTGCGTCTACGTGCTGATCTTTTTGTGAACACCCAGAAATGTTCCCAAAAGTTTCCTGAGGGGGGCAGTGTGTCTCTCCTCAAGATGTTGTTAAATAGTTATAAAAACTTAACTGCTTCAATGGACTAAAATGTCCAAATGTAAATAAATGATTATTTTTTTTAATTCACAGATTGAAACGTACTGTATTGAGATTCTTCCTTCTGGTTTCCACACAATTGACTACTCAGTGTTAAGTTAATAAACTCTGTGTATTGTTTTTCCCATTAGCTACTGCAGACATTTATTTATACTTGGGTATGTATACACCCATTACCCATGAGCTTGTTTTATGAACCATTTATCCATAACTTAAGACACATCCATCCATTCAATATTTATCGCTTATCCTCTGTGGGTCATTAGCCGAGACAAGCAACCATCCAACCTTACATTCACACCTACGGATAATTTAGCCTCCAACTAGAATAGCAGCCAGTAGAGCATATACCTCTGCCAAGGCCCAACCTACCTCGAATGAATCCACATTAAAATTCACTAGATCCAGATTTATTTGATACCAAATTGCACAAACTCATAAATAACAGTCCCCTTAACATGCATGACTTTTCTCATCAACATCCATTAATTATTCTCTGAGAAATTTGCTGTTTAGACGTCCCTGCCTGTTTGTTAGTAGTATGCTGTGGGGAACAAAAGCCCCCAGATAAAAATCGCTGTTCAACTGCAGCTTGATGACAAACCATGCAGCAGGTTTCAGTTTTTGTCATGTCACACTAGAATTGGACAAAATCAAATGAGTTGTAGAAGAAAAGCTTCCTACACTTTGAGCTTTGTTTCTCTAAGGTCAGCGGTGTCCAAGCAACGTTGCCATTGGTTCACAGTGCAGATGGATATACTTGATCTTTTCATGTCAAGTGTGACAAGACAGGAAAAGCCTCCAGTGATCTTTGTTGTTCAACTTTGATCCTGACAGTTCAATTGAGCAAATTCAGAACAAAGTAACCATGTCAGAGATGCGAGTGGGACCGGGCATGTTTGAGTTCATGTGGGGTAGAGCGAAAAGATTTGTGTATCAGTAACATTTTGAAAGAAATGTGTATCACAAACATATAGGATTTAAAATGGAAGGATTGCGTCAGAGAAACAAGTGTGTGGGTTTTTCCCTTTTTTCCTCTGATGTTCCATAAACACATCTGATTCTGGCTCATCCGTACAGGACTTTGATGCATGAATCCATTCTTCACAAAGATGAAAGTTACTGTTAAAAAAAGAACCCTAGGATTTTCAGATAGAAACTAATAGATCTATCTATCTGTGTGTGTGTGTGTGTGTGTGTGTGTGTGTGTGTGTGTGTGTGTGGCCATAAGGTGTTGGTATTGTTATTGAACTCCCTTCACCTTTTGTTGCATTTAATGGTCACACCTTTCTTTGTAGCACATCGACAACTAACAGCACAAAATTGGCTGTAACGCAGAATGTTCAATGCTCAATCACACACACTGACTGGTGATGGCTTACACACACACACACACACACACACACACACACACACACACACACACACACACACACACACACACACACAGGACCTCCCTCCTCTGACAGAGCTCGTTTCAGTCTCTTTCTCTTTTTTCTCTCCCTGTCTTTTCATCTCCTGTGTGATTTGAAACAGCCTTTCAGGCCTCTATTGCTAATATACCAAGTAGACTCCCATTGTTAATGTTACAGCATTAGTTCCTTTTGTGTGTGCTACTCTTCTGCTCCCAGAAGACTGCACTGAAACATGATAGGCAGTCTAGGGTGGCAGTGGTGAGATCTCTTTATTGGCGCTTTTTTTTCCACTAGGTAATTATGGAAATAATTCCTCTTTGTTTCGGCCTTTCTCTGCTGACGGTCCAGTTCATAATTAATTGGTA
The DNA here is from genome assembly GCF_024713975.1 of Paralichthys olivaceus. NCBI lineage: Eukaryota > Metazoa > Chordata > Actinopteri > Pleuronectiformes > Paralichthyidae > Paralichthys > Paralichthys olivaceus. The sequence continues at coordinate 8,274,935 of NC_091099.1, read as the reverse complement.
GCGTGAAGGACCGGCCAATTTTGAATCACAAGGGAGGGGTCGAGGGGGGCTTGTTTTATTGGCTGGTCTGGGGCAGCGGGCGGGAGCATCTGAAGTAGATTAGATTTAATTAAGGCATGGGGCCTCCTGACTACACATTGGGACATAATTAGGCCGTATGCCAGGCTGGTTGTTGTTGGGAATTGAACGGTATGTACACACACAATTGCAGCTGAATACTCCCATAGGCCTTCAAGGTCAGGTAGACAGGGAAAACATGTAGCATTGGGTCTGGCAGAGACAGAGAACAAGCTGAAAAAAACTCTTCTGATGATGAATTGCTAGTTTGTTCACACAAATAGTCAGACACATCTGAGCTGTTAAAGTCTCTATAGTCACCAATTATCTTTGTTCTTAAGGAAAATTTGTGACATTTTGGGAGGTACACTTAAACAAGACTTGTGTTTATGAAACTACGGCAGCTGGTTAGCTTAGCTTAGCATAAAGACTGAAAACAGAACATGGACTGGATATAAAGATGTCTCCACATCCTCCCACTAGAAATGAAGCCAAAATATCCCAGATACAAACCCTACCATCCTGCCGATACATGCACACGACCAATCGCGAGTCTTTATTCGCTGTTAACCATGAGGTTCCACCCAGTTTAAAATAGATGATTAAAACCAAACTTATAGGTAAATTAACGCTTGAACATATCAATGTGAGAAGAAAATGACCAAAACCATCTTTCAGAAAAGTTAATCTGATTTGGACTTTTCAGTCAAAGCCACCAGGGGGCGAACAATATGCTTTGGATATACTTTTGAGGAGACTTCGTCCATCTTTGTATACATTCAGACCCACCGCCTTTTCCTTTATGAAAAGTTCAACATTTTACGAAATACACGTACAAGAGTTAAATATGGTACCAGTCAGTCATTAATTATGAAATGCTCGCAGCTGGTTAGCTTAGCTTAGCATAAAGACTGGAAACGGGGAGACAGCTGGCTTCAGTAATAGTATTTATTTATTAAGTTAGAACATAGAAGGTTTCCCAATGACTGTTTGGAATCTTTTTATTTTTAGATGGCCCCTGAGGCATTTGTGTAATTTGAACTAAAACAGCAACTGTAAAATACTTTAATGTAACCCATTCCTCGTTAGCACAGCCTCTCTGCACATCCATAATAAATAGGTTTCCCTACATCCTCCCTCCCTCACGCTCTCTTCAGTACAACTGTCTGCCGGTAAGCAGCTGAAACACCATTCACATGAGCCTCACCCCAAGTGCCTGATTGAAATTCTCACACTGTAATATCAGTCAGTGGAAATGCTTAAGTGCTATTCCCTCATCCCATCCGGAATAATAAGCTGCACTGGTGTCTGGTTTTACAGTAGTCCCCTTCCTGATTTCAGCCTGGCCAGTTGGCTGCTGTGAGTTTCCTACTGCTGGCCATGGCTCCCATCGTGAACATTCCCTGGACTACTAAGTAGTTTGCACTCTCCCCCTTTCTCTGCGACAAGCACGGTAATCAGTGACGGCCCCTGGTGTTCCTCTGAATTCTCTCATCATCATGCTCAACACCAAGCATATCAAGTTGCTTTTTTATCTAAAGGAGCTGTAAGCTGTTTTGCCCTCACAAAGCATTTTTTCGCCTCTCTGTTCTTCCTCTTTCTTCACATTAAAAGAGCGGGGTCCGTGATTTTAAAGTGAGCCCCTGCTTTTCAAAAGTAGCCTCTGCACTGTACACGATGCTCCATTTGTTCTCCTTATCTCTGGGAGCTCTTTGGGAGAGTCTGACTGCTGTCATGCTTATTATGTTGCACTCTCATTTCCTAGAGAGGCTGCCTCTATTGAATCATATAGAACGCATTTTAAAATGAACCGGAAAACAATTAACTGCTTGATATTCACAGCCATCCACTTCAATTCCTCTCCCTATTCCCCTGGCTCTGCAACTCCACAACTCATCCTCCCATTTACTCAACCTCCTATTCCCCTAAATTGTTTACTACCTCTACATTCGTCTTTCCCTCAGTCCCCCCTGTCTCCCACACCATCAGTCACCATCTCTTTTCCCCTACCTCCTACATCATCCATCATTAATTTACTCTTTATTTCTTTCCTCTCTTTCTTGAAGAAGCCCCTGGCCAGGACTTCGTGACACTAGACTACCGTCTGCGCTACTACCCCAGCATCACTTACGCCGTCATCGGCAGCGCCGTCATCTTCGTCCTGGTGGTGGCTTTGCTGGCCTTGGTGCTCCACCACCAGAGGAAGCGTAGCGTCCTGCTGCCCAGAGGTGTGAGAGGAAGCTCACATCATCACCACCACCACCAGCCCCTTCTGCTGTCCCGTCTGGTCATCTTGGACCGAGGCCACATCCATCCTGGAGGTCCTGGTCTCTCCCCCGGCTCACCAACCACAGCAAGCCAGTGCAGCTCAACTACACAAGCCCTGCAGCTGCTTTCAGGGACTCTGTATCCCTCCGGACTCTCCATGGACTCACCTCCATCATACTCTCAAGCTGTTCTGGATGTCAGGTGAAAGGAGTAATGATGCTAACACTTGTATGGAGATTTACCTTATAATATTTGTCTGTAGCCATAAAGTACAATTTCCACTGTAAGAAAGTGAAAACCAAAAACAGAAACAGTGGGGTTGACAGGCAAATATTAGCTAATTAGTCATAATATAACAGAATAAAAGTATGATTTAATTTACCTTTATTAGCTTTGTCCCATAAAGTCAACTTTCATTCAATAACCAAATATGTTCCGATGCTATTAGAAATAGTACCATAAAAAACAGAATGTTGCTGTTAAAAAGCTAATCAAAAGTTACTAAACATTACACAAACATTGTGTATTTGTTAAAATACAAAAATATTCCCATTTCAAACATTTCTTGGCTTTTGTCATCTTCAAAACTGCTTAAAATAAGTTGTTAAGTGAATCATGATATCTTAGAAAGGGTGAATAATGAATGAAATCAGGTAAAATGATTGATGGGTTATCTTAATTAAGGATGGGCTCTTAAATAATCAATCATTTTCTCAGGTGGAGTACATCTTTGCTTACTGATGTTGAAAAATGTCATTGTACAGTTTTTATGGAACACCTCTTAAACATCATATTTGAATCATTCTCTCCTCTGCTTGTCCTTAGTCGGCCTCCATGGTTTGATCTCCCTCCTCCTCCGTACCTCCCTGATAGGGAACTTCCATCAGCAGACGAGCTGCCACAGTACGAGGCCCCACGAGACCCTTTGAGCCACCAACCAGCGCGTCCCACTGCACCCTCCACACCTCGAACTGTGGCCTCGGGCTCACAGCCGAGCGCGAGCTCCAGAGAAGAGTCGGAGCAGCTGTAGCCCCCCCTTTAGTGAACTGATAATATTTGGGACTTCGAGACTGCAGGACTGAAGGACCAGGCTGCAGGGTCACTCGAGGCCAGGACAGGCCACAACAAAGACCTGCTGAGGATCATTCAACAGGGACCGAGAGACTAAACAGCATCGTTAACTCGCCTCACACTCGTCGGCTGAGTGAAGCACTGGACTGAGATAAGCCTCTCCTGTTGACTGATCCTGTGTTTTGGCTCACCCTGCTGGGGTCGTGGCCGCACTGCACCTCAATCAGTTACAGATTCAGTTATTTGTCATCAGTTCAGTGCAGGTGAATTGTGCTCGCCTTGAAGAACTGTGTACAATACATAGTAAATGGAGCAAATTTCCAGTCATTAACACAACATATATAATGTGAGCAAAGAGTGGCAGCACCTGAAATGATCATAATGTAACAGTATAATCAAGTTAGAGTGGTGTTATTCCTCTCAGTGTTAGCACTTGCAGAGCTGAATGGAAATCATGCAGCATTTTTGAAATACTCTTTACGCTACTTTACATTTCACATCTACAATATTTTCCATTGTTAGGTTTATAAGAGATTTTCGATTGTGTCCAAATTGTAAAATAGCTGAATACTAGATAACAAGACGAGGTCAAAACTGGACTGTATGTGGTCAGTGTGAAAAATTGGAGAAGTAGCTGAAAACTGTTGTGGAACCATAAAACACCAATTTGCATTCATCTGTATTTGCATTTTGTGTATATTGTCAGCTGTTTTCAGCCCTTCATCTGTTTGAACATCAGCTTGATCGGATATTACAAAGACTTTGTACCGTGGAGCTGCCAGAGCTAAGTCTGTATTATGCCCAGTTCAACTGATCGGACATTCGTGCTCATCCATACGGCTCATCCAGGTAGAAAAGATCAAAGTTTTGTGATAAATCTTTGCTGTTTTGCGTCACTTTACTTTGATGAATTACCGTTGTTGGCTCACTGTAACTGAAGTTGATTTAAGTTTTCAGATTTATCCGAATTCAAGATGGAACAATGATGACATTACTATTAAGACTTTATTGTGATACACAATAGCAGCCCAGTCAGCTACTCCACATTTTTACTTCATTGATGAACTGATAAATTTGGCCTGTAAAAACTGTTTTATATATTTTTTGTGGTACTCCAAATAAGAGATATTTCTTTTAGATCAGTGTTTTTTGTGTTTATTTTTTTTCACAATATTACTTGTTGTCATTTGGTTAAATTCCAGCAAAAAAGTCAAAAGGACCATTTAGTTTTGATTTAATAATACTACATAGAGATTGTGTGTGTATATATATCTATATATAGATATATAGATATATATATCTATATATATATAAACCCAGTGAGTTTCATATTATATCATTCCTCTGCTGGCAAAGATAATATTTTATTATATTTCCGTCTGAATAACAGACCAATAATGTTTGTTTATGCAAAGACAAGAAGAAATACATTCAAATTCTTTTTTGTTGAGGCCTTTATTCTGTGCCAGCATGGCTCTAAGTGCCTTTATACCTGAAATGTTTTTGGACAGAAATCTGAGATTTACCAGAAAACATTTGCGATGATCTCATTTTAGCTTTGACTGTTCAAAATTGAGATTGAGATTAGTTGATGTATATGACGTTGAGCGTGGCATTCGGGGCAAACAATCCTCAGAAGTATAAAAACAAAGACCATCCACATCTGAAGGATCTGTGTTGTACATGTACCATTGATCTTTGCTTATTTCAGACTGGTTTGTGTGACATTGTACTTAGGAGACTTAAAAGTAAAGACATCTGTTAAAAAGTAGAAAACCTCTTTAGATCTTAAAGTGAGAGATGAATGTGTGACAAGTGAAACAGACATGTTTTGCATCTTTACTTTTCTTCTAGAGCCAGCAGTGAAAAAACAATCCAACCAAAGATAATCATTGTTGATCTTTTCTCCAACGATGTTACCCTCCAAAGGAACAATTGTGTCACAAATGTTTGTACCTCCATTATATAAAAACCTTTGTCGTATCAAAATGTGCAAAGGTTTATTGAGTCAAACAGAAGTTGTGTAATTTGCTGTAAAACTGGAAAACATTTCTCAGGAGAAGATTGATATCAGTCCATCTGCTCTGTTGTTTACATACAAGTTTTGCTTTAAAGGAATGTGTAAGATCAAATTCCATTTTATTTTTTGATTTGTTTTCTGTAGGTTAGATATTCACATGTCTGTAATGTTGCCCGTCATGATCTCTTTATCCCCTGTATTCTTTATATTGAAAGTAATATAAAATTCTGACTCAATTCATGTGTACGAGTCTTCCTGGAAATTAGTTATTACATTTCCTCAGCAGATTAAGGTTTATATTTTAAGATTTTAGGTAATTTAATAATACAAAAATATGAGCTCGATGGAGTGACCGGATATAAAACCTCCACAACAAACCAGGGATCTCGTTCCCCGCATTTTTTCATCCCTAGTTAGAATAAAACATTTTTTCCACCCATGTCATCAGACGGGCTCCGTAGTTTTTCAACGTTGGTTGCCACTCTCCAACAAACCGAACAAAGAAGAAAGGCAGTTTTTTGTTTTTTTTACCAGATTTACAGCAATATTTTTGATATTTTCATTTAAATATGCTAAAGATGATGACAATGTCACATCTCAATATTATATTAAAACCTTAATGTTTAATTTCTTCCTAAATGTTACATATTAATTCAAATGTTAAATATTAAATCTAAATCTAGATGTTATATCTAAATGTGAGATCCAACATTTAGATTTGACATTGATATTATTACTTCAGCATCATTTTTACTAAACATACTCACCACTTTTTTAAACATGTTGGAGCTAATTTGGATTAAAAGTTGTTATTTTCAGCATGCTCAGCTTTATAATTGCCGTTCCTCACACTGAAATGTTTGGCTCTGCTTGATTGTTGCCATGTAGGTTATTTTCAGATCATTTACCGAAAAATCCCTATTTTCTCCAGGTGATTGATGAAATGCGTGAACACTCGGCCTCTTGTCATCCCCCAGACAACACAATACAACGAGCGTCATCAAGCACTCGTGCCATGGCAGAGCTCACAGTTGGTGTTGTGAAGGTCAGCTGGATGTCCTGTACATACCAGCAATGACATGGCAAATTATGGATGAAGGTGTTTCATTGTCTGATCCAGCAGAAAACATGTCAGTCCAACATCACCTCTAATTAATTGCTCATATTTTTCATTCATATCAGTGACAGAGACTTTACCTTCATCTCCTCCTACTGCAGTTATTGACTCGCTGTGACAGAATGTTATTAATATTTTCTCTTGAACTTTATTTTCTTTATTTTAGAGACAGTGAAACTGCAGCTACCTGCCTAATTTGTATCTCTTTTAAAACATTTTAACATCGATTATTAATACATTACTATTAATTCAATGAAAAGACATTTTGGGGGAAACCCACACCCACATGATAACATCATATGACATCATGATGATCCTTTGGTTCTTGCTTAGGGAGTCAAAGAGGCGGAGTCATTAGTTCAGAGTTGGAGCTACCACAGAAGAAGCCACAGAATGACTTCCTCAAGAATTTGCCCATGGATGAAAAGAACCTGGAGAAAGCTCCCTTCCTTTTAGGGGTCGTCAAGTGGATCCTCAGGGTTTCAATGAAGACATTGTCAACCATCTGTGTCTCCATGACTCTCAGAATGTACTTTGCAGAGCCAATCTTCTTAACCAGATCTTTGTACACAGCCTTGCGGATTTTCTCAACATTTTTCAAAATCATTGCGCTCTCATCGTTAAGCTTGATATGCCGCTTTGCCTTCTGTAATAGATTTTTGACAATCCTGCAGGAATCTATCATACTCAGTGCTGCTGGGGCCTTTTTCATGCAATGCACTACAAGCCCTGTAATAACCAAGCAAATCTGCATGTGAAGTACATCATCATCTGTCATACTTGTTGTCTCAGAAGGAGTCTGGACATCAGAATACTGCCTTGACTTGACAGTGGTTCTACTATCTGAATCTACTCCAGCTTCACAATGTCGACTCTCGTCTGAACTTTCATCTTCAGCATTCCCACTCTCCTCTGAACTTGTGGAATGTTCATCGTGTGAATATTCATCTCCAGAGATGATCTTGCATTTGTCATCCATGTCCTCATGAGGGTCCTGGTCTGAATCATCTTCAGCATCAGTATTTTCATCTCCAGAATTTTCATCATCTGAATATTCATTTCCAGAATTTTCATCATCAGCATTCCCACTCTCCTCTGAACTTCTGAGATTTGAGATGATCTTGCATTTGTCATCCATGTCCTCATGAGGGTCCTGGTCTGAATCATCTTCAGCATCAGTATTTTCATCGCCAGAATTTTCATCATCTGAATATTCATTTCCAGAATTTTCATCATCAGCAGTCCCACTCTCCTCTGAACTTCTGAGATTTGAGATGCTTCCGAAATAGTCATCCATGTTGTCACAAAGTTCCTGGATTTCTGCATGACTGCAGGTGATGGATGAAGTGTCCATCAGGATATCCATCACAGCTTTTTGTGATGTAGAGTAAACTATGTCACAGCTGTCTTTGCTTATGACCATTTGTGTTTTTCCCTCTTGGGTGTCCAGTAAGAGGGAGGTGTTGCCCTCTCCTTGCTGCACTGCACACTGGCACATCTTCAGACGCATGCAATTTGTTATATTGACAATCAGACCGATCATTGTATTATAAGATGTTGAAATATCACGACTTGTCTTGGTAGTCTCTGAAAGTGCCATGGCTATGCGGTTGTTTATTTCGCTCGCTATTTCTCGAGCAATTAACCGGCTGAATTCACATAAGCTCTCACAGTAAATGCTTGAGTCATTCGACAAAATGCAACAGAAAAACTGTGGAAGGATGTCTTTCATGTTCTTCAGGACAAAGTCTTCATCTATACCAAAGTAACACTGCTCACATCGTACGAGTGAATATATCTTTGGGGACTTCTCTTTCCACTCTGAAACAATTGACTTGATGCTCTTTCGGATTTCCCTGGTGGACAGTTTAAGAATCTGTTTGCATAGATTATTCGCAGTGGACCTGTTGATTTCACCGTGGTCATGAGACTCAGCCAAGCAGTTCAAGTCCAGCACAATTTGGGACACGGTCACTGGAGGGAAATTCACGCAGGCAATAACTTTGAGTTTGGATGGGTCCATGATGAGTCTGTGGTTTAGTTGTCTGACGATCTCTCAAAATGTCAGTGGCTCTGTGTTTTTTTCTTCGTCTCTGTTGGGTTTATTGTGGCAACCAACATCAGTATAGAGCCTTTTATAGAAATATATATTCTCTATAGCCGTTGATCTTCAAGGCTTTTGGTGAGTTCAAAGGAAAGTAAAAGGCCCCTACTACTTTGAAGTTCAAGGTAATAAAAGATACAGTACCAAATGGGTAATGTCCAGTCCTGTCTCCCTCAGATAATGGAGCATACTCCCTATTCCAATGGTAAACACTATTTCGAAGCTTGGGTCCTCCACTCCATGCATTGCAATTTCCCACTGTAGCTTCTCTCGTTCTCTCACATTCTTATTACATGCTCCCCTAAATCCTCTATTTGGAAGTAATCACATAATCCTGTTGGATGTGTGTTTATGACATGCATTGTGTTACTGAGTCCAGTATGTCTATGACTATCCTCAGCCTAGTCAAGATGTTCTCCTCTTTGGGGATCCTTTTTGCTGTCCTCCATGTGCTCACTTCCAGCTTTACCGCATAAAGGTGTCTTCCTGTGTGAGCTACATCCCACCTATGCTGCCATTCTTTAGTGTTTCCTATGATTATTGTTTTTCCATCTTGATTTACTAAGTGACATGTCCATGACTTCTTCATGATTTAGTGTTTGCTTAGCCAATAGGTCCACCCCTTCATTTCCCTTTATTCCTCTGTGTGACAGAATCGATATAAAAGCAGTCACAATATATTCATATTTTAAAATCTATAAAAAGTCTAAAATATCTCATTAACTAAATCTTGCTGCTGCTGATAAAAATGATTTTAACGTAATTAATACTAAGCATTAATCTGTCCGCTGCAATGCTGCCGAAATTGTTACCATCTCCACCATGTAAACTGACAAACGATCGGAGGTTCTCCTGTTCACTGAAACTTTTGAGTCAGGTATACCCATTGCATGACACTGTTCGTACGAAACTTAAAAGTAAAGAAATCTGTTAAAAAGTAGAAAACCTCTTCAGATCTTAAAGTGAGAGATGAATGTGTGAGAAGTGAAACATTGACATGTTTTGCATCTTTACTTTTCTTCTAGAGCCAGCAGTGAAAAAACAATCAAACCAAAGATTATCATTGTTGATCTTTTCTCCAACGATGTTACCCTCCAAAGGAACAATTGGTCACAAATGTTTGTACCTCCATTATATAAAAACCTTTGTCGTATCAAAATGTGCAAATGTTTATTTGAAGATTATTATCGTGTAATACACGAGGAATAGTTAACACGTTAGATTGGGGGATGCCGAAAGGTTTGTAAATGATTTAGCCATATGTTTACACAGCATTTATAACAGGTGAGGAGCACTTCATGGTTTGTTCTGCAGTGCTTCTCTGTGTTGGCTGTTTCTGCAGGCTTGGGAGTAGCCAGCTATCTTCTCAGAAACATGGAGCCTTGTAGTCAGGTCATAACTGGTTCATAGGTCCACATTAACGCCCGGAACCACACACTCCGCAAAGAACTCAAGTCTCTGACTCACTCTGTCCTGAGCGAATGTAAACACCGACCCGCCTGGATCCCCTGACTCTAGATCATTTATAAATGTTTATTTACTTAAAAACAAGTTATATTAAAGCTTTTAAAAATGGCTTGATCAAAACGTTTCTGTGCTTTGAATGGGCTAACTTACAAGTGATTAATGATGCATCAACAAATTATTTACTGATCATTTACTAATCATCTGTTCATGATTAACCAATGTGTACAGAGAAACTGATACTTGCATGCGTTCAAATCTTTGCATGACTTACAAGTGATTCACAAGACATCAAACATTACTTATATCATTTACTCACGATTTGTTCGTGAACATTTCATGATTTACTAACAGTTTACAAAGGACTTGCAAATATGTGAACATAGCAACTATTAATCATTCGCGAATGTATATTAACATTTTGTAAATGATTAGTTCCTCACTAACTAAACGCCTGTAAAAGACTTGACTGAACATTATTATAAAGTGTGACATAGATATTTGTTTTTTACGGAGCCCGTCTGGTGACATTGGTGGAGAAAACAAAAATTCCGTGGCCACGAATTAATAACGCGTGGGAACGAGATCCTGTCCCGTGGCCCCGACTTGTTTAATACGTGGGAACGAGATCCTGTCCCGTGGCCACGACTTGTTTAATACGTGGGAACAAGATCCTATTCCGTGGCCACGAATTAACAAGACGTGGCCGTGAGAAATGTTTGTCATTTCATCAGTGAGACTGTTGACTTTCTGGCATCAGTAGCTTCAGCCGCAAACATGGACAAGTTTGATCTGATTTCGTTTTATTCTAACTAGGGATGAATTATAATGATAGTGTAGTGACCCTGCTGTCCAGCTGGACTGGCTGTCTGTCTCTCGGCCAATCAAGGAAGTGCATGTTGAAAATGCTGAGTATGCGCGCCTTTGATTGGTGGGTGTGGCAGGGCCGGTGTGTGTGTGGAACGGAGGGCGAATGGACCGTTGAGATACGTCTCTGTGTGCGGGAGTTCACAAAGTTTATTCGTGGTAAGGAGAACGAGAATAAAGGTCCTGAAGACATCACACCCTGTCTCCTCATTACTTCTGCCGGCGTTACAATATCCTGAAATCACTTGCTGTTAGACATGGAGTAATTCTGAGCAAGAGACACTTAATTCGGCTGCTCGAAAAGCACGGGCTCAAACGTAAACGATATGCTGACCTCGGGGAAGTTATAGATTTCATCATGCGTTTTATTCATTCGTGGCCACCTAATAATCATCTTGTTCCCACGCATTAAGCAAGTCGTGGCCACGGGACAGGATCTTGTTCCCACACGTAATTATTTCGTGGCCACGGAATTTTTTTTTTCCACCCATGTCACCAGACGGGCTCCGTAGTTTTTCAACGTTGGTTGCCACTCGGTAATAAACCGAATAAAGAAGAAAGGCAGTTTTTGTTTTTTTTTACAAGATTCACAGCAATTTTTTTAGAATTTGTCACGTTTACTTCTTTATTTAAATATGCTAAAGATGATGACAATGTCACATCTCAATATTATATTAAAACCTTAATGTTTAATTTCTTCCTAAATGTTACATATTAATTCAAATGTTAAATATTAAATCTAAATCTAGATGTTATATCTAAATGTGAGATCCAACGTTTAGATTTGACATTGATATTATTACTTCAGCATCATTTTTACTAAACACACTCGTCACTTTTTTAAACATGTTGGAGCTAATTTGGATTAAAAGTTGTTATTTTCAGCATGCTCAGCTTTATAATTGCCGTTCCTCACACTGAAATGTTTGGCTCTGCTTGATTGTTGCCATGTAGGTTATTTTCAGATCATTTACTGAAAAATCCCTATTTTCTCCAGGTGATTGATGAAATGCGTGAACACTCGGCCTCTTGTCATCCCCCAGACAACACAATACAACGAGCGTCATCAAGCACTCGTGCCATGGCAGAGCTCACAGTTGGTGTTGTGAAGGTCAGCTGGATGTCCTGTACATACCAGCAATGACATGGCAAATTATGGATGAAGGTGTTTCATTGTCTGATCCAGCAGAAAACATGTCAGTCCAACATCACCTCTAATTAATTGCTCATATTTTTCATTCATATCAGTGACAGAGACTTTACCTTCATCTCCTCCTACTGCAGTTATTGACTCGCTGTGACAGAATGTTATTAATATTTTCTCTTGAACTTTATTTTCTTTATTTTAGAGACAGTGAAACTGCAGCTACCTGCCTAATTTGTATCTCTTTTAAAACATTTTAACATCGATTATTAATACATTACTATTAATTCAATGAAAAGACATTTTGGGGGAAACCCACACCCACATGATAACATCATATGACATCATGATGATCCTTTGGTTCTTGCTTAGGGAGTCAAAGAGGCGGAGTCATTAGTTCAGAGTTGGAGCTACCACAGAAGAAGCCACAGAATGACTTCCTCAAGAATTTGCCCATGGATGAAAAGAACCTGGAGAAAGCTCCCTTCCTTTTAGGGGTCGTCAAGTGGATCCTCAGGGTTTCAATGAAGACATTGTCAACCATCTGTGTCTCCATGACTCTCAGAATGTACTTTGCAGAGCCAATCTTCTTAACCAGATCTTTGTACACAGCCTTGCGGATTTTCTCAACATTTTTCAAAATCATTGCGCTCTCATCGTTAAGCTTGATATGCCGCTTTGCCTTCTGTAATAGATTTTTGACAATCCTGCAGGAATCTATCATACTCAGTGCTGCTGGGGCCTTTTTCATGCAATGCACTACAAGCCCTGTAATAACCAAGCAAATCTGCATGTGAACTACATCATCATCTGTCATACTTGTTGTCTCAGAAGGAGTCTGGACATCAGAATACTGCCTTGACTTGACAGTGGTTCTACTATCTGAATCTACTCCAGCTTCACAATGTCGACTCTCGTCTGAACTTTCATCTTCAGCATTCCCACTCTCCTCTGAACTTGTGGAATGTTCATCGTGTGAATATTCATCTCCAGAGATGATCTTGCATTTGTCATCCATGTCCTCATGAGGGTCCTGGTCTGAATCATCTTCAGCATCAGTATTTTCATCTCCAGAATTTTCATCATCTGAATATTCATTTCCAGAATTTTCATCATCAGCATTCCCACTCTCCTCTGAACTTCTGAGATTTGAGATGATCTTGCATTTGTCATCCATGTCCTCATGAGGGTCCTGGTCTGAATCATCTTCAGCATCAGTATTTTCATCGCCAGAATTTTCATCATCTGAATATTCATTTCCAGAATTTTCATCATCAGCAGTCCCACTCTCCTCTGAACTTCTGAGATTTGAGATGCTTCCGAAATAGTCATCCATGTTGTCACAAAGTTCCTGGATTTCTGCATGACTGCAGGTGATGGATGAAGTGTCCATCAGGATATCCATCACTGCTTTTTGTGATGTAGAGTAAACTATGTCACAGCTGTCTTTGCTTATGACCATTTGTGTTTTTCCCTCTTGGGTGTCCAGTAAGAGGGAGGTGTTGCCCTCTCCTTGCTGCACTGCACACTGGCACATCTTCAGACGCATGCAATTTGTTATATTGACAATCAGACCGATCATTGTATTATAAGATGTTGAAATATCACGACTTGTCTTGGTAGTCTCTGAAAGTGCCATGGCTATGCGGTTGTTTATTTCGCTCGCTATTTCTCGAGCAATTAACCGGCTGAATTCACATAAGCTCTCACAGTAAATGCTTGAGTCATTCGACAAAATGCAACAGAAAAACTGTGGAAGGATGTCTTTCATGTTCTTCAGGACAAAGTCTTCATCTATACCAAAGTAACACTGCTCACATCGTACGAGTGAATATATCTTTGGGGACTTCTCTTTCCACTCTGAAACAATTGACTTGATGCTCTTTCGGATTTCCCTGGTGGACAGTTTAAGAATCTGTTTGCATAGATTATTCGCAGTGGACCTGTTGATTTCACCGTGGTCATGAGACTCAGCCAAGCAGTTCAAGTCCAGCACAATTTGGGACACGGTCACTGGAGGGAAATTCACGCAGGCAATAACTTTGAGTTTGGATGGGTCCATGATGAGTCTGTGGTTTAGTTGTCTGACGATCTCTCAAAATGTCAGTGGCTCTGTGTTTTTTTCTTCGTCTCTGTTGGGTTTATTGTGGCAACCAACATCAGTATAGAGCCTTTTATAGAAATATATATTCTCTATAGCCGTTGATCTTCAAGGCTTTTGGTGAGTTCAAAGGAAAGTAAAAGGCCCCTACTACTTTGAAGTTCAAGGTAATAAAAGATACAGTACCAAATGGGTAATGTCCAGTCCTGTCTCCCTCAGATAATGGAGCATACTCCCTATTCCAATGGTAAACACTATTTCGAAGCTTGGGTCCTCCACTCCATGCATTGCAATTTCCCACTGTAGCTTCTCTCGTTCTCTCACATTCTTATTACATGCTCCCCTAAATCCTCTATTTGGAAGTAATCACATAATCCTGTTGGATGTGTGTTTATGACATGCATTGTGTTACTGAGTCCAGTATGTCTATGACTATCCTCAGCCTAGTCAAGATGTTCTCCTCTTTGGGGATCCTTTTTGCTGTCCTCCATGTGCTCACTTCCAGCTTTACCGCATAAAGGTGTCTTCCTGTGTGAGCTACATCCCACCTATGCTGCCATTCTTTAGTGTTTCCTATGATTACTGTTTTTCCATCTTGATTTACTAAGTGACATGTCCATGACTTCTTCATGATTTAGTGCTTGCTTAGCCAATAGGTCCACCCCTTCATTTCCCTTTATTCCTCTGTGTGACAGAATCGATATAAAAGCAGTCACAATATATTCATATTTTAAAATCTATAAAAAGTCTAAAATATCTCATTAACTAAATCTTGCTGCTGTTTATAAAAATGATTTTAACGTAATTAATACTAAGCATTAATCTGTCCGCTGCAATGCCGCCGAAATTGTTACCATCTCCACCATGTAAACTGACAAACGATCGGAGGTTCTCCTGTTCACTGAAACTTTTGAGTCAGGTATACTCCAAATCCAAAACCCGTTCTACTGTTCTCACCTTGATCCAGATTATTAACAAAAAGATTATTCAAAATAACAGTACAATAATAACGATCAACAATTTTATGTTTCAACATCTTCCGGTCCCTGTGTGGTACTTAGCAGTTATCACTGCCTTTATAACACGAAAATTTGTAACTAAAAAATAAGGGAGCTGCTATAGCATCAAGCTAACTTGAATGTAAAAGTGATACGATTTCAGTAGCATTTTTGTTACTAACCAACAGCTTACTGCTTTAATTCACTGTCTGAATTTAACATCCATGCACATCTCCGTAGCATCTCCACAAAAGGCAATACACATAGGGGAGAGTGGGGTAAGTAGTGATTTTTACTTAAAGTGCCCCTTAAAGCAAGGGGATAACAGTTATGCCTCCAACTAAGATATCTACATATAGATTAGGATGTTTTGCATCCCTGGGAGCAATTACTTTGGATCTTAAACAAACTGTTTGAGAAATATAGCTTTAGAAAAAAAAGGTTTTGTTACCCCGTACCGGGGGCAAGTTGTGCCATTAGAGAGAATACACTGGGGTAAATTGTGCCATTGATAATTGAAGTAAAACAGATCATTTTATCTCACAAACGATAATGCTATATAAAAGCAAGACAAATTCGATACAAATTACTTATTTAACGTTTATACATATAAAGTTTTAACAACATCAAAGGCCACTTTTCAATAACAAGGCCTGTACCGTCACATGAACACCTAATTGACTCTTAAGCCTAGTTTATGCTTCTGCGTCACGTCGACGCAGACCCCTACGCCGTAGCCTGACGTGCGCCTCCCAAAAATCCTAACTACGCGGACGTCGACGGGGACCGTAAGCGCTGTGATTGGTCTGCTCAGAACGTAAGTTCCGGCAGTTGCTTTTCCGGTCTTTCTTCCTCGTCGTAAAAAACACCTCCGCAAACGTTTTCTTTGTAGCTTGCGCTTCAACATTTGCAATATAAGCATTTGTTCTTCAATATTGATGAGCTCCAACAACTAATACAGCTGCTCCACCTCGGTCGCCATTGATTACTGTTGTTTACTTTACGGAAGAAAAAGCGAGGATTCGGCTATAACCACACAAACACACCGCTACACCCCCTAGCGGCATGGCGGTGAATTGCAGAGCAACGCGTTCCCTCGACGCAGAACTTCGAATGCTCAACGACTGACGGCGTAGGTACGGCGTAGACGTGACGCAGAAGCATAAACTAGGCTTTACTCTTCACAGATCCAGCCTACTAGGCCTACAACTTAACATCGTACTTGTCAATGCAGCAGGGAAATATGAACTTCTGCTCCTTTCTGGCTGTACCACCAAGTTTTGTGGTGTGGGTGGTTTACATAAAGATAGTTTACGACATCAAAGGCCAATTTGCTTAAACAAGGCCTAGCGCCACATGAACACCTAGGCTACTCAGAACAAAATAAAAATTCAAAAAAGAGCACCTACTCATTTGCATCTGAATCTCTTCCCAGATTCGGCTTACTACTGAACTTCCCACTTGTCAATGCTGCAGGGGAATGTGAATTTATGCTCCTTTCTGGCTGTACCACCAAGTTTTTGTGGTGTGGGTAGTTTCTTGAGCACATCACCTCTAGGGATGACTCCTTCATCATTCTCTCTAAATGTAAAGATGGGCTTTCCATCAACAGACCTCTTACAACTTTGCTTCAGAAACTTTGCACTGATCTCGTCACCTTCAACATTCTCCACCAATCCAACATAGTTATAGGATTTGGATTTTTTACCTGCAAACTTTACCTTAAGAATATCACATAGTTTTAGTGATCAAATGTAAGAATACAATGTACAATAACAATAAAATACAATAAAGTAATATATAGTAAAAAAAATCATAAGTTGGGGTAACTTGTGCCACTGGCAAACATGTGTGAACTGTTTTCAAAGTTGTCTATAATTGTTCAAACACAGCAATCAAAAAATTGTTTTTTGAACTTAAATGTGCTTACCTCTCAAGCCATGTGTCTCCCTTCTTTGCATGGTGAGTGAAATGGATGCCCCTTCAGAAATATGTGGTCACATGACCAACTTCTTCTATGGTTTTCTAGATAACAGGGGTGGCACTACTTGCCCCTTGGCACAAATTACCCCACTCTCCCCTACAGACATATAGCGCGTGTATACAAGCTTCCACATTAGCTTCTGACTATAAGCTTAGCGAGATGGATGAAAAGAAATGGGACCTTGTGGTCATTTTGTTCCAGTTAGGTAACTTAGGTTCCTTCTCAGTTATCTGATAAATATATAACATATAAAGCTTTACTAACTCTATTAAACTTCCAATGATTTGTTTTAATTCTACTCCTTTGTTGTGATTTCTCCCACACGAGCACAACTCTGCTCCCTCTCTCACACACCACCGACCGTGGAAATAAGAATAATCCTTGATGTATATTTTAACCCTTTATTGTTCCTGGGTTACAGTCATTTCAGACTGGTTTGTGTGACATTGTACTTAGGAGATTTGAAAGTAAAGACATTTAATAAAAAGTAGAAAACCTCTTTAGATCTTTAAATGAGAGATGAATGTGTGACAAGTGAAACAGACATGTTTTGCATCTTTACTTTTCTTCTAGAGCCAGCAGTGAAAAAACAGTTAAACCAAAGATAATCATTGTTGATCTTTTCTCCAACGATGTTACCCTCCAAAGGAACAATTGTGTCACAAATGTGTGTACCTCCATTATATAAAAACCTTTGTCGTATCAAAATGTGCAAAGGTTTATTGAGTCAAAAAGCAGTAATTTGCCGTAAAACTGGAAAACATTTCTCGGGAGAAAATTGATATCAGTCCATCTGCTCTGTTGTTTACATACAAGTTTTGTTTTAAAGAGGAATTAGGATATTGAAACACTGGATGGTGGTAATGCACTTTGACCTAAGTTGCCACACACTAATCCTCTTCTTCTTTGTTTGGTTTATTGGCGGGTGATGACCAATGTCAAGGTGCATCGTAATGCACCTCCTGGATCATTCCACGTAACCAGCTGCATGGAATAATGGTCCTGTTGAAAACAGTTGCATTGCTCAATAATATACAATTTAACCTTTTTATCCAGTTTTGTAAAAGCAATGATAAATTTCACTTACATGGTGTATATGCCATGAGAAAGGCAAAAAACTAAGGTAATTTACTTTGACGGCTTCCAACTTGTCTAACCCAATTATGATGTGGATGGTTCAGTTATGGGGGGCAAAGGCTCCTTCTTCGAGGCATCCCAACTCCACTTGTGATGCAACATGGGGATGTCTGTGGGAGCACGACCTGTTTCCTACCTAAACAAAAAAAGGCTCATTCAAATGTAATGTTGGGTTGTTTCACAGTTATTATAACATAGATATGAGAATTGTATCCCATTTTTGTAAAGTGATCGTTATAAAGTCTACACACTACTCCTTTAAAAGATAAGCACTATAGTTAATGGATGGACGGAAGTATTCAGATCCTCTTTTACAAAAAGAAAAGTTTTGACACAAATTATATTTTGTGTTAAATATATACTACACTATATTCTATATAATTTTTCCCCTGATATAATTTGGGACTTTGTGATCGTCTGATATATCTTTTATATCGCTATTTGAATTGAACCATGGTAGGGGTTAGAGGATAAAGGTTTAGATGGGAAATCTCTTATGGTTTGAAGTATCATTGCTTGTTTGTTTGCACATGTGAAAAACGCAGTAAAATTATAGAACTATCATTTCACTTGGAAGCTCTTAAGTCCCTGAAGTATCCATATTTCCCCTCCACACATGTAAAGTGGCAGCTGAAAAGAGCCCTGTAGTTCTACATTTCCACCAATAGATGTCACCAAGTCACCATCATTGACAAAGTTGACCAGTCTTTGTTTCTGTCCTGCTACATTTGTGAAATCATCAAGTGTTGTTTTTTTCATGTAGCTACTGATACGTTTTTGGTCTTATACAAGTATTCAAGCTCACATCTGCTTATATGTTGGTTCATGGCAACTATCTACATCCCTGACACCCAGACTCTGATTGAATATTATCTCACCAGTTGCCCTTCACCCTCCAATTTTAATTGGGAACCCCCCAGAAAACTCTGCATCTCATCTTTGCCCCTCCCATCCTAATATCCGTATCACATAATGATACATAAGATAAACATGTGATAGCATCTCTGACAGCACACACCCGTCCCCTCTCATATTCACCCCATCACTCTACCTGCCCCCTTGCCTCCTAATCGTCCTTTATCCCAGGCTGCTCATCTTTTATCTTCTCACCCTTGTGCATCTCTTTTATTTTCACTCCCCTCACCCCCTTCCTCCCTTTATTCAATGCAAGGAGCTGCTTGTCTTTCATCGCACCACTGTTCTCTGTACTCACCCTAAACTCTGGATATGCTGGAGGCCAATGTTTGCTTAGCCTGGGCCCTTAACTATGCAGACTTTAATTAAAAGCCTGCACGCTTCCCTTTTTGCCGTCTGTCCCCATCCCTCTCTCTCTCGCTGTGCTCGACAGCTGGGCATTTCTACATTTGCTGTTATATAGTGTGACACTGGCCCAGTGGATGCTATCCCTTATGCCTTCACTAAAGATGAGACCAAGACTAAAAAGTGTAACATCACTGAAACTTTCAGTTAAGCAGAACAAAGAAAAAATAAGAAAAAGGAATAATAGTCATTTGACATTTAAGATTGCTTAGATATACAGTATCCCTGCCTAGATATACGACTATCACTGGCAATAGCACTATCATTACAATTGTTACTGCTGCACCCTTCATCCCTGTATAAATACACTAAACTATATTAAATTATGTTTTTATTTTTTAAATGTGTTCTATGACAGTTTTCTTCTCTTGATCACCACTCAAAGAACTTTGCAGTATAGTTTTGCAATTCGGAGTTCAGTATCTTGCCCAAGGACACTTTGACATGCAGAAGGGGTGAGACTGGGATCAAACAGCTGACCCTGTGGTAGGTGGGTGACCTGCTCTACCTCCTGAGCCACAGCCCGGTTACCTCACATGGTTACTGCATTCTTTTCCCCCTGCGTTTTCATCACTTGGGTCGAGGGTTAATGGCAGAGGATATTGCACCTTCAAATTGTGATTGGTGAATATTTGTTGTACGAGTAATGGTTTGATTGATAGTAGTTGTGTTGGGTGCAGCTAGGAAACCACTGACATGTTCTTGCAGATGAGGATTGTTGTTAACAGACACTGGTGATATTCCAAGGTGATGGATCAGACATCCCACAGGGGTCTTTCATTTGGCATTACCGTAGCCACTAGCTATTGGATACAGTGCAAGTGTGATAACACTGGTTCATATCCTACTAATAGTAAAGGGTTTTCATTCTTTCAGCTAGTGCTCAGCAATACTTGCTCTGTAATGAATTAGTTTGTATATTTTCTCATTATATTTCCTTACAGGAAAGAGGAAGGAAACTAAAGCTAGTAGGGACATAAATACAGATTTAGCTACATGAGTGTTTCACTGTTCACTTTGCTTCTACTCATGCAGCTCTCTCTCTCTCTCAAGCCTACTTTCACTCACACATATACCAACGTGCACACTCACTTGGCTGTTGTGCCATAGCTCCAGTGAACTGGAGATAAGACCCAGTGTTTTCACATGTAAATGGTGTGAACGTGGAGGGGTAGGCGGGCGCATTGTTAGCGAGGAGCAGCTCTGAGGAGCTCCGCTGAGGGTTTGGCCAGCGCAGCCCTTATCAGATGAAGAGCAGGCCTCTGAGGGAAGGAGGGGTCGGTGAGGGACGAGGGCTGGGCAGGGTTGAGGGGGCCAAGGGAAGAATAGAACAGCTGGCGGAGTCACGCGTGCAACCCCAAAAACACAGACACGCTGAGCACGGTGGGAATCTCCTCAGCTAAGAGATCCACAAACACACGGCCTCTTGTGTTATTATCAGCCACCAGCCAGCGAGTCTGAGCACATAATCACACAAACAGCGGCACGCAAAAGAGACATGCAAACACACAAACCACCATCACAGAGGGGGAATCACAAATACACATTTCCATACAGGCGTCTTTGCACATCATTAGGACTGACACACACAAAGAAAAAAGAGAAAGACTGTGGTCATCCAAACACACACACACATAGCTGAATCACCATTTAGAAATTAGGTTGTTTCACTGAATTAGAAAAGCAGGCACCATTTCACCTGCCGCCTGTTTTCAATGTCCATGTCGTGCCACACAAACAAGTGGAACAGACTCTCGTGCCTGTTTCCTCCTGTTTATCAGTGATTGTGCACATCTGACAACAAAAGGGTCTGTATTCATATTTTCATACAGCACATATAGTACAGTGTTGGAGACCACTCAAAGCACTTAATAGCAGAGCTTTTGCCATTCACACAGTCCATCTGTGTCCATCACTTCCTACATCACACAGCACTATCACCATAGCGTTCACAGGGAAATCAGGGTTCAGTATCTTGCCCAAGGACACTTTGGCACGTGGAATGGAGGAGCCAGGGATCAAACCACTGACCTTCTGATTAGAGGACGACCCACTCTTCCTCTCACAGCCACAGCATAAAAAACTGTAATGTCACAGTCTGATTGGGCCCAGTGCAGAAGTTCAAAACCAGGCACATTGTTAGGACAAAGTCAAAGACATGTCCATGAGATACAGATTTAAAAGTCTTGAGCCTCAATATCTTTGTTTGATTAAAAACATGTTATGGACTAAATAATTCAGTTGGATAATAAGGTTTTCATTTTATAATTTCAGCAATTCAAACTTAAACAACACATTTCCCCTCACATAGCAGAGCCGTCATGAAATCCGTCAGAAATACCTATGGTTAAAAAAAATCCTCTCATATATATGCATGTATGCGTATATATGCATAAGTCAGCGGCATTAGCAGCTGAAACAGTAACACTTCCCTGTTTAAGAATAGACTGGGTTGCTGGCTCTTGTCCTTTCCATTCAGGCCAGTGTTAAACACACAGACTAGCATGCTAATGGGTAATCCCTGAGGACCGGCCACCTTTGTCCCAGCCCTAAGAGGATGTCTCTCTCTGGGCACTGGGTGACAGCCACCAGGCTGCCTGCTACTGGACGACCAGCATGTTGCCAGATAGTGATCTCAGTTATCCAGAGGGATGCCAGCAGGTTGCCAGGACTTGATTGGTATCTGATGGGCGGAAGATTGGCGTTAGCCCTGATTTCCCTTTTGTTTTGACTTTTTCCTCACCAGGAGGAGGTTTACTATCTTTCTCAGTGAGGGGAGAGTGAAAGTGTGGCATAGGGGCGTTTTGTCATGCAGCAGGTGGTCTGTATGTGTCAAGAAAGAGCCACAGTTCATCTGAAAGAGGACAGTGCAAGTGGTATGAGGTATTAGTGTTTGTCTTAAAGCCCCATTCAATGATCTTGAATTGTAATAATTAATAATAATTGTTGGTCAAAATGTCAAAAGAGTGTCACTGTGTGAATGAGGGTTTTGGTAAAAGGTATTCCTGTGGTTATATGCACTCGCTCATGTATTTCTATGGATTTGGGCATTCCACAATGCAAGGTGGACAGTGGGAGAGGAGAGTTGAGAAGCAGACCGTCATTGATTTGCTTTGAGGACATTCCACAGTGTGCAGGTGCAGTGAGGGAGGAGGATGATCCCTAGGGAAAACTAGTATTTCTAATCCTCATGATGTAAAGAGGAAGACATAACGTGGATTACAAAAGAAACAAGAGAGGGGAAGAACAGAGTGAAGCTTCAGAATTGATGACAGCATCACATACCGTGCGTGTGGTATTATATGTCGTCGGCCAAAGGACGGCCATATGATGATTATTTTAAACAATTTATCCAGCCCTGGTTCTATACTGTCTATGATGAAATATTGTGGCCTCATCCCAACTCTGTATCCTCATCTGTCTTTTCACCCCCAGAGAGTGGAGCTCCATATACAGTAGTATGTGCACGCGCACACACACACACGTTATGCACACACCTCTGGTTTCTTAATTTATTTACATTTTAAAATTGTGGGGAAAATTTGACGAGATATTTGATGTTTAATTGAATCACATAGAAACATCCTTTTCAGAAATTTCTTGTGTTGGTAACCAAAGTTTAGCAGCTCGAGAGCGTTTGTGCTTCTGTTGGACTTTTCTTGCAGATTCATCAGCGGCGCTTGATCCCACACAGACTTAAAAGTAATTATTTTTGCTCAACATGTTCCCTCTTCCCAGGTAATTCCCCACCTGCACCAACATCTTTCTTCATACAAATCACACTGCACAGACCCTTACATCTCTCACACACTTCTTCACACAGATGCTTCTGTCCTCCCCCTTATTTCCATCCACACTCCCTCAGAATGAAAGAGAGAAAACCGTACCCCCCCAGCCCGAGTCCGCCTACCACCCAGGGCCACCCCATGCCTTGCACGTTCCTCTCAGACAGGGAGCACGACACTGAGCCCCCGTGCTCCCCCCAACCCCAGCTTGTCCACGTACCCCCCCAATTCCATCCATCATATCTGCCCCCCGGCCTCCATCGCGTCCTCACAAAGGCAGCTAACCCAAAGAAAAGAAAAGGCAAAAAAAGAAGGGAGAAGAATACAGCCGCTACCATGCAGAACAGTGCTGGCCTGAGGACCGTCTTTTGTCCCGGGCCCTGCCTCTCCTCGCCTGGTCTCTCTTGCAAACACACCCTCTTCTCTAGGGGGACAACAGCCTGGAGGCTTGGGGGGTGGAACCGAGGTGTGGTTCTATCTAAAGCAGTATAGTAAGGCCCCTTCGATGGCCCCCTGGTCACCAGCAGACCCTGTGTGTTGAGCTGTCAAACAGGGCCACCCCTGGCCCTCCCCTTGCATCCACCGGCACTCCCTCTGGGGGGCAGTAGGGACCCTGAACTCATGAATTAGGGGCCCACAAGTCAGAGGCTCACCGTGGTCGGCTGACCTGACCACAGAAGCTCCTTGAAGTGGAACAGTAAAGCTCAGGTGAGGAGGGGGACTGAGTGCACATCTGCAGGGAGCATTCACAGAGAAATGGATAAAGTCGAGGATTTACATAGGTTCAAAGACACCATTGACTTTTGTGTGAGATGTTCACTCAACTGTAATGATGCCAGACCACAGATTTTATTTCTGATGGCACAGAAAACAAAAATAAAAGGAGCTCAGACTGAGGAGGGGAGCATTTAAGTGAATGGGCAGCATCCATTAAGAGCAAACAAAAGCGGGTGCCTTTCTGTTGGTGCTGATGTTCTGTTGCAGGCCATCCTGCCTTTGTGGCCCAAGGAAGAGAGGGCAGTCCCCGCTTTGTCACGTTCACACCCTCTGCCGATAGAGCACCTCTCACTGCTGGTCATGGATGTTAAAAAGCCCTGCAGCTGTATGGACACAAATGGAGGTGATGGAGGGGAAACACACACAAAAAGAGAGTGATGTACAGTGTAAAAGATGGATTTAAGGCAAGGGTGGAGACAGAAAAAAACCACAAAACATCCTTGATTTCCAACTGATATTCACATGAAGGAATAAAGAAAATAGTTGGAATAAAATACAGAAATGAGAAAATGTTATATCTAAAGAACCTGGAAACTGTTGAGGAAAAGGTTTTTGCAGAAAAGACAGGGAAATTAATAATGAGGATAAAGCCACAAATCACATGTTGGATTGTCCAAATTCAGTGTGCTAGTTTATGAGGCCCCAGAGACTTGTGAGGCTGAGAGGAGACTGGTGGAAGTGAGAGGGGGCTGGAGGAGAGGAGAGAGGGAACGAATGGGGTTATATGTGGCACCTCTATTGTTAATTAGGGCCCAGCACCAGCAGGGAGGTTAGTTGGTGTCGTTATACATATTCTACGTATTTGTTGTGACTTAAATACTAAAATGTATTCTTTGAAGATGTTGGACACAAGGACGATAACAGAGAACAAGAGGAAAACTGGAGATGACAAGCACAAAATTAGATGTAAAACATTGAATGATATTAAGACACACACACACAGAGCACATCATTCCTCAAACACACAACACACCCTAATGGAACCGTGACTGACCACGTTCCAGCTCTATTCACTTAATGGACAATAGTGTGCTGAGGCTGCAAAACCCCAGTTGAATGTGTTTCTGGTTTTGTGTTTGTGTGTGTGTGTAGGAAAACATAGGCCTGTGTCCGATGCACAGATTGGGATTTTCCCAGGTGAACTACGCCATACGTTGCATCTCCAAGCTCATTACAGACCATTCTGAGCCATTAGAAAGCATTCAGCAGGGTGTGCATTCCCCCAGACTCCGGTGTCAGGGCACCAAGCCATGCCTGAAGGCCCCAGGGTGGGGACCTATGCTAAACAGACTGAGGGAACACACCAGAAGGAACTGATCCTTTTTTCCTCACTGAACACTGGTTGCTGTAGATGGTTTGAAACGGTGGGAGGGATGTGTGTATCTGTGTGTGTACCAGCTTGTTGAGTTCCCTTACTCGAGGAATTCAAAATGTCAAGGAACCCAAGACAGGGTTTCAGAAACAATATATAATATAATTTTTAAGAATTTAAAACACAAGAATTATTTTGTACAAATATATTTTCTCTAAATGTGGATAAATAGAAGGTGACATAACTCTGTGATGATAAAACAAGCAAACAACAGTCCCCCTTGTGGACAGCAGCCAAATCTTCAAGCGTCAACCATCCATTGATTCAGCTGAATATAGAGTTGGACCACAGAGCAGTGCAATGCCTTTCAGTGCCGAGCGTTGCTAGGCAGAGTGCACCAGTCCATAGTTTGTGTGCGTATGTGTGTGTGTGTGTGTGTGTATGTATCTCTGATGTGTGTATGTGTGTGAAGGAGAATGAGCTCAGTGGAGAGACAAGGGTGCAGAATCCACCACTGATGGTTATAAATGAGAGTCATGTCAGCAAAAGGGACCCCAGGCCATCTGTGATACTCAGATGATCTCATAGTGCTCACACACGCGCGCGCACACACACACACACACCCACTCACACATGAAAGCTATTCTCTTGGGAAATATGTTGCAACATATGCACAAGTTTTCCCACTCTATTACAGATACAACAGTAAATCTAACAACCTATTTTATCTAAATTTAGGTCCGAGAGTAAAGATTACAATCATTCTGATGTCTGTATATCTAAAAATTGGATATTGGATACTACAGCAGTTCAGAGCTCAGGTCTGAGAAGAGACTGCAAAGGAAAGTGGAAAGAAGCAGGGCAGGCTTTAGCAGCGTTTTACTGATAACACGCTCAAATTTACTGCTGAATAAGATGTTCTGTAGGATATAGAGGAGAGGCCCAAACTTTTTCTAGGTCTCCCAAAAAACATGATCTATGTTTTGCTTGAGTCAATTAATCAGACGGCGTGCCACCCTGTTCCCCCTGGTAAGGAGAGCAGGAATAGGCAGAGCCTCTTCTCACGGCGAGGGCTCGAGGAAGGAGAGTCAAATATTTATAGAGCAGTGCACCAGGATTCATTTCTCTCTCATGACATTCAACAACTCCTGCTTCAGCGTAGAGCACTTTGGCAACCTTCTCCAGGTAGATAAATAGCTGAGTGCCTGATCAGATTGGAATTTATTTTGGCTTTTTCTGGGAGTCAAATATAAACATATGAAACGCAAACCCACAAAGGAGAGCGAACTGTGAATCATACCCAGAGGAGAGAAATTAAAAGTCAAAGTGACCTTTTGGGGGAGTCACCGGCCAGAGGAGGAATGTTGCCATTTCCACCAAACTACAGTAGGGTGGTAAAAAAAAAAAAAAAAGGAAAGGCAGTTGCTGGGGTAACTCGTGACGGTATGTTTTGGTGCAGGCCGAGACAAAGCCACGCGTGACAGGTTCGCCGTCCCCCTACAGCTGTGACCTGTCTCCCACCCTGGAGAGGAAAAAGGATAGCAGAAAAGGGAGAGGAGTTGGACTGAAAGAAGGAAAGAAGCCACTTATAGATTAATGAAAGTGAAGGAGAAGACAGACAGAGGACTGGATTGAGACAATGGCACAAAAAAAACAAAGATGACGTCAAACAAAGCAAGAGAAGTCATTTTCAGGAAGGCATATGTCTGGAGCAATACATTTCCCCGCCAGCTCAGTCCGTCCTGCCCACTGCTACTTCTACTCCTCCCAGCAATGAAGAAACAAAGAACTCATAAAATAGCACAAAGTTGTAAAAGAACAAAGACATATAAAAGAGTGGCTTTACACAAAAACTGCTGTAACAGTGAGGGGTCAAAGTGACAGGGGCCCGAACTCTTGACCTCCCCAATGACTGAGAGCGGCCTCCCCGCTAAAACAATACGTTCATCATCTCCAGCTCTCAGCGTGTCCGTCTTTTAAAAACTTCATCAATAATCATGTCTTCCCATCCTCCCTCCTTCTGCTCCTTTCGCAGACCTCCTCCATCGCCGAGCCTCTCCAGCTCAACTCGAGTGGGGTTGCCTCTCCCTCCAACAAAAGGCATCTTCCCCTCGTCCTCCTGCAAGGAGACAGAGGGATGAGGAGACAGAGGGGTATCAGCTCATCCCTTTAATCCAGGGTAGACAGAGACACTCTTCAGTGAAGAGGTGCGAAATCCACTGATCTGGGGGCTTAAAATGCAAACTCCACAAAAGACCTGTGGCCGTGTGTGGAGTCATCGCAGCAGGCCGGGACACCAATCCCTGCCTGTGCATTGTGGAGCACACACTAGATACTCCGTGCACTTCATAGCTGCAAACCACAAAGCATCTGATTTCAAAGAGTTGATGCACTTTAAGAAATGCACACGTACATGGTTTAGCCTTTATACACAGACACACAAATATTAATATATATTGACATTAGGGATATAGTGAGATGGTTGAAATCAATATCACAATATCATATCAAACATATTTCCAATTTTGTTACATATGAGTACAGCCCAAATGATGTATTGGTTTATTGGTTTACAGGATATTGGTTGGCCAATATGAGCCTTTCACAGAAGTCTTGCTAACAAGGTTTATCTTTCCTCATGTATGATTATATCAACATTTTTATTTCACAGCAAAGATGCGCTTTTATGTTACGTAAATTAAAGATATGCCTAGAATTAATGAAAAGTTCTGTATATTTGGTTTTATTTGTGTTTTCTTTTCATTTATAGTTATTCATCATTAAGGTTGTGGTTTGTTTAGGTCATGGGCAACAACATCTTGGAATCATTGCCACATATTTTTAAATACATATCTTTCAGTCAAATGATATATTCCCAAATCCAAATTTGTCTCATAGGGTTTAACAATCTGTATAAGGTACAACAACCTCTGTCCTTGACCTTCGACAAAGCTGATGGAAAACCTTCAAAAACATGTGCCGATATATCCAGATCAACTTTTTGCTCTTATCTTAAATCAGCATCAGCCCCTGTAGTCTCACCCAAGCTTGATTCACCTATTCTCATTTTTGTCCTTTTATTTACAAAAAACACAAATCATTGTCATATTGTTTCCATCAAAACACAGCGATTTTTCTTTATTCGTAGAGTTAAGAGAGAAATTTCTGAATGTATTTGTGGTCTGTAAGCTTTTCTGTTTTTCTTTTAGTTTTGTTTGGATTTGTACAAAAGACCTGGTTCAGTCCAAACAACACAATTTCATTTTCACCGTACAAATATCATGTGCAGTTTTTGCAAACCAGTCGCATATGTGTATCAGTATGAGCATGCGTATCACTATGTGCGTGTGTGCCATTGTGTTTCCATGTGTGTGCGTCTAAGGCGGTGAGTGTGTGCCCGCATTCAACTTCTCCCTGCAGCTAATGAGTGGCGGCCCACCTCTCCAGCAGGCCTGGCAGTCCTTGGCTATGGGGCTGGAGCTGGCTGTTTTCTCATGGTAATCACACACTTTGTCCCGGGGTGGATAATCCTGCACCGGCTTTGTCTGGGCCCCAGAGGAGAGCCCCACAAGGTCGACCCCGCTTCACAGAGAGCCACAAAGACCCGAATGCGGTAGCAGCACCCCACTCCAGGCCTGCGCTCCTCAACACGCACCCGGACACACAGACACACACAAAATTGCATGCTTGCACACAAACGCACGCACACTCACTGGCACACACTCATTAGTTATTCTCAATTTCAACAGTGAGGCCTGGAGTCATTAAAATTGGACTGCATTCATTCTTATGCACCTACTGTATGTGCAGCACTACAATTGATTGCATTTACAACTGTTTGGAAAGAAAGGTTAATTATGGTATTGCAATATAACTATATAAAATCTCAGTATCTACAGTTACGCAGTGTATAGGTCATATGTGCAGGGAGCCTATCCTGTTTCCTTTAATAATAACAATTTAAAGTATGAAAAAATCTGAACATTCACATTCAATGTTACTACGACACCCACTTTCATCAAAACTATTTTTTGCAGCCCTGAGCTCTGCCCGTCATTTCCACTCTTTTCCCTGATGTGTGTATAAATAGTTTTGTATTGCTGGAGGGCGAGTAATGTGCTCAGGGCTTGTCGTGCCATCAGGGAGGAGCAGCTCAGTGAGAATATCTGGAGGGGCCGAAGTAAAAGACGTGTGGAAGACAGGCTACCACAGGTCTGTCTAACGCTTCATCTACTCCCACGTCTTTAATGAGCATGCCTGGGAGGAACGACACTAACGGCCGCTAAACCACCGCCTTGTTGATCTCTTGAAGCGTTGGAGCAGCCAAATGCACACGGAGCTGAACAGCAACTGGAATGTCTTAGACTCAAGCCTTTGCTTAATGACTCAATACAATATTAGCCTGCGAGCCATTTGCTTTTGTGATAAAGTTTTAAGGTCTTTCGTCCTTTAAAATCCCACGGTTAGAATAACTCTGAAATCGATGCTCAGCAAAGCCAAGTGGTCTTTTCTGCAACTGCAACTTGAATTAGTCAACATCTTTGGAGCAGCAGCCTGAGGAGGTGCATGAGAATCTGCAGACCGGATATTTTGAATCTCCGCGATTCCTTGATAATCAGCCTCTGGTGTTCAAATGTTTAATGTAGGGGAAATATCAGGGATGAGCCCAGATCTGAGGACTGTTTGAAGGAATGAATGTGTCTCACTGGGTCATTAGCCAGGGGGAGGGGGGGTGGAGCACTGTGGGCCAGTGTGAAGAGGCAAAGAGAGGGTTTGTAATCCTCTATGGCCAATGGGACACAGCCAAATGTCTGTCTAAGGACACACTAGGACATTTTTGTTCCACCAACAAGTGAGACACCCACACATGCACACACACGCACAGCCACACATACATACATAAACACACACAGACACACACACAACTCAAGAAATCCCACTGCTTCCAGTCTAGTAATCCTCATTGGGTATTCCGACTGAGTTTTGCTGTGGACACCAAGTTGACAGACAGAGTTAGAGAGCAAAAGAGAAACAGAGGGAGGGAGGAAAGAGAGAGGAAAACAGACAAAAAAAACTGCCCCCCCCCCTCCTCCACTCTCCCAGCCGTCATTGGTTGATGGCACAGGGTCTTTTCTTTCCTTTTTGCTAATTGGCCACCCAGGCATTGACTCTGGCGTGAGTTCTACCCCAAAACACGTGCATGTCTCTCGGCTCCAGGGAACATCAGCTGTAATTCTGAATGTAGTTGTAACTGCAAATATCCAAACAGTGTTTTGACTTTGTCACTGCAGCCAGCTAACAGAATTGTTAGCAAAAGTAGACTCTCAGCTATCGGTCATGTTGAACGTAAGTTATGTAACATGAGTGGGCTTATTTTCCTGTGCTGAACATCCTTTTCCAAAAAAAACGACTGAAATTCGATGGAATCTTAGAATATATTACCCTAATCCCAGCCCCCACCTTGTCCCTTAGAACCAGGCATTGCCCCAGAATTATTTAGGGAGCGATGGACAACAGATCATCTCATTATTTCATTAACTTATTAGGAGCGGCGGAATTCGGCCACATATTCCACTGATGCCACCCATGCCTTGGGGGTGTCGAATGCAGGGGTCGGTGGTAATTTCTTTAAGAAAACTAAAGGAAGAAAGAAGAAGGGGGTGAAAGAAGGACAGGAGAAAAAAGGTAATTTGATTGTCTGGAGGCTCCATATGGTTCTATGGCTTTTTGGTTCACCCTGACTGGCTGCAAGCAGACTGAGGCCTTTCAATGTTTCAAAATGATGACAAACTTCCCTATCCCCCCTTCATCCTACTTCTCAATACCCCCCAACTCTCCTTCCAAAAAAAAACTCAAAACACCCTGAATCTGGTTAGGGGGAATAATAGAAGAAGCAAACAATAAGGGGGTATGGGGGGTGTCGGAGAAAAAGAAGGAGGGGGGTGTCAAGTGACCCGCAGAAAACACTATCAAACAAGACTGGAGCTCTAAGGGGTTGACAATGGAGTGGCCTGCTCTTTTCTGTGCTACGCCACTGGTGGGGCAAGATAAGGGAATTCCTCAATACAGCAAAAAGGGGAAGAAAGGGGAGCACTGCTTTGCTTTTGAGAGATTCAGACCTCAAATCCAAACACTCCCCCTTAGATTATCGCTTGTGTGTTTTAAAGGATGGCTGAAATAAAGCAGCACTTTGTTGGACAAGTTAGCCTTGTTGGTGTTGATCTGCGCCGGCCATTGTGAGAGGTTAGTTTTATGCAGTTCTGTGCAGATGACTGGGAGATTAGCGAAAAGGCCTTGACTACACAGGGCCTTTAAAGTTCTGATACCGAGATCTATCACAGTATTTCAAAAGGTAACACAATGGCACTAACTACTGCAGCTGTCTGAATTTATTGAGCCTTAAAACGCTATAGAATAAACAGCGGATTTAGCTCTTAGCCCATATTCCTTATCAAGCCGTCTTTGGTGCACTCTGTTTGACTTATGTGCTTCATGCCAGAGAGTCTCCTGTGTTTGAGAACCAATGCTAATGTTATAGACTGACTGATTTGAATGTCAAATAGTGGGCAAAATAGTTGAGTCAGCCCTGGGCCATGTGAAGGGAAAACTTGTGAAGTTGCGGAAAAAGGCAATGTGTCAGAACGTTTAGATTTACACCGACGCATCGTCAAAACACTCCACATGTGGCCCTGGGCCACGTTAACAGCGGGGCTGCTCCACGTTAAACAAGGTGAAACATTTCACTGCCCGAGCGTGCCAACTAACAGTCTCACACACACGCACAGCAGCACATGACCAGTGAGGGTCTACTGTCTCATCATCATAAACAGAAGGGTGGACAAGACATATCTAGTGCAGTACAGGGGTGCTTCACTCTGCTAGTGGTGGACCTGGACCTGGTACTCACCAACAGACTGAGTGAAAAACGGACTACATAGATGGGTTATTACTCGACTGGTTCGCTGGTTTAGGTGTTTAATTGTGTGGTTGAGTCAAACCAGCTGTTTGGTGGTTTGTTGGATTGCATTAAAGCAACTGAGCGGATTTCCACAAATCAGGAAAGAGCCTATTAAGATTTTGGTGCAAATCCAGATTTGGTGGTGTGGATGCAACATTTTCACCATTTTCCCAGAGATTATGGACCTTAAAGACAAAAGTCAGACAAATTTAATGAATTTAAGGGGACAGCTGGTTGGTTGTATGTATGTGGGATGAAATGATTCAATTCAACTTAACATACTGATTGGATGGACAGATGGACATATAGAGGACACATGTTGGAGATAATAAATGAATGATGCTTTTCTGAAAGGTCATCTGTCAGTCTCTCTCAAACATGAAGCTTGAATAGCGATGCATGTAAAAGAGAGGAAGAGGGCAAAGAAAGGAGCAAAGTGAGAAATTATCAGAAGAAAAATCTCTAAAGAGATGTTTTCAGCCTCCTCTCATTTTTCATCACTCAGCAGCATCTCTTCTGTCTGCTACAAAAGAAGAATGTAGAAACTCATCCTGTCCTATCGCTCTACAGATACAGACGCTGATAAGCAACAAGATAAGAATTCCACAATTTCTTCTGTATTTCAAGTTATTCGCAATGACAATATATCCAGTGTGATTTGATGTTTTGTGCAGCTCTGGTGGAAAACAAAATGGCATGAGACAGAAAAAGAGAGAGAGAGAGAGAGCGACAGAGAGAGAGAAAAAAAAAAGATTTGACCGTTAAGACATTGCTCTCTGAATAAAAAAAAAAAACCAAGCCCAATGCTTATCTCAACATTTGGGGGGAAGGAGCTTTACTTTAGTGCAGAGCTGCTCAAATATGCGTTATTTGCACAGCGTACAACTTCGCAGTCACTGCGGATTAGGCAAACAATACAGCTCCCCCATACTACCCCCTCCGCCAAAAAAAAAACCCTCCACCCAAATTAGTCTTTCTTTGGCCAGTTATAAAGACCTGGGTATGAATGAGGCTTTCTGTTAGTCCAGGGAAGATAACACACACTCACTCACAGTGAGGGGGAACCAGCGCTGTGTATTCCAGCCTTCCTCTGCATCTGATTGGTGAGAAATGGTTTATCTTGACTGACGGGATTGGCCAATCGGCATTAATGATGTGTATCTGTGTGTGCACTGAACAGGCATGTGTCCTTGTGCATGCATGTTTGCAGCAAGCAGGGAAAGCCTTTAAAGCGCAGAGATTTTGGTCATTATACCAAGACAACCTGCCCGACTTGAACGAGGCTCGCAGAAAAGGTTTGAGCCAAGCCACACACAAATAACACACACACACACACACACCAATTTACCAAGCCAAAATCACCTAACTTGCATTGCATCAACCAAAATACCACTCATCAGAGAGCCACTTTTCATCGAGCAATGTCCATCAGAGAAAAAGCCTGTGCGAGTGTACACAAAGCTGTGCACATGCACGGGTGAACTGTGGTGCCCAACATTGCTGGTTTGATTTATGGAGTTCAGACTTTATCAGCCATATGAGGTTGCAGAGACGCCTGGAGCAAATTTCTCAAAGTCAAATAAATTGTAACGTGCCCTCCTCAAATCACTAAGTAGAAGAATAACATGACTATTATGTAATACTTCATCTTGTCTGAACGGAGTCATAAGAGACGACTTTCAAATCTCTAATATGTCAGCCAGAGAGGAGTAAAACACATATTTGAGCCAATGACTGACACATACTGTATTCTGATGACCTGATCTGCATCACTGACTGTTGCTGTTTTTAGAACAACAACAGATGAAATGTGTGTGATAGATGACTGCCCCCATCAACCAGGCAGACAGGTATGAGGCACAGCTGCTGCCAGGTTCCAAAGTAAATATAATGCACATTAATTCCACTAGTTGGATGCTGGGGGTAGAGAGTACACACATGCGTGTGCATGTCTGAAAGAGAGAGAGAGTGTGAGTGCAAGGTAACACAGCGACACCAAGAATGTTTAATTAAAGTCTGGAACAGGCTGTGGGTGCTTGTACTCTAAATGGCCCTCCAGCTGAAAGGAAGGATTAACACAGAGAGCGGACAGGCCTGCAGCTACAGCACGCTCATTACTGCAGAATGGAAAGATAAGTCAGAGAAAAGAGAAGGGGAGAAAGGGAGGGAGACAGTAGGCGAGAGAGACAGGATGAGAAGGAGTAGACGGACAGTTGAAATGTAAAACAGAGACATGGTGGTGCTTATGTGCAAACCTAGAGAATGTAAGTGGAGAACGTGGATAACAGTCAGTGCCTCAGGGA
This sequence comes from Paralichthys olivaceus, assembly GCF_024713975.1. Lineage (NCBI taxonomy): Eukaryota > Metazoa > Chordata > Actinopteri > Pleuronectiformes > Paralichthyidae > Paralichthys > Paralichthys olivaceus. The sequence continues at coordinate 8,240,148 of NC_091099.1, read as the reverse complement.
GATAAGTGCTGAGATAAGTTGGAAATTTTCATATTTTAGTACTCACTGCACATTTACTCTTCCCTTATATGTGCAAAGATCTTCACCACATCATCTTTGAGTCTTCATTTTTTAGTTTTCACCATATTTTCCATTTTTAACAAGGAACCTAACCCCTAAACTTAATTGGAAGATGAAAAAGGGCAAATTGAAAAATAAGTACCCCCACCACCCTCCCATAGCAGTTCTTTTGTGAGATATGTTTTCTTGCCGCCACCATCAAAAACCCAACATATATCTCGATCATTTTCTCTCTCCGGTCTGAAGTAATACGACAAATGTGACGATGACAAACATCGACCAAATAATTGTTCTAATGCACAGTATCACTGCTGACTTTGATGAGGCCATGCATGGTACTGCCAGAAGATGAGGATTTGTTTGAGCAAAATGTTGAGTCTAAAATAAGCTGCAAGTAGCATCACCGTCACCACAACCACCTGACATCAGACACCTTAGGAAACAGTTCTAGCAATTGTTTTGGAGGTAACTGAGATATTTATGGTCAGGGCAAGGAGTGTTGTAAAAAAAAGAATTCCCTTCAATAGGAAAAGGTCCCCCACCTTCACATCAAGGTAATATTAATTTAAATGGCCCATAGTTGAGACTCAGTTGGAGCCAAAAAAAGAGTTTCCTCTCCTATTAAACCACTAAGTCTTGGGAACAGGCTCTGAAAAGGAAATGACATTAAGATGATAGCAGAAACAGACGGTACTCCAAAAGTGAGCAGAGAAACAATAAGGGACAAAAAAAAAGACATTGACATTAGAGAACATTGGCTCTGGTGTGGCGGGTGCTACAAAGGATTATTGCTCTTCAGCTCAGACATGCAGACAGGGTCACTCCAGGGCATCTGAACGACTGGGCAGAGCGGGATTCGACCCCTTGAGCCCCAACCATGTCTGCAGTATAGCCCCAGCTAATCTGACTGTGGTCACTGTCAACAGCTCCCACACTGGACTTGCAGGGAGCAGTTTGCTCAACCTGCAGGCTCCACCCTCAGACGTCCTGTTGACCTGGCTGCTCCAGCTGACAAGCAAATACATACGTTTACACTCTCACCCAGAGAACACCACTTCATTTAGCTGCCTGAAACACTGCGGTGGGAGCAGTTTGCAACACAAACACAAACACACATGTACTTGTGGTTTGGTCAACTAGGTCGGGTATTGTTCTAAGACATTGCAAACACGTAATGTACGTACACACCGATGAATGTGACTGTTACACAAACATCATCCCTGTTAAGTGACTAATTTAGTAATTGGAATGTAACGACAGTAAGTATGTGAGAGTATGTTTAAGTGAGATCAACATTCCTGTGCAGAGCAAAGTGCAATGTCAACAAGGCAGGGATAATTTGATTAAGAGGCTGCTCTGCTGTTTTTGCACTCAGACAAGTAAAAGACATAAAGCTCCATTCTGAAGTTAATTATCTTCCTACAATAATGGAAGTCATTTAAATGACTTATGCCAGTAGACCAGTAGCTTATATTTAGTATCATGTGACAGATGAGATGAAATTAGACAATGTGACATTACATAGAAATAAGGAACATATGAAGTTTTAGATATATGTTATATAAATTCTGTATAAAAGAAAATGTGATAAAATCTACTTTTTTCTCTCAGTGTATCGAGGCTCTAAATGCTCTTCATCAATAAAGTTTCTCTTCCTCTGTTCAGTGACTTTGAGAAGCAGCGTAGCATCAAGCATCCACAGCCACCTTTATCCATATGAACCTGTTATTCATATGCTTACACATAACTTCGTATTTTTAAATCCCTCCTGTGATTGTTCCCATCTGCTAGGATGTGACTGAAAGCTTGCAAGTGGAAACCAACTGTTGTCAAAGTCAAGAGTAAACTTTTATACTGCTTGTGATTTCAAGCCCAGAAATCCAGGGAAAAGAAGACAATGAGCTCTTAGATTACTCTTGCCTGGATCTTATATCCACAAAATTATTATCATAAAGTTACAGAGAACATATTTTTAACTTTAACCAAAATTTCAGATGTACACTCAGATATTAAAAAGATTAGCTTTTTTTGTGATTTGAGTGAAGGAACCGTTTAAATGATTATAGATTGTCTTCATGGTTTAAAGAACTAAAAATAGACTGAGTATCATACCAATGACAGGCCTTAGTGAATGGTGGATGTAATCTAGTTCAAGGACAAATAAGTACAGATGTATAAAAACTACAGGAAATTAGAAGCAGGGGCCATGTTAAAGCAGCAGTTTATGGCCAGACAATTAATATTGACCTCTATTCAACGGACACAAACGGGCAGAAAGAAAAGTCTGATCGGCACGTCTCTTCCCAATCACTCCTGCTCTGTGATAGCTGTGAAGGTGAAGACCTGTCTGGGAAGCTCCTTATCTCTATTTATCTAGGTGCACATCAGCATCTGAATCATACAGCTGATAGTGAGTGTATATCAGTGTGACAGCCCAGCGGGTCGGTGTGGAGGAGCAGACTAATTGCCAATGAACTAGTGCTCAAGTTCAAGAGGAAAAACCAATTGGGTGGAAAGAAAATGCAGCAGTTTTTTAACATGAACAATTTGCAGAGCAGAAAAAATAGTACCATTCATGAATTAAAGCCTGTGCATGTGTGTGCATGTGGTTATTTGCATGTACCTAAGCCTTTACGTGTGTGTGTGTGTGTGTGTGTGTGGATCAGTGTGTGTGTGTGTGTGTGTGTGTGTGAGTGTGGATCAGTGTGTGTGTGTGTGTGTTTGTCTTGGAGTTGACTGTGGGATTTTGATCCAAATGAGTGGAGTGTTGGTGCATTAATGAGTAACACACAACCCTCATCTCCAACAATAACCCTCACACACACACACACACACACACACACACACACAGCACCATCACCACCACCACCACCACCCGACACCTCCTCCCTGTCCGCTGACATTTCAAGGCTGTGTTGGGAGCCAGAGGAGGAACTTCTTCATTTGGAGTGTGAGACAATGTGGCAGGCCGGTTGGCTTTGTGCTCCTGACATCCCGCCGAGGCACAATATGGCCCCGTCAGGGATCAGTGGGAATACACAATGCCCATTACCCACAGGGCCGTGCGGAGGGCCTCAGGGGCAGGGTTGGGATGGGCCAGTTTCCAGACTGTGGTGTGTCTCGGGCCACACTGAAAGAGAGATGGACGGAGGAGAGAAGATCAGAGAGGAGATAGAGAGACAGAAGATTAAAGATAAAAGAGAGGGGGGAAAAGATGAGAGGGGAAGAAAATGGCATGCCAAAATAAAAGTTGGGAGAAAAGAGGAGGAGTAGGAGCTGAGGGTTATGAGAAATAGTACAGGGCATATAGCGTGGTGGCATTAGAGCAAATGCAAGGATGATACAAAAGAGGGGGTATTGAAAAGAGAATAAACAGGGAGCAGGTCTAGTGCCAGAGATGGGGTGCAATGAAAGAGAGAAGACACTGGGGGTGCATCTCCCTGGGGACATAGAGATGTAGTGGTGGGGGTGAAGGGTTTTATCTTGGAGCTGAACTTGGTTGCTTGATCACACCCAGTATAATGGCAGCCTTGAACAAACAGGCCAGGGAAGCGATGCAGTTTCACCTTCGTGCTGCCGCTTTGACCCCAGGGCTCTTTAAGGGGGACGCAGTGGGTGGACAGGAGCACACTGGGGGTGGACGTCAGGGGCCAGAGGACCAGAGGTGATGACCGGGGGGCCACAAAGGGGCATCGAGCAGGACACAGAGGAAGATACAGAGGGTGGACGTGGTTCAATGAGTCAGCTGAACTTAACCATCAGTCTCCCACGAAAATCTACCCCTCTGTCACTTTCTGTCCACCTTTCAGAAAACGCTAAACCAGTTAGCAGGACAAACAATCTGCGGTGCGGAGACCCTACCTTGAAACAAGCAGGGCGGGTGGGAAAGTGTTGAAAAGGGAGAAACCATGACCTCTGTGTTGAAACATTAGATTATCCCAAAGTCAACCAGCCCCCATTCACGTGTTACCTGTAAATTTCCCTTTAATTTGAGATGAAAGACCGCGGGGCACACATGATCTGAGCCGTTGCCGCTGTAGCTCCGAACCAAACGTTTGCTCTCACCTCAGTTAGGGGTCAGTACAAGTCTGATTAAATGGGTCAGTGCTCACCTATTTTCAGCCCTTTGCTGACAGGGAGATGCATTAGTAATCTGGGAGCACTTCCCTGGAAAGAAGGGGAAAAGATAGAACTGCTGTGCCTGTGGGTTTGCTTGTGCCCCAGGAAGTTTCACAAAAAAAACAACCTCCCAACGGAACATCTTTCCTGTGATAGAGGTCCTTTTATCTATATATGGCCTGCTGTGGCAGAAATTAAGTGAAACTCACTGTGGTTTGTATTTCTTCAGAAATATCCTACACTCATTTGGGGCTGTGCACAGAATTCATCTTTGCCCCCCTTATTGTCATAGCAGCCAGCTAAAAATTGCCAGATGACATCTTTCTATCGGTGCCTCACTTTTATTGTCTCCCAGTCTGTTTCTGCAAATGCATACCACTTCCCCCACGTTTCACTCAAACATATGCAAGTGCCACTATTCTCATCTAGTTTGGATTAATAACAGAGAGATCTGGTTGAGGCAGGTTTAGGGATGGAGGTGGCCATGTACACATAACAATCATAATCATAATAAACAATAACAATAGATAAGACACAAAGAGGAATAAAAGGAGGAAGACCCCAACGATAAAAACTATAAATAATAACAACACAGATAAGACATGTTGGCAATCAAGCATTGTGCTGTAGTTAATAAAAGGCACTTTTAAAAATATGTGTTTTAAGAAGTGATGTAAAGGATGTCACTGATTGTTCAAGTGTGAGATCCTCGGTTGGTTCCAGAGCTGAGGGGCCCTGACCTCAAAAGCCTCATCACTTTTAGTCTTGATGTCCGGTACTGTTGTGCTGTTCTGTGCAATCAAGAGCAACATGGAGCTCAGGACAAAATGTATATCAGCGCACACAGTGTTCACCCGAAACAACAAGCAGGCTCTTGTTATGTGTTCCCCTGTGAAATCCCTTCACTAACTTCATCCTCTATCTCACACTCCTATCCACCACAGTTGGGGCTATGTAGGCTCCACCCTGGGTGCTGCCACAGGTTTATTTAGAGCTGGGGGCATGTCCACATTGCACAGCTTGTTCTGAATGGAGACTCACAACATGTGGTTTTCTCCCCGCCTCCGCCAACACTCACCATCTGGCCTGGTCCTCCTCATAGTAGGGAGCGCAACCAGTGCACAGATGTGTGATCAAAATATTCCCATGCTCATGCACATATGGAGACACAATGATTATAACATGAAAATCCAGCCCTTCTTTCCTTTTGCTGTTATGCACTTTCTGTTTTAATGAACATGTGTTTGTTGTGTATAATCCTCACGAGCAGCAAACTATGACACTTTTTTACATTTTGCATAGAAATGTTATTTGTCTTTTTATTGCAGATCCATGCAAGTCCTCTCCGACCTAAGAGTCGACAGACTGTTCTCCAACAGGAGCTGAATGCACATAAGCATGTTGACCTTTTGGGGTCAGAAATCATTGTGTCCTCTCCTTCCAATGTGTGGTCTCTGGTGTATAATTGACATTTAATGAAGGCCTACGTGAGCATGAGGCCATAATGGCACTGGGTAAAAGAATGGAGAGTCGGGGGAGGGGTGAAATAGGGGGAACGGGAAAGAAGTTAGGGAAAATATGTTGTCACCTAATATCAATGTAGTGGAAAACCATAAGTGAGTGAGGAAAAGGGTGTAAAAGAGAGAACTAGGAGAAAACTGGGCATTGTGTGGAGATGGAGAATAAGCGTCACTTTAGGATATATGGGAGCGAGAGACGAGAGGCCGGTAACAGACGTAGAGGATCACGGCCTGTTGTCTGGCTGCCAACCCCATCTGTCTATTTTCACATCACCTCCATCAACCGCAGAGGGCAAGAGGGAGGCGGAGAGAGGAGCTGCATACCCTAATGTGCCACATGTTGACACCATGCTCTGATATGTCATGTTAATAGCATACCACTGCACGAGACGAGGCCAAAAGTGAACCATTTGTATACAACAGAACCTCTGAATAGATGATAATTACATATTTTTTTCTTTGGCATGTCTAAGTACAAGAGCAGAAAACACACATCCTAATATATAATCACAGTGTCACAGTTTGCCTCTTACACAGTCTGCATGAAGACTGGATTAAAGTGGTTCAGTCTCTTGCCAATCAAACAGTCGAGCAGCATCTGAAATAATGAAGACAAGTGTCTTTTCTTCTTCCGTCATCTCATTTGCCTTTGTCCTAAGTCTGTTTTTCGAAGGAGTGGCTGGTATATTTTTTTATTTGTTTTACACCAACTGAAGTTGGCCCACTATCAAAGTCTGCACTTGGGAAAAACCAAGCTGAAGCACAATGGTCCACAAAATGTGAAAGGTAAACAACAGTGTGGCCAGAGCTTCACCACTGTGGTGAGCGACCTAATAATGCAGCAGTCAAAACGTTTTTTTGCCCAAGGTCCAACAACAAACACAACGAAAGGAAAGAAACCGTTTAAATATGATGACAAAATACAAATATATCAGCTCTGTTACTTGTATTCTAGCATCATAGCATCTTTGCTTTAAATGACCAGGTTATGTTCAGCTTCTCCATGCACCACCTTTCAATTAATGTCATCGCAAACCTGTAAAACCCAGTGAAGACATAATTCACAATGTGTCACCTTCCAGAGAAGAGGGTGCTATGACATCTCTTTTTCCGGTAGCTTTCGTTCATAATGGGATATTACGACTCGGCAGATGTTTCTTTTAAGAAAACACTCAGAAATAATGAAAGAATTTTTATAGTCGCACTTTTTCAGTTCCCTGAGAATGCAACCTTGCAGAGTGCAACGCAGGCAAAACATTATTAGAACCTCTGTTTCTCTGGGGTTTAAGAAGAACACAGAAATAAAGAGTGGTGCGTCTGATTCAGTCCTCGGGGAGCAGCTCAGAAATGAATCCTCCTGAACAAACTTCACTTTGCCAAGCAGCACTCACTATCATAGCTCTGGGATCCCTTTGCCAAATGATATATCTCGTCTGTTATTCCCTTCAGGATGTTAGATTAAATTGATGCATGTAATAAGCTACATGTCCTTCTGTCTATGTCTGTCAGGGATTCTTATTTATCTACGTGTGCACAAAGACATATATGCGTCATATATCATAACGGCACAGTGCCATGGTTACACGGATAATGCAAATTTGTGTATAGGTAGCAGAGAATACTGAAACATAAGCCGTTTTTTAGGTATGAACTCCAGAAAATGTCCTGAATCTTAGGTCTAGACATTTGCAGAGTTTTCCATTTCTGTTTGCATATACAGCCCTTCCAGAAAGTTTCAGGAAAATATCATGGCTTTACTGCATGTCTAAAAACAGCTGTAGAGGAAACAGAGAGAGAAATAGCTTTGCATGTCAAGTTCTGTCATCCTTTCCTTCAGTCTACCTGTAACCACATGACTGAAGCGGTTAACGGTCAAAGTGCGTGTGTTTATTTGTGAGCATATGTGTATTATATAAACAGAGTTAGAGGCATCAATCTGTCAACACAAAGGCAAATTATACACACACACAATTCTTGTTCAAACGATCTCAGTTTGTAGTGTGTGTGTGTGTGTGTGCATCTTCATGCTGTCTTGGAGATTGGCATGTGAGAGTTAATGGCCGGATTACCAGGCCCTCAGCTATTTTCGCCAGTATGACAAATCATTAGCTAAACCACACTGAAGAAACTTCCAACAGTTCACCGTGTTCCCCCGTACGGGAGATTACAAAAATATATATAATGAGTTTCTTGTTTTGTGTTCATTGTTGTTTGTGTGAGGCATCTTTACTGTGCATCTACACAAACACAACACAATAACTAAGAACAAAGTTGTGTGGTTGCCTGTCAGTAGCGATCAGGTGTTCACACATGTGGAGATGCAGGGAAGAGCTGGTCCTTTCCCCCTGCAGGTTACCTGTCAGTCACAGCAGGTCACGGCTCAAAGAGGCTGCCCTCCACTCTGCCGAGGAGGGAGAAGTGCTCAGCACTAATAATCCAAACCAGCAGTTACCTCGAACAGCAAACAGCATGTATCAGGAAAACTTTTGATTGAAAAACCATAATCCTTACCAGGTCAGAAGAAGTGAAATTCTATCATTTACTTCTAGTAATGTTCCAATGAAGTTCTTTTGGTCGACTTTGTGTGTCATTACCAAGGACTGATCCAATACCAGTGCATTTAAAATAATAATGACTTATATATAACGTATTTAAACAGCTACTAACTCACTGGAGGTGGTGATTGATATCGTACTTGTGTTGTGACTTTGGAACACCAGTGCCGCGCCTCAAAACTGAAGTCATGCTCGTATGTTCACGCTGCCATTTTACTTGTGAGACTGTCCAATGTGAAATAATGCCAAACTAATAACATTAGTGGTAGGCTTATTCTGGCTAATGCTACTCTGCCAGATATCACCTCTTGTTCCCTTCATCTAAAAACAGTACTTGCCAGGAGCAGCCCACAGCAACTGATGTTCTGGAGCGGTGAAAAAGAAGTGATTTCTGGGAAAAGAAAATTGCAGTTTGTATCCGGGTAAGAGAAAGACGTGTGACGGCATGGGTACAAAGATTTGCATAGTTGCCAATTCCCAGATCAGCAGTATTGAAGGAATTTCCAAAGCTGGGATCTGTATGAGAACATCTATATGTTTAAAGCCAAGTATAATATTTTGCAGTTTTATCAGTATTGTATATAGGTGAGTTTAGTTAGAGCATCAGTTATAGCCACTGTCTGTTACTCTGAGGTTGTCTCTCCCATTTTGCATTTTCAGTTAGAGTTCAAACACGGCCTGAAGCGAAGCAGGGGAAAAAAATGAAAAGGTCAGACATGCAAACAAGACGACACTGTTAGCTGTCATATTTCCACACTGAGGCACGGTTCACCTCTAGAAGGGTTTGGTGGGAAAATAAGGGATCAACTGCCTGCAGTAATCACTTAATTTCCTCGTTACTGCCGTCTCATTTTTCATTCTTCACTCTCTCTTCTATCTTTCACCTTCCTCAGCACAGATCACCTTCTCTTCATTGAGCAGAACATGTGACCGCAACTGTGTTAGCAATACATCAATCAATTAAATGTATTTATATAGCACGGTATCACACTAACAGTTGTCTCAGGGTGCTGCACAAAAGTCCAAGATCTTAAGAAAGACAAAATCCAACTTGTTCCACATATATATGGTGCGGGAGTACAGCTGGTTTTCTTTGCTATAGATAGGTAATTTCATCATATGGTAATCTAGCTGTTACTAAGTCCATCACCTGATGGAGTGAAAAGCAGCAGAGGCCTGAGTCATCTTTTGGTGTCCTGATGACATCGTACAGCTAAGGCCTGTACCAGTTTAATATACAAATACAAATCGTCTTCAAGAAGGACTTTTTTAAATTCATTTTTTAAAAAAAAGGGAGCAAAGGATCTTTAAATATTGATGTTGTTTTCTTCCAGGTTTGTGTGATGTAAATTATCCCTGTGAGTTTCCTATAATCTGGCTGGTTATGGTAACTATTTTTGTGAACTTAAGTCTAGCACCGAAATTCCCATACGAGCATGTAGGTGGTCATACTTCCGACTAGACTTCTCTCAAAACTTTGTTACCTTAAAAGAAATTATTCCTATAATCTTAAACCATCTCTACATTTCACATGCACATTATATACATGATCATTTTACAAACAAATCTATACTTTCATTCTTAGTGTGTTGTGTTGGTACTTAAAGATGAGCTTGCACTCACATATATGCACGGATGTTAGAGGATGAGTGTGTGAGCGGGGTAAGGGTACCCAGCAGCACCGGGGAAGGCCAGCAGCTCTTTCTCGTGCTTGACGGAGCTGTCAGAATGCATTGGCTGGTCTGCTCTCTTTCAGGAGCGCAGGGCATTTATTCTTCCATCGGAGAATGAAAGGATGAGACCTGGGAGATGTCTTCATCCATAAGAATGGACAGAATCAAACAAAAAAAATGTACGGTAGAGTTGTAAACATACAGAATCTGACAGTGCAAGTCAGTGGAGTGAGATGTCGTCTGAGGGCCGGTGAGCCAGTCACACTAATTCACCTCGGTATCAGACGGCTGAACAAAACCTGGCACACAAGATGCAATATTGTACTTTACGCAGCAAATGTAGACAGACTGAATTTCCCAAACAACAGTGACTGACACACATGCTTAAAGAGTCAAATCCACCATCGCTGCGGGCATCTTTCATTCTCTCCCATGTGTTGAGACATGAACAGACCTGTCCCACACAACGTCCTTAACTGCCAACTGATTTCTAAAATATTTCCAGTGTATAGTACTGTATGTATATGTTAAGCAAATACATTATGTTTGTGAGTGAGAGAGAGAGAGATTGTGTGTGTGTGTGTGTGTGTGTGTGTGTGTGTGTGTGTGTGTGTGTGTGTGTGTGTGTGTGTGTGTGTGTGTGTGTGTGTGTGTGTGTGTGTGTGTGTGTGTGTGAGTGTTGTGCTTGAGGGCTGTTTGAGGGTTAAGACCTGCCTTAAGGTTTAGAGGTTTAGAGTAATGGTAGAGGTTAGTTATGAATAGGAGCTAGGGAATGCAGTATATGCCAATTGGTGTCCTCAATAAGATAGAAGTAGGGTTAGGGTGTGTGTGTGTGTGTGTGTGTGTGTGTGTGTGTCTGTCTGTGTGCTGAGCGCATCATATATATTCAATTCACTTTAAGTCCTATATCTGACCTACTAATGCATCATGTAACTGCAAATGAACATATTGACAAAAGGGCACGTTCATAAATCATGTCTCACTACCATCATAATACATTCCTTGAAGTTCAAACATTTTCCATGACTGTGACTTTATAAAACTCATAACTCATGCTGGTGACGGTGAATACTTTTGATTAAATGCCAGCTTCAGAATTTGAAGGAAACGCACTGATCCTAAAGCATTTACTGGTAAAATTATGAAGAGAACTGATAGGAATTTCCCCAGCCCTCCTCAGTCTGAATGTTATGGAACAATAAACTGGAATTGCAAAGAGATTGCCTAAATCTCATTTAGTCACCAGGCTGGGATCACCGTCAGTTACATGTCCAGCAACAATACACCAGTATCTGATTCCTTCATGCTTGATGTAAATATAAACACTGGCAGGGGCTGCCTTTACAGCTCCAGTGTGTGTGTGTGTGTGTGTGTGTGTGTGTGTTTGGAAGCGGCCCACACACACACAGGCTCACAGAGGGATGGAGCGGTTGGCCTACACTTTGACTGTCTGCTGCCAACACCTTGTCTGGTTGTTTACTGTATAGTGAGATAAGCAAAACCCAAAACATGGTGAATGCTCAACATGCTCCAACGCTCACCCTTTTGTCTGAAATGTCAGCCGGCTTCTGCGAGGACAGTCGGTCTTCACCGGAGGAGGAGTGGAGCACATGTTGAACCAACTGCATTGGGATCCATCAAGATTATGTCAGTGGAGCCCTTTGGGTTGATTTTGGGGAGACCGGTGGATATCAAATGTCAAATTATAGATGTGGAGTGCATTATTTTTATCGGCTACAAAATATAGTTCACTTCTATATTATGAAATTAAAATCAGGTTTTACAGATGCAGATGTTTTGTCCATTTGAGAATGTACAATGAAGGATAAAGGCCTTTTATACCATCTTTAAAAGGTTTTTACACTGAGGTCAATTCATTTTAATGGAGCCGCTGCATGTAGATTCACTTGTGTGAGTTTAATTACTTTTGCTGAACTTGAACTAGTGGACCAGCACATGCTAACGATGCTAATTTAGCTTTGAGGGATTGTCTTTAAAGATGCTGGTAGTTGAACTGTGTTTCCTTGGAGCAGAGCCAGGTTAAGTGTTTCCAGTCTTTAGCTACAGGTTACAGACATTAGCTTTTTAATTTAACGAACAGACATGGGAGTATAAATCTTCTCATGTGTCTTTCGATCCGCCAGAACTGTTGTTTCATTAGCTGTGTTTCATCATCCACTTTTATCCAGCCGTGCTCTGGTATGAGCATAAACAGCTCCAGAAAATGTATGTTGCTATCTTAAAAAGCAGTGATGCTATAGCTACCATGCAGATACCTAATGTTAAGGTTTTGTTGAAGGTTACTCACTGTATTTGTGTACAGAGACAAGAATGACAACTTGTGAGACTCCTCCAGTTTTTAAGTTTTCTTCCATATCTAACAAGCTCACTGATCAGTACAATAGTCAGTACATTGATCAGTGTGTCCATTGATACAAAGCAAGCAATTAACTGTTAATTTGGAAAAGTAAATTTCCCAATAGGTAGACGAGTATAAAGCAGGGCTCATGTTCCTTCCCACAGTCTAACTCACACAAGTGGAGACACCACAGGAGCTTGTTCCTGCACACCTCAACATGCTCAGTTCCTGTTGTGGTGAAACTATCCTCTCTCTTGCACAATAACAACTCGATGTCTCTCCCACAGTGACTCTGCCTCTCTTTCACATCTTAAAAGTCCTTCAACGTACCTCAATTTGTTTCCTCTCGCAAATTCCTCTCTGCTTTCGAGCACTTGGAGTAGCAGACCAGAGGCATGTTCATGTATTTGATTGACAGCTCCCATCCTTACTTTGGTCTTCTGTGATTGCTGAAAAGGTTGAGGTTTACTCAGCCCGGCTGTCAGTGAGTCTGGGTCACAAGCCCTTGATAGCTTCTCCACACACAAAGATATTTTGTAGTATATTTCCAATAAAATAAAACTTACAGCATTAAAAACTGTTTTATTTGGCTGTTGTAATGGCCGCTTGGAAATGAAGAGCTTATCTCAACATGAAGGTACAAGAAGTAGGGAAGCTAAGGGCAAATAAATATATGCAACCACTTTCTGACACCCACATGCAAACAAATCCATACTCTCTCACAGATGCAGACCCAATCCTGTGCCCATATCTTTTATTCACTGATCATTCTTTTTAATTTCGCGTTCCTGCATCTCGCCTGGTGTATTTACAGAAAAAGCCATTGGAACCAATTATACAAAGAACTGTCTTCAAACTCATCGTCCACGCAGAGGAATCACAGAAATATTTATCCTGTTTAAAAGTTTAGGAAGGAGAGAATGGGCCTTGGCTCTAAACCCTTTAGTGAGGCAAGGGGAATGAAAACCTCCAGTGTAAAAAGACCTATTAGTCTCAGGACATGGGCATTAGCATGATAGTAGACTTATCCTCGGGGCTGAAGGAGAGGGACGCTGTCTCTGCGCTTTCAGCTCGCTAGAGAAGGGGGGTGCCTATACATACACACACACACAAGCTCTCTGATAGGTAGGGAAATGCAAAGTGGGGCCCTATACAGAGCGTGAGGCACACCAGCAACCCAGTAAATAAGGAGGAGGAGGAGGAGGAGGCAGGGAGGAGAGAGGGCGGGTCGGTGACTGAAGGAGGGCGATGAAGAGAGAGGAGAATTAAACTCACTAACAACAGACCAAGAAGAGGAGAACCATTAAAAGATGTAAGGAGCAATTTGTAAAACTGCAAGTGACAACAAAGCTGTGCGGGCATGAAAAAGGAGTTTATACCTTCCTTTACCTATCTATTTTTTTGTACTTTTTCCTTCTGTTAAACCCGCAGTCCGCAATGATGAGGTAACAGTGGAATGGTCCTGAGCATTTCCACTTTTTCATGCAAGACCAAAAAGAGAAGATATAGGAGAAGATGCGTAAGGAGACAAAAGAGCAGGAGGGGTTCGCCTGTGCAGAAACAAGCTGACAAACACTTTACTCCAAGTTCGGAGAGAAGAAGTCCAACAAGTCAGACATCACCGTTCCAAAACACAAATACAAGGACAATCATGTGTGTGTGTGTGTGTGTGTGTGTGTGTGTGTGTGTGTGTGTGTGTGTTGAGGTGGTGGTGGTGTTAGGGAGGGGGATGGATGAAGGAAGTTTCCTCAGTCTGGGGTCACAGAGGGCAGTTATGTACAAAGCGTGTGTTGATATAGTGTAAAGATGGAGAACGCGCAACCATCTCATGCAGGGAGAGGGCAACAAGTGGAGAGAATGAACCCCATTGTATGTCCATTAGGGAGATGCTGAGCGTGATGGGGTAGTGGTGGTGGTGGCGGCGGCAGTGGGGGGGGGGGGGGGTCGTCTAAAACTAAACAAAACCAGAAGTACATACGAGCATTGAGCTGTGCACTGATGGAACAATCAGTGGGCGAAGGACGGAGGGAGGGAAGGTTACAGCGCAGACACCTCCAGCAGGTCCCTGAAAATATGATAAATGGGCTGTTTAATGTCGCATTCAGAGTTCTGAGACAAGGCAAGACATTGAGGGATTAGACCGCAAGAGTCAATATTAGTGTTGGTGGCATGAGGAAAGCCCTGTCTGGTTAAACAGAGCGGGGAAATAAAGCATTTCCAGCTGATGTCAATGTTTGAACAATGATTCTAATCATTTGCACGGAGATGAGGTTCGCCACGGTTTATCTAATGGATCAGGTGCTGGTGTGGGGCTGATTGAAAAGAGCTGGAGGCTGAATGGACCACTGGGGGTAGGAAGTGTCCAAACCAAAATCTGGAGCACTATCACATTCGGATTAAAGGTGCAAAATGTATTGTTCCTTTTCACAAAATAACCATAAATATCATGAGTGCATTAATTTTTTTATTTTACTGATCAATGCACTTTTCTTTTTTGCAGATTTAGAACTTTGAATTGTTTTAAGCTTCCATCAACCTGTGAACCACCTGCACTGTGATGTGCTATAAAGTTAGTTTTCCAAAACATGATTGAACATTTTGGAAGACAAAGTAAATTGTGGACTTAGGAGAGGACTAAAGAACCTTCCCCTCATCAGCAGCCAACCAACCTTATTACAGTGACAAAGGATGTCAACTAACATTGTTGTATAAACAAGCATTATCAACCAACATAATAACAGTGACACATCTGACAACTGAAGAACAGACAGGATGGACTGATCTGTTGATCAATAAACAGTCATTCAGAAAGTTTACATTGGTTTTTTCAATGTACCGTTAGTCCTGTCCATAGATACTTCTGCCCCACAATGAAACGTTACAACATGAGAGGGGAGAATAGCAATTTCCCCGAAACGCTTGTCACAGCGAATTAATCACATTTTCATTTGCAGTTGGATTAAAATAAGATATTCTGCTTGGTTTGTAAATGCTATCCTGATTATTTTTCCAAACATTACCCCTTCACAGCCAAGCAGTGGGGCTAAGGGCTAAGGAAGGATTTTGCCTCAATGCTCCTGCAAAGTTGAGATAAATGAAGCAAACATAAGCTTATATATATCATCACATATTTATAACAACTACTACTACAATGCAGCTTGGTTTATTGTTGTCAGTTTATACAGAGATGAAATACACAGATTACAACACCTCCCACATCCCCCATAAGGCCAAATGTGTTTATACCTGTTCCATGTGGACACAGTAATAAAAAAAGCCTGTTGTCATAGTCTCCTCTTAGCTGCTTCACACGAGTACTCGCTGTATAGGCTGTGTGGTTATGAACTGATTGTGCTTAATTGTTATCTCCTGTACTATCTACTTAGTGTTGTTGCAAATATCAGGATTGGACAAAATTAGACCTTGATCATTTTTATTTGTACCTGAACGGAAGTCTCAAAAGTGAAGCCAATGCAGAAGTCCCTGAAACCTGTATTCTCTTGATTGACCAGCAGAGGGCAACTCCATTCGTTTCCATGAAGAGATGACCTGAGTCCTCATGTGATTAATAACATTGGTAACACAGAGTTAATGGTGTTAATCACTAGTCACACATCTTCTTCAGCACAGCATGATGTGCATTTTTTAAACTATTGTCCCACTTACCCCACATTGGGGCATGGATACTGTATGATTGACCACCAATAGGTGCAGGTCACAGGTGTAGGCAGGCGTGTCCTCCAAATTGTTTTCAACGTTTCATGCAGTTACAGTCAGATTGGTCACCATGAGGGCAACCAATCTATGGGTATGGTTGAATCTGGACACAACAGAACAGATGGTACTTTATGATCATATTTTACCTAAAAGCTGATCATTTATAAGTTAGCCTTGTAAAGTCATTTCAGTTTTGGCAGCATACATTTTTTTACAGCCGTCAGTTCAACACTAGGAAATGCCAAAGGCAAATCCAACAGAACAGGCGTGACTGAAAAGTTCTAGTTCAGCAGGAGCCCAAGGTTGTAACTGTGATTTCGAAACGACTCCACACTAACTGGAAATACAGTTTCCACCACAGCCTCCGGGTAAAAAAGGCGAAATGGTTGATCAGACACCAAAGGTAACATGCAAATGAAACACGGGGAAGATTTCCCTAAAAATGTGCAAGTGCGTCACTGAGAGTTAATGACTCACATTCATGTCAACAGAGTAACTGCTCTACAAGTGTTTGCATACATGCACCACCGCATACTGGGACCATACAGTTAGGTTGCAGAGTGTGTGTGTGTGTGTGTGTGTGTGTGTGTGTGTGTGTGTGTGTGTGTGTGTGTGTGTGTGTGTGTGTGTGTGTGTGTGTGTGTGTGTGTGTGTGTGTGTGTGTGGAGGTATCCCTATAAGACGGGGAATATGCTTGGCCCGCCTACAGCAGTGATGAATGAATCTGAGGCTTTGTACCACAATGCCCCTCACTGCATTACTGTCACATGGAACAGATGGTGCCTTTCACCGTAGCATCACAAGTACGAGACACACACACACACACACACACACACACACACACACACAGGGGGGACGAGCAGGCTTAATGAATTCTACACCACATGCAGCTCCTGCGCTCAGCTGAAGAATTAATTTACAGATCTGAAGAGTAACCAAACAAAACATTAGATCATGAGTATGAAATGTTAAACAAACCGAAGAGGGGGTAATTGAATGAAGCAGGGAATAAACACAGACCTGTGTTCCGGAAAATTGTTTTGGTTACTTGGGACTTTTGATGCGCCAGCACAGCAACACAAAATCCCAACATGTTTGTGGGGAAACAACAATGTGTGTGTGTGCATAAAGTGAGTGCGTGCACTGATGCCTCAGGGACGCGGCAGGTTAAACACTTTTTTTACGACAAACAGGCAGTGTGGAAAGTTTGAAGCAAGCGGTTTTCTTTCTGATGCATGTAAACAAATTTACCAAACCAAACATCACACTAAAAATGACAAGTTAAAAAGACCATCAAATGCATGGAGACCAGCGGAGAATGAAAATGTCTCCCCCTTTCTCTGCACTTTTCTTTTTATTCTTCTTCTTCATTCAGGCCCAAAGTCCTGAGCCTGGGGATGTGTGTCATATTTGTGAAGGTCCACTGCTTGAGCAACTCTCTGTTACCTCTGGCATTGAACCAAATTTCCCCATCACACCCACCGCTTGATGTCCCTCTCTCTTCCACACAGGTCTCAAATTAACAAGTCTGTGTGCACTCAGCTGCACAGAACTCACATCCCCGGAGCGAACAAATGTGTTGGAGAAATGGAGCGCAAGCCGAGAGGGTTGACCTGTGGGGGGGAGAGGTGTTAGAGAGAGGGCTGAAAGGAGGCAAGATGACTTCTGGTTTGACTGAGTAATGATGGAAGCAAGCACTGGGGCTAGGGTGGTCTACAGCCATGTAACAAATCTATGCAGCCAGTCAAGCCCCCGTAGGCATTTTAGTAGTAGGATATATTTTTCTTAATAATAAATATAGAAATAATAAAGACTTCTCCTTGTGTCTGCACTGTGCATATTGTTCATTTACATCTGGGGTTGTGATATTCCTGAATTCTGTGAAATTGTAACCAAGGCATTACAGTGCACTTGGATATAATCAGCAGTGATAATGATCAGTTTACCCGTGTGTTAAAAACACGTGCACACTGTTGTTGTGACGGCACTTTGCATATTCTTGATTTAAAATGTTTGTGTTATGAATTGTGGCTGCATGGGCGCTGTCCGGTGCTGAATGATGTTCTTGTCATTTCCTTGTGGTCACTTAAAACCATTGAAGTAACTCTGTGGACCCAGGAATTGTTTTCCTCTTGATTTAAAGTTAGGGTTGGTAATCCTGGAAACACTAATGAGGGCAGGCTACATTTTGACAAAATGCAACCGATACATCACACCCCCTCCCATTGTCCCTCTCGTCATAGTTACACCTCCAAAACACATGATCATGCACCGCCTGACAACAGCTCGAAGCCGACTTTTCAGTCACTCGCTCGCCATCTTCTGTCTATCTTCTGTCTGCTTCAGCAATGTATGCCTCCCCAATCACTCTCATGCTCAGAGAGAATCTGGGCAGATGACGTTAATCTTGTAAAATCTAAGCAAAGTGTCCGCCATTGGTGGAGGTATGCATCTTTTTTTTCTTCTCTGTTTTCATCAATCTGCTCAAGATCTTTCTTTCTATTTTCTCACATTTGATGAATCTCAGCATCATGTTTATTATCATTGTTGGCGTCTTCAACTTGTACATCTACTTCCTCTCCTCCCTGTTCCTTCTCTATCTCTCTTTTGTGTCTCACCTGTCCCAAGAAAGCGAAGAAAAGACACAAAAGTGGACAAACACTTGCAGTCTGAGGAGCAAAGTTCACAGGACAACTGCACACTGCTTTAAAGTGACACCTGCCTATGAGAGGGTGCTGTAAACATTATCTTTAACGTAGCATACACACACACACACACATCATGACTTTGCTATCTAACTGAAAATCAGAGCCACTGATACAGGGATTAAGACCACACGCCACACAGTGTCCAGCCTGGGCTCTATCTCTGAATGCAGCGATCCCAGACAACATGGCCCCTGTATTATCTTATTGGTTTAACATTAAGCAAACTGTGGCAGCACACCAGACCACCAGCTATTGGTTCCTCCTTCGCTTTATCATATTTCTATTTACTCTGCTTTACTTCTGCTATCTTGAAGGGAGCCATTAAAGATGCATCTCTCTTGTTTTACAAGAGAACCAGAACAGAACGAGTGTGTGTGTGTGTGTGTGTGTGTGTGTGTGTGTGTGTTTGAGAGGTCAGAAGGAATGGAAGCAGGTGAATAATAAGGAAATTTGTCTTAAGTGATGTAAAGAATGGATTAAACAAATACTCCATTCATACACATGTACTGTAATTACTGTCTTTAATTTTAGTAAACAGGGTAAGTATGAAATAATATATGAACTGAATCATGAGTACAGCAAACTGCACATACACATCAGTGCAACACAATACACCAACACTGCCAGACTGAATGGATGTTTTTTGGGACCATTAGTGGAATAACTGGTCCCAGCAGGCAGCAGATGCACGACAACCTCCCCACTGTGTGACAATAGCTCCCAGTGCACGCCGTCCATCCATCTGTATTTGTCCAATACAGTAAAGAATCCCTGCAGGAGAACCAACTGACAATCCTTTGTTGTCTATTGTGATGAAACTATAACAGGAATGGATCACAAGGAAGACAAGCCGACCTAATTCTCTGATCCCAAACACCGAAAAAGAGAAAGGGCAGGAACAGACTTTGATTGATCGGGGAACAAATGGACCAGAGTGTCCCTCCCTGCATTTCTGCGACTAGCATCTGAATGGCTAACTTCGTTAATTTCCGCGGCCTGCAGCTTAATTCCTGTCACAGTCTGATGGAGTGGCTGTTTTCGGCAGTTGACTCTCGTAGTGACCCGGAGGTTCATACACGCTACTGCTGCTGTAGGTCTTTGCTGTTGTGTAAGATTGTGAGTGAATGTAGACCCCCCCTGAAGAGGTGAAAGCACATCACACATTCCTGTGTCTACAAAGGAGATTACCACTCACCTCAGAGACACTGAACCCCTGAGTCAAACATAAGCACATCTCTGGAGCACTAAGTGACCAGATGCACTGATTTCTCTCTCATCAAGATGTTGATGTTAAATCAAGTCACCAAATTGCACAGGGGTATAGATAGTTGTTCCCTTAATGTATCTTTCCTTCAAGATCCAACATAATGATTTAAAAAATAAGCCTCACAATGTTTGATTGATTTGTTCCAACAATTTTATAGGTTCTTTTTTGGCCCAAATTTCCAAATTCCCAAATTGAGTTTTGAGCAAATCAGTTTGGTGGTTTCTATGTAGTCCTTCTGAAAAACAAACAAAACCCAATGTCCTGAGTGGAGGTAATTGCTCTGTGCATTACAGAGGACAGATGGTTGACCAATGAGTTAAATTAACTTTGGCCATTAGAGGTCTCTCAATCAAAACAAAAGAACTAGTTTGATGAGGTTTTGGAACAGCATGGGATCATGGGAGTCGATGTCACCACTGCCGATGAGAATCTACCCGACACGACTCAGGCACAAATCATGTTCACAGATAAGGTAATATATTCAAGTTTTATTCAATAATCCATTATGAGTTAGCTTTCCTTCCTCATGCACTGTGTGCTCTGATTATTATAGCTAAGATGGGCTTAACCATGGGTGAAATGAACAACAGCCACAGGTTGATGTTCTCGCTGTTTGCCTGCAGGATGTTAAACCCCATGGCTGAACTCTGCCCAGAGAAGAGAAGTGGGAGTGAATGGAAGGTAAAAGAGGGGAAAAGGGTTTCATCTTTTATTGCCCATAAAGTCTCAGGAGTGGAGTCACTCGTGTGCAGTAAAAAACGCTCGACACCTGCTGGGATGTTGACTTAAAATCTTTATCACCAATATCTAATCGCTTGCCTTCTCCCGCCTGATAAATGGTTTCATGTCGGAATTTTCTCCCTCCAACTAAAAGATACGCTGAACACAGGTGTGTGTGTGTGTGGAGCAGATAGAGAGTATATGTGAGGATCAGTGCATTAATCCACCTATGGGTGACATGGTTAATGCTTAATCAGGTGTGTGTGTGTGTGTGTGAGTGTGTGTATGACATCATGAACCTGGACAGGACATGAAGTAGAAAGAGATATGGGGCCAATATGGGTATAGTTACATGTTATTATTTGTGTGTGTGTGTGTAGAGTTGTATGACTGCATCTCATTCTGTGCGAATCCAGGATTTCATTTATTTTAACAAATCTGGAGGTGTATTGAGATTTGTCTGTGCTGAAACTGGCGAACCAAACCTGCACATGATTGTGACTGTCAGTGAGACAGGCTCTTCAAATGATCCATGAGGAAGTAAGAGAAGAGGCAAAAAATGGTCGCCTCGCTTGCCATACCTCTGCTATGGGTAAAAAAAAAACTATCTGGATAACGGTTTGCATTTGCAGATCTGCCACAACAGCAGTGTAGAAAAAAAACCACGTGTTAAACAACAATCCCAGCACACATTAGCATTTTTTTTTCTGATAATGAGCATACAGACTGAGATACAGTTACACATCTCTCCACACACACACACAAATAATATTGTTACAATATTGGCACCTTACATTGTCATCTAATAAACTGTGAACACGGTGGACCTGCAGCCACATGCCACTGAAATTACAGTGAGTGAAAAGAGATTTGCTGTGATGGTTATTATAAGGCACATGATTAAATTGAATGAATGTGATGAGTCACTTTTTTCTTTGTGTTTCTTTCTTTGTAAAAGTTTGCCTCTGACCTGACGAGAGTAAAAGGCAGATTTCACTTTAAATCAAATGCAGTTGAAAGCTGAAGGCCGGCTGACAGTGTCTTTAGATAAATAACAATGATGTGATCTGTTCAGGTGCTCTGTGTGAAGTGAGATTCAAAGATCTCACACACTTCAAAGTGTTGGGATTACACCCTTTGCCTCGTGTTCATCCCAGGAGTCATATGACGAGAGCCGCCCATCCTTTTTCGCTCACAATGACAGCACGGGCCAAAAACTTTTACCGCAGGCATCAAAAGCCAGACGGGGGAGAAAGCTGAGCGCCCTCTGCTTGAATCTAAATATTGACTCTGAGGTCTTTCTCTGAGTCCAGTTTTACTTTACTGCTGTTCACACACGAGAAACAAGGAGATTCAGGATGAAAGTGCTGCACTAAAAGGTGAGCATTACAAAAAGCACAAACAAGACACTGTTGAATCCGTCAGCACTGTTCACCAAAATTAAACCTATTCTTTCACTCACTGGTGAATACACTGCCATAAAAAAGAAACATCAGCTATAGAAGCAATCAGGTTTTGTGTCAGTACCACAGGAGCATGGCTACACTGTGTGGTTCAAAGACTCTAGGATACCCTGAAGGTTCAGAGTGTGTGTGTGTGTGTGTGTGTGTGTGTGTGTGTGTGTGTGTGTGTGTGTGTGTGTGTGTGTGTGTGTGTGTGTGTGTGCGTGCGTGCGTGTGTGTGTGTGTGTGTGTGTGTCAGGTCTGACCACATAAACAGCAACACTGTCAGTAGAACTAAAGTCTTGCCACACCCAGAGGTGAATGTTGGATTGGCCCAAATACAATGTGAACATACATTTGTTGGTTTGTTGGTTGGTTCAGTGGAAGGATGGGACATGGGCCAGGGAGGAATCCAACATGATTCAAGAATCTTGATAGAACATTTAGGGAACTGATATCTATGAGTGTGTGTAGTTTGGTGCAGCTTCATTGATTGCTGGGCCTTGGCCGAGGTATGCGTTCCACTGAGTGTCAAACATTGGAGTTATGGAGAAAAGAATCTGGACAGTAATAGGATCTTCCACAGTCTGATCACACTGCTTCTTCTCGTTACTTATCTTTGAATGCTGATTATGACTGTTCTCCCACTCTGTCATTAAGTCTATTAAAGGCCCACAAAAATATAAATCACTCTCCCTTTCACTAGTCTGGCAGAAATTACAGATTTACAATGTTTGAATGGAATGTCTCTTCATTGGCTTTATAGCATTTTAAAATCGAGCCAGTGCAGCCCAATTACTCTCCCTATACCCCCGTGTGACCCCTCTGAATTTACCGACCGCACCAGATGTGTTGAACTCTGTTATCTGCCATTAAAGGGATTCTATGAAAGAAAGTGAGGCAAAATGTATAAATTATAAGGCAGCCCCGCAACAGAGCAGGTGAGTACACACACACATGTCTTAAAATGGTCAGCAGATAGGAGCTTTCACCGAACAATGGAAGCCGTTCTGAGGCCGAGCCAGAACTGCTACTGCAAGGATTCCCACAGAGGACAGCAGAGGGGGTGCAGACACATATACAGATAGTGGATGACCTGATAAAAACACAGAGAGTCAGAGAAAGGGAGAGAAGGAAGACCACCTACCAACAAGGCCACACAGGATCAGCCACTTTTTTACTAATTCATCTGACCTCTAGTCGGCTCTGTGTTTGTGTTGGTTTATTTGTTTGTTTGTTGGGGGTGCTGGGGGGGGGTAAGGTTACACATTTAAATGCCAGTAATAGCAGTGAACTCTGTTAGAAGTTTGTCTGGATGTGTTTATTTGGAAAACTGGGCAAAGAGATTGTCTAGTCTCCTGGCATCAATGAATACGGCTGAAATAGGATTACACAGTGACTTGTCTTCAGCTCGGTCCTCCAACCTTTCCCTTTTTTTTTTGTCTTTTTAGAGTCCTGCTCTGGACCTGGCCTTTCTCTCAGGTCTACAAAGCCGCACTGATGAGCCTGACTGGCCTGAGCTCTTAGGGCCAGTAATAATCTCTCTTTAGGAGGCTGAGAGGGTGAAGTGAGCCATAAGAACCCTCTCTGTCAGCTTTAACTGGCCAGGAGAAAGAAAAAGTCATAATTATAGTGCTCTCTCTCGCTGGATTTAAATAAAGCTTCCTGGACGGGCCCCTATAGACACACACTCTCTAGCTCATACACACATATACACACACACACACACACGCACTTCAATAGAGAGGCACTAATCAATCAGGGGTTACCCTGCCACGGCTTCATTGGAGCCCCTGTCTGAAAGAAGGACTGACAGCCCTCAGCCTCCCAGTATTGTCAGATGAGACTGATTAGGCTTCTGACTGACTACCTCAGCCACCAGCTAGAAAAGCGCAGGGGTTAAAGGGTCTCCATTTGAAATCGACGGGTGCTGAAAAGTTCTGGACACCTGCTTTTTAAAGTGATGCTTGTCTCCGTGGTTCTATCCTCCTTTTTTGTTATTTGCAATTTGAGGGCAGCGCAGGGGGAGAGGGAGAGAGTTGTTTAAGAGAGGAAAAAGGGAGTGGGGTACTGTTTGCTGTGTGTGTGTGTGTGTGTGTGTGTGTGTGTGTGTGTGTGTGTGTGTGTGTGTGTGTGTGTGTGTGTGTGTGTGTATGTGTGTGTGTGTGTGTGTGTGTGTGGCTTAAGTTTTGAAGAGCTTGGCTGTGGGCCCAAGGCTGGAACAAAGAGGGGACACTCTTTACATGCATAGCCAGACAGAGCAAACTGGCCAGCAGCATAAAATACAAGGCACAAAAACAGACTGAACAGAAAGAAGAGGAGAAAGTCGAATATTAGACGAACCCGGCCATCAGCTCGCTTCACCTATACAACTTTGCATCCGTCATGTTGGGATGAAATAAGAAATGTAGCGGGTGCTCTGCTTATGAGGCGTTGAGTCTGTGGCACAAGCTGCTTGGATTTTATTGTGTTTGCATTCAATATGGAGCTGTGTGGCCGCGGGTAAATGGAAGCTATCCCTTCTCAAACACCCAGAGGATGAACAAATACAGGCAATTAGTGAAGCGCAGCAACACAGAGACAGGTGGAGAGGAGAGGAGGAAGAGAGGAGAGGAAGAGTGGAGGAGAGGAGGAGGAGAGGAGAGGAGGAGGAAGAGTGGAGGAGAGGAGAGAAGGAGGAAGAGTAGAGGAGAGGAACCAAGGGGAAGGGTGCAGGAGAGGAGACGAGTCAAGGAAAGGAAAGGAAAGGGAGGAGACAAGAGGAGATGAGAATAGACAAGAGAAGATGACAGCTGAGGAAAGGAAAGGAGATGAGATGACACTAAAGAAAAGCAAAGGACAGGATGGGGCAGGAGAAGAGACGGGGAAAGAAAAGGAGACAAGAGAAGAACTATTTGGTTCATAAAACAAGCAAAATAAATATCAATATTTAACATTTTCTCTGTTACCTGCTATATGAACCAAAACACTTCACCAAACTGTGTCTGTAACTTCTGAACGTCTAACCGAACACATCCTCAGTGCCATTACACTCCAGATGATTTCTAAAGGCCAACTTTTTTTTCCATCACTGTTATTTTTAAGGAGGTGCAGTGGATTCCCTTTTCTTTTATTCCTTCTTTCTCCCCCCTCTGAAATCAGCTTAAATCTCTGCAACGATTTCGCCCTTTATAAAAGGAGAGCCACTCCGTCAGTGAGGGACAATGGTATATTCTGACAAAAAGTCTGAGGGCGTTACGCCACCCTGCCATCACCGGGTTCCCTTCCATACAGCCTCCACTGGTGACTGGTAAATGCCACTTTCAATCTTTCTCTTTTCTCTCCTCTTTCCTTTTCACTCCTTCTATTCCTTGCCCCTCAATGGGCGTGTTAAGTATTGTGCATTCTGGTGGGGTGGGGGGAGTCAGTCAGGATCATTAAAAGCAGGCCAAGCCTTTGGCCAGATCAAAATAATTAACTGGAGAGGTCACAAGCTAATGAAATGAAATGGGGGTCTGAAAAGAGCCCCTAAATGGTGCTCGCTAATCCTCCCTTTACCTTGTTTTAGGGAGGGGGCAGGTCTCTATACACCAGGGGCATCTCTGCTGATAATAGGTTGTGGGGTGCAGGGGGAACCTGGAACTATGGATATGTGTGTGTGTGTGTGTGTGTGTGTGTGTGTAGGAAAGGAAGAGAGAGATTCACATTTTTTCAGGAAAACAAGTCAAACAGTTTACTGGAGGATGTGATCTTTTCTGGCATCTCTTACACGTCGTTCAGGGGTGCAGTGCAACTAAGTGATGAAATTTCTATTTCTGATTGGTGTTTAACTGTAGCTGCTCAGAATGGAGTTTATATCATCAACTCTATTTACAGTTGGGAATTTCTTTTCAGCAGAAAACACAAGATAGTTGTTGATAAGCAGTTAATAAGAAGTAAGAAGAATTCTAGCTGTAATGTAATTATTGCCAAAGAGGTTATGTCCCTGTGTGTATGTTTGTTAGTAAACAAGATTACAGTCTTTTTTACATTTTCACCATTTTCCCAGAGAATAATTCATGAATGTTGATAAAATGTTTAGGGGACAATGGGATTTATGAGCAATTTGGTGCTTTAACTGTTGTCCGGGTGCAGCTCATTTTATCTCTCAACTCAGTGTAGTTTTATATTGACTGTTGGAGTCTAAACTAGTGAAAAATGTCAAAGTCAAAATGGTCAAAATTGTTTGTAGGTACAGTTTGTATGGATGTAATGAATACATAAAGAGATATATAGAGTGTACAAATATGTTTATGTAGCTGGTTGTAGCTAACAACCAGACAAATCTGTCTGGTTTGAAATTACTGTACCTCCCTCATTTATTTAAAATGCTTTTTTCTTTTGAATTCTAATCCTGCGAATGCTTTCATGTCCATTTTCAGACACACACACACACCTTTCATGACCAGAAGCCCGTTTATACACTTCTTCCACAGAGAGCCCAGCTCTATTGTGTCATGCAGAGATGTTTACAAGACATATAAAAGAAAACAGTTCCCTGTCTGTCTGAATCAAACAATAAAAGAATGAAGCGTGTGATTTTTTGAAGCTGAGGGCAATGCGTATCTGATGAAGCTGCAGTGTGTCACAGTGAACAGGTTCTCCAGGGGCAGGCTCCAACCTGCTGAAGACCCTGGGACATGACTGTGTGTGTGTGTGTGTGTGTGTGTGTGTGTGTGTGTGTGTGTGTGTGTGTGTGTGTGTTTATGTGTGTGTCATTCCGCGTTAAAGAGAAAGCAAAAAAGAAGTGGTTTTCAGGGTTAGAGGTCAGACCTAGAGAATGATTTGATTTGCACACCAACCCACGCATACACAAACTTTAAGACATTGCAACGTATTGTTGAGTGAAGGAATGCACCTGATCTCAAGAGAAGAATGGATGAAAGCGATTTAAACACACACTCACACAAAGACGACAGCAACAGGCACACAAGCACCCACCCACACACACACACACACACACACACACACACACAAACACACACACACAAACACACACACACAAACACACACACACACACACACACACACACACACACACACACACACACACAGCAAGCCCACACATAACATGTTTTTAGAAAGACAGTTAAAGGGAGTTACCCTTTTTTTTCTCCTCATGTCAATATCACAATAAGGGCAGAGGAGGACAGTGTGGGTGAGGTTCTAATGAGCTGACAAGACGTCTATAGACCAACAAATACATGGATGCTCACAGAGTACCTATAATAGAGAGAAAATAATCAAGCAAGCTATTTTGTATTGTGTACATATAAATGGCTGGAGACGGCTGGTCTGAGGCAGCACAGAGGCACTAATCATGTCAGCACCAGGAGCATTAGATCGATAGAGGCCCAGGGTCTACCACACCAGGACCACAGGTAAAGGCTATGCAACGAAAGGGTGTAAGATGCAGGTAGGTACAGTTTATATGGAACGCTACAGGAGCATCTGTCAATTTGTGTGTGTTGCCTAAGTAGGCATCTACAGACTTGCATGTCATTGTATCAGTATGACAGTAGAAATCTCTTTAATTTTGAATGTGTTCCACCACAGCTTCCTCACGTTGCTCAAATTTGCACTTTATTGTTCCTCATAGTTGCTGAAAGTGAAACTGCTCCTTAGACTCAAACACTTCATATGAGAGGTCGCTGAGTGACATAACAGAAGCT
The DNA here is from genome assembly GCF_024713975.1 of Paralichthys olivaceus. Lineage (NCBI taxonomy): Eukaryota > Metazoa > Chordata > Actinopteri > Pleuronectiformes > Paralichthyidae > Paralichthys > Paralichthys olivaceus. The sequence continues at coordinate 8,212,318 of NC_091099.1, read as the reverse complement.
GCACCCGTTTTCTATTTTCTTTTTTTCTGGTCCTAAATTCCTGTGTGTCACTGAAGTTATAAAATTAAACTCGCTTCATGTTTGTCCTGGCCCCACGCTGGTGTCGGCCCCCAACCTCAGTCTCAGGTTGTGATTCCCGTCACCATCCACCTGTAGCTACAATAAGTTGTCAGCATTGAAAGGCATCACTCTGTCGTTGTGTCAGCAGCAGCTCCCCCCATTATGGTCCCATTATATCCTCTACTTCACCGAACCATAGACATCAGGACCAGCTCTGCCCCCAGAAGTGAAAAAACACACAAAACATCTCCCTCTCCAGCTCTGTACAAGCCGTCCACTCCAGGCTGCTGGTCTCCCTCTGAACCATCATTACAGTCATTAGACAAGAATAAGCTCTGTATCACAGGAGTCCAGCAGCACCCAGTTTAACCCAGCACAATTAGCACATCCATTGGAGTAGAATTACCCTGGAAAATGAGAATGCTCCGGACAAAAGAGGCAGGAGAGTTGGAGTTGGAGAAAAAAAAGGGTAAGTGTGAGGGAAAGGGGGAGAGAGGAGGAGAAGAGAAATAAGGGAGGACAGGGAGAGATTAAAATTGTTTGAATTAAGTCCACGCTCGCCCCATTCATTTGGTATTCTGCTCAAATCAGGGCTTTTGTTCAGCCTGGCTTAAAGTAGTGTCAATCATCTCGACCCGGTTTTGTAGAATGGGGAAATTTATTATGAATTTGCTCCTGCAAATAATGAGGACTACCCCCTGCCTGCTCTCCCTCCTCCCTCCTCCTGCTCCCCGCGAGCCACCTCTCCTCACTCCCCAAGGCCTCCACCCCCATATCAATGCTGCAGAATAGGCAATAGAGAGTGAAGTTAGCAATCTCAGGGCCACTCGCACTCTGGACCCACATCAAAGTGACAGAGACGTCCAATCAGATTTGTCTTACAGGCATTACATGATGAATATGGTGCGGCTGTAGCACAAAAGCGCCTTTGTGTGTCCTCGGAGCAGAGACTATTCACAGCCCGCCACAGCCAGCCAGAGTGGAAGTAAATGGCCAAAAGGGCCCAGGCCAAAAAAAAAATCACCCAAACTTGTGCAGCACAATGGCCCATGCAAATCACAGCCCCCACCGCCTCCCCCCTACCACACATCCCCACCTCTTGCATCCCTCCACCCTTCAGGCCTGGTTCCTCCTCTGCTGGGTCGTCTGAAGTTTAGGGCCTATTCACTCACATACAGAGGTGTCAGTTAAAAGTGCCGAGCTGCACGCATTGAAACCCTCTTCTTTTTTTTTAAACGTTCACTGAAAAGAGAAAGATTTCCCCTTTTTCAGAGAGATAAAAGAAAAACATGAGTCAAATGACTTTTTGTCTGAAAGTAAGAGTGACTTGTGAGTAAGACTCCTGTTCAGAAGCCTTAGACTTGTGTGTAGAAGAGGTTTTCACCACAGCTGGAGTGGTCACATCAAAATAACATGCATTGGGAGATAACTAGCAGTGAGATCGATGAACAACAACATGGAGGATTAAGTGGTGTGCTGACTCTAACTTTCAAACATCTTTAAATGGTCTCGTGTTTTATGTGTATTGTATGGAACACTCAGGGAGACATGTTAAATGTTGTTGTAGAGTTGTGCCATGACAATAAACGAAGACTGAGAAAAATACATTTTCACTTCTGCATCCACAGCATCACACTTTGCATTGAAGGGGCCTTAAAGCTTTGAAATGTTATGATCATGGCCCAGAACCAATACGATTTGCAGTGTCTGACCCTATAGGCGGAAAAAAAGAATAGTGAAAATAAAAGTGTGTCTATAGTGCCTCTATTAACCGGGTCCTTACTCAATCAATAGCCAGGGGGTCAGCAGATTTGTCTCTGAACCACCTGCATGGCCCTGTGTGTGTGTGTGTGTGTGTGTATGTGTGTGTGTGTGTCTACTACAGATCAGTTCTTCAGTATACTTTCTGTCTGTGTTAAATCTGTCTCTGCTTAAACATTAACACCTCTGTAAGCATTGCTCAAGGTTGTGCACCGTCTCTTCTTCCGTCGACATCGCCTCTCTCTCTCTCTCTCTGGTCATCCCCCTTTTGTCTGAACTGTATTTACCATATCTTCATCTTTACAGCAGTGGCTCGGTTCAGTATTATTCTTTTTCTGCTGTCTAGTTTGTATGAATCGAATGGAAGTCATGTGAAAATAATGTTAATGGATTCATGGAGTGGTTGCATTTAGGTTCAAGTGAAGGGAATCATTTTATCCTGAGAAATCAATTTGTCGTGGAGTGTATTGACTCCATAGAGATTTACTGGATTTGCAATTATTATGAATCATTAAATAATCTGACAGCTGTGATTGTAGTCTGAAACAAAGTCAGGTTGAAGGTTTGGCTCTGGTCTGCACCTGTTGCTCTGCAGGTGGGTGTATAATCTGAGCAGTGATTGGACGGACTCACATCAGTTCAGATCTCCTGATATGAAATCGAGTTGAATGGATTTCCCCCCACCACACTCATCAACGTTTATAAAAAATAAACAACTGTTGCTTCATTCATGTGTCCGATTAGTTTTTTTCTTGGAGAAAAGGGACAATGGACCAACCATGAAGACTTGTGTCCATTTCTGCCCCCATGTCATCACAGCTGCAAATTTCGTGCCCAGATGTGGGTTATGAATCTTATTCCCTTATGAATATATGATTGTTTCTGGATGACAATTTTAATCCAGGATGTTTTCTCCAGTTCAGATCAGTTATTCCTCATATTAGAACAAAGGCCAAACAAATGACATACATCACTGGGGGTGGGGGTGGGGCTATATATATGTTTAAATGTATGGTAAGACTGTCATTATGTTAATAGTGCAGGGCTATATGATTTTTTTTGCTGAAGGAGACAAAACATCAAAGCAATAAATGTTAAAGACGCACACATGAAGCATTCATCTCTGGTTCATGCAATAATGCCTTAAAAGCACCGAGCACACTGATGACTGCATTCAGAGCAACATATGACCTCTCATCACCCCCAGTCCTGGCTTATTTCGGCCCATATTATAGTCCCCCGTAGTTTACATAGCCCACACCGAGGCTTTGCGCAAGAACACGCACGCATAAATGAGCTGCGTGTGATTATTCAGCATTGTAATGCGCTAAAATGAACATCACCCTTATGCATTGTCAAAGTGAAAATGACCCGCGGACAATGAATACATCTCTCTTTCTCGCCTCTGCTCCTCCCTGTAGTGGAGGAGAAAATTGCAAATCCATCTTCGGAGGACAAGAGACAAGCGCTTATTTTCACTTTGCGCGCTGGCCTCTGTCTGACACTGAAGGACAACACGGAGCCCATTTCATCCGTTTAATAAAGGAGCAGCGGGGTTTTCTGCAGCCGCCCAACGTGCATGTGTCTTTATGATGCTGTGTGACGTAGGAGGTTATAAAGCAGCGGCGTAATTAATGTCATTTATCACTTGTTGGAGTTTTGTCACTGCCTCCTCAGACAGGACTCACACAACGCGAGCCGTGAACCAATGAGAGCAGCGCCATTGTCACAGCACAGGCACGTGGCTTACACCTGCAGGCCTGTGTGTGCGAGTGTGTGTGTGTGTGTGCGAGTGTGTGTGTGCGAGTGTGTGTGTGTGCGAGTGTGTGTGTGTGTGTGTGTGTGTGTGTGTGTGTGTGTGTGTGTGTGTGTGTGTGTGTGTGTGTGCGAGTGTGTGTGTGTGTGTGTGTGTGTGTGTTTGTCAGAGAGAGAGAGAAACAGAGAGACAGAGAGACAGAGAGAGAGAGAGAGAGAGAGAGAGAGAGAGAGAGAGGCACACTTTCATGTAAAAAAAACAACCCCCCCTCACATTATTCAGTCTGTTACTTCTTGGTCAGATTCCAAAAGTCCCGCAGTTTGAGTTGTATTCTTTTGATTTATTACTATTTCTCCTATACATTTTATTCTGTTCTTGTTATTTGCTAATGGTCGTGTGTGGGTTTTTTTCTGAACGTATGATAAAACATTAGGATTGTGAGAGCAGCTTCAAATAACCTAACTCCCCACTCCCACAGTGAACACCAGGTGAAATAAGACTCGTTATTTCTCGCCCTGCATGCAGCGCTGAATTTGGCATCGGTGTTTATTTACAATAGATCTTCCATAATTCGCATAATGAGGCGCAAAGGCGCGCACAATAGCGCGCACAATGGGGCGTTGTGCACCCCATTTCGCAGGAGATAGGCTTCTTGATTGGGATGTGTGCGCCATGAAAAACACAGTTGGGGATGCAACTAGTCTACAACCCCAGGTTTTATTTAGATTGATCTCACTCGGGCAATAAGAATTTTGACCCTACTCATTGTCTGGCTGACTTTCCCCAGGCCGTATTTCAAAGTGTCTATATCCTTTGAGTGGAGTGAATTGCAACCCCCCGGGCTATTGGGTAAAAGCAGAGTATGCAAAGGAAACAATGCAATGCATGAAACGTAATATTAATCTCCCCTGTCCTGAAAGTGGACAAAGCGCAGTGGAAGGTGCACGTCTATAATGGTTATTGAGTGCTCACCCAGCTGCGCAATTTTCCCCCGTGCGCCCAACCAAGTCGGAAAAGGTCATGCAGGGGCTTTGAATAGAAGAGCAGCTCTCTAGTTTGCTCAATTACCGCCGCCACTATAACACACACACACACACACACACACACACACACACACACACACACCTGGGTACGAACATTAAGTGAAGAACCAAAACACTGTCAAAGCATGTAATATAAATAGATTCATCTTTATTTATAAAACTTGTTTTGCACAAAATATATCTGTTAAAAACAAATATTTACATGTTTTAGGCTACGGGAAATGGAGAACAAGTGCATACATTAATAAAGGTCTCCTCACCACCTATAGCTATTCATAAAAAACCCTACAGTCTGTCACAGGTAGTAGCCTTGATATTGCTTTCACAACTCAGCCACTCACTGCCTCTGTCAGCTGCTCATCACAACACAAGTGGCAGTGGCTGTTGTTCAGAACATTGCTTGTTTTTTTACAAAAATATGTCTTCATGTTAAAACAATATGGTACAACTTGTTGTTATGAAACGTAATGTACACCATGAAAAAAAGCAACAGTCTGTGGATGCATCATCTTTGTTGTGACGTGCACGGCAGCAGAGGGAGGCAGGCCTGCTCTGATGAGACACTGATCCAACAAGTCCTCTGGAGCTGCAGCACCGGCTCCACACAACCTGCTGCTGCTGTGTCACATGGTAATTGCACTTATTCAAACATAACATCAACAGTTCTTTCCTTCCAGTGAGTCCAACTCCCTCCCTGTAGTGGGGACTTCAGGGCGACTATTTGTGCTCTTTGCAACAAGAGGCGCTCTCTCTCTCTCTCTCTCTGTCTCTCTCCGTCACTCTCTCACCATTGCTTCGCTCCTGCAGAAGCAGCCCGGATGAGGGTTCACTTCCAAGGACAGAGGGCGACACAGATCTGATGCCTGTATCAAGTCTATGTCAGCGTTTCTGAGAGAAGTCAGCTGCTTTTACGCACAGACGGTGCTGTGTGTGTGTGTTTGTGTGTGGTGGGTTTGACGCAGTCAGCCTCAGTACCTGTCGAACCAGGTTGTAAAGTCCAACAGCTCCTGTTCCTCTGAGCTCAGGGGCTCGTAGCCGCCTTCATCTGACGAGTAGGTGGAGTGTGGCGACTCCGGGTCTGCAGAGTAGCTGTTGGAGAGTGTCGGGGACGGTAGCCCGCACTGGAAAGCCGCCGACACAGCGTCGTGCTCGTCCAGCAGTTGCTGTAAAGCCCTGATGTATTCCACCGCAGACCTCAGGGTCTCCACTTTGCTCATCTTCTTGTTGGCGGCGCCGTTTGGCACGTGCTGACGCAGCGTCTGGAAGCCCATGTTGACTTGCTTGACCCGGTTCCTCTCCCGTTCGTTCCGCCGCGCCACGGCCACGGGCTGCTGCTGGGGGATGGAGTAGCCGAGGCCGTTGAAGCTCAGGCGCCGCTTGCAGCGCAGGAGCTCCGGGGAGCTGGAGCGCTGTCTCTTCAGCACCTTGGTTTTACCGGCGTCGGGGTGCGCGGCGGGCACGGCGCAGTCCTGAGCCGGTGCGTGCAGGCTGAGGGTGGCGCGTCTTTCCGTAAGTCCAAAGGTGAATGCGGTCTGCGTGGTCGTGATGGTTGTAGTTTCCATCTCGGTGACAGTTCTCGTGGATGTGATGGATGCGGGGGCCCGAGCAGTTGAGACAAGAAGTGGGAGGACGAGAGGAAAAGAAGGGGGTTGGCAGTGCACAGCTCTCGTGTCCTTCGCGTGGGGACCGTGTGGCTAACTCTCGTCCAAGTCTCTCTCCGCTGCTTTACTCCACGAGCCGATCTGACCCAAACTTTGGCAGCACTCCCCTTTTTCAACACGCGCCCCAACACCCACCTACCCACCTCCCCCTTTTTTTTTTTGGGAGACGCACGCTTCGTGGTGAGGCCCCGCCCCCGCTGGGTGATTCTTGTGCGCGTCGACTCCCCCCGGGCCAGGCGCGTGGCTCCGGGAGCTCAATAAACAATCCCGAGCTTTCACTGCCGCCGGGAGCACGCGCTGGGCTCATTTACATTCCAATGTCTCTAAGTTGAAGGCCCATTGGTCGATTCAAACGGGCTGCAACCGTGCGAAAAGAAAGAAAGGAGGAAGGGGGGGCACAGAGAAAGAAATCAAAAAGAGAGAGAGAGAGAATGAAAAGTGAATGGTTTGCCTCTTTGAAATGCCTTTTGAATTTGACAATGTACACCCCTGGCAAGTCTTCAAATTATCAGTCTTTCCCCCCTCAGCCATCTTTCTCCTCTGGCTCTTTACAATCACAAAAATACCGAGGACGCTCAGTCCTGTATCCAGGCTACAGCTTCTCCACACAACTAAATAAACCGCAGGAGCGCGTCTCTGCTCACAATCACATGGCGATGATGAAGCTCCAGAAAAAGGGACGCGATTCATTAGAAAGTGAAACATCATGTTTATGACAAACGGACTGCAGGTTCGCATGCAGGGAGCGTGTTGCACCGGGCTGCGTCTCACCTCAGCGCACATGGTGGTCCACTTTGTTGGCACTTTGTTGTCTCTATAAGTTTCTCCAGTCCTACAGGCTCTTTTAAACACTGAGGTTGTATGAGTGCAGAAAGTTTCTCCAGTGTGTGTTTGTTCCACATTGAGAAATCAGAGCCCAACTCAAGGTGCAGGACCAGGGACGCAGCATTTCAGCACCACATCGGACCGGACAGTTAAGAGTTACATCACCATCCTCTCTATGGATCTTTAAATCGCACTGTGTTTGTGTTTATCTCTCTATCAAAACTTGCTGTCTTTCACTTTTGAGAAATGTGTTTGGAATCTGCTCACGTGAAAAGTCTTCAAACTGTGGCAGAGAAAAATCGTGAAGACAAACCTAATGTAAAAAAGTGGAACTCTTGCGGCCTCTGGTGGCGAGAAAAACGAAACTAACTCCTGCATCTCCTGCTGGTGCTGATCAGTCTGAATCAGAGAGAGGGGGGGATTCCCTGACAACGGGTGGTTTAAACATGTTTTCTTCTGAGTTGAGCCTGCTAACTTTCTTACTAACTCACCTTAACAAGAGCTCAAAAGTTAAGAAACTATTTCCAGGATCAGATCTTCAGATCTTCAGCCTCCATAACAATATGCATAACGTCTCAATTGACATGAACAAGAGCCCAGAGGTAAACAGACACAACGTTCACGATCAGATCTTCAGACCTTCAGCCTCCACAACAATATTCATAAACCATTCATTTAAAAAAAGTGTCGATAACAGGCCTCGTGTAGAAATCAGAGTAAATAATAATTTTGGAAATAATCATTTTTTTAAGCATTTGAGCCAAAGTAAAAAAAATAAGAAAATAGTGGCTATATTCAAGTTGGACTCACTTTTCAAGTTAACAAATCACACAGCTCAGTTTTTAAGCTGAATCAGCAGAACAGAACAGCTTTCAAACTGTGCATCTAAAAGAGTTTATGGCTTCACCATAATCAGGAATCAGCTTATGATTCTGGGCCGATTTTATTTGTTTACATTAATGTTTTTCCTAATTTTGGCTTTGACAAGCTAAAAAGTCTGAATAAAGGTTAAATGTACGTATGTTCACAAAATAACTTAATGAATAATGAACAATTTACAAGAAAGAAACATCAGTCTCCCAAATAAAAGATCCCATGTTCATCACATTTCTTCTTTCTTCATATAGCTGAGTTGTGAGTTATGATTTTGAGACTTCCTGCTGTTAAAGAGGGGCAAAATCCCGCGTGAATTTTTACTGTGTAATATATTATGACTGTGACGTACGAGAGGATTACATCAGTCTGCGTGATTTCCTGTGAATGTAAATGCTGCGTGTGGTAATTCCCACTTTCATCTTCTAGGCTTTCCCCTGACACTCCCCCGGTGCCAGAACCTCACCCTGTCAACAGCAGGGGGCGCTGAGTGAAAACACTCCACTTCTCTACATATTTTACTGAACCAGCATCTGATGAAACTGTCGGTGTCATAAAAAGAAAACCAGGGCTAAAGAAGAAGTGTAAAAGTTGAAAGATATTTTCATTTTTAGTCGTTTATACGAACCTGCAGTACCATAATAGACAGATTCACTTCCTGACTCAGAACTGACTCGTCAGACATTGGGAAAAAAATTTCCAGACTAAAGTGTCTTGGAAAAAAATGAATTGAAACTCACAGGAAGTCTGTGGTCAGTCAAACAAACGTAAGCCCTATATTAGCGGAAAATCAATTATCCCAAATGTTCCATACACTATTCCATGAAAATGTTATAGTTAATTATACTTGTCATAGGTGTGCATATATAATATACAATAAGATACAGTTCCAATGATTAAAATGTCACATTTCGGATCAACAAATATATTTTTACACACAGCGGTTTAAGTTAAAGCCTGAGACAGTCTTATTCATACAGGTCAGGGTGTGGCTGTTTGAACCAGGTATGAAACAACCTGAATCTCCAGTGCCACAATAATGTCTCAGCCGATACGTGGGTGAGACCAAAACAAGAATGATTAAGAGTGTGTATGGGTGTTGGACAGATAGAGACAGATATAAAATATGAATCAGAGGGAGCTAGAATGTGTCGAAGATCGGCTCTGTTTGTTTCAGACAGTTGTGGAGGAGGGACTCAAAGATTTTACTCATGTAAAAGTACGATTAAATAAACAAAAACTCAAATAAAATTAAAGGTACCACATTAACTTTTCTATCGGTTAAAAGTAACCAAGTGCTTGGTTTTAAATATACTAGTATTTAATCTAAAAGTACTTGCAGAGTGTATCTTCTTCCCTAATGCAATGGTCAACTACATCATTATGTCTCTTAAGAATCCATTTCAGTTGTTTCTTCACCAGTGATGCTGCTGCAGGAGGCGGGGCCTAATATTACCTGCAGGTTCTAATTGGATCAATGGACCAAGGTTTGTATTGGTTATTGATTACTTTAAAAATATGTAACACAATGCTTTGTAAAAGTGGAGTAGAAAAAGCAGGCATTTGCTTGTATATGTAGTGGAGTAAAAGTGAAAAGTACCTGAAAATAATTGTACTTAAGTTAAGTACAGATACTTAAAAAAAGTGCATCCCACCAGTGATTTCTGACACTGATATTTCCTTTGCATTGTGAATAAATGTGGGAAACAGCAAGTCAACCATTTGTGTGGTATCATAATAAGCAGTCTACAGCCGTCCTTCGTGACAGCCATGAAATGTGAGTTTTCAACAAGGGCCCTCAGTGAGGACTGAGCAATACTTCCAGTGCTCAGGAAAAGGGAAGTGCTCCATTAGAGGCTGTATCGCTTCTCTTTTTAAAGCACATACTGCATGCTGGGGTAAATTTTTTTAAACTCTGGCAGGTTACTACATATGCACCATGATGCCCAAGTACAGCACTATCCCATGTATGCATTCCTGACGTGGTCAGAAATCATGTAGCACTTCTCCTCTATCAGGGACCCTGACCTTTTGGTACTGCTACCAAGTTTAAAAGGTCAGAAAAGACCCTGTGAGGAGGCAGAGGAGAAAACCATATTTTGGTTTATATAAGGTGGAATGAGGAAGTGAAGTCTGAAGTCTTGTTGTGATACAGACTCATGTCTTCATTTTTGAGGGGAACACCGCTGCACACTTGCACTCAATCTCACACCTGCAGCATTCTCACTCTGAAAGTCCCATACACTGCATATTCATGACAGCTCAGCAAATGGTGGATTCTTTTGTTTAAATTCACTGGAACAGTGTGGTTTCTTTTTAGGGAGTGATCAACTTGATAGGTCAGGTTATGGGAAAACTTCTACTAAACCAAATGTCTGTTTTCAACTGAAACTGCTCACAAAAAGTTTGAATCTTTAATGTTATCATCAATTTATGTGGGGTATTTCATATGGAAATGCTCTAACATGTTGTATGGTACATCAGGATCTGCTTGGGCACATTATAACTACATGGTGCATGAATTGTGTGAAATATTAATCCTGGCTTCTGTGTTATATCTCATGTAAGTTATGATATGACATACAATTTAAACAAAAGATCCTTATGTGCACAGTTGCATTCAGGAACATAACATTAGCCCTGGACACTGACAGGTTTAATGCCACTCCAGAGGAACAGAGTGTGTGAGCTCAGAATGAGGTTCAGTCTTTTTTAATTCACTGTCCAGTTTATGAGAACACAAGTTCTGTTCTTTTTAGAACAATCTCTTTCTTTTGGTTGGATCATTATGAAGTGCTTGAGTTGAGGGGAAGTTTTCTAACAGCAGATTTGATCATTTGTGAGGTTTGAAATAGAAGGAGGAGTTTATTGGAGTGAAAATGTAATAAATTGTTGATGGACCACTGCAATGTTACTTTAGGTGTCTTATGAATCCCTGAGGGTTGAACAATTCTTTGTGTATGACGCAAAAATAAAGAAGAAAATCAAAAAATATACATATATACATACACATAAACTCATATATGTATATATATAGGCTGTATATATATAGGCTGTCAAACATGTCACACACATATGTGTGTGACTGTTTGTTTCCACACATATTCACATATATACTTATAGATATAAATATAACCAATAGATCGTCTCTGAGCTCCAGGTCAGAGAAAACCCAAAGGAGAAAACATTAATATCGGATGATGAAATGCGGATGATGACGTGGTGATGCAAGAAAACGAGTTGAAACTCATCCGGTTAAATGTGCAGCACAACTTTCAGTTTCTCTCCCTCTTTTCTGGGAGGAAGAAACTCCACAGGTTTACCTTCCACGTCTGGTCTGTAGGGGGCGTCTTTACCAGCCGCGGGCTGCAGTGATACAGTACCGTGCTGCCTGTACGTGAATCACATGCGGAGACAAGCCCGCCCCTTGACATGACGTCATCTGTGTTCGTATAAATGCTGACAAGGAACTGAGAGGAACCAGATTCACAACTGGAGTCAAAACCAGAGTCAGACCAGAGAGACAGCTGCTGAGAGATGCAAAGGTAAAGACAAACAATATCAATGTGTGTCCCTGTCCTGCTTTGTTGGGAGTGATGTGTACGCATTGTGAGGTACTTCCTCCCTGTAAATCCTGCTGTGTGTGTACTTGTATTCAGGTCTGTTTACTGTAGCATAAGCTGCGGTGTAGTAAAGTGTGCATGTTGCTGAACTGTGGCCACACCACATGTAGGATAACAGACATCTGTGTGGCTATTTTCTACGAATCAGAGGAAACACTGTGTGGTTGAGGTCCTCTTTTCCTATTTCCTCCCTATCGCTCTACTTTTGTGAGACGTGTCATTAAAAAGAAAAAATGTTTCCTTGCAGCCTTCCAAAGCCTCAGTTTGCCAGCTGGCTCATAGAGCAGGTGGAGACGGGTCAGTACACAGGTCTGCGCTATGTGGCTGAAAACAAGTTCAGAGTCCCCTGGAAGCACAACTCCAGGAAGGACTGCAGGGATGAGGACAGCAAAATATTTCGGGTAGGTCTAACAGCCTGTCACCACAATACAGCTTTTATCTGGATCAGATAACATGTTAATGGCTTTGTTGACAACTGTACTGATGCTGTGTTATTTCCTGACTAAGCTGAAAACTTTTTAAAGTATGATATTGTGCCACAAATACATCATTTCTGTCAGAGTCCTTGTTTGGGAGATGAAGGCAATAACTGCGTAACAACACCAGTAGTGGCACCTGCACTTAAGTAAAGAGGAAGCAAAATATACAGGGTACTTAATTTATAAAATTTTAAAAAAAAAACTCTATTACAAGTCAAACTAAAAATATAAGTATCAGCAGACATTGTGATTTTTTTTCATTATGGAGAGTGGTCCCTCAGTATCACTGAAACTAGAGATTCAATCTAAAAGTGATTCCAGTTTAGTCACTTTATTGTTTTCATAGCATGCAAGTGCATTTGGTGGATTTGGGTGTGTCCTTTAAATGATGAAAAATAAATGAGTCATTTAATGAAATCCCAATCTGTAATATAACTAGTATGATAAGCTTTCAGATAAATAGACTGGATGAAAAGTACAGACATGTTGTAAGTAATAATTTAAGGTCTCAAATACTACTAAGAAAAGTACCTACATGTATTTACAGTGTGGTTATTTGTTTGATTCACAGGCATGGGCAGTGGCAAGTGGTAAAATCAATGAGTTCCCCAATGACAAGGCCCGGTGGAAAACCAACTTCCGCTGCGCACTCAACAACCTCTCGGTGCGCTTCAAGATGATAGAGGACAACTCCAAGCACTCAGACGACCCCCACAAAATCTACCAAATCATGAACACCGAGCGTAAGACGACTTCTTGTTCGATCTGACGCTTTCGCTGTGGAACCTTGTTTATGGAGTTTGTGTGTAAAAAGCACGGGGGTCCTTTTCCTTGTTTTCTCGCAGACAGACAAGAAAACTGCTCTATGCCGAAAAACGACTCCCAGGAGGACCTCATGACTCCAGAGATCTACAGCTCTCCCACAGAGTTCTTGCCCATAGGAAATGAGGTGCAGTATTGCTGAGAGCACACTTTCACTTCTCTCTGTAAAGTGGTTCACCAGGCGACATTACTGTCTGTATTGTTGTGTAGATTTACATCCTGTTGTTTGCTGCAATTCTATACTCACATCACATAATGCCTTTTTCCTCCTAACACAGTACAATCTGGTGAATAATTTCACGGCCTTGGATCTGGGTAACCAAGCAACAGGTACGGTGTCTTTTTGCAAAGGGAAATGCTCTAAATAACTTCATAATATCCTCCTTATCTGGTTTTACATGGTTTATATTGAATATTATATGTAGTTAAACCAGATTTTTATCATCTATCATAGAGGAACAACTGTGGGTAGAGAACTACTGCCAGCCCGATGCAGCCGTCCTTGGAAGTTATCCTCCAGCAGAGAACCACCCACAAGCTTTTACAGATCAGCCCACTTTCTACGAGGGTACATTCTTTCACTGAAACAAAATGATGTCATGAAAAGAAAAAAAATAATCTAAATTTGTAACGTGATCTTTTATTCTATGTTGTTTGCAGCAAATCCTACACCAGTCGTCAGTTCTGCTCAGCAGCCAAGTATCTATGACCTGGAGGTCTCCATCCACTACAGGAAAAAAGAAATGCTAAAGATCACGTTAGCCACCGCACGTCTCCAGCTCCACTACCAGCACGAGGCCCCCGACCTCAACGCCCATCCCCTCTGCTTCCCCTCCACTGACGGCCTGCTAGACCACAAACAGGTAAATAGTTGTATCAGCTGGACATTAACTGAAGAACAGGTTTGAAAGTCACCTATTAAGAGTTTCTCACTTTCCTCAGCCAGTCTTTAAAGTATGTTTTCCTGCAGTTAACCTGTACTGTCCCCGTTATTGTCATTTAATATGTCCTACACAGTGCTTCCCAGTAACTGCTCAACTGTTGACATTCTACCTTTGGAAACATGGGAAAGAAGCAGACTTTAAGGCTTCGATATTTCTCTATATGCCTCAATAATGACCATCACAGTTTGTTGTGCAGCTGTGAGATGATGTGAAATATGGACTTTGAACAGTCAAAAGTTCACCATATGGCTAAATTTAAGTTTAAACAGTGTTCAGTCCGAACTTAAACACGCCCTTTGCAGTAAACAAAGTTATTGTTGGCATCAAGTGTTACCCAAGAAAATACATCACCTGTATTCCTCATTTTTCAATCATGCATTGTTTACATGCATGTTTGCTCTGTGTGTGTTTGTTCGAAACTATTGTCAGGAATGCGTCTCACATCACTAGAGTGTATTAAAAGAATTACCTGAAGTATATGAGAAACTGCTCATGTCTAATTGTACTGCGTGCTATATGCCCTCACCACCGTGTGGCCTGGTAGGAGGGGGGGCAGTAAACATCGCGGAGATAACTCTTCCTCAAAGAACTTTGATCAGTTGGATTTCTGAAGATGGTTGTTGTGTGGGGCATAAAGAAATTGTCTCGCTCTTGGCATGATGTGGCTCCACCTAAACACGAAATCCCTAAGCTCTCGAGCCAGTATCAACAGTCACTCCACAGGAAGTTCAGTGAATGTAAGATCAGGGTGCAGCTTTTACTGAAAACTAACTGGTGCAAATCCTGTTCTAATCTCGCCTGTTTGGAATGTGTTGTGGCCTGTGGCTACGGCCTGGAGCTCCTTCAGAATTCTTCCTTGGTTTTATAATCAGTGAATATTCAGTCTGTGGTGCAGAGTGAAGTTAGAACATTGTACTTGGTTCATCTGCGATGAAGATTTTACAGCCAATGTTTTCCATCATTGCTGTTCACATGTCGGTTACATTAAGTTTAAATGATTAACTATCTGCTGTTATTTTCGGATTGTTGATATTTCAGAGGCTTCAACACAATCTTCAGATTTAAACTCACAACTTTTCATAATAAAAGCTCTGTAATTAAGTATAATTTGACTCATTGCTGCAATAAATCAAACATTGTGCTTTTACACAAGAGTCAAATTGCCAGACAGGAAGTGATTCATTGACATGATGGATATCAGCACCCAAGACAACAAGGAAGGTCTGCGTCAGTCTGATATGGTGAAATAAAAAAATTATAATTATCTGCTGGTGATTTTGTTCCATTGTTTGGTTTGACCCAGTTGCCGACCCACATACAGACAGGCAGACGTTCGTGGGATTAGTAGGTAGATAATACAATACACTGATGTACCTCGTCTAAGACAAGGACACTTTTTCTAATCATAGCCTTCTTTACAACAGATCGAATACACCAACCGTATCCTAAACAGCATCCAGAGGGGTCTCCTGTTGGAGGTTTGTGAGACTGGTATCTACGCCTGGAGGCAGGACAGGTGCCACGTGTTTGCCAGCACCAGTGACCCCAGTGTGGCTCTGCCAGACCCGAGAAAGCTGCCCCAGAACACGATGGTACAGCTCCTCAGCTTTGAGAAGTATGTGAATGGTAGGTGTGGATCTCCTGTTCCTCTTCAAAGTGAATTAAAGTATTTCTTATAACTAGTGTTAATACTTTTACCCGCATTAACTTTATGCTGTGAAATAATTGTCACAGAACTGAAAAAGTTTAAAGAGAACAACGGGGGCTCTCCTGACTACACCATCAACATGTGCTTTGGAGAGAAGTTTCCTGATGGAAAACCTTTGGAGAAGAAACTTATCACTGTCAAGGTAACAACTGTTTTTTTTTTTTTACCTCCACGAAGGAAGTTATGTTACATTAATTTGTTTGTCAGCAGGATTATGCAGAAACCACCGAACAGATTTCCACGAAATGTAGCAGAAGGATACAACGTTTTTTTCTCAAAGACAACCACAGTACTTCAGCTGCACTGAGTTTCACATCTAAGCCTCTCTCTCCCTCTGCCCCCGTAGGTGGTTCCTCTGATCTGTCGGCACTTTCATGAGATGGCCCAGATGGAGGGCGCTTCCTCTCTTCACAGCGCCAACGTCAGCCTACAGATGTCGCACAACAGTCTCTACGATCTCATTAACTCCGTGTTCGGTCTGCCAATAGCTGAGGACCCGACCTTCCTGCATTAGATCTCAAACTTCTTCAGCACTGGGCTCAAACAAGGAATTCTTCAATATGCTATGGGACAAACATGATGCACCATATCCCTCTCCTACTAGAAGCCTCAACATAAAAAAACTGTTGTTGAATATGCTACACCGTCAGAAGCAGGAACGAACAGAATCATTATTTGGTGTTTGGTGTCGGAATTTGCCATTATCGATCAACTGTATTTCCACGTTGCTGCTTTGCATCTTCTGATCTGATTTGCCATTAACTGTTAGAAAAACTGATATTTGTGTCACTACAAAGTGGAAATTGAAGCCTTCATTACCGAGACTGTTACTCAAGTGAAAGACAAGTTGGGCTTTACAATAACGTTTTCTGATTCATAATTATTTAATTACACATTCTTAAGCAGATTTATGGAGTAAGGAAATGATGACAAACAGCCCTATTAATCCATTCTGACAAAGGTTTGCAATTACTGGTCACATATTTATGAGGTCGTAAGTTTTCTGTGTCATACAGCCACCGACTGCAATATGTTTACATGTCTGTGGAGAATTGTTTTGCACTTAAACTATTAACCCCTTAACTATTGTTTTTATCTCTGCTGGTCATTTTGTATTTGAAATAAATGGTTTAACCCTTTAATGATGTCATCTCAGTTCATTAATACTGCCTTGTAAATGTTATGGCCAAGAAATGCTGGGAAGGATAATACAGAGATCTTACAATAGCAGCCAGGAACCCACACCAAGATTTCACCTGAAGATGCCCCCCCCCCCCCCCCACCCCTGATGGTTGAGTCTGCGGACTTTCTCCGCCTGGCTTCCTAGTATAATGTCAGTAGAAATCCTGGAGAATCCGATGTGTGAACCCAGCAGGGGATCCGGTGGCGGGTGATGAAGCTTGTAACAGATGCAAAAATGCAAAAATAAATTAAAATTAAAAAAATATATATATATATATCTCCCAGTAAAAAACATACAAGACACTGACGAAGATGTCGAGAGTTTGTGGTGATAAGACCCGACACTAGTGTCTGTGTGTCGTCAAGAAAATCACGTGATCTCCGCAGCAGAGTTAAAAGTCACTTCCTGCCTCTGTCTGCTGCTCCACGTGAAGGATTTGTTGCTGTTGTGAACACGTCTGTGCAGAAAACCTCCTCCTGTGTTGTGCATGTGTGAAAGGAAAATTCTGGGTAAACTCCGTAGCCAATTCTCCGGATTTCAGGAAGAAGGAATGGTCTTCGTTTAAAAAAACATGGAAACCAATCTCAGGCATAGACGTTAAGGAAAGTACACAACAGCGTGTGTGAAGATTTCCATAAATGCACCCTGTGTGTCGAAACTTCTATATTATAATGCCATGGAGAAATTGTTCTACAAGCCGAGGAGGATTTAGTGTAGCAATGAATTCTTATGGTTGTTGTCATGAGCCATTTTTGGAGATCATAGTTTACACAGCATATTTTTATGCAATAAAGTATTTCTGAGATTGTTTTCCATCAGAGCGAAGGTATTTTAGCACTTTAAGCTTTAAAAATGTCCACATATAAGCTCCCAATGCAAATCCATACACTGTAGCTTCAGGTTTGTTCACAATAACCCAATAAGAAAAGTCTTATTTTTTAAGTAAATCACTGACCCTAAAAAGAAAATGTTAATGACTACAAAGTGTTTGCAGTTTCTCAGTCTTAAATATAACTGCTCGACTAATAAGCTGAGTGCAGCAACAGCAAGCAGTGATTATGTTCAGATGTCAGCACTTAAAATAGTAAGGCTTTAAGTGAAATATGGCAACAGGACAGAATGTGAGTATGTACTCAAATTAAACTGAGACCAAACCCTTTTCATTATCATCGATTTATTATTGTGTTCCCTCTTAGAAACACCTGCTGTGTTTGATCAAGTAAATGCAGAAAAAAAGACATTCAGATAAACATGAGCACCTGTTTCTTTAGATTTGTCCAGTCCCGGGCTTTACAAAGCCAAGTCAAAGTCCAACCACCCACCATATAAGTTTTTACAGCAGTCAAACTAAGTAGTGTGGACAACAGAATGATGAACAGGAAGAAAGAATGCTGATGAACAGCATTAAATACTGCAAACACTTGATGTTAACACTGAAATTATTAGTTCAATTAGTCAACTAAAGGCATTTTTTTTTATTCTATCATACCCACAATGGAAAATTCTCTGGTTTATAAGTTGTTCCATTATCTTTTATATACAGACAATAAATGGATCTCACAAATTCCACAAAATTATGCCCTTAAATTAGCTTCATGTGAATTAATAAAGACTAAATATAAAAAGAAAAAAGAAATTCACTGTAGTTAAAATGTTTGTGGAGGTGAAAGCATCAGGTTGGACAAAATCTAAACATTGTCATGTTTGTTTAATAACTGAGGCATATCGTTTGTATTATAATGCTTTTTACTTTTTCAATATTTTATACTAATTTAACTCACAAAATAAAATAAAAATAATAATCCCAAATTCTCAACATTTCACTCAGAGGGTTGACAAAATAGGTCATTTAGTTTTTCAGCGCATAAGAAATCAAGTTTTTTGAGAAGAGTGACTCCATCATCCATTTGTTCAACTACTGAGGAAGAATTCACCAACATGGATACTTGAGATGTGGAAGACAGGAAACGGATGCTTTTAAGTACATTACAAAAAAAAATATCAACTCTACAAACTAGAACCATTTATGTCGAGTCATTCAGAGCAGGCAACACAGATGTAAGGAACATACAAGGATATATCAAATCTATAGTATTTACAACCAAATCTGTGTTTCATTTCTCTACTGAAATTTTCTACAAAAATTGCATAAGTGTCTCTGGTTGAAATATGCATTCACTGCATACTTTGAAGTCATCTCTTAACAAAAAATGTGTTTCACCACTGATAAATACCCCTGCTTTTACAAAACAAAAATGCCATAGAAACCTCAAAGTCCACACTGCACCCTTCCACTGATACCCAACCTGATTTATCAGTCCATGGGAGGGTCCTGTGAGATTTGCCTCTTTAAGGCACAAACTCAAAGTCTCCCATTAACTTTCTGAGCTGCAAGACATAAACTGAGTAGTTCATGGCAGTGACAGTCCAAGAGACGGACACCCATGGGTGGTTTAAGTGATCAGAGTTCGAAGTCAACCATTCATCGTTAAAACTTAGAATAACATGAATGTGTGTTTGTGTTGGGTGCAGCTGCTCTTGCCTGTAGGTCACAACTCCTCATGGGCTGTCGGAGATTTGAGGTTCCTTCCCTAAGTCCTCTCCTTTCTTATGTTTCCTAGCATGTTTGTATTTGTCCACATATGCCTTGACCAGATTGCCCACTTTAACTGGGTTGATCTCGCCGCTCTTGCTGTGGCACACCTGAGGACCAGGAACACAAAGTTATCAGACAAGATTCTCTCAGTCACCTGATAACCTGTGTTGACAAAATGTTTAACCCACCTTCTGAACAGCTTTGCGTAGAATGTCTTTGTATTCATCCTTGTTGATGTCCCTCTTCTGGTAGAAAGGTTTGATAGCTAGCTTCACCTCCTCTATAGCTCTCTCCTGCATGTGTAACTTTTTCAAATACTGTTGGGATGAATAAAGTTGTATTGTTTTTAATAAAGAATTATCTCAAAACAACAACAGAAGTTTTAAGTTCAGCCTTTGACAGAGCAGACAACAGTATTTTAACAGACAGACTGAGGTACAGAGTCTCTGTCTCAGCTTTTTAAATGTGTAAGATTTAGGTGGAAGGGATCTATTGGCAGACATTTTATATAAAATAATCCTATTGATGTTTTCACAGGTGTGCAATCATCTAAATTGTATGAATTGTTGTTTTCTTTACCCTAGAATGAGCCCTTTATATTTAAATACTTTATTTTTACATTGGGAGTGGGTCCTCTCTACGGATTGATTGATTTTGTGTATGAAGCACTTCTTAACTTAGTTTTAAAATCATTATTATTACTGACATTCAAAGATAAATCATTAAAAATTCATATTCACCTTATCTTTCCTCGACATATCTCCTTCCTCTTCATCTCCTTGTGCAGTCACTGATAAGCCCTCTGGATTTCGGCCATCAGATCTAGAGGAAGACCTGAGTGGAGCGGCTGCACCTTTTTTGGAGGACTCACCTACAGCTCCAGTGATGTCCTGTAAAAGTCAAAAGAGATAATAAGTAATGTTTACTGGATGGACACAACTGACAATTATTCATCAATTCATCTGTCTATTAATTATTTGTCAGTTTGTCTAAGTTATATCCACATAGTTTTTTTTATTTGACCAATGGTCCAAAACCCACAAAAAAGAATCAAATCCCGTAATTTGCAGAACTGAGGTTGTAAAAAATGGTCTTACTTGAAAATTAACTAAAATAATTTAAAGATCAGAAAAAATAGTTGCTGTTCACTCAGTCAATAAACCAATCATCATGCAGCTGTTGAGTGTGATGTCATTTTTGCTTCTTTAGGCATTAAGGCACTGTAAAGCACTGTTTCCACAAATCATTGTTAAATAAGTTGTTAAAGTTTGTTTGTTTGAAGAATTGCTTTGAAGACCCTGAGATTCAACCAGGCCCAGTCAACACAGCTGAGATAACAAGCAAGATTGTGAAGATAAAATGGACCAGGCCTGAGGTCAGACCGTTGAGATTCTAACATTAATAAACCTAAACTGAAAACCTGCAATTTTTCATATTTAAACTGCATCATATGGTATTTAATTAGTCATATAAACAAAAGAACATGTTAGTAACACAAATCTATGTCAGATATAAATAACATACACAAATAACTAATTACTAATTGTATATATCTTATGCAGGTTTATTATGTTTGTTTGTTTTGAAGACTGTGTGGAAAGAGTGATTCTATGTCATCTAAGGAAGTCTACAGTGAGGCTTTTACTTTCGTTTATTCTGAAAATGCTTCAGTATCAGTTTCGACAACGTGACTTTGGACAAATATATATAGATAACCACTGCCACCCTCTGGTCATTATTCACATTACATGCTTTAAGTATTTCAAACAATACAGATGCAGTGACACATGGATCAGTCTTACCTGACTGGATGTCTGGACCGTGGAGGAGGGTCTTCGAGCCCCTTCCTGCTTCAGCTTCAATTTATAAAGAGCCACCTCTGTGAAAGAAAGAATTCAAAAAACATTTGGCTGGGAACCAGATACAAAACACTTTTTAAATCGTTACCTGTTGCTAAATGCTAAACATGTATGAGCTTAATCTATTGATCCGGTGTAAACAGTGAATCAGAAGTGATGTGGGGGGATCTAGCAGCAACACTTACTGCTTGCAGATTTCTCTGGTTGGGGCCCCTCGGGCTCCTGTATATTCCAGGTGACCCTCTTTACTGGAGCCTTAGATTTTGCTCCAACCACAGCCGACACCTGCTCTCCCTCTTTTTTCGCCTCCTCATCTTCCTTCTCTTGTTTGACAAAGCCACCGCCTCCCCCTGTGCACTCAGACTTCACATAGTCCAGGTTGTCAAGCATCACATCGACATTGAAGTCGTCGTCATCAGAGTCAGAGGGTTGCAGAACTTCCTGCTTTACAGAGAGAGTCAGCCCTGCAGTGTTTGGCTGTTCCTCTGAGGTCATTAACCCAGGAGAGGCTGCATCCTGGTGAGTGTCTGCTGTGGCAGGTGTTGTCAATGTAGAAAATGAGGTGAGGTGGCACACTTTAGGTGAACTTGGCTCTGATTTAATTGCGATTTCACACGTCTCAGTCTTTATTGCACACATCCGAGTCTTGCTGAGGTCTTCTTCGGCCACCTCCTTTTTTATGCCTTTGGTTTCTGGCAAAGACCAAGAGTCGATTTCTTCTGTCTTTATTGATTTAGTGATAGGAGAATCTTCAAACATATCAAGAGATGATTCTTTTTCTTTCTTAATTACTTTTACAACCTTTACCTCTTTTGGCATTTCCACTGTTGGGGCCTCGTTGTCTGCCCTGAGGTCTTTGACTTCCTTTTTAACTTTAGATGTGGAAGTCGAGGGGGGGAACTCCTGTTTATTTCCTCTAGTTTTTTTCTCCTCTTTGAGTGAATTTTGAATGACTTCCTTCTCTTTTTTCTTTTCTTGTATCTGCTTCTTGTGTTTAGAGGAGGAAACAGAGGACCCCAAGTTTTTCTGTGAACTCTTGGATGATGATCCTTCTTCTTTCATCCTCTCTTTTGAGCTCGATCTAGACCTGTGTCTCCTCTTGTCTTTCGATCGTGACCCCACTTTGTCTCTGTAGGATTGATATGGCTGTTGCTGTCGAGTGTGATCTTTCCTCCTTTCCCTGGATCTTGATCTTGACCGTGATTTTGAACGAGACAAGCCCCGTTTATTGTCCTTCAATCTTGATGAGGATCTAGACCTGGAACGCGACCGGGAACGACCGGGTCTGTTGTCCTTTGACATGTGTCCTCTCTTGTGGTCTCCTTCTCTGTCATCATTTCTCACCTTGCTCTTTTGCTTATGCTTCTTCCTTCTTGAACGCTCTCTGCTACTCGAGCTGGAAACAGACCTGGTAAAAAATTAAAAAAATAAATCAATGTTTAAGACAAACCTAGACAAACCTGTAGGTGATGAAAACAAACTGGTCAACAAAGGTCTAAATATTAAAAACATGCTCAAAACTAAATATTGGACAAACATTTATACCTAGATCGCCTTCTGTCTTTGGAAAGCGACCGGGATCGCCGTCTCTTTCTGCCACTCTTATCAGGGGAGTTGGACTGAGAGCTTTGTGAGGTTGAGCGTGCTCTCCTTCTCTCTCTGGACCTTGACCTCCTGGAACTCCTTTCTCTGTCCTTCTCCTTTTCTGGCCTGCCTCCCTGGTCAGAGGCATGATGGTCTCCTCTCTTGCTTCTGTCCGTCTCTGAGCTGCTAGATTGACATTCTTTCGGAGCTTTGGATGTTTTCCTCTTATGGCTCAAATCTGTTGATGGAGACTTGGAACAAGATGTGGAGTCCGATTTGGATTCTGTTTGTTTCTTCTTGGTAGAAGCAGAGTTGGATGCTGACGAATCCTTCTTACAGTTAGGGAAAGAACTATGTTGAGATCCTTCAGACTGCACACTGTCCTCTTCCACTGTCTCTTCCTCAGTCTTTAAAACGCTGAGGCTGTGATGAGCAGGTGCTGTGATGTCAGCTGTCTCTGAATTTAAATCCATTGTTACATCGTGACAGCTTTCTGCTTCCCCTTCATCATCTGGCTCTTTCTTAACCATAGTGTCAAGTAATGATGTTTGTTTCTCAACCTTAATGTCTACTAATCTTGATTGTTTTTCAACCTTGACATATTCCTGTGAGCATCCAGCCTCCTGTGATATGGTTTCCAGAGCATTCGCGCTCCTCGGCTCTTCCTGTGAGACCTCAGTCTCCTCTGTTTCAGTTTTCACATGAACCAGGTCCTGCTTATTTTGCACTACATCCTCCTTACGTCTTAAACTAGGAGCCTTGAACTTATGTGTGGTATGTAGGGAGCTCTTATCCAGCCTTGAGCTCTCAGCTTCACTGTCTGAGCTGCTTGAGTCTGACAGAGTGGGATTA
Source organism: Paralichthys olivaceus (assembly GCF_024713975.1). Classification (NCBI taxonomy): domain Eukaryota; kingdom Metazoa; phylum Chordata; class Actinopteri; order Pleuronectiformes; family Paralichthyidae; genus Paralichthys; species Paralichthys olivaceus. The sequence continues at coordinate 8,188,689 of NC_091099.1, read as the reverse complement.
AAGGGATCATAGATATTAGTCCTGTCTTGTTCATTATTAACCAGCGTATGCGATGCAAGTAGCATCTGCTTATCCCTGCGCAACTGTCTCCTCTTAGCTTCATCTTCCTTTTCTCTCCGGTGTTCTTTTGTGCTGCAACCACTAGTAGAGGGTGATGCAGTGCTTAGCCGCCTCGATTGCCAGGAGTTCCCACTGGAGTTAATACGGAAGCTCACTGCTGATGAAGATGAGCAAGATGAGGAAGATGAAGAATTCCGTGGCTGGCTGGCGTGCGAACCAGTGGAGGAAGAAGAGGAGGAAAATGAGTTGGAGAAAGCTGATGATGATGACCCCGCTCCGTCAGACCTATGCCTCTGGGCTTGACCATCAACCCTTCCCTTCTGCTGGTCTACACTTTGCTGCCTGCTCTTGTCCCCAGCGAGGCTGTTCATGCCCATTTCAGGCATAACGTGACCCTTACTACTACTACTCCCGCTAGTACTACTGATTCTATTACTGACACTACTGCCAGTTTGACTACTGCCATCATTTGTCTCACCACTACTTTCCCTTTTAATTTTTGGTATCCTAGGAAGCACTGATACGTCGACCCACATCGGCTTTGTGGGTGCTTTTTTAGGTTGAGACTGCGATGGAATCGTTCCCTTTCCCTTGAAGTTTGAGCCTGGTGCAGTTTGGATGGACGAGGAGGAGGTTTCCCTAGGGGCTGTAATGTCATCGATTCCCCGGTGACCATGAGAGGGGGTGTGTCTGTTTGGACGAGGTGGCTGCAAACCTGGATGACCTCTAGGTGGCAAATCAGAATAGGGAGGTGGTTGGGTGTGGGTGGCTGGGCAGGGTGTACATGGGGGTGAGCGAACAGAGCTCTGGGGCAAAGGTCTGTTTAAAGAGCTGTGGGAGGATCCTGTTAGGTGTCCGTTGTAGTGGGGAGACGGAGAACTGTCTCCTTGCAATGGTGACATCCCGGGGTTGATGCTCACATCTCCTGAGCTGCTGCTATTGCTGCTACCTGGCTTTACTGTGGATGGCATCACTGTCAACACAAAACGTACATTAGATAAAAATATACAAAGAGTGAATTAAGTAAGTTGTTTTGTTTCTTTTTGCCCAACAGATGAGGCTAATTTACAAGTACAGTGCTCACAATACTATATAGAGCAAAAAGCAGAGAAGTGGAATTAGAGATAACAGCCCAGTCAGTCACAATCAGCTGAGCATAACTCACTGCCAATGTGGGGGAACACAAGAAGCACTGCTGGACTATTGTGTCTCCAAAACTGAAAATAATCTAAAGCTTGATATTAACCAACTTGATGTACATTTATATATGTAAGAATTCGTGTTTAGGTTAATCTAAAGTTGTTGATATTGAACAGCAGGATTTATTGTGGAAAGCTTTAAAAATACTCACACAGCTACAACACAATTGTTTCTCAGCATTCAGACTGCTTTTAAAAGACTGCAACACAGACTTACTTGGCTTGGTAGCTTTAAGGGAACCATCTCGACTAATGACAACATCAGAGCTGTCCATCAAGAGCATGCTTTGTCCTGTAAGTATACTGCCAAGCAGGTCAGGCACAGGAGTCGCCTCCACGACACTTCCTGATTGGGGGACATCCACACCTCTCCTGGTATAGCATAGCAAACCTTTAATTAGATTTTCAAAGTATTTATCAAACTTGGTACCATTTTGATCAGGAACACCTGGAGTATGACTTGGAATTTGCTATCGTTTACATTCTTAGTAGCAGATTTTTTTTAAATAATTTTTGACAAAGGAAAGGAAAAATATAATATCTAAAAACACCATAATTTTAGTAGATTTACAATAAATTGATGTTTATTATTAAGTGCAAGTTACTTTTGGAAAATGTAGTCACATTGTCATGCATTGCTGAATATTCACTTTCTGTACATTTTTACTTGATTTGGATGTTCTTAAATTTAGTATGGTACCATATTTGTTTTATGAAAGATGACTGAATTGCATTTAGCTGAATCAGTTTCAGGGTCTGCTGCCTCACTGTCAGCTTGAACTGAACCAAGGTTATCAGTAACTTTGCTGTGAAAGAAATAGCCTACACTCTCTTTACATCATGGCATAGAGGTGATGTTACCTGGAAAGGCTGGCAGTGACTGGTCGAGCTACAGGCTGGTGAGAGCGAAGAGCAGAGCGAGAGATTCCTCGTCTCTTGGCCTCCAACAGCGATGAAACGTGGGCCTGCTGCTGCTGCTCCTCCTCACTGGTTAAATGAAAATCAAAAGTCACAATTTGCTTAATAACTAATCATGTTTAAGCCTTAGATACTAACACATTGAGACATACTTTTGCATTATCCACATTTCTATAGTAATACAGTAGCTGATGATAATCAATGATAACAATAAGGCTAACTTCAAATGTGCAAACTGGACTTCTAAGTGTGAGCCAGTAGTAAGCAACTAATCTATTGGTTTTAATTTGGTTTGACTATGGAAAAACCAACAAATATTTATTATCTCAATACAAAGCCTGAAACATGCTATTCCAACCACGCCACAAATTTGAGCAAGTCCTCTTACCGATCTGTAAATGGATCCAGGTCAAATGGATCTCCATAGATGGAGAGGGATGCAGCACCTATGTCAGCACGCATGTTGCTTAGTGTGTGCTCTGAGGGCCGGTATACTGTAGGAAGCGAAGTGCTCTTCTTGTCTTTTACAATTCCAAGATTATTCGCAATACGTCCTCGAGGAGTGGCTGTCTTTTTCACCTGTAGTTGAGAAATATGGACATGGAATTCATAGACGATCTGTGTTCACGAACATAATTTACATGTCAAGACTGATGTTGATGCACTCACCAGCTTTTTTCTGGATCTCCTCACTCTCCTTTTTCTCCTCCTGAATCCTGTAGTTGCACCTTTACCCTTCGCAGAAGATGTCCTCTTGCTGCTGACTTTTCTACGCTTCCCTGTTCATCAATATATAAGTCATTACTCAACACAAACACACAACGTCTCTGTTTATGTTAACCCTACTTTTGACTTTGTTATGCATTTTCATCATGTGCGCTCACTTACCCGTCCTCCGCCTGTGGCTTGATCGGACACGAGGTGTTAAGTCCCGTATATACACAGCCGTATTGAGCCCAGCCACCACAGCATTTATTGTCTCATCCAGCCATGTGGACTGAATAAGATATGTGGGAGCCAACTGGTAAGAAAAAAATGTTGCATTACTTCACTGCTGAATAAACTCCTAAACACACACTCTGCTCTTAGATGCAAGCATTTCAATCTCCAGTCAAATAAAACTGCCATTATTTCATTAACAGCACTAATTTACTTTACATTAAAATGACTCCTATCAGTAAATGTAATCTGCACAACAAACTCTAGAGAATCAAAACATTACAGCAAGATATCACGTGCTGCATTTGCTGTGGTAGTAGGTTAATAAGCCAAGACGGAAGCATCACGCCTCATGCCAAACCTGTGACGTGCGTGCCTGTGTGATGCGATGTCTGTTGACACTGGCTCGAACCCTCTCGCTCTGCTGAGTACGAGCGATCGCTCTGGTGGGACCTGTGGCACGGGGCTGGTGGTGGCTGGTGGCATGGCGGGCAGTAGAGGGCAGGCTTTCTGTATCACTAACATCAAGGGCTGAATTCCCTGAGTGAGAAGAAATACATGTCATATTTTGAAAGGGTGCTTATGATTGTGTCACTTAAAATGTAATGAATAGGTCAACTACAGGTTAATATTTGGCTTTAAGACAAATATACTGTCTTTTGGCTGTGTTTTGATATGTGGAAATATGTTTTTACAGAGAGTTAACTATATATAGAGTCTGTAAAGGACTAAATGTTGCCAAAGTGCAAAGTATTGTTTGTTAAAGTAAGAACGTAAGAAGGTTATAACTTGAAGGTTTACTTAAGTGACGATTGGTGGCTTCACATTCAGGACAGAACCATTCTTCTACAGGAACAGAGTCTAGAGGTGGTGTGAGACACTCCATATGATACCTGCGATAAGAAAAAGGCTTAAAATTAATTTTTCACCACAAGAACTCTCACAATAGGTTTGTTAAGAATCTAAAACAGGCAAAAACTGACTATTGTGTTGATACTAGGATATACTTTTTTTACAACAATAGTAATCTATCTCACCCAGCATCACAACCATCGCAGAGCAAGAGGCGGTCTTCGCGGTCACTGCCCCCACACACCTCACAATTGGTCTGTTCCAGGTCCAGATCTACTGTTTCTTCTTGACCCTCCTTCACAGGCTTTTGCACTGTGATCTAAAGAAAAAGCCATCGCAAAAGATTCCATGTAGGCAATTAGTCAATATAATATAAATGTATATAGAGTTAACAGGGGTCAAAAGATTCCAGAGAAACTCACGATTTTCTTCACTTTGCCACCATAACATTTTCTGAGGTATATGCTATTGAAGGCAAGACGGTCAACAGGACAGGAGTTTGCATTCTAAATATTGGAAAACAAAAACACAACAACTGAGTTAATCAGCTTCCTCCGGCATGCATGATTATGTAAAGATATGAACTAGTGTGTAACAGCAGTCAGACCCACCTTGGTCCACTCAAGGATGCAGTCGAGACAGAAGTAGTGTTCGCAGCTCTCTGGTGTTGCAACGGGCTGGCTGTTGAACGAGTTAAGGCAGATGGGACATTTATCTGAGTCCTCATCTGAGCTGATCCCTGCCAGGTCAGCACAGGTCCCTCCTAAAGCACCATCCTCTGCCTTAGCATCTTCATCCTCTTCATCTGATAAAAGTGGATAAAAATCACAAACAAATCCACAATACAGACAATATGTATAGACAATATTGCTGCACAAAACAAAGTGGTGGGCAAGTGGTAATGTCGTAAGTGTGTAGTGTATTGCAGAAGTCAAACTTTCCACATTCATGTCAAAAAGTCAGCAGCACTCAAATTAAGTGAACACCATTTTTGCCAGACTAATGCACAGCAGCAGCAGCAGCATGTTTAATGAATGATTTCACCTCAGTATTTCAAACTCTGGCCATGTTTAATATGGTCATCAGACACTATAACGTATATATGTCTCACAGACAATAAGGAAACGTTTCTTTAATCAGAAATATGACAATTAAATAATTTCGACCTACCTCCCTCCTCTTCTTCCTCCTCCTCCTCATCCACTCCATCTATATGATCCTCCTCCTCTTCCTCACCACTGTCAGATTCTCCCTCCTCAGACTCCCCTTCAGCATCATCATCCGAGTCATCTGGGGGGGAAATATTACAATACACTCATTATGTTATGACATTTAATTTTCTCAGTCATCAGCCAGTGTTTGTCTGGAACATGAACATATAACATGAGCTACCTGAGATGGCCCACAATGCAGCACGTCTTCCTTTGCTGTGGGAGGCGTTGTGATTGATCAACTCATCTTGATTGTCGTCCTCATCCATGGCTGATCATCGGAAGTCCTGCACAACAAATCCCTGGGCAGCTTTTCTCTGAAATAGTCCCTGAAATAGTAGCACACATATGCAGACAGTGTTTAAAAAGCTTTTCTCTCATGTGCAAACTTGGGGGATACTGTCTGACTAAGAATGAAATGTATTGGTAGTTTGAAGCCAACATCATAATCACAGGTTAAAGTGCAGATAAGGGACAGTGATTAGCCAGCATGTACACTTGGTCTGTGAGTTTTGATTAAAACCACAGTGAACAGATAAATTAAGAATTTCTTACCAACTACGAGTGACACTAGAAATCTAGTGGGTAGTTAATAAACTAAAAAAGCACAAAGTTACACGTTGTCTTTGTTAAGCGACGAACATGACAGCGATACCTAACACTAGCTAGCTAACCTGCAGGACGTGCTAATGCAACATTTGTAAACAAAGAGGAGAACTCGGCACCAAACTGAATAAATACTTCATGTCCCGCGTGACATTTACGTGGAGTACGCACGCACACACCCACACTGTCCCCATGGACACTCACGGGGTTGTAGCACCAACCTTTAGCCGTGCTTTCACTGGACAAACGTCGCTAGCTCGAGGTGAAGCTACCGATGTAGCACGTTAGCTAGCCCCTGCGCGGATGGCAGCTAAATTTAGCACCCGTCAACTCCAAGCTCGTTCGGGGCTCCGCGCTGAAAACCCGCAGCGTGGAGGGTTTCCACCGCGTGGAACCCCCACGCACCTCCCCGGTCTGTGGTGTTTTATGAATGAACAGTGGATTCAGACCTACCCTGTGCTTAAATGAGGTGTGTGGAGGGATCCGGAGTCTCCACCGAGGTTGAGTGACACCGCCGGCTGGACGGAGACGGAAAAGGCCGAGTGATCCCGAGGAACGAGACTTTAAAAGAGACAGAGCCTGTTTACCTCAGCCTGTCGCTGCTCCGGTGTTTTCCGGTGTTTACCGGTGTTTTCCGGTGTTTACCGGTGTTACACGGGCAGTGCAGGCCCAGGTCACACTTCAAGCTCCGGTGTGAAGATTCAGGTGAAAGAAATCGATTGTTTATTATTATTTTTTTTAATCTAAAAATGTAAGATCATTTGATATTTTTCATTTCTTCTGTCAAATGATGTTACACATTTATTTTATCTATAATTGCACGACTGAGACAGTGTTTAAATACAACAGTTGTCACATGACACCAAGAGATCATTGAAATAATGTATGATGTTGCTTTGCTATAAAAATAAACTGCAATTAAATGGAGTGAGTGCTTATTAAAACAACAACAACAACAACAACAACAACAACAAGCAGCATCAATAAGTCAGAAGGTACAATGATAGTAACGTATAATAAATGGGAGCAGAGCAGAAGATCTGGGTTGCGCAGCTCTACAGTCACATTCCTGCAGAATGAGAACAGGTAGATAAGGTGTCATATTTTTCATTTAGTAAAAAGATATTGAATCAGTTCATCAGCCTGAATCAACACTAATGCATTCAAAACATTTAAATGATTGTATTATATTTACCAGAATCCACAACTTCAAATGTACACATTTCATAATCTCAAGTGAAATCCAAACAATCCTTCAGCAACAGTAAGTTACAACATCAAATATATAAACGGACAAAATATTGCAAATCAAACAGTGAGTTAAGTGAAAGCTCAACAATACTTTGCTTGTGGAACCTTAATTATTCACGATTTCATTGAAAAATTGATTCACCTTTAATTAACATCTGTCCTGTGGTTGTATTGAACTTCATTTTATGTGTTCGTAAACAAAACAACTCAAATGAATCCCAATTAAAAAGTAAAACTAAAAAAAAAAAAGGATTCAAAACTCACCTTAAAGTTGAACATCTGAGTGAACTCAGTGAAAGAAGTTGAACATTCTGATCTGCCAGTTTGTGCTTCCTCAGTGAAAAGATTCAAACTTAGCTTATTTTTCCAAAGGCTGCTGAGAGCTGATGGGAACATTTCCCAGTTTGAATGGAAATTAGATTTTTTCTTTTTTTTCTTTTTTTGTTGGTGAGGCCTTGAGGCAAGGCCTTTGCAGTTTCCCTCCAAAAGTGACTTCCTGATTTACCACCTGATTTCATAGAAATGCCCCTTTATTGTCTAAATCCAGAGAAGTTGAATGCAGCACAGTGAAATAATGCTCAATGTAAAATACAAGAGCCCACTTCTCCAACAATGGTTGTCCAATCCTCATTGAGTATAAAATCCTCATTGAGTATAAAATCCTCATTGAGTATAAAATCCTCATTGAGTATAAAATCCCCAGTAGTGACAGCAGGCTGTCGGCCTAGTACCACAATATTTATTACATGATACTTCAATGTAAAAACATGACCCTTAGTGATTCACTCTTTTTCAACATGTAAAGACGCTGTAGAAACTCAACTTCAACCTAAAAGAAACTTTTCATGTTGAATTAACAAACATGTCTTTCTGTAAATACACAGAATTACAATATAAAGTAAAAAGAAAAAGCCTGAGTCCAGACACCAACAAACAAGACAATAACACAATAACACAATAACACAGGGATAAAAAACAAACAAACTAATCTGCTCAAATCATTCTATTTCTCAGACTTTGATCAGAGTGAACCCTCTTTAAGATACAAAACAATACAAACACACACACAATCACAAAACAAGCTTTTCCTCCACTAATGAAACATCTTCTCAACAAATGCGTTGAAGAAGAAGAAGAAGAAGTAAAGTGACTGTTGGACTCATTGGATGTTCACAGGAGAGAAGAATCTGAGATCAGCTGGACGAGCTGCAGTGCGGTCATCTCTCCACAGGGAGGCGCCATCTTGACTCTTACGCCTCCGTATTTAAAGGCGGAAAGTCATTAAAAAGTGTTAAAAGGAAAGATTGGAGACTTTCTATCTTCGATATTATTTTTACAATATTTATTATCCATTTAATAATCACTCCTATCTGTGGAATTAAATGGCTAATGTGCAATGCATTCCACTGTATGTGTTCTGTTTCACTTCATTTCTATTAGATTTCAATTTTATACTTTCCTGCTCTTATTATTGCAAGTTTACTTATTTATTACTTTACCTATGTATATTTTTAAACTATTATTACTGCACCACAGCAAATCTCCCATAGTCAGAGGAAGAAATTATCATTTTATCTTTTCTTAGTAGCAGTAATTGATTATCTAGATCATTGCTGACAATGAACAGAGTCCAGAGAACAGGGAGATTGAAAAAAACAGAACCAACATTGGTTTGTTTCTAAATTCTTATCATTTCATTTGCTTCTCATACTGTATGATCTACTAGTATTACTGCATACACTACTTGCTTTTATTGTTGTATTTTTTTATCATTTAATGTATGTTAGTTTGTACTAATACAACATGTTATTGTATGTGCATGCTATTGACATTGATAATACCATCCTACACTGTTGTTCTACATTGTATTTTGGTAATACTACAATCACTCCAATCATAGCACTACATCTCACTTTATACTTTATTACACAACAACTGTGATGACATGTGCTGGACTCACTGAGAAACACCTTGTTGTGACCCTGCCTCAAAGGTTAATCAGAGGTCCAACATAATTGAGATTTAGATAAAAGCAAGTCATAGTAGATAATGAGTGAATTTACATTTTTGGGTGAACTCTCCCTTTAAAGAGACAGGAGCTGAAACCAAGTGTTGCAGACACAGGCTGACAAGAGGAGCTGCAGCAATGGACACTCTGAGGAAATTGATTGATTGATTGATTGAGCGTTAGAGCATGTACAACAAATAATTATTATTATGATGACCTTGAATATGAAAATAATATGTCTCCTTTAATGTTTGCATTTTTATTTTGGACTTTCAGAATTTGAAATGAGATGACCCCACAGCAACAAGTTAAAAAAGTCAATCATTAGCCGCAGTAGTGCATCAACCTTATGTCTTATCACGAGACACGTGAAGGACACATAACACTCCCACCAAGAGGGCGTCACTGTCAGACCTCCTCCCAGTTTTCAAACACATTAATAAGTCACTCAGGTGAAAGGCAGGAGCCATATGGGAGGTGCCAGGGGCAGATAGAGGTAAAAGAGGGAGAGCTGACGGAGTTAGGATGACGAAACTTTCACTATGGGTGTGTGTGTGTGAGAGCGAGCAAGAGAGAGAGAGAGAGAGAGAGAGAGAGGGAGGTGTAGGGAGACTCACACACCATCAGACACCTGTCAGAGCAGGTGGAGACTGAATATCTGAACCTGGAGGTTTCACTGGAGGGCTCATTCCTTTTTTTCTAAGTAATCCAGACTTTGTATTTTGATATTTCTTGAGATATTTGTGTTTTTTATGTAACTGGACTTCAACGAGGCCGGTGGCTCCTGGATCATCAAACCATTAGGCATTTGAGTGAAAGCTGTTCCAGGAGGAAAATTTCCATCTGAGACTGTATCACAGCCTGAAGGAGTTTCTGAGACACTTCAGACAAGCTGTGTGATCATGGCAGATTTCCCGTCCAAAGTCGCCACGGAGACGAGCTCCCCCAACTCCCAGAGCTCTCATGGGGGGAGCAACAGGCTCCGAGGCCTGGCTGGTAACGTCACCACCACGATGGACATGGTCTTTCTCCGAAGCATCACATCCATCCTCATGTGCGCTGAAATAGTACGTAACAGATCCCGATCAGAATAAACCTGTTCCAATTCTTCTCTTCTCTTTCCTCTATTCTGTTTCTGCTGAGCGACTGAAAACACCAGTTGATTAATTTATATTTTATAAAGACGAAAGCTGGAGACATTTAATATTTTTTCTTGATAATGGACTCATTCAGTTTTCCTGTCATTGTTTTACACTAAGAGAACAATTAAATACACCTAAACTCTTAGATGGCAGTATCATCTTTTTTTTTTATAATGACACATAAAGAATAATCTTTACATCTTTATCCTGATTTTCCTCTCATGTAAGAGCAGCAGCATCAGTTTGTTACAACAAACTGAAGAACACATGTGGAAAAGAGAGTGAGGGATCTAGGATCTGAAACAGATCCAGTTATATTCATCACTGAGGGTGAGTTAAGTGTGATAACCTTCTCTTCACATTGCAGTCAACGTTACAGCAGCACTACACAAGGATATTTGTTAATCTGCACTGTTCATGTTGTGCTCTAGGGATTTGAACGTGAGCTGACCAGTTTCTGTTTGTGCATTAAAATGTCTCAGACTGTCTGTCAACAAAACAGAATGTTCCCTCGTCGAATCCTCAGCTTTCTTGTTGCGCACACTCATGTCTGTTCATTTCAGAGCTGAGAGCGGAAAGTTACATTTGACTGCAGCAGGTCAGGTTTGCTGTGTTTGCTCTAATATTTGGTGGTGAGACTGATTGGCGTGTAGAAGTAATGAGCATAACAGGAAATTCAGGAGGTGCAGCTCTAACTCATTTCCCCCTTCAGCAATGTATTTGCTGTTGATGACATGTGACTGTCGGATGCAGGAGACCTTCGTTCCCTTTCCTTTCCTGACACCAGTCCAACCATCTAACCATAGATCACACTGAACAAATCTGTGAGGATTCTCAGTCATGGTATCGTCAGAAGTTCACATAGGCACTTGCATGTGTTCCTTGATGTCTCACCTCTCACCCAAGAGGCTTCTTCAGTTCTATCTGACTTATGGGAGATGTCAGGTGTTTAACCTCTGTGTGTGTGTAGCTGTGTCGAGAGTCGTTATGTTAAACTGGTGTTATGTTCAAATATTACACTGAACTTACATCCCTCAAGGCAACAGGGACACAGTTATTGTTTGTTCTCTATAAGACTGTTAAAGGCCCAGTGTGTAGAATTCAGTGACATCTAGTGGTGAATTTGTATGTTGCAGCTGAATACCACTCGCCTCACCCTCCCCTTCCACTGTAGAGAACCTGTGGTAGACTTCAGTCGTCATAAAAACTCAAAAGGTGTTTAGTTTGTTCAATCTGAGCTACTGTAAAAAACATGGCAGCCTCCATAGAGAGAATCTGCTCCTGATGTAAATATAAAGTAATCAAATATAAAAGGACAATTCTAGAGTAAGGAAAACAACAATTTGTGCATTATTTTATATTCAATTTCTGCCAATAGATCCCTTTCACCTAAATCTTACCCACTGAACCTTTTAACATTTGACAACCGTTTGTGTTTAATGAGGCTGATGCTTCTGATGGTGTTGTAGTAGTAGAGCCAGCTGTGCAGTGGTCAGCAGCTTTTATAGTTTGAGATGATTCAATAGTTTCTGAAGTCTTGTTAAGTTTGTGAGGTGGGTCAAATACATGCGGTCAAAATGAGGGAAAGTGCTAAATACTTATTAAGTCACTCTGAAATATTAATGTAGTAGATATGGAATTGTGTGTGTGTGTTAGGTAAGCAAGCTCTTCTTATGTTATTTCAGTGTAAACTAGGGAGGCACTCAGAGAACACATACCTCCGCTGACACCCTGTCTCACCATGGCCTCACAGTGTTTAAAGAAAAGTTATAAACCACAACACAAGGCCTGTGCTGTGATGTTAACGTTAACTTTAATCCAGAGTCAAGTGCTTTTACTTCTATTTTGTTCTCCACCTACTCCAGAGGGAATCAGTGGCTCTTAGCTGCTCAGTGTTCCACTATGTTCTCCGGCTGCTCCCTAACGCTGCCTGTCTGCCACTGTACTGTCTGTCTCCTGAAGTTTGTTTAGTTCCTCTGTGACGAAACCTCAGAAACAGGAAAAGCAGGAAGGAATCGACTTTGGTCACTGAAGGTTCAAAATCCTGTAGCCACATGTCTGATCTCAATCCTCAACAGTTTATGATCTGGGTGTGATCCTGATTATTACAACCGCCACTGTCCAGCTACTTCTCAAAGGTGTTTGCAACAACTACAGATCAATGTCTAATTGAAAAAACTGTGTCAGCACTGAGACAGACTTTGTGAGACCCGTAAAATGATATCGTGATGAAGGTCAAGGCTGAACATCCAGTGGGGATCGGATTTATGCTGTCAGGGCCATAACCGTTTGAAGTAGTTCACCTGTATGTTCTTATCTAACTCTAAAATAAATAATCTTTCCCAAAATTATGATTTTTTTATTGCACTAATTATAGTATATTCCTGAGTGGCCTGACAGAGAAGTGATTTTAGAAAACATGAAATATGAACACAAACTTGACTCTGGTTGTGGATCACTGCAACATTTTACTGTGTGTGTGTGTGTGTGTAAAGGGCGAAACTCGATCACTGCATACATAATAGACTGTCCTTTCATGCTCTTTCTCATGGGACAGAAGCAGAGAGACACTGGAGCAAAGACAGGAGCTTCAGGCTTAAATTTCAGACATAACAGTGCTGTTAATGCACAAGGCTGAGACTGTTGTCAGTCTCCCTACTTTACATGGACCACAGTTCTGGTCACGTTTATAAACACGCACGGCTTATATGTTGATCTGTCTCTTCGTAAATCCACCACTTGAGTTCAAACTTAGATAAGTGAAAGCAAAACATCTCGATTGCTTCATCTTAATTTACAACAAATGGGCTGATACACATAATGAACTTGGAGCATTTAGCCGCTAAAGTTTCAGATATTTCCCTCAAGAGGTGATGAATAGAAAACAAAATATCTATCTACTTTTGGTTAAATTCTCCAATTTGCTACATGTTTTCCTCATCAGTTTAATAAGGTAATAATATGTGTTGTGTGCATGATTTAGAAAAAGAGAAAAGTCTTGTCATACATGTTTGTATGAAGTGGAGCCCACCAGAGGGATTTCAGTTACATGTATCTGTTATGTGATAATTATATATTTAAGCTTTAATTTTTTTCTGGTTGAATTGTATTTAATTATAGACGTTCTCTTTACTTTCAGCATCTTTCTCACCTCCCCTCTCCTTCTCTGTTCTCCCTCTCTCACCTCTCTAGATAATAGGGCTGCTCCAGTGGGCGTTGATAGCCAGCTCCAACTACACGTTGTTGCCAGTGTACGGTTGGGTGATGTTTGTGACCGTCACTCTGTGGATCCTCACCACCATCCTCTTCTTCATGTTGCTGTTTGGTGCCCAGCGGAAACTCAGTGCTGTCCCCTGGCCCCTGACGGTAGGGAGGGAAATGAGACAAAGTTTTGAGACTTTCTTTCAGAGAGATCCATTTATATTTTCTAAGAAAACATACAAACAAACAACAGTGACAGTGTAAAAGAAATTCCTGGATCCTCCCTCTGATCCAGATCCACACCAAAACTGAATTGATTCCTCACACACCCTTTCACCAAGTACCATGGTGATCTGTCCAGTTGTGTAATCTTGCTTACAAACAAACAAACAAAAGGACTGGGGTGAAAACATAACCACGTCTCCTCTTGCAGGCCAGAACAGAAAAATATTTGGTGACATGTGACCAATGTTTCTCCTCTTCTAGGTCATGGCGTATAACGGCATTGCCACCGTCCTCTATCTCTCCGCCTTCCTGGCCAACGCAGCAACTGTCCACCGTTTCTCCTATTACTATGAACATATGGCAGCCGCTGCCGTAAGACGCCCGACACACTCACACACACTCACGCACAAAGAACTGGTTAAATATGCAACACACTCAAAACACTGTGATACATCTGAGATCAACAAACAGAAATCCAGGCCTGGAGCGTTGCTCATGTGTTAAAGTTAGATTTAGGTTAAGGTTAGTGTAAGATTTAAGTTAGCTTTAGGTAATTAGTAACTATGGTTAAGATTTGAGTAAGTTTCAAGGAAATCAGTGTGAGTCAGTAAAATGTCCTCTGAGGTCACGAGTGTGTGTGTGTGTGTGTGTGTGTGTGTGTGTGTGTGTGTGTGTGTGTGTGTGTGTGTGTGTGTGTGTGTGTGTGTGTGTGTGTGTGCAGGCTCAATGTGTCATTTAATGGTTCCCTCTGAAGGCCAAAGTCCATGCTGGTTTACCACTAGCCAAAATTGATCCCTCTCTCTCTCTCTCATACACACACACACACACACACACACACACACGCACACACACACACGCACACACACACACGCACACACACACACACACACACACACACACACACACACACACACACACACACACACACACACACACACACACAGCCCTGCCCCTGTCATATCACACTCTCTTATCAGTAGCATTTTACTGCCTGTCAGACTCAGTCAGGATGTATTTACTGAGGATAATGGTCCATTATTGCTGTTAAGCAGTTAAACTTAACAGAAACCTTTATGGATGTGGACACATAAAGATGTGATTTACTTTTGATATCTTTCAGCAGGTGACAGTTAACGACCTTTGCTTGGCTTCCTGAAATCATTTGAGTTGTTTTTCCTTTTCTCGTTTTCACCTCACTTCTGTCTGTCCAGTTCTTCGGCGCTGTGGTGACCCTGACGTACGCTACAAGTGCTTTCTTCTCCTACTTGGACTGGAAGGATGATGGAGGAAACGCTGCCACTAGCACGGTGCCGACTTAGGACTCGAACCTGCGACCCCGCTCCTGGGAAAAGAGTCCCTCGTGTTGTCTTTCCCCTCAGATACTCTGGTTGTTTGGAAAGTCCAGTGTTAATACTCAACCTTCAACACGCTGTCACTCGACTCACTGTGAACTCTGCTAGCACAGGGCTTGACCTCAGCCTATTCATTATTAACTAAAACATACAACCTGATCCAGACAGCAGATATCTATACGTTCATTTTCAGTCAAGCTCAACAGATTTCTGCCTCCACATTATGTTGAATGT
Source organism: Paralichthys olivaceus (assembly GCF_024713975.1). Taxonomy (NCBI): domain Eukaryota; kingdom Metazoa; phylum Chordata; class Actinopteri; order Pleuronectiformes; family Paralichthyidae; genus Paralichthys; species Paralichthys olivaceus. Next base: position 8,173,491 of record NC_091099.1, on the reverse strand, counting down.
CAACACTGGATAACAAAATATTTCAATTTGAAACCAGTGGATTTTGATAAAATTTCAGTTGAAAGAAAATGGGCACAAATACTGTAATGATAAACTTGTATAACAACTTGTATTTTTGCATCACATGTGTAAAAAGGTAAGAAATCATGATGTGTCCTTGAATACCTGGTGACAGTGATGGAGGAAGTACTCAAACATTTTACATACTTACTCTTAAATTTACTAAAAGGGTAAAAGTAAAAGTACCACATTCACTTTTCTACTTCTCTACTTGAGTTAAATTAAGTATTTGCTTTTAAATATAAAGTATTTAAATTAAAAGTACTTGTTAGGTGTAGCGTATTCCCTAATGCAACACACACCACGTGGTGGTTCTCACTGGAGGAGGCGGGGTCTAATGTTATCTGCACAATGATTGGATCAGTTGACAGATTTTCCTGTAATTATTGATTATTTTTAGGAACGTGTGAGTAACGCAGTGCTTTGTAAAAATGTATTTGAGCAGAAAGATATTTGTGGTTAGTGGGGTAAAAGTTAAAAGTAGCTGAAAATAATGTCTCAAAATACAGATACATGAAAAATGTACTAATACACTAACAAAGTAAATGTACTTTGTTACATTCCGACACTGGCCAGAGACACAAAAAAGTTTGCACCATGAAATTGAAACAGGGAGGAAAATGATCCAATCACCCTGTTAACAAGACCTTGAGCCACAAACTTTAAGTTTACACATTTCCTGTGTGCACTCCAAAGCAGTGTTCGTATCCATCAAGAAGAAACACGAAGCAACAGAATTATTGAAAGTGTGTTTTGTACTTTTTGTTTACAGAGTATGTTGTTGTTCTCATAAACTGAAAGGACAGTGGAGGCTGATTAATGAACTGTGCTGCAGAGAATCCTGGTTAGTTATTGAAATTTATTTTCATTTCCTCTGATGCATCTCCAGACCATAGACAGGTCCTCACACAGAAACTTATCGAAGGCCAAAACTCCACTGAAAAGAATGTATGTGAGGTTGTAGATTGAATATATTGACCAAACGTTTCCTGACGTTGACATTGTGAAGACATTAATAACGCCTTCAATGATTCAAACATTATTCCACTAGTGCTTCACTGAGCTGTGGAAACAGTATGCAACATGTTTTTCTGATTTATATCACACACCGCCCGACTCCTGTTGCAGTGTACGTTACGACTTGAGTTGTGTTTTTTGTATGGAGGATACTAGTGAAACTCTGTGGTTGGTGCAACTCAACCTTGCACCTGCTCTAATAAATCTCTTGGTGATTTCAGGCTTTCCCCTGTTTATTTGGAAATATACTTTTACTGACTAATGTGACATTGACATTATTTCAGCAGTGACATAAATATACAGATCTCACAGTTCATGTTAAAACAAGTAGAAAACACTTTGTACATTGTACTCAAAACTAGGTAGATCTTATTTCTAAATGCAGACGTGCACACACATGCATGCACACAAATACTCACACACACACACAAAATCACTATATGCATTACAAATCACTTTCACAGGCACAAAGCTCAGTCCAATGAGTGACTAAATAACTTAAATCTTCATAAAACATTGGTTCTACCACATTCTTTTTCTGAAAAACAAAAAACAAATTAGGCCAAGAAATCAGATTCAAAAATTCAATCCTATCAAACGGTTTCCTTACTTACTGAAAGAGCTGTTGACCTTTGTCACATAAAACTGGTACAAGGTACAAGCACCAGAATTTTGGGTTCCTATTCCCATAATTCATAAATGCTTAATTTTCTTTAAAGAATTATGGGAATAAGAGGATGGTCCTTCACTTGTAAATGTGCATATTTCAAGCAGTCTTTATGTCCAGTGAAATGGATAGGGAGTAGGACAAAGTCAAAACCTTCAGTGAATCCTGAAGCTTGACACCAACAAAAAATTAAAAAAATAAAAGCCACAAACACAACTGACCTCAAGCGAACAACTTTTTCTGAAGGCTCATGGATAGAAAATGTACATTAACACATGTAGGGAGAGGCAATTCAAGTGTTTGTGTACACTGACACTGGCACAAGTGTGACTTGTGTGACTTGTGCCAGTGTCACTGTGATTCAGTGGAACTGCTGCATTTGGAGCCTGAAGAGATCAGAGGTGTGACCACCAGTCCTTGACTCAGGTCCAGACCTCGGCCCTCCTTCCCCTACAAACACACAGAGATGGTATCAGTGAAAAGCACATACACACACACACACTTCGAAATGTTGTCCAAACCCGGCTCGCTGGGTACTGATGGGTCACAATGGGGTTGGGGTCTGGTATTCACACTCGGATATAAAGGTGGTTGGCTTCTTTTTAAATGACACAAAGCCTTGTAAGAGCCAGTTAAGCACATATTTGTTTGGCTGTTATATGCTATGTTATCAATAAAGTTAATAAAAATAAACAATTATTGAACTATGCTTAAGTTTATGTTTAAATTAGCTATATTTCTTTAAGTGTTAGAATAAAGTTAATATAGTTTTATTTACTAAATTTATGACTTTGCCATTAGATCATTTATTTCACATGTGGTGTGTTTAGGAACCATGTGGTGTGTTTAGGAACAATGTGGTGCGCTTAAGTTGATCAAAACAAACTTTTGACAGTCATACAACGTCATACAGTGCAACGTAGTTTAAATGGTAACGTGGTTCAAATGCTCTCGTCTTTGCCTCTTGGATTTTTCGTTAAATGAGTCAAACTATGTGCGCAGCGAGAGCTCCAGGATGGAAAATAGCATCAACTGCCAATACTGCCACTAAATGAGAATGAAGAAATCTATTTTAAATCATATCTAAAAACATGTTGTTACTTTACATAACATTTTGTTGTGAATCTAAGCAAAGTACAGTTGAAAGATTATCCGAGCGTATAGACAACTCACAGCTCTGTATTCCAGAAACATCTCCTTAAACGCCATGAAATCTGTGAACGTCAGCAGCATGTCAAAGATGTCTCCTGCCACCTCGTCTTTGTGCTGCCTGCAGAGGGAAGAGAGTGGCGCTGTGAATGTACTGGTGCGTCACCTAGTGGCCAGCTGCGAAATAATGTTTCGTAGGAGCAACAGGTGCATCAAGCAAAGAGTAGCTGCTGAGTTTCAGTGAGAGGAAGAGTTGTGATCTTACATGAGCAGATCTATGAAAGTGTTCATGTTGAACTCTGGGATTCTCTCCGTCAGCTGCTGCTCCAAGTGTTTCTCCAGTCGATCAACCTACACAACACACACAAGTTAATGTGAATTTAGTTTATCCACCAGAGTATTAAAGGAATTCAATGAAAAGTTTAAATCAATGAGCTGTAAAATCTAAAGAACATATGTGCTGATACATTGTGTCAGACTTATAAAAGGCTGTATACATCAGATAGCTGTATGTCATATTCTCTGAAGAGACATTAGACCATCAACCACTCACATATTCTTTGAAGATGTGTGTGTAGCTGAGTTTGTTCTCATCAGAGTTGTCGAATTCCAGGTAGTTCTCCTCCATGAAACTCTGCTGAAGCTGCTGAAACTCCTCATCTAAAAGAACAGTGAATCATATATATATATATATATGTCTACATCTTCAGCTGCCTTAGTGGCCTTTTTTTTAAAATCTCAGTTTCTATTTTTTTCTAAGAACAAAGACTGTTAAGATGTGTTTTACAAAATAAGACATCTCTAGTCCTACCCATGATGATGTCCTCTATGCAGCCAATGACAGCATCGAAAGCAGCATCCGGAGCAGAGGAACTGGAAGGAGAAAATCAAGTGACAAAGATTGAATCACCACTATGTTGGTGAATTATTTTGTAAACTAGTTTTTTTTAAGTGCTATATAAATAAAGTTGTATTATTATTATTATCTGTCCTAAAGGTAACTGTGCTTTTTCCATCAGAGCCTCTAGACTGTGGAGCACCTTGTTCATGCATTATCAAACGCTCCTTCAAACTCATTTGTACAAAGCTGCTTTTAATTCTTGATTCAGATACTTTTATTTGGCTTTATTTCTTTTATGGGGGTTATAACGATTCATATCACGTTTGTCAGTTTGTTGTATTCATTCTATCTGCATTAAGAATGGTTGTGTTTACTTAATGTCAAACTTTGAAGTAAATTAATTCATTGAAACATAATTGAGATTAAAAAAAAACCTCACATACGCATGTACTCTTTTCAAACTGGAAACCGACAAAGTCATGAAAATCCCAAATTGTTAGAGCATATCCTGAATTGTGAGCTCATGAAGACTTGTAACTTGGACTTGCAGGATCTCCAATTGATCTGGGACTTTAAGATTTAAAACTAATTTAAACAACCAACCTGGAAATAGCAAAGTTTTCTTCATCCGTGTCAACCATCTCTACGATGTTTTCTACACAGCTGCGAACATCTGGAAAACGAGGGGGAGGCGACAGCTAAATATGATGAACAGCTAAATAAATATGATGAACAGCTAAATAAATATGATGAACAGCTAAATAAATATGATGAACAGCTAAATAAATATGATGAACAGCTAAATGCGATGAACAGCTAAACATGATGAACAGCTAAATATGATGAACAGCTAAATAAATATGATGAACAGCTAAATAAATGTGATGAACAGCTAAATAAATGTGATGAACAGCTAAATGTGAATATTTTCAGTTAAACAAAACTCACAGACTTTTTATCAGACCACAGACCCATCAGATTAAAAGTAAAACAAGCTCCTGAAAGCTAACGTTAGTTAGCAGGTGGGTTAAGTAAACACAAGCTAACGTTAGCTTAGCACGAACATAAAGTGTTTTTCCGAAGTAACAATAATAATGAACGTTTTTCCTCAGCTGCGTTAATGTTAACTCAGTAGATGGGATTTCATTACTTGGTTCCTGGATGTCCATGTTGTCAGAGAAGCTCCTTCCTGGACAGCAGTAATGTGAAGGTAACGTAGTTGCCAAGGAAACGGCGAATTTGTGTGCGCATTTCCGCTGTCCGGGCAGAACAAGATCTCTGTATGTTGGTTCCTACACAAATCCTCCTCGTCTTCTACGTCTTCTTTATTTTATAGGTGCATTACTGCCACCTTCTGCTCCGGAGTGTAGATCAGAAAATAGACTCACAATCTCCAAGTAGTCAATTTAAGTTTTGTTATTATTAGTTACAATAAATTCAATTTATCTAACTTTGATATATTTATTATTAATTTTATTCATATAATATAATAGGCATCACAGTCATACAAAAAAAGCACATGAACATACATTTATTACAAATATCACAATCCAGGAAACAGCAATTTCTCAATAAATCACATCTTTGGGAACTTCAGGGCAAAAGTCCTTTATAGATGTTTTAAATACAGCTCACAACTTATTCTTTACAATCATGAAGTTCATCTCCAACCATGGGGACAACCATATCATTTCTTTCACTTGCATGTGTAAGGTGCTCCAGGAAATACAAGGTGGCAAACAGGGAACAGAGCAGTCATTTGTTATACTGAGAGATGCATGTTATCTTAAATAAACCATTCCAGTATAGTCTCAATGATTTTACAGACCTTGCTCATGCAATTTGGTTGAGTAGAAACTCTTTTATAAACAATTTGACTTAAATAAATTTGAACGTATTCAGTGTTTTTAATTTGAAATGTCATTCAATTTTCTTTTTAATCATACAAACAGGATATTTCATTAAATCGCAGTCTCACGATCATCTTGTCACCCACTTCCAAAAATAAATCTCCTTCGGTCAACCCAGAGATGCTTCAAGTAAAGGATAGACAGAAAGACAGGTGGAAAACACATGATTGAAGACACAGGGAGAAAGATGGGGAAAAGAAGAGAGCAGAGAGCAGTGCAGTGTTATGTTAAGGACAGAGGGAAACCAGGTTTCACAGTCTGAACCTGGTTTTCCTGGAAGATAAACCTCAAGTCTGAAAATTGTTTTGATGAGATCAACCCTGTGAGAAATCTCACAAAGAGAGCTGTGATTTGAAGCAAATGAAATAAACACATTTTTTCTGTACTGAACCGTAAAAGGTCATGTCACTGTTTCTTTGCAAATTCATTTCAAGTGTGACCCCATCTTAAGACTGACTCTGGGGTGATTAGTAAACTGATAAAGAGTAATGACAATTCACATTTTTTTTAGAAGATTTACTGATCAGGTGATGAAAAAATGTCAATCAACAAGATTTGCTGCACTTTTCAGCCAAGTTTCTACATCAGTGTTCAGCTCACCATCATTTACAATACAAAATTAAATCACATCTTGTGGATTGAAAACAACGTCTTCATACAGACGCATGTGTTTGTGATCACAAACTAAAATTAAGACTTTGTAATACTGCTGCAACCAAGCAATCCATAAAAAATTCAGAGGTGGGTGGTGGTAGTTCACAGAAGCAGACTTCCCTCACACTGGCTCCTCAAATATTAAAATTGGGGGAAAAAACATTTCCTTTACAGATCAACTCTCTGTAAATCTGAATCCCTGTGTATTTATTGTGGTTGCAACATACATATGTAAAGATCAACATCTGAGCAAAGACTACAGCACAAGAAGCAGCAGGGTCAGCCATGCTGAAAATCAGTTAGTCCTAATACAGATTCAAGTATGTATTTTTTTTTACTGTTTGTAAAACAAGAAATAGGTAATTTCATTTATCTCTTGTTTCACAACTGATTTGATTTTTACCATCTTTTGTAAATAAATTCAAATCAGAAAACTGCACTCTAGGAACAATCCTGCAAATTTGAAGTTCTCTTACACAAAGAGTCAATTCTAGAATATATTTCTGATGGCAAACACCCTGCACCGGGCGATCGATCAGTACAGACAGTGAAGCAGATTAAAAGGAGAGGTTTTGGTACAACCTTGAGAAAAGAGAATGAAGATGCTACCTCAAGAACAACACAATTTGAATATCTATAACAAAAAACATTACATGTGTGATACATCTCGGATTTATCTGTACCTTAGGTTTAATACTGTACTGCAGGCTGCATTCTTTCCAGCTAACCAGCCCTTTCAGATTTGCAGACGTGTGCATGGGGGTGATAGGATTAAATAGAAGTAGCCTCTGTGCTGAAAGCGCAGTGGGATCGTTGTATCTGAAAAGATGTGTGATAACTTGACGGAGGGGCTGCAGATGAGAAGCTGGTTATGTCTGTAATCTGGTAAAATAGTTTCTGCTCCTCACACTTGCTCTTTTTATATATTTTTTTAAATCTTACAAACACACAAGTTGAAGATTCTTGGCCCAGCTTCTGCAAGCATGTGTCAGAAGGATACAAAAGAGGAGATACAGGTAAATGAGGGATCCAGCTGTGGTTCGATTCCCCTCCTCTTATTTCCTCTCTTTTTTCTCGCCACCCCTCCATCGTGGTCTCCTCTGACCAGAACTCACAGTTCTGGCGTCATCACAGAATTGTGGCACCATCCTCACAGCCCCATTTGGTGGGAGGGGATTAGAGGAGGAGGCTGTTGGGCTTGTGTGTCTCTCTTTACTGGTGGAGGGGCAGGAAGTGTGTCAGGAGACATGTGCAATGAGTCTTACTCGGGTCTGGATGTCCTGGCGGCACAAGGGGCACGTCTCTAACTGTAAGGCACACTCCATACACATACCACTGGAAGAACATGGAGGAAAAAACAATATTAAAGATCTTATTATCCATTCAGAGAAAGTGCTGGGCAGAGAAAACGTCATTATTAATGCAATAGTAATTATTGGTTCACAGATTTAATTTTATATAAATAAAACAACAATATCAAGGTAATAGATGATTTTTAAAATCAAAACAGGAAATGTTTTATTTACAAGTATTTAGTACTTTGTAGAAACAGCAGGTGGAGCTTTGAGTCTTGAATAAGTTTATCTAATTCTTCTTGACAGATCCTCTCAAAGCCAGCAGATTGGGAAGTGCGTGTCCATGAACTGTCATCCTCAGCCTCTCAAAGTCTTTTTTTATAAATTTGCAAAAAAGTTATAAAGAACATAATCAGATGCACACATACCCATGTCCACAGGGCCGCAGCTCCGTGTCTGCCATTACGTCACAACACAGTGTGCAGCAGTTGTCTCGGATGCTAACCTGCTTTAGTAAGGCCAGACGGCGATGTCTGGAAAACATACACACACAAAACAAATGAGTATTTCCATTTACAGACATCTATTTAAATCTGGTTTTCTTCTGTGGACTGAAATAACACTTTAGCACTGCAGATTGACATAATAAAAAAAAAGCTACATGCTACATAGAGAATGCAGTTACACTCCCTCTGTGTGTCTTGTTAGCAGAGCTTCTCTGTTCTTCATTTTCATAGCCAGTCTACTCGCACTACTCATTTCACAAGCCTTGCTAAAGGGATGCAGGCAATGTGGCCAAAGAAGCAGCTGTAGGTGTTCAACAAGTAAATTAATAGGAGAAGTGGCAGCTGCTGATGAGGAAGTATAAAAGTCTAAAGGCCTGTTCTAATGTCGAGTGATGAAAAAGCAATGAAAATGCTCTGTACACTGGAGAAACCCCAAACACTGATTCATGTTTGTATCATGTCATACCTACGAGTGTAACCCTGTGAGTAAACACATGATTCACTGGCTATAGCGAGACTGGGTAAGACTTCAGATTGCACATGACTTTCCCAAACTGTCAGTGTGTCGTCTGTTTTATACACAGTCATAAAAATCACTGCAAGGACCAGTTTTACTTGGTACCTGGGTAGGATGATCTTTTCACTGGGCAGCAGTGAAGCAAAGTCGTTGAAGGTGCTGAACTTGACAGAGGGTGGGTGACGGAAAGGCTTGGCCCCAAAGTTAAACTCACACTGCTGGTATGACATAAAGCTGGCTGCAGCGAAGAAACCCGACCTGACAGAGACATAGGTAAAGGAAAAAAACATGGGGGTTCAGTTGAGAGAAGGAGGAATAGATCAGAGAAAAGCAAAGCAAGGAGGGTAAAGGGAAGAGAAGAAAGAGAGAGGAAGGAAGTGAAACCAGTGGTACAGAACAAAAAACAATTGGAAAAGGTAACCGAATTCCAGAGGTCACTGTGTGGACTTACGTGGCTGATGAGAAGACCTGTTTCTCTGGTGGCAGCTGATGTCCATTTAGATAAAAGATCATCTGCTTCTTGCTGAGGTCCAACAAGAAGCCAATGGCATCTCCTACACATGACACAGATGCAGTCTCAATATGCTATTCCTATTATCCCTCCATGTGGGAGGTTAATAATTGGTAATATTGTGTGTGGGCACTAAAAATCACACTCAATCATCACAATCACACTTTAGAGACACTAAAAATAAAAAAATCAGTCTCTAAGCAAATGGGTCTGACAGTTAAAGCAACACCATGCAACCTTTACAGAGCAACAGCGCCCTCTGCAGCAACACATGGTGTTTAATTCTGTTTCCAGGCAATGTGTTCAGTGGAGCTCTGACTGCGTACTCCCAATCACTGAACTGAAACGCAACCAAGCGGTGGATATTACCCATGATGCCCAGCTTCCTAAACCAGAAGAACTCTGTTTAGAATTCCTCATATTTTAGAAGTTTCTTGGATGAATATTGCAGATAAACGTTGGTTTTTAATGACTTGTAAGTCTTTTTAACTGACCTACAGTTGAGGCACTTCTCTTCAAATTGTTGAACCTGATTCTGACAATTGAAGTTGCAACTATCAGTCGGTTTCACACTATTGACAGAAGATCGTACCCACTCACCAAAGTTTCATAGAGCAAGAACAGATATTCAGGAAGAGTGGGAATGAAAGAGGAAACATTCTCCATACTCCAACCATCAAACTCATTTTGAAGCTGCTGTTTTAAGGTTAAAGTTGCATGGTGTTGCTTTAAACGTGTCTCCTCTGATGTACTTTTAAAATTTCGTTCTCATTTATGATTAATAAATGAGTAGTCCTACATAAAAACTGTGTGTATATGTGTGTGTGTGTGTGTGTGTGTGTGTGTGTGTGTGTGTGTGTGTGTGTGTGTGTGTGTGTGTGGAGTATACCCTCTTTCCAGCAGGGGTGAGAGTGAGGTTTACTGCGAGCGTTGTACCAGATGAGCTGCCTGCAGCCATCGTACGCACATGAGTATTCATCATCTCCAATTCCGTATCCCTCCTGTGGTGCACACAAATATACAGAATACTTAAGTTAGTGTCTGCAGAGAACAAACATATAGAAAGATTCAACATTAAAAACAGACGAGGATTACATGGTTGAGGAACTTGCTGTCCTTGGTGGCCCATCCAATTTGCATCACACCTGATGTAATGACTGTAACCTCATAGTACCACACGCCGGAATCCACGCAAAACGTACAACGTACGCTCTCAAAGGACGAGGCGTCACATCGAGCCTGATGGTGGGAACAAGAAAAAGATGAAAATTAGTTATTCAGAACACATTTATATTTGGGCATTGAGTAAAACGAGTAAAATATCAGCAAATCTATTGATTACTTCTAACAATAGCCACATTTATTCTAATTGTGGTAATTGTAGAGAGGAGACTTCAAACAGACGAACCTCTAGTCCAGAGGGAGAAATCTTAAGGTACTCGCTGACGTCATTGCTGTTCAGCATGGCGTTGATATTAGTGAGGTTGACCTTCTCATAGGTGAACTGACGACCATCCTTAAGAACTGGACAAACAACAAGTGACCAAATATTTTCACATTTCTTTCTCACATATACCTGATGATATCTGACATGTATATATCTCATTTTAGCACCTTATAATGTTTTATTATTTTATTATAATGTTTTATTTTATTTTTTTGCACCTTATAATGCTTACTTAATTTTTTTGCACTAGTACTGACATTTGTACTTATTGTTTCATTTGCACTAGTGTATGTTATTGTATTTTTAGGTACTCTTATCTTTTTTTATGACACTTGCATGTTGAGTTGCTTGAGGTGCCTGGGATTTAAGATTTTCATTGCCAACATGCACGCTGTATCTGTTGTGCAGATGACAATAAAAACCTCTGAACTTTGAAAGGGACAGGCCCTGTCTCTTCAGTAAACATACAGCTTTGAAAACATAGGGGCTACTCACACAAATTGTCAAGGCTCCACTGTGAACAGAATCCAACCTGCCTCTTCAAGTAGTCGGGTTGTTCTGCCCATGACTCCAGGACAGAAAGGCGATTACTGATACAAGACTCGGACACTGTCAGTTTGTTCTCACCTGAGGGCAAGAAGCAAGTGTGAGAGAACAGTGTGAGAATTGTGTGAAAAACTGACTAAACATTTAAACATTTTAACATCTAAGTCACTTTCTGTTCTATTTTGTATTGTTTGCATAGAAGTAACTCATGTTCACCTCTCTCATCATTAGTTTTTTGCTTTTTGAAATGGCTTTATGATACAGTGAGTGAACTTACTGGTCTGGGAGAACTTCTCCAAAGCGATGAGAGCAAACAGCATGACAGTGGGATGGGCTTCAGAGCTCTGCAGGAAGATTTACAAAGAAAATGGACATCAGCATTTGGAATTAATTTAATTACTTTTCATGCAAACACACAACAATTACACAGCTGGTGTTAATATAACACTAACTTCTGTTGTGGAATTTACACACAAATCATCAGTTTTTTCTGTCCTTCCTTTGATTTTCTCAACAACCAACACATTCGATCACCTTAAAATCTGCCATCGCTATTTTTTAATCAGTGACAACACAGAATTTTGCTGTGTGACCCTAGTTGTTGAGAAAATTGTAGGTTAAAGAGACAGACAGAGATTTAGTAGGATAAAGCCATGTATCGACAAGCCAGATTTGAAAAGGGCAAAAACAGTGGATTAAAATTAAGCAATCGAGTGTTAAACCTGTCCACAAAATAAGTCATAATACAGTCAGCAGACTGGGTGTGTGTATGTTTGCTCACCAGACTCTCTAGAAGATACTCAAGGGTTCCAGGGCTCAACAGTCCAATACTGGCTGGTCCTGACATAGAGAACAAAATTAGAGAGGTGAAAAAGTTAAATTTACTTCACTTCTGGTCTGTTTCTGTCCCACCCAAACAAGGAATTATGTTAAATTTACTTGTTTCCCAGCAAAGTAAATGTATAATTGTGTAATAATCAGAAAGCTCTGTGTATACCTTACATTATGTCCTCAGATGCTGTTTTTCAGCATTATAATGAAGTTAAAGAGAGAAACATTCTAGTGAATCATCTATCCTCAGTTTCTCTATACCTGTTTATCAGTTGGTTTGTATTTTAACCTCAGTTTACAGTATTAGCTGTTTTCCTAACTTTGAAGTCAAGCTGCTGCTTGATTTTCAAGAATATTGCTGTTCTGCATCTATTGTTTTGACATAAAGATTTTCTGATAAAATAAATTTACCAACAAACGACAACAAAAACAGCATCAACATCAGATCTTACTCTTGGTAATAAAATCCTACTTCTTTAACACAGGGTTAGGAATTGAGCAACGATTAATGCAACATCCTTGTAAGTTGACTAACACACACACCTTTTGCTTTTGCAATCAGTTTCTTTTTTTTTTTTCCAAGAGTCTACATGATCATGGTGAGCAGGTAACATAGCAAACCAGAAAGTGAAAGACCAAGAACATTGGAAAAAATAAATCGTGTTTAAGTGTGTAAAATTGGACTGTACCGGCCAGTTTCTCTGCCAGACATCCCAGGACAGCTGTGGTGTTTCTGTGTTTCGCAGGATTTAAAGCATCCTGTTGTGCTACAGCCGAACTCAGACTCAACATGTCAGAGAGTTTCTGCAAAGCATCCTAGAGAGGAGATAAAGACCAGTTACCCTACTGAGGGTCACATGCACACAGTTTCAATAAATAATAATGACAAGTTTGAGAGGATGGAGATAAAGGATCTCAAGACTTCAAAGTCAAAGCAGGAAAGTCATGTGTGGGGTAAAATACAGTAGGGAGGGGGGACACACTCAAATGTTTGTTCCACTACCCCTGTAGGGAAAACTTAATGATATAATGCATTCACTTATCCCTTATCCTAACCTGACCTATCAAAAATATTCATCCCAAAATCAAATTCCACTCTGAACATCAAAAGCTAGGACTCCAGTGGACCTAGATTTTGTCCCCATAACAAATACCCATGTGTTGGTGTGTGTTCAGTTTAAAGGGTTCACCAGGATACAAAAACAACCAAACACATGCTCTCTATTGCTAGCAGGGAAAGAGAGAGGTGATACTACTAAGAATGTAAATAAAAAAGCAAATAAAAATTACTTTATTAACAGGGACGAACTCTGCCACTGACACACAGAAATTCCAATCAGCTATTATTATAAACTTGATGTTAGCTGTGTTGTCACCACAACATGAATCCTTGTTCTATAGTTGTGGGAATGAGCAGTGACAAGCTCAACCAACCATAAGTATGAGGATAAGCATCCTCCTGTGGTTGTTCATATTAAATATTGATATATATATGTGTAAAATACTAACCTTGGTGGGCAAGGGACACTCATCCAAAAGAAGGGTGATCACTGCAGGACCAAGCGGATCGTCCAATGGGATAACTCGAATCAGAGATTGGACGACCTCCAGCCAACCATCATCTGAAGGAGGAAAGAAGAAAGGTTTAATGTGAGATTCAAGTGACTGAATTCATCTAATGACTCACATAAATCCTATTATATACAAGTGTGATACATTACTCTGGCTGGCTGAATAAACAAAAATGAAAATGTTTTATTTAAACATTGTCTCAATATTTAATATTACTTATTATGGGTTCAAGTTCATTCAATAGACAAATGTATATTCATCCAGACATAGCATCTTTCAATCTCACAGTACTTAAGGGAGTAAGTCTTATAGTCATATATTCAGTATGCATTTCATTTTTTGCTATAGTTTATTATCCTTTGTTAGTAGGTTTGTCTGCAGACACTTCTATGTGATGACATTCATGCTAATGGCTAATATTCTTCCTGAACCATGAATATTTGTCCTGGTGATGTCACCAATGTGACATCACATTTTTTATTTCTCAAGCTATCCCTGCTAAATTCCACATAGTATTTTCTTTTGAGGAACAATGTTTGGTAAAACCATATGAGCATTATTGAAGAATTGATAAAACTAACATTATATATTGTATCTGTTTGCATATACAGGACAGTCATCGAAAGACAGATGCTTCTCTTCTCTGGCAGATTTCTTCATGATAAATAGCCAAATGAAACCAGATAACTCAAAGATTACTGAGCAGTGCTGAGTCAGTCTCTTGCATTATGAGCACTTGATGCAGCACAAATGGAAAAAATACCCATTTCCTGTCCATTAGGTGACTCAGTAACAAACACGATATCCTTAACCACATCACTTATGAAAGCCAAGGGGTTATAAATAATGTATCATGGTGGCAGAAAAGTGACTGTGTGGCTGACTTGACTTGCTGCTTCGCTGCCTTCAGAGTTCTGTATCTGCACTGCAAGCTAATACCCAGCTTGGTTGTCAAGCCACACAACACCACTCCATGTTGAGCGTCTAACACCATATGTGCATCACACAAGGCCCAAGCTACCACATAAGCATACACACAAATACAAACACACACACACAGCATTAGAGAATTATTGACCATATGCAAGAAAGCAAACACACACTAAACCAAAAACATATGTTCAAATACACACAAACTCAATCAAGAATCAGCCCTGTCAGTTACTGTCAGCAAAACAGAGAACAGCAACTGCAATATTCTATTAACTTTCAACAAACCAAAACTCTATTCATACAAAGTTTATACAAAGTAGTAGCCAACACATGATGTCTGCAGTCTAGGTCACGTCCCTTCCCGAGGTGATGTAATGTTCCTCTAAGCTGGGACAGTGGGTGTGATGGAGAAAAGCTGAGGCAGCAGTATTGCAGCAGGATATTAAGCAGCACAACACAGGTGATGTTGCAGCCTCTTTCCTCTGTTTCTCCAGTTAGACATGAAAAGTCTCTTTTAAACCTCATTTAAACAAACTCATCCTACTTGTGTAGGATTTATATATATATTTATATTTTGATCCTCAAAGCTGTGTCTTTTGTTAACAACAGCCTTGCTCATTGTGTGTTCTAATTTTCTTACCTGTCTCTGCCATCTCATGCAAAGTGATCATGGAGTAGGGCGGCTCTTGATCACTGAAATAAAACAGACCACAGAATATGTTAACAGTCTGGTTTAAGAGCGATTCCCTGAATGCTATATATCTCAGACTCAGCTGTGTATTTAGTGATACGTCTGTAATAAATATACTTGCACAACTTGATACCAGGGCACTGCAACTGGTCTAACTGCTAAAATTCTAAGTGCATATCTATCAACATGTAAATCACAAAGGTATTTTAAAAGTCTTTGATTAGAATAACTTCATGATCACGAAGGCTGGTCTGCTTGTTATAGTCCTCTCTCAGCAGAATGAACTCATATGGTTCATATTTATTTTAGTTAGTTGAGGATTTTGGTAGAGTTCACAACAAACATTCTTCAAATACAGCATTTGAATTTAACTGTACAGATTCTTCCTCCACCCATCACTAGACTTACTTGTCTACAAGTGTTCTGATGACAGCCAGTGTGTCCAGCACCAGACCATCCACGTTCTGCTTCTTCCGCCGGGGCTCATGCGGCCCTCGTCCTCGGCGCGGGGGCCTGACTGGATCCCTTGGCCGACTGCTCCTTGCCTCACCTGCGTCAGAACCTACACCAGTACCATGATCCGCCCGTCTAGCTTGTCCTCTGGTCACCCTCGTCGATCCGTGGTGATGGTCCTCCAAGTCACTATCCTCCCGGCAAACACAGCTGTTACCCATGATTCCAGTGCTGGAGACCACACTGGCAAGGGTCTCCCAGAATGGGGGAAGGGAGTTTGAGGAGGAAAGGAAGAGCAGAACCTTTGCAAGGCTCCTGCAGGCACAGAAAGTGATCCAAGCTGCTACTATCATATCATCTGGAGGGCTTGCTTTAGGGGGACTCTTGCCCCAGTGGGCTGGGTGGAGTTACTGACAATGATCATAGTGTTGCCAAGCAGAGATGTAGGATTGTTTGGGGAGTATTAACGTGTGGCTAGTTAAATGGACCAAGAGTCAGGGTCGGGTGATGCATTGAGATCAGCTCTGAACATCATCAGACAGATTCAGGTCCAGCTGTTGTTCTGGGCACCCACAGCTGCGGAAGCAACACAAAGAAAACAGACACACAGTGAAACTCTGCACATGAGTTCTGATGACTTGTATATTTAACTGTCCAACAGCCGATCGTGCTCTGCAACAAGAAAAGCTCATGGACGTGAGACACACCACGTGATAAGGGTCGATTCCCAAAAGAAATAAAAAAACTGAAAAAGAAAATCAACATTAGCCACTTAGCTTTCAATTTGGCTGCAGTTTGAACCTAGATTTCCGGTGGACAGTCACGTTGTACTCGCATGATCTCGTTATTTACTAGATGTTTAAAAATAAATTAGCCTTGTTGACAAAACAAGAGCTCTCCGGTTAGACAGCTAGCAAGCTAGCCACCCACAAAGCCAGCATTGTGTTATCACACTTCCAAATAAAAACAAGTCCCACAAACTTGCAGGTATCAGAACTTTATTTTATCCTAAACACATACTTACGTGTTAGCATGTGAGCCAAAGTACTTCATTAAACAGGTAGCCAACGTTGTGTAGCGGCTAGCGCTAGCAGTTAGCCAATTAGCGGGGCAATCCTGCTGTCAAACGACGCGAGTTAGCTAACGTGACTTAGCCGCGAATCGAGCGTGTGTGTGAAATGCCGGGGAAGTCCAGTCCAGGGGCACGAGTGCGCGACCCGCCGATATTCCACAACACACGTTACACATAAGTCCGACAGAAGCAGGTTCACGTGACGATGAGCTAACTCCTCTAACGTATTTTAACGACGCTGCACCGCTAGCTGCTGCTTGCTAAGTTCCGTAGCGTTGGCGGCTAACAGGCTGCACATCATCAGCTGTTGATGCGGAGGAGGAGGAGGAGGAGAAAGATTTCTGATGAAGACTCAACGTCAACACAGAGTCAAGAGACATTTATTCAAATCAAACTCTTCTCTCATACTTTCCGTGACACACGAACTTTATCCAGTCTGGGATTTGTGTTTTGTTTTGTGTGTGTCTGACATCTTCTATTGTGAAATAAGTTTTAGGAGAAGAGAGCCTCAGAATTAAAGCGATGATAAAAGTTATGACAGTATTATTACATCAGATGAAAATGCACTGTTTATATCAAGTTGCTTGAATTACTAACACTAAGGACCGCCGTGTTTACATCAGGTGTTTCACTGCACATTTATAAGATTAAAAAATGTCAACAAATATAAGGAATTTAAGGTTGAAGTCAACCAGATACTCTGAAGTCGAATTGTCCTAAGGTCAGTGAACGCACTCCTCAGTCAGGAGATTTACAAAAAACCTCAATAGGCTGCTTTCATGAACTGTGAGAGAAATTGTGAATGATTGAGACAAGTTCTATTAGAAACTAGAAGTTTAAACGTGGTGCTATAAAATACATGCTGTCATAATTTTAAACTATGTGAATCGAGTTCAGAATAATTGTTGCCAGAACAACAAGACACAGAATATACAGAGGTTATCATGCAGATGAGGTGTTTTGAGACACATTTATTTAACACTAACATAGTAACACTAACCCAAGGTCATTCAGGTCTGTGAATCAGAAAATACAGCAGAGAGGTGGGCTGAGAGACAGCAGAGTCCAGGTCCATGTTCCAGGCTGCAGTCCATTGAACTCTGTGTTATCATGACCATAATATGATTCAACAAGTCCAGTTCAGTTTGATGTGCAAACATTCAGGCATCTGAACTACCAATCAAGGCATAGGAAATGTTGAAAGAATTAAGTGGCATCCACATTAGCAAAGAAACAGACACTGACAGAGAAAAAAGTTCTTTACATAAAGTAATGGAATAAAAACTGAATTCCCAGATTTTAATCAGTTTAAAAATGTCTCATTGAGTTTAAAGACTGAATAAGCTCATGTGGTCTGACATAATGCTGTAATTAAAGAGCTTTAGCTCATTCAAATCAAATACTAAGGTTGTCCTCACACTGAATAGGCATTCTTACACTGTTAATTTAGACTAGTGTCCTCTAAACTACACTTCAGGTCAGGACAGGACAGAACAAAAGGTTTTCTCATGCATATGTATTTAGATGGTGTGATATAAATTGGGGCAGTCATACACTCGGCTCCGGTCCAGGGCTGTGTTGAGGGAGGTGTCACGATACGGCCCAGTCCTGCCCAGCTCTGCAGAGAATTTTTGTGATTTTGGGTGGAAAGTACACGGTGCGGTTTCAAAGGTTGGCGGGAGACGGCCGTAGTCACTGGAAGAGGTTCTGTACAGGGGGTTCTGGTGCTTTGTTCTCAGCAATGGTTTCCCTGTTGGAGTCATCATGCAGGAGAACACCGGGTTTCCAGGGCTGGCACATGTGTTTTCTACCTGCTGCTCTTGAGAGGCTGACATCTCTGCAGCACCTGTAGAAGATATCAGAATTCTTCACCAACCTCAGATACAAGATTACACAAAACACGTCTGTGAAAAAATCATGGTATCTGCACGTCTTGAGTTTCTTGGCGTTTCACCGATCATCCAAGAGGCTTTTTTCAGTTCTATCCAACAGGTGTCCCAAAGAACTGGCTCTCCTGTGTTGGGCCAACCGGTGGTTTTGTTTCTCCAATGTAAAAGCCTGAGCTTTAATATAATGACGTTAAATACCTGGAACTTCCCACCAGTCTGGTAAAAGTGAAGAAGCCTCTTGGGTGAGGAGTTAAACGTCTTTAAGAAACTCAAGCAAGTCCAGTTGCTGACATGAACAACTGAAGACCACACAAAACTGAGGTGCAGAGGTGATTTCTCTTTTTTTACTATAAACACCTTTGAAAACAACACAAACATTAAGTGGCAGCTACATTAAAAAGCTACACCTGCTTGATAAGAATTACACATTTTTCCAATATGGATGTCTTCATTTCTTGTAAATAAAGTATCAAGTATGAAGGTAATATTAAGGTATCTAACAATTAAAATAAAACAGGGATATTTTGTTTTCTAGGTCGTGGTTAAGTTAAATGGTAGCAACCTGTTCAATGCTCAACTATGCAGCAAAGCTAATCATGGATATCTTCTGAAGCTAAATCAAAATTAGCTCACTATAGAGATTTACTGTATCACTGACTGATCACTTTCTGAATTAAATCCCACTGTCCCCTGTCTGTTAGCAGTTAAACATAGTTACCTTCAATCACCGTAGACCAGCTTAAATATCTGTGTTGGGTCTTTATGCTAACTCTAGCCACAGCCAGGGCTTAGAGACGGCCCCTGGTCACCATGGAAACATGTAAACATCAGGTTTCATTTGCATGTTTTTTTTTTACATTTGTGAAGTAAACAGGAAATAAATGTATTGTTTTACTGTTTTACCCCAGATACACAGATTGCATCCATTTTTATGAGCCATTATTAGATCTTCTTGCTTCTTGTATTTTAAATAAGTATGAATGTTTTAGAAGTCACATTTTTGAGTAGCTTCAAACTCCAAAGCAATGCTGAGTTGTATTATTGCCCTGGATTTACAGGAAACGCCCATTTGAATTTTATTCCAGTGCTTCAAATATTTTATGTGAATGTTAATATTTGAATAAAACGCATATTTTCGTCATGTGACCCACTGACTCCAAAACCTCCATCGCTTCTAATATTTTATATGAATATCACTATTGTAAAACACTTTCAAAAGGCTCCATTTCAAGTGAGCCATTGATTCCAAAAGAAATGCCTAATTGTATTAATATGAATATGACCTGGTGTGATGCTATCTGTCCTTGGCTTTGTCTGCGTCACCTCAAATATATAAAGCGTCCTTGTGTCCCCTGAGAGGCTCGAGTTATTCGTATTATTATAATTATTATTATGGTTATTATTCAATAACGTCTCTGTCATAAACTAACACAGCTTTTATGGGAAAGACAGAATCTCTCCTACGGCACTTGAATGCGCCACTGCTTACATCATCACCAAGCGTCAACTGGCTTACACACAACTGCCGCGTCAACTGGTTTGAAACGTGTAAAACAGTTTAACGAGATAAACTCTTTATATAAAGTCTCCGGTTTAAACTCTGTCGTTGTTCTGTGTGTTAGTCAAACAGTCAGTGAAGCTGTGAAAGCAGCGGCGGACTCTGACTCTCTTTCATCGGCATCTTCTTCCGCAGTGAGGCGGTTGTTGTAGTTAGCTTGAGGCTAAACCAGGCGGAGGGAAAGTTAGCATCTGAACTCGTGCTCAGAGGATGGACAGTGAAATCCAGAGAGACGGGAGAGTCCTGGATCTCACCGACGATGCCTGGAGGGAAGACAAGCTGCCGTATGAAGACGTCACCATCCCCCTGGTACGTGCTGCAGCGCCACATACAGAGCATAGTTAGAACTACACCTGGACCCATGTCTAGCGATCCTGACTGACTCCAGAAAAATAACAATGAATCTGATGTTGTTCATTTTTCATCCATAAATGCAAATATATCAATAAAAGACAGTTTTTTATGAAAGACTTTGAACAATATGTGAACATAATTTCCAAATCATCCAACAAAAAAGCTGTTAGAACTTTGAATATCTTTAAATCCTACAGGATATTTATATGATTTATAACACCCCTGGTTTGCATGTTTGTATGCTCCTGTTTGTTATTCTATACAACCCCATATGTACTTGTTTCTTGTTCTGTTCCTCTTGTAAAATAAAATAAATATATAAAAGCATCACGTACTGATCACTGATAGCTTTAGCAAGAAACCAACATTCAAAGCTTGTTTACAGTCAGGTGCGGGGACTCGTACACATTTTTAATCGAACATTGGGGTTTTCACAAGGCATGAGATGTCATTGTTAATTCATCTTATGTGGAAGTATATCGGTGACATACTGTTTCTGTGAGCACCAAACAAACCTCACGTGTTATGGATTCGTTCTGCTGCTAGTGTGACAGTTGCTGAGCAGTGGAGGTTTAATATGATGACACGATTCTTTAACAATTTACAAATCTGATGAAGCACATATGAACCAGCCCAATTTGATCTGTTCTCAGTTGTTATGTGAGGTTCACAAACTTTTAAAACAGATATAACAACTGTGAAGATAATCAGTAAGGGGGGGTTCTCTCCTGCTCAAACATAAAGACAAAAATAGGCTCAAAACCTTCACAACCTTTATGATTCTGGCTTCATAAGCTCCCAGTTTTTTTGTCCTGATAAAATGGACTGAACTGAGATTATTATAACTTGTGAGGATCATGGCATCTTATATTCCCTGTCCTCTGTCAGAGCGAGCTGCCTGAAGCTGAGCAGGACAATGGAGGATCCACAGAGTCGGTGAAAGAGCAAGAGATGAAGTGGACGGACCTCGCCTTGCAGAGCCTCCACGAAAACACACCGAGCACCGGAAGCTGAAAGACTTCTGAAAAGTTGCTGCCATTTCAACAGAAATCTCCATATCATCTCTCAACTGCAGAGACTTCAGTGCAACAGGACAAAAGATCTACAAAGTAAATGACTCAACTGTACTTTACCATAACATCATTGTGACAGCTTCCCCTGCTTGTCTCTAGAAGGAAAATGTCACATCATCCAAACTCCATATTGCCTCCGGTTTTCCTTGTATTTTAAATGTATGCTCCAGATGTCTGTTGGTGTAACTATAGCATCGGTTTCTCACCGGAAACCTCCCAGAGATGTTCTATTGAGAAACAAAAATATCCAGGCTGCTGCTTCCACCATCACTTTTTCTTTGCAGCCTCTGCCATGAGCTTGCGTACGTGGTCGTGGGACCCCTCCCCCAGCAGGGCAGAGGGATGCCTGTAGGAGCCCCCCAGACGATCCCAGAGCGTGAAGTATTGTCCATAGTTGTAGTTGAAGTAGAGGTGATGGTCCACATGGTGAGCAGCACTGTTAATCACACATATCAGAGGGCCGGGGATGCGGTAATCTCCGTCGTGTATGGAAATGGTCCAAAAATTGACAAAGACAAAGAGTGAGAGGTACACCACCTGTAATGTCAAAGTACAAAATGCCAATATAAAACATTTCAACATGACAGAGTTTAAACAGTAGTGTCCGAATTTATCTTAACAATTGTTCAACTCAGGAAAAGTGTAAGTGAGAGAAGTGACTGATAATTCTGGTTTCAAAATTTGCATTATCGTTTCTCCCTGAAACCTCAGATCTGATATCAATGTATGTAAAGTAAAGAGTGAGAGTCAGACCATCACCTTTTGCAGGGGAAAGATGAAGGCGTAGACATGGTAGGGTAAGCTCTGCAGGAAGCCATCGAGTGGGTGGAAGGCATGGCTGGCAAATGGCGTGGGGATCTTGAATACGTGGTGTTGCTTATGTAAGTGCTGAGGGGCGAAAACAAAACAAAATGTTTGAAATATTATCAAATGGCAACCTGATAAATGAATTCCAACTTTTACTCTGCCTCTTGATAGGAAAATATCTTCACCTTGTAAATGCGCTTATGATGCATCCACCGGTGTATCCAGTAGATCCACATGTCGGTAAAGAACAAGAAGCCAGCAATGCTCAGGAACACTCCAGGCCAGCCTGACACAAACAAACCATGCTCACATTTAAGTCTGAGAGGGACTAATTATTTCAACCTGTTTATTATATAGGAAATGTTGGATTCAGGCTGGACTCTGTTACTCACATTACTTACGAAGTAACTTTCTTTTTAATTTAAAATCAATCAAAGTTTATATGAACCCTGGCCTGGTTTTTAAGATATAGAGTTTTCATACCCAGGGAAGATTCGCTGATGTTGTCATGAAGTTTGCTGTGTCCCCTGATCTCCCAGAAGAAAATAGCTACTGTGGGGAAGCTCATCCAGAAAATCGAGGTGACTCCCAGCTGGATTTCTTTTCTAACCTGGTTCTGTTGTTCGATCAGAGACATGAAGTTAGGATTTGAGAGAAATTTTCTTGTGAATTGTTAGACTGTTAATAAAGAGCGTCGCCGTACCTTAATAAACTGTGGATGTTTCATGAGATTGTGGTCAAACACACTGTAGAAGTTAAGAGCACCAAAGCCCAGGTAGAGCAGCTCTGCTCCCATTGTTGTCACCACCCACAGGCTGATGATCTGACGCAGAGCTTCATCCTCGGGCCACGAGGCCGGGTAAACGTACGGAGTGAGGATGTAGTGGTCAGCGATGTTCAGCACGCGATCCATGGCACAGTCTGCGGGTTAAGAGCAGTGAAAATATCAGCCTTCCTAATTGCACAACAGAAACTACAACTCAACAGTGCTGAGAAGAAAAAACATTTACAATGATTGTGTTATTGTGATCATTTTAGCCTTTATTTTTTTAATCGAGTTGGAAAATCAATGACCACTGTCTCACCTCCGGCTGTGATTTCAGTGTAAAAACATTAAAGCTCAAAAGACTAGTTTTACCTCCAAGAATGACGCTGTGTATTAACTGTTGGCTGCAGGTTGGTCGACTGATGAAAAGACCAAAGTCCAGATATTAGTTCTCCTTTAGTCATCAAAGCATTGCTGATGCATTGATTGATTTAGTTGATGAAAGGCTCTTAATCCCATTCAGACTATATTCAGTACATAAAATGTTAATTCCAAATCAGTAATCTGCTCACACAGATGCATTTATATGCATTTCAGGTCAAAGCTAAGAAAATTGGTGTTTCAGGAAATGTTCTGTTTATTTGTTTTTTTTTTTTGTATTCTCTATATAAATTAATTCTCCAACGTATTAAATGTTAATTCATAATGTAATCACTTTTCATTGTAAAAAATGTAGCATAATAACAAGATAAGCTATTTAATGTGTAGTTATACTATATTAATATAGTAAAACTATATAAAATAATAATTCATATTTGCTTTTACTGAAACTATTGAAAGCAAATAGGAGCAAAACACATTGATTTTAAATAGCAACTGGATGAAAAAATCAGTAGCTTTACAAACATCGACCCTGTATTCAGAAATATTTTAAATGTTTTAATTAATCCAAAACAGCAGTTTTATGCTCAAATTATTTTGTCTGGATTTTTAAAAGAGGTTATTGCAGCAGAACTAACCTGGACCAGGGCAGATGTCTGGTCGGTGTGAACGTTCCTAGAAAGTGGAGCAGTTTCTCTTCACACAGCACCATGTTTTGTGGCAGAAATAACGTGACATATAGCTTTGCAAATTGTTCACTGCTATTATGACTTTACCATGAATTCCAATATGTTTCCCAGAAATGTAAAGAGTTAAAGGGAGGCTCCTCCTGGCTTCATTTGGTTTAGGCAGCAGGTATCCTGACAGGATCACGGGGTGACATTGACTCACATATGGGTTTGAGTTAGGGTGGAACAAGATCCCAGCATGCTCAGCAAATAACAAGGAGCTCAGTGACAGTGAGAGACTGGATCTTCCAGCCAATTCCTGCTAAATTCAGTGGAGTTACAGTGAAATTGTCTCTTTTACATGCAGATGGTTCATTTTAACCCAGGAAATTAAATTTGGTTCATCACAATAAGAATGAATCTCCAGTTTAATGTCTTTCTAAAAACATATAGGTGCATTCATAAATGGAATTAGTGTCATTAAACCATGAACTGCATTTTGAACTGCAAAATAGAATCATTAGCAGGAGAAAGCTTGTCATATTTTGCAGTGCATGTACCCTCTAGTTGGCTGCAGGATCAAATTCACCCTGAACAGTCTGTCCTTTAACACACACACACACACACACACACACACACACACACACACACACACACACACACACACACACACACACACACACGGTCTCTCACAGACAGCGGCATGCAGCCCGTCACTCAGTGAGAGGTGGGCAATGTGACGTTTTATTGTCCAAGTAAAGAGGACGACCTGCACAAAAAACCCTGAACAGGATATTTTCACACAAGCAGCTTCTTGTTCCACTCTATTTTGGTCAGAATTAATGTATTGAAAGGTTAATGTTTTGTTCAGGAGTCTGTCCCAGTTGAAACGTGTTTCTCTTGACCTGAACTCGACCTGTGTAATGAGAGTAAATTCAATGACGAATGCATGTTTTTAATGTAACTAAATGGTTCAAATCCATGAACAAAAATGTTCATAAAACGCTCCTGCAAAGAAACGACTCTCTCTTTATGACTGCTCTATATTCTTTACACATAAACAAGTAGCTGTCTCCCTCTAGAGCTCTCTGACACTAACTGCACCTCTCTGTGCCGTGAGCAGAACCATCCCGCTGCACTTTGCACACTTTTCATGGTTGTCACTCTGAATATTACAGAATAACACAGGGAATCATCGCAGTCATATATGGTTGTTGAAAAGCTGAATAAATAACACTTATTTAAGTGTATTAAACAACCAGTGGACAAGAACTCAAACTCAAACTAAGTCTCGAGAGACTAAATGAGGAATCAGTGTGTTTATGTTTGGCAGTACTTTCGTGACACAGTCAAAAAATGTTCACAGAATTCATTATTATCACCACACATGATCAAATACCTGATGATTGTGAAAATCAGAAACAGAGAGCTACAGAGAGAAAGTCCATGTTTTAGCTTAAATGTTAAAAACTGCTAACATCCCTTTTTTCCTAATGTTCCTAAAGTTTTTTGTATATCCTGAACTCTTGTGTTTAATCACTTGCTGTTCTTCCACTTTAACATCCTCACTTTCATTCTCTCCAAGCATCACACACACTAAGGTACTGAAAACAGATTTTTATATGGTTGAACAATGAAATGAAGTGAAAGCCTTTCTCATTGTCCAAAATAATAACAATTAGTTACGATATAACACAGACACAAACATTCAATCTAACAATAAATGATTTAAAAAAAAAAGAATATACAATTTTCTAGTGATTGCATTTAAGATTAATTTGAATGGGAAGCATGTTACAAAGATTTGGGAGTTTTACATGTGTGTCCTTGATACCTGCTTGAATTCTAAATTTGAATCTAAAATGTCCTGTTCAAAATAAAGTATTTTGAAGAACAAGACAACAACAATGTGTATGGACCTGGTTCCAAAGTTGTTATCAGACCTACTCAATAAGAAATTCACATAAAGATGATCTGATCTAAATATGTTTCCAGAATATTCTCTTGTAATTCACACGTCCCTGTGTTGTTTGCACTGGTCACAGTGAGTCGTGACTCAGCAGCTTTGTTGTGACATGTTGGTGAAAAGTGTAAAAAAGTTTCCAAACAGCGAGCGCAAAAACAGGGGACAACGTTGCCTTCAAGAGCCCAACACCAGCTCCGACATCGGAAAACTGGGAATGTAAACAGCCTTACAGCAGAGGAAGTGTGTGTTAGCTCGGATAGAAAATATCATAGAAATATAAAATGTTTCATGTGACGGGACATGATGTTTGTCTTTTTGATGAAGCGCTAATTATCTCTAAAGCAACATGAAGACAAACAGTCACATAGCCTGGTCATTTTCAAAATAAGACGGCATTAATGCTTTATAAACTGACATACAAATATCTTGTATAACTAAATGAGAGTTCTTATGGTTTCTGTTGCATCACGTATAAAAAGATCTGTCATTGTTTTCTGCTCTGGAGTTAAGTTAAATTTTTTCCTACTGTACACAGTCCGTGAAGGCATCATATTGTTCGTAGAGTAGGGCCGTGTGCACAGCTGTGCGCGCCAGAGCGAAACGATGGCAACAGGTCTGTTAGTGCCGTGTGCACACGCCTGAAAACACTGATTCACACGTGAACGAGAAATAATGAAAGTGCTTAAAATACTGTCTGAGTAAAATAATGAAGGTTTTTACTGAAGCTGGATTTAAATCAAAATCAAATCAGACTTTATTGTAATTATACACATTGTCCCTGAGTCTCATCTGTTGTTAGTGCACTGGTCGAATCCTAGAACAGAATATTTTATTTTATTATTTGATGCGATGAAAAATAAGGGTTTATTTGCTCAGCCCCCGTAAACTATTGAATACAAATAAACTGTAAATTAATACACACAAGCGTATTTTTTTCATGTTTTATAGATTGAAGCAATACAAAATAATTGTCAAGATATATTTACTCAACAGTGTGTGACTAATTAATAATAGTAAACATAATATAATATAGACAAACTTTTATGTTATATAGTCTGAAGCAAGAGTCCCGGAAATACAGCTGAACCTTAGAATAATAGTAGTGAATTATATTTAACTAAATCATTTTAAAAATATATATAATGCACGTGAGTAATGAAATCCACACATATACTACGCCATCACGGTGTATACGAGATATTTGATGATTTGAGCACACACTGTAAACTTCTACATGGATTCAAATAAAAACAAGCGTGGAATTAATTTAATTTGAAGTCAGTGTGTCCCCACGTGGCAGCCTTTCATCAGCATGGAAATTTCCTTTCATGAATCCGTGCGCAAAAATCAAACGAGTGCAAAACAGCTTCTTTATATTATTTATACTAAACACTCATGTATTCAAATATATCCTTGCTCTTTATATACATGGAAATAAAAACATGTTGTTATGATGAACTGTGATCTAAACATTCCACTTTATATAATGATGTAAACACGTTAATTATTCCGGGGGCAGAGGAGGGGGGGTCCGGGGATCTTATGTAATTTTCAGACGACACTTCACCTCGTGTGAATCTGGGAATCTCTCTCTCTCTCCTCCCCCCCCCCCCCCACTCCTCCTGCTGCTGCTCGTGCGCACACATTTCATTGTTGTCGCACACGTACGTGCCCACGTGCGACGTGACACACACATGTTTGCACTCGGCCCTGTTGTTCCGGGGCTGCTATAAATGGAGCCGCCCCTGAAGTGCGTGATCACAACACTGAGACTCAACCTAGAGATTCACCTGCTCCACTGAGGAAGATCCAGAAAAACCCTGAGAGACATGGACCCCTGCGACTGCTCCAAGAGTCAGTATCTGTCTTTATTATAGAACCCCTGTTTTTAAGATATTTTCTGTTTTTCCATCTTCTGTCATTGCCGGACCACATGAAGCTAATCCCTCGTGTCACGTTCCCTCTATTTATAGGTGGAACCTGCAACTGCGGAGGATCTTGCACCTGCAAGAACTGCACCTGCACCACCTGCAACAAGAGTAAGTCACATCCATCACATATCAATGTGAATCTTAACACTGGTGCTTTAATCTTAACCTAGTCTGAGCTTTTTCTTTAACCCTATCAGCAAATTGTCTATTTATAGTATCATATTTAAAATTCAGCACCACATGTGTTGAATTTGTAGTGTCACCTGCCCAGGTGACTGTGATTGTCTTAATCAGCCACAATTTAAAGGTGTAAATTGTTTCTCTCTCCACCATATTTACAACCTTTGCATAAGAGAAGACAAGATGTTCTTATTTTTATGTAGTTAGATGTGGTGTTTACAGTTTTTATTTTTCTCCTCCTCTAAAAGCCTGAAGATGAGGTGACTGCTGATGTGTCACTAATGCAGTTTTGACCTTGCATTGCAGGCTGCTGCCCATGCTGCCCATCCGGCTGCACCAAGTGCGCCTCTGGCTGCGTGTGCAAAGGGAAGACATGCGACACCAGCTGCTGTCAGTGAGAGGAGCCTGATGCACTGTGGAGCCTGATGCACTGTGGAGCCTATGTGCTCGTAACTGATTTAACTGTAGCTGCAAATGTCTAGAATGAGAAAAATGGCTTTTGTACTTGTCTTTCAATATTAAAATCAACATGTTTCCTCAATGCAGTTGTCCTGAGTTTTGGGTGTCAAGTGAATGTGTTGTTGCAAATATGATTATTAAAATGAGCTGTGCTGCAGTGTAAATCTCCTAACCAAGGTCAGACATGTATACAGCTGAGGGTCAAGGCTGCTTTGTTTGCTCCAGATTTTAACTTAAGGGAAACATTATGTGGCTAAGCTGAGGCTTTCAATACGAATTATTGCATTTAAACATTGCATGTTCTAAACACCATGATATAATTACCACAAGTGTGCAGCAGTCACTGGCCCTGTGTGGACCAATTGTGATTTGAAGTGGCAGAAAAAAACATTTGTAGATCCTTCAGAACAATGTGCTCTGGTCTTAAAACACTTGAGTTGAGGTCTGGATTCTGATTAGACCACTCCAGTCATTGTAGACTTAAGGAGGGTCCTTGACCTTCTGCATCCACTGATAAGCTGGTCCTCAGACACCCTGACACTAGCTTGTCATCAGTTTCTCTGTAAATTGTGAGCAGTTCAGGCCCGGGGGATGCAAAAGCATGATGCTCTCCACACGAGGAGTGATGTTTGTGCAGGGCTGGTTGTATGCATGTTCGTAGGTTTAACAGTTTATAAGACATTTTCAATGTGTTTAGGAAGGTCAAGATGTTTTGATAGCAATTGCTTCCACTTTGCAATTTTCTCTTGGAGCCTGGACTGGTGAATGTCTAAATTCTTTGAGGTGACTTGATGCAAAAATCTATTAAAGATCTACCTGAAAACACAGCATGAAATGGTAAAGGTGTCCCAAACTAAAATAAAAGAAGTTTATTAGGTTATTTTAATTCATTTTGCAGCTTTTAGATAAATCTTCACAAGAGCGACTGCAAGGTGGAACCTTCACATCAGGCGGAAGCAAAGGGAACACTGTCGGAGCAGCGGAAGTGACGGACACAGGAAGCGTTGCTTCGGTGTTCGGGTCTGTTTGTTGAAGGTAAATCGTGTTTTCGTCGTCATGGCGTCTCAGTAGCAGCGTTTAACTCAACAATACGCGTTTAAAACGAATTCAAAATGCCGAAGGTCGTGTCCAGAAGCGTCGTGTGCTCGGACACCAGAGACCGAGAGGAGTACGATGACGGAGAGAAGCCGCTGCATGTCTACTACTGCCTGTGTGGACAGATGGTCCTGGTGCTGGACTGTCAGCTGGAGAAGCTTCCCATGAGACCCTGGGACCGAGCCCGGGTGATCGACGCGGCCAAACATGCCCACAAGTTCTGCAACGTGGAGGTGGACGAGACCGCGTACGTCAAGAGGGCCGAGGGCATCGAGAGGCAGCGCCGCAAGAAGTGCGGCAAGTGCGGCCTGTTGCTCTTCTACCAGCACCAGGAGAAGAACAGCCCGGCCACCTTCATCGTGGACGGGGCCGTGGTGAAGTTTGGGCAGGGCTTCGGCAACACCAGCGTGTACAGCCAGAAGCAGCCCGAGGCGCCCAAGAAGGTCCGCGTCATGATGACCAAGCGGACCAAAGACATGGGCAAGTTCAGCTCCGTCACCGTGTCCACCATCGACGAGGAGGAGGAGGAGATCGAGGCCCGGGAGGTGGCCGACTCGTACGCCCAGAACGCCAAGGTGATCGAGAAGCAGCTGGAGAGGAAGGGCATGAGCAAGAGGAGGCTGCAGGAGCTGGCTGAGCTGGAGGCCAAGAAGGCGAAGATGAAGGGGACACTCATCGATAATCAGTTCAAGTAGATGAGTCTCACTGAGGGAGGGACACACACACACACACACACACACACAGTGACTGTTTACCTGTTTCCATCACACACACTGAAGCACAGTGGATCCTGCAGCTTCGACCTGATCTGTTCAGTTGGTCTGGAGTAACAGCACCTTTTATTATCTGGACACATAGAAACAGGATTGATAAAGAGGCTGTTGCATGTTGAGATTTCGATCTTGGAAAGAAGTTGTAGGCGTTACTTTATTTTTTTTTTTAAATGTTATTTTGTACAAAAATGTAAGATCAAATAAACCTGTTGGCATAGTATTTAAAGGCATTTTCTCTTGGTGTTACACGAGCCAAAGTCTAGAAAAACAAACGGGCTGTTTGAACTTATGACTTCCTGACCACTGATGATAAAATTCAGTTTAATTTTGCGTAAAGGTCATAAATGTGTATTTGTGCACATATAACAAAGTTCATTTGTATTTAAACCTACAAGAGCTGAAGTGATTGTTTTAAAAAAAATTTAAACTGGCTGTCTGTGGGTGTTGGGCCTTGGAACAAAGCAAGTCATTGGAAGATCTTGATTAAGGAATCTGACATATTACACTAAAGCATGCTTAGAGGGCTCATACCACAGCCAAGGATGATGGTCTATCTTGTCAAGTAAGAGGAGAAAAGATCTTGGAATTGAGCAATGATCCGGATCCACTCTGAAATGTTATGTTTCCTCCCTGGTTCATGATGCACCCCTCCTAGATTAATCAGCGATGGAAACATATTTATCGGCATTTAAAAAAAAGGATTTCAAAGCCTTAATCCATACATCCACTGGTAATTAAGAATATGAATTCAGTTTCAAAAATATAAATTGTATGTTATCATTTGGTTTATTAGATGTAATGTTTAAACTTGTTTGAATAAGACAGACATTGGAGACAGTCTGTATCAGACACTATTTCATTAGAAGATGAGTAAACTACCAGGTCAGACCCAGAATGTGGGTCACAAAAACCCAGGACACATATTAGGAGAACAATGTGTCTTTGTAGACTGGATAATAACTTGGCCACAGTTTAGAGCACATTAAAAATATTAAGGGCTGCAGACTCTGTCCCATGGTGAAGAACAAAACTTTACAACTTTAAATTTAAACATCTTAAAAAAAGGCAACTGTAAAAGGTTTACAATAATTTTACAGTGTATTGCATGAAAAAATAGACAATTGTCCAAAATGTCTAAATAATTGAGAGTTACAAACAAATTAATACACATGTAAAGGTTTTTAGAGAAAAAGTCCCTGTGGAACTAAATATATAACAATAGAATAATGCAATAAGGGAGAATATTATTTCCATCTGTGCATGTCCTCCTGCGACATACACAAATATATTCTTAGTATTTTTTTCTTTTTTCTTTTGGAGCACATGTCTCATATTTTCTGCTATACAAAGGCAGTATTTGCTCATCACAAGATACACTTATGATCACAGGGACCCCAGACCCTGGAGACTCAGCCATGTGTAGGTGAAGGAGTCACAGAAGCACAATTGTGATGAGCTCTCTGTCGTATAACAGAGAAAACACTTACATGTACATATGTGCTATTATATAAGAAGAAGCTCTGGGGTTTTTAACTCCACATGACCACTTCTGTCCTGACAAAGCAACAGACTGTCGCATGGAAGCTGTTATTGGCCATCTGGGCTTTTTATTGTCAGTGAGAGGTTTTACAAAAGATAATTACAAACGTTTCACTCTGCACCTGTTTTTTACAATTATACATCACAACAAAACCAGTTGTATATTTTGTAGGTACCAACAACCAAACTGACAGGAATAGTAGAATCAAGTTATGCAGCTATCTATCATGTAAAATCCCCCATACACAGGTACATTTGTGAGGTTTTTTATAGATAAAAATATGTCAGTGTTTTGTATATTTATTTCTTACATTGGTGAGAATGGCCCTGTCTCCATGTGCATGTGTGTGTGCAGAGAGTCATCATGCTGACACCAATTTCTTTTGCTACCCTTCGAGAAACAGGATGTGGTGGTGGTGTATTTTTCATCCAATACAACATTAAAACTCGTAACTGGTATTAATGTTGTTGCTAAATCCTCAGCAAAGTCATTCGGATCTTGTTTTTTAGCTTCAATTATCTTCCTTGGCTTAACAGCTCGACTGATCAGTCACCAAATTAAAAACAGATAACCAGTGTAAAACTCCATTCTCATGAGAGAAGAACAAACAGCAAGAGAGGGGAACAAACATTTTAATCTTCATATGTCCCAGTGTGCAACCCAGTGTTTAACAGAGATATAGCCTGACTATTCATTTACTAACATTGCACTAAACCCTCTTGTACACTCCCTTAGTAGCCTGCACTTCATAAAACTGTTTTTCAAATGACCTAGTTAAAGTCAAAAGAGTTATGCAGTGTTGCTTCACAATCTGACCATGAACTTTTAATGTGTAAACAGTGGAGTTATGGATAATCAACAGAAAGAAAAGAAGATAACAAATCGAACGAATCAACGATCATGATCGTAATGGCAGATCCTGTATCGTGCTGGCATCCGATCGTAGTGGTGGACCATGATCGAGGTGGCAGCTGATTGTGCATCCTGATCGTGGCGGCTGCTGACTGTGGACTATGATTACAAGACTTGATGTAACATATGTCTACTCAGACACTCTGCCATTATTGACAATAATTCCTCAATTCATTTACCTTCCATCATGCTACAAACTGTTTACTTTAACCAATGCTGTAAATACTCTCCATTACACGTGGCATCTATTGCACTTCTGTCCGTTCTGGGTGAGGAATTCCCTCACACGTGGCTCTCTCTGAGGTTTTTTACATTCTTTTTCCCCTGTTAAAAAGTTTTTAGTAGTTTTTCCTCACTCTTGTTGAGGGTTAAGGACAGAGGATGTCAAACCTTGTTAAAGCTGTATGAGACAAATTGTGATTTGTGCTATACAAATAAAATTTGATTGAATTTGATTGACTGATAACTACTTTGCCATTTAGGACAGTGTTTAAAGATGGTTATGAGTGTGTGTGTGAAAGAATGCATATCTCAATATAACAAAAACATGATCGAGGAATGTTTCTGCTGTGGACATTTAGCATTAATTCTTATCATCAAGTTGCAGTCATTTAAAAGTGGTAGCCAATCATAATTTTCTTATTAAAATAAATGCACCACGTCACCTCTGTAAAACCTAATTTAATATTAACTGATAAATAAGATAAGAGTTTTGGAATTTAAGACTAAATAATCAAAATGCTTTGTCCTGGTGTTTAAGTAAACTTAACCCTGTTGCTGATGCTAAGAGAACACCACTGATGATTTGTCCCTGACATCTGCTGGTGGTTGGTAACTTTTAATCAAACTAGTTCAGAAGACTTTCAAACTTACAATTTCACCATCCTGTCCTATGTCCTAAAATGATTTCTACCTACAGAAAGAGATTGCTATTGTTTTGTGTTGTTACTGCTGCCAAGGAGGTTATGTCTATCAATCATGTCTATTTGTTGGTTTATTTGTCAGCAGGATTATGCAAAAACTACTAAACTGATTTCCAGTGGAGTAAGGAGTGGATCGAGGATTTTTTCACTTACATCAACCAGTATGGTGGTGGATCCTGATCCTGGTGGTGGATCCTGATTGTGGACTATGATAACGAAGACTGCCTGACCGACAAAATATGTCTACCAACATATTCTACCATTACTGACAATAACTCATCAGACATTTTCTTATGTATAAATACTTCGAACATTGACACACTTATGTTACAAACTGTTTCTTCGAATCATTGTTGTACATTTTGTAATTTTGCTGATGTTCTCAATTACACACAACATCTATTGCACTTCTGTCCGTCCGGGGAGAGGGATCCCCCACATGTGACTCTCTCTGAGGTTTCAACGTTTTCCCCCCTGTAAGTAGGATTTTTCATTTGTTAGATTTTCCTTACCTTTGTTGAGGGTTAAGTCGCACTGAATGTTGCACCTTGTTAAGCCCTGTGAGACAAATTGTGATTAGTGAATACGGGCTATACAAATAAAATATGATTTGAGGTAATTTAGGTAATTTAGGTTATCAGACTACCGATTTTACTATAAGAACCAGACAATCATAAATAGGATTTTTTAAGCCTTTGGTGGGCACATGTGTACAACTTTACCACACTAGTTTCAAAAGGGTTTCCCCTTTCCTGTTACAAACACTATTTTATTCAGCGTGATGGCATCATTATACATGGCATCCAAAGAAAAATGATTTCTGCTTTTCCTTTTTTTTTTTTGCTCAAACACACAAACTAAAACATAAAAAACTCTGTCAGGGATAAAGACTATTTGCCAGATGCTATAAGTCCTCCTGTCCTGCAGGGGAAGCAGCGGCCTTTTGTCAAATCCTGAGAATAAGTGTGATTTCCGGTACGGAGGAAGCGCTCGTCCAATCAGCGTCGACTCCTTCAGTGCCGGCAAATCATATTCCTTGATCCATGTTGTGTTTCTGGACTAAACCGAAATAAGAAGGAACAACTGTGAACACGTTTCCCTGAGAAACACAAACAGGATCATTTCCACATCTGTCCCATACAGCAGGTACGAGGTTGATCTGTTTCCGGTGTTTTGTGACATATTACAACTTGATTCCACTGCGAGCATGTGAGACAGCGTTAGCCAATTAGCCTTCTGAGCTAACTCTGGTGCGCCATTCATTTTAGCATGAAGCTAAATAAAGAAGTGACCTAACAAAGCTGGGGAGGGACAGAAAGTGAGGTCGTTGTCACATTTGTATCTGATTTACTCCTCTGATCCGCCGCAGTCACCTTCCAGCCTCGTACTGTTGTCAGGA
Organism: Paralichthys olivaceus; assembly: GCF_024713975.1. NCBI lineage: Eukaryota > Metazoa > Chordata > Actinopteri > Pleuronectiformes > Paralichthyidae > Paralichthys > Paralichthys olivaceus. The sequence continues at coordinate 8,138,145 of NC_091099.1, read as the reverse complement.
GGGAGGCGAGTTTCGACCCAAGCTAGCCAATGTGTTAGTATCATGCTAACGCTAAGCTACTCTGACAGCCAGGGAGCTCCACGCGCGGGCTGCAGTGTGCCAGTGTGTTTACATCAGCTGTTCTGGTACATGTGTGTCAGCTGTCCCTCAACTAACATGTGCTATTAACAGTTTGTTTGACATGTGCTGCAAACATGGTACTTTTACTTTGAAGGGTTCATGGTGTGTCCATCATTTGACAGCTGAATGAGGGGTGGAGGTTGTAAACTTAATTTAGCTTGACTGAGATTAAGTTTTCATACATGATGTTTTGGATTTTAGTCTCGTATCTTTCAGTCAGTGGGAGAGTCATTAGAAACAAAATCCCGCTCTCTTCATGTGGGACTAAATAAAACTCAACTGGGAATTCAGTTGTTACAGCAGCAGGCAGGTCAGAATGAGGTAGACTATTCAAATCTAATTAGTGTGTACATTATTTACACCTTTCATTGTATTCTCCTGACATTTACCACACTAGTGTTTTGTGTTCAAACTTGCTGACAGATGATATCATTGTAAATTCAGTTCATTAACCTTATTGTAAATAAGATAACCACATGGTAACACCTGTTTTTGGCTAAATCAGGGAAGTCAATATCTTGCATATCTTGATGCTCAGTAGTCATCATATTTAAGTAAAAATCCTGGGAATCCAATAAAAGTTATTCCCGTTGATATGACACATTGCCTTTGTTGGCCTAATTTAACCAGAAGTATTGAAGACAGACTTTGTTGCCTCATAGTTTTTACAGTCTGGCTTTATCTCAGATTTGTTTATTGTGATTTTTGATTAATCCTGGTGAAATCAACTCTGACCTTTTTCAAAATGGCTTCTGTAAAGTTTGGGCTAGTATCCATAGAATGAATAAGGACGATGAATAAAGACTGCCATCGAATTGAAGCTGACAGTTGATGTTTTCATTGTTTTATGTTGAATCTAATGTTGTACAGTACATAGACGTCACTCTTTACTATATATTCCATTCATATTTTGATGTAGTGCAAATTTACTGTTGTTGTATTCACTAGTTTTGACAGTCTTCTTCTCTGTGTGTATAGAGGTATGGATGCAGAGGGCTTCGGGGATCTGCTCCAGCAGGCAGAGCAGCTGGCTGCAGAGACAGAAGCAGTGTCAGAGCTGCCTCATGTTGAGAGGAACCTCCAGGAGATCCAGCAGGCAGGGGAGAGGCTCCGATCTCGCACGCTGACCCGCACCTCACAAGATGCCGCCGACGTGAAAGCGTAAGAAAAACGTCCCATTTTCATGTGATTACATGAGTGGGATGAATAAAGTCTATCTTATCTTATTTTATGCAGAGCTTCTCAGAATCGAGCTTGGGAGTGTAAATTTCTGTCACATTTCACAAGATGAACAAGACTGTTTCTTGACTATAAAATGGTGTTAAGTGCATATTATAGACTCAATTGTAACATTCCTAGTTATAGAATGGACCAAGGTATTATTCTCCTTGGTCAGGTGTCAGCATTTACTTAAATAATTGTATCGATCCTCTGTGATATGCCATTTTAATATTCTGTCTAAGGACTTCTTGTTTTCGGACATATGTTAAAGGAAGTAATATTAAATTAAGTTCAGCCCATTCAATAAATTAGAAATAACATTTATTCATAGTTTGTTTGGATTTCCTTATAAATGTCTGAACTCAAATCTTGTGTAATTTCTATGTAGCCGACATGACTTGTCCAGTGGATAGTGTTGTAATTGTAGCAGATCCTCTTATGCCCTCTAGTGTTTGTCAAATACAACTACAGTTGTTTGTAAGTCTTTCAGTCAATGACACTCATTCACTCTCTCCACCTCTCTGACTCCCTCTCAGGTCGATCCTCCTCGGCTCCAGAGGTTTAGATATCTTTCACATCTCTCAGAGGTTGGAAAGTTTAAGTGCTGCCACAACCTTTGAGCCCCTGGAGCCTGTCAAGGACACTGACATACAGGTATGAATGACAGAACAGGCCATGAGCAGAGCTAACTGCTAGCTTTGTAGTCTTATAATAGTGAGAATTTGCTTTTTGTCAGTCCACTTTATGAATGATAAGAGAGTGAGACCTCTTTCTATCGAAGCCATCTTTGGCTAAGCATATTTGATTGAAACGCTGGCTCACAGAGAGCACATTAACAAGATTAGATAGTCTGCAGCAGAGACAGTCAACAAAGATTCTGAGTTTATGTCTGAAGGATGAAAGGAAAAGTTACAAAATGATCAGCGGATAAGTCAACTGACATGTCTGTGTGTTTTATGAGGATGGAACTATGACACTGGATAATAGTTGGCAGGTGGAAAGTTTAAGTTTTGTTTCGTCAACAGACACTTAATTTCTCTGACTTGATTTCAGTGAGATTGTTTGGTGTAGGAATATGGTCTGATCATGGATTGAGATTGATCAGCACCTGGTTGAGATAATTGTTGGAGAAAAAATGACATTTGCTTTGAACACATTTTGGTTTCTTTACTTTACTCTAGAAACTGAACCAGATATTGATTAAGATCAGGAATCAATAAGTGCATTTGCAAAAAGGCGCACGCACGCACGCACGCACGCACGCACGCACGCACGCACACTCACTCACTCACTCACTCACTCACTCACTCACTCACCCACCCACTCACCCACTCACCTCTGTGCTTGCTCTTCTCCTCTGATTGGTTTACACACAGTTTCATCTCAGTAGATACGAGCAGTGTAGGGTTGCTGCGATGAGACCGGTGTTACACGGTGTTCAGACACACACCGATCTCATATCTTGACTGAGCCAAGCTCTGAACACTGTCACGCTACATCGCAGCCCACTTCTTTCTTCCTCCTACAGAAAAGCATTGAATGTGGTGCTAGGAGACTCTCAGTCACTTAACATCACCAAGAACAAGGAGAAGAAAAGAGGATATGTCTACTGAGATGATACAGGAAAGAAACACAGTACAGGATTGAGAAAACACAATATCACTTGCTGATAAAACAAGCTCTGTCGCAGTAGTTTCATGATGTGCGAAATTGCAATGCTCGAATGTCCAGGCAGATCCTTCATGAATTGTTGGTTATTTATATTTTAGTGTTGTACAGTAACTGCTTTTTAAAATATACTTCATGTAAGAGTCTGTATTTTGACCAGCTGTCTGACTCGCACACACACACACAGTACTGAGGTTATTGGTGTGTGAGTGATGTGTCTGTATGTATGGTTGAATGCAAATTAGTGTCGATCTTACTATAGAGGCCCATTAAGACACAGGCCTAGATTAAGGGACCTCGTTTCTAGACTCCACAAATACACACTGCACATCTCATAAGACAGTTTTTTGTTTCATTTTCTCATTGTTTTTTTCTCACCCTTTTGTCAAACATTTTAGATTAAAAAAAAACTCCAGGTTCTTCCAGGGAACATTTGAGAAAATGTAGATTAAACCTCACTGTATATCCAAATGACTGTGAAAATAATGTTTTTCATTGATGTCACTCTTGCTGCTACGCAGCATGTGTTTTTGTGAATCATAGAGCACAATTATGATATATAGATTTACATTATCAGCTTTCCTAATTCATTCATCCACACAAAGGATTCAAAGCATTTAGAACCTAAAGAAAAATACCCAAACACAAACCTGATGTGTAACCGATCAACTGGATAGTAATTGGGAACTATTTTGTTAACTGATTCACCACTTGAGTCATTTATCAGGTAAAATAACCAAGAATGAATTGTCCTTATCCTTGTATTCTAACAATATAGTTTTTGTACAAAAGATCCAATGACATCACCTTTATACTCATTCAATGTAAAATTTAAAAGATCATCATTATTTAAAGCCCAAATATGTTGATATTAGAAAACAAACGTCTTCCACATTGCCTGGATCACTGTTTGTACACTACTATAAATTAATTACTCTAATAAGGATTATACTTATTCTCATCCCTATTTCTGTTCTGTCAGTTTTTCTTTCATATTTATATTGTACAGCTACATTGAAGCATGTGCATCCAAAGATGTAGAGGAAATAACACGATCGGGAACTGATTATTAAATGAAGACCTTATCCTATTATAAGACATACATGCACACATTTACCCCCAGCAGTTTTAGATGTTTTTAAAAATTAAATCTTCTTTGTTTTCTTCTAGTTTGGCATCTGTACAATATGTTCAGTGTCTGCAATTGTCATGAACAAAACACTGTACTGGTATTCAGTGCTTCTGGGTTATTTGTTCATACCTGTCGTGAAATAATGTATACCCAGGTACACAAAGGAAGATGACAAATATGGAGAATCTGAAACAAGGAGAGAAAGTAGATGGAGATAACACAGGAAAAAACAGACAGAAGAATGAAACTGTAGACGTGGAATGCTGAGAGAGATACTGGTAGAAAAATGGCGACTGGCTGCAGTTTTTTTTATCTCTGTGTCCTCGTCTCACTTTTCACTGTTCCATCTTTCTTTGCCACGGCTCGCTCGCACTCTCTCTCTCTGTGCTTTTCATCACCTCACTCTCTTTGAGCTGGTGCCTCAGCTTCCTCTCCCTTTCTCTTCTACTTCACCTTCTTTCTCCAATTTTTTCTACTTTTCTCATTTTCATCCCCCCCCACACGCACACACGCACACACGCAGGCACGCACGCACACACACACACACGCACACACACACACACACACACACACACACACACACACACACACACACACACACACACACACACACACACACACACACACACACACACACAGTGAAGCTATGTCCGTACTGTTCGCCTATCTCAGCAGATGCTCAGGGCTTAGCCAACTGCTTCCACTGAACGCATGCCATCACTGCTGAGGGATGAGTGTGTGTGCGGTGCACAGGCTCCTTGTGCTGCGTTTACATGCCCGTATCTGTGTCAGGCACGATCGATCGCTGGCATATACAGTGCATAACCATGTGCTCATGAATGGACGTGTGTGTAGCGTAGATTTGGCTGCACGTGGGAGCATGCATTTTCATCCGTGTGTGTGCCGGCCTGCACATATGAATGCAGCTTTACGGCATGTGACTGTGTGAATGAATGTGTGCCAGCCATGTGTGCAGGACTACAAGTGTGGTGTGTATTAACACGCCTGCTTTGTGTGTTTGGGCGGCGATTCCTATGTGTCAACCGGCACATAGGAATACCCCCCCCCCCTTCCAGCCCACCCCACCCACATGTGCCTCCCAAACCCTTCATTAACTAAACATGACCCTTAAGAGCATGATTAGCCTCATTTCAAGACAGGATGTCGGAAGCCATCAACCGTGGGGGAAAAATCCATTACTATAATTGCATTGAGCCGTGGGAGGGAGGAGAGAGGGAGGGAAGAAAGGAAGGATGCATAGATGGATAAAATGGGAAGAAAATGAGTGAGATTGAGGGAGGGAGGGCCATCAGAGATGCCGGGATGGACTGAAAGAGTGAGAGAGAGAGAGAAAAAGAGAGAGGGTAGAGGATGAGAGCTGAGGGATGGGAGGGGCAGTCAGCTGATGGTAGGAACTGTTATTCTATATGAATCCATAGTTCCTTCTCATGGATCCCCCCCTGTGTCTAAGCACTCAGTTGGTACGTCCCTCCGACAATAAAACCACCTCCAGTGAGTCTTGATGTAGCACTTCCACTTGGTTCTCCGGCTCACGCACGAGAGTCACTGGCCTGCTTGCCAATGGGGAAAGGCTGCAAGCAGTCCGCCATGCCGGCTCGACAAGGCACAGGGAACACGCCCCAGTATGGCGGCCACTGCTTCTCCCCTGGCACAGCGACCTAAAGGTATGGAGAGACAGAGGGGTGATGTCCTGAGCTGCCATAGCTCAGATACCTGGGCACAGACAAAGAAACAAACTCTTCTTTTGTTCACTCTTTCTTGTCTCATCCTCTCTTCTCATCTGTCTGTCTGTTTGTCTGTCTGTCAGGCAGGCAGGCGCTCAGCATGAGTGAGTATTTCCCACACACACACACACACACACACACACACTTACACACTTAGACAGGCAAGTGCTTTGTCTGACAGACTTTTTTGTTTATTTTCTCTTTCTCAACCTCTTCTGTGATTATTCTACATTTTGTGCGGCTGTGTGGCGACAATGATGATGATGACGATTATATATATTGATTGTATGATTACACTCAGGCATCACTGTCTCCAATGTAAATATGCACATGTCTGTGTGTGTATTTGTACTGTAGTATTTTACAAATATATTTTTGCCTCACAGGAAGCAAAGGAGTGAAGGGTGGGGTTTCTTTCGGACACACACACACTCACACTCACTAGGGCAGTGGACAGCGCATTCTGTCGTGGCAAATGAGGACAGAAAGCCTTCCACTCTTTCATCATGACTGGCACAGAGAACAAGGCTTCCTGCGTTCGTTTTCTCTTTAACTGCTCATCGACTGTGTCCTTACGTAGCCTTTAGATTCCTCAAGACCCCGTATCTCTACAACATAACTGTGTCTCGTAGTGTGTAATAAGCATGAAGCCAGATGGAAAGTTGATAATCTGATTCCCTGATTTTACCCCGAACATACAGGAAAAATTCATGTGCGTTCAGACGCAGACAGTGTGAGTGTCTTGACCGAAGCTAACAGAACGAGGGCCTGTGTGTGGTGGAGAAACGAGCACATGCGTGCGTTTTACATGCGTATTTTAAAGCGCACAAACACGCATGCATAAAATTAAACAAGTACTTGTTATTGCCAAAAACTGGTCATATGTTATCTGTGGATTACAATAAGATGTATTTTTAGAGACACAATCAGGCGTCCACCGTAATTTTATTTATTTGCTGATTGTTGCAGAATTAGAGACAAAGACCTAAACTCCCATCAGTTGAATTGTGAATTGAAGGCAGGCTGGTCCTTAGGTCCATCTGCCTTCCCTGTTCAATATCTGGTATTTTTTTATCAACATCAATTTTGTATTTCCTGATTAATCCTCAGTTATTTTTCAGGGCTGTGTTTCTGTTCCTGTAGAAGTCTCCGGTTCTGTCTGGCCAGCAGGCTGTGGGTGTAGAGTGGCTTGCAAATCTCTGAGGATACACAATACAGGGGTGGGGCAACTGAAAATGTGCATCTTTAGATTCACCTATTGCCTGGCACTGAATATTGTGTGAATTACACATCGTCATCGTTTAAAATGTAACAGAGGCTCTTTAATATTACGCCTTTACCCCTATTTTGTGTTTATTTTTACCATGCATCAATTGAACTGCTGCACTGTTTAGTCAGTGTGAAATGTTGGGTACAGTGTGTCTCAGGCTGAATAACATGCCATGTCTTTCAGATATTTGGTGCTGATATGATGTTAGCAACAGTGATGCTGTGTCTGTCTGTGATGAAGCCTTGACATCTGCTCAGAATTTGATCAAACTTAGTTAGATTTTCAAATGAACCATGATCCTTATGGGAGAAACAATAAAATAATATTGTGATGCGTTTCTTTTTGTTAGCATTATCTAATATGAGTAACAGCTCTTTGCCTTTGTTAATTTTATAAAAAGTAATATATCATCCCATACGCTAACATTTTGAGGCGAGAAAGATGATTTCTTTTAGCGCAAAGAGTATATTTCAGACAAATTGGAAATTTGGCCACAGCTCTTGGCTAACTTATCAGTTAACGATTTGGCACAAAAAATGTCGTATAGGCAAAGTCACTGGCAGCACAAAAGCAGCTGGCAACAGACAACAAAATGACAGCAATGAAAAATCCTTTCTTCCTGTTGTACTCGAGTTAAAACAAAAATGCTGAGGCGACTGCCCAGCAGAGTACGCAGTTTATATGCTTTTGTAAAGAGCAACCCCTCCCTCGTCTGTTTCTGGAAAAGATGTTCGTCTCATTTCTCCCTCTCCAATTTACAATCGATCCTTGAAAGAAATATTCCCCTCTTAAATTGTAGTATATCTTTTCTATAAACCCTTGTTCAGCCTTTTTTTCTGTTCTCTATTTTGCTCTACTCATTTCTATTCTTTTCCTGTTTTTCAGTGCAGCTCTCCAGGAAGCATTGACCTGAGCTCTTCTCTGGTTAGGGCACTTAAATATAGACCCATTGTCAGCCTCTCCTGGGGAATAAAGTGAGGGTGGGGGCAGAGGGTAAATGGGCAGGTTGGAAGAGGTAGAAACTTATTTTCCCTATAAATAGATTCAGATATACTAAAACTTTTTTGTACAGCAACTGCTCTAGCCTTAGCTGCAAATACATACTAGTTAATATTACACGAAAGCTGCTTTTAAACAAGCACTGAATTTTTATATGAGACTAATATGTACGAGTCAGTTGCTCCGGACATCTTGCGGTACTTTGTGAACACGTCTTGGACAGTCTCCTGCTGCAATCTTCTGTAGTTCATCACTGACAGCAGATGAGTAAGAAAGTTATTTAAGATAACATTAGGACGTTTGTAGCATTGTCACGCCAAAGAAAAATACAGATTTGACTGAATCTTTGACTCAGTTACTTCACTCGTCTTACTGTTTTCTCTCTCAGTCAGTTTGTGACCTGAATGACTGCACTCTCGTATTACTAACCCACTTAGATCGAGTTAATCTGCCATCCACTATGACAGAGCAAGGCACAGTTGATGGCTTCCTCTCTATGACGGACCTTAATAAAATCCAAGAAGAGTTGAATCAAGGCCATTAATGTGATTTACATCACTGACTTTGATAATGAGCTGAAGATGCCTTTCGGATGAGAGCGAAACATCTACAGCCAAGTCCAGTTGTTCTCCATTAAACTCTTTTTGCCTAACAATGACCTGGAATGACTGAGCATCTTCACCTTATTAAATGAAGAATGTATAAAAGGAAACCAACTGCTGTTGCTTCTGGCTTGAAATGGATTTGATTTCCCCTTTTTTTTCTGTCACTGGTATTTTGACAACTTCTTTTGTCCGGTGACGGCACCTCTTCCTCTGTGGATTTGTTATAATAGACGAGCTCAAACTCTTTTAGAGACGAGAAGCGGGGTACACCCTCCACAAGTGACCTGTGTATAGCAGGGTTTGATAATCAGTCACTCTATTGTACTTTGAGATTGGCCTTTCTGCTTCCAGTTTGCCCTGATTTGTCTGGATAAAGGGATGAAAGTGAAGGAGGAGGAGAAGAATGCAATGACAGACAGAGGTGAAGGCTGTACGCATGGAGAGAAAGGATGGGGTGGGAATGAGGCTGAAGTAAGTGGGCGAATAGAGGAGCAAGTGACAGGTGACAAGAAAGTAGGAGCGAAGCCAAAAGCACCCACGTCCCCGTAGATCAGAATTATCTCCAGTCGGATTGACAAATGCTAAATCTCTATCTAATCTAAGGTGCTTGCTCTTCAAACTGAAACTCTCCTACATATGCTACAGGTAGAAAGACGTATGGTGCTGTAAATGTCATCAATAAAACATGCCATTATCTGACAGAGGGGAACTACTCAAGAGGCCGTTATGTCAGGAGCTGAAGGCGTAAACCATCAATTTCAGAAATAATGTGCAATGCAAATTTCAACACACCACTTTCTGGCTGTTGTGTTAAACTGTGAGACAACAAAACTGAGAAAAACCAAGCAAAACCATTGCTGCCTTAAAATGTCCTTGAATTAATAAGTAAATGAAAAAGCTAATGAAAAGTTACATTTTCAGACGTTTTCTGTTGATTGAATTATCTTCTATTTTTCCATGGCCACAGAAGTGCTCCCCTTCATACATAATGTAGGCTTGTTAAGTGCGCAGGAACAATCATGTGAGGAGTTAATTAGTCGACGGCAACAAAATGATGATAAATGATCTTCATTGTGAGGATATGCTGGTTTTCTCCATCTCATATTGTAAACTGAATATTTAAAATCCTTTGGTTGATTTGAAGATGAAATGCGCAGTTTTAAAACACTGTGTTGCAGTGAATGATTAATTCAGCACTGTCTGACATTTTCAGTCAAATTTAACTTTTTAATCTGACCTTCTTGTCATTTTATACACCACAGCAAATGCCTTGTATGCGTAACCTGCTGGCAATGAAACCCGATTCTGATTTTAATAATCAATTACAAGAAACAATGAAGTTAAATTGGTGATATTATTGAACGTGAATATTGTGATCACAATTTACTTCCCACTATTTTTTTCAGTCTTGCTGCTGTGATGTAGTGATGTATGAATGAATTATACCTCCTTACAGTACAATCATTGTCAGAGTTCGCTGATGTAATGGATTTTCATGCATTTTCTCTTTGCTTTTCAGTGTCCACTTGGCTTTATTAAAAATGGTCTTGAAGATTTAGTACAAAATATATAAAAAGTGTGTAATATTTTGATTATAGATCAGAGATGTTTTAGCTTGAATTAATACCCATAGGAAAATGATGTTGTATCAGCCTGTGACCCACCCTTGTGTTTGCTCTGAGAGAACAGAGACAGCATTTAGAGCATAGCCACCATTTTGGTGATCTTGCAAGATGTACATCCGCATTCCCCTTTTTTGTGGAGCGCTATCATGTTCTGTCCTGTATACTCCAGTTGTTACCACTTACCGACCTGACAAGAGGTTTTATTATCAGTTCAACAAGATATGAATAATTACCTTGTTCATACAAAAGGGCCAGAGCAGGGGGAGGAAGGTTTGCAACGGCAGCCATCTTGAGTTTGCATCAAAATGGAGGCTGTTATGACTGCTGTCTCATAGCAAAATGGTGCATGAAGAGCAGCAGCGCTTTTCCGGCCTGCTTATACATCCAGATAAATTGGCTACTATACGTTTGACTAATCCTGGCAGTGCATGATGTGACTGCACATGTCTGAGAAGGGCAGAGAAAAAAAAGGGGGCGGAAAATTGAGGAGCAGCTTCTATCTCCCGTAGAGCAAATGATGGTGCGCCTGCTAAATCTGTCCCCTTAGAACTCGCTGCAAACAGTTTATCTCTGCTTTATTTGGTCAAACTAATATCACCTGCTTTTCTCTCTCTGTGTTTGTCACTGTGCGTCATCCCCTCCCTCCATCTCTCTGTCTGTCTGCCTCTGCCTCATTCACAGGGCTTCCTGAAGAATGAGAGGGACAACGCCCTGTTGTCGGCCATTGAGGAGTCTCGTCGCAGGGTCAGTATTTCCTCTCACGATGAAGAAGATCTAAAGATGGGGTTACACAATGTAGATGCTGCTTTATAGGAAAAGAGTTCTAAAAGAGCCTGTCCAGGCCCAAGAAGCAAAAAAAATATGATTTGGTGAAATTATTTACATTAGAAATGGTTACACATGGGGCTTCCTTGTGTCACTTGCTTTCAGATTAGCACTGCAGTATGCATCAACATTAGCACATCACAGTATTGGAAAACTTAAAAAAAAATCTGCAATATCTGTGCACTGTGATGTCAAAGTCCCTCTGGTGTGAACCTTGAGGGAATACTTTTGAAATGGCTTCCCTGATGTGCAGAGCTAATAGGCCCTTTTTAATTAGCTGCCGTTCCCATTATCTCTCTCTGCTCCCTGAGAGAGGAGAAGGGTAGAAAAATCAAATGCAACAAAGATTTAAAAGAAAGTGGATGACAGATTTCTGAATGACCGCTGCAGCTTTTACACTACATCACATTTAGTTTGAGATGTCTGATGTCACTGCAGCCATTTCACTTGAATGTGATCTCATTTACATTTAAAGTGCTGTTATCACTCGCATTTGTACATTTTTAAGGCAGATGAAAATATCTGTATTTGAACAAAGTCTGATATTGATATAATGGCGTATATACATTTTTTAATGGTTGGGAAATGGGTCCATGAGATATACTTTTTTGCTGACTACTGCCATTTTGCATTTGAAAAATTAACTTATCAGTGCTCTCTGGTGGACAAACTATGTAAGTAGTGACATTTTTAACTATATTTTGACCTATTATACCTAATTTTTAAAGCTTTGACATCCAGGCAGGGACCAATTTAAGCCAGTGAATTGTGGCTTTAGTCCAGATCTTTGCCTCCCTGAGCTGGAGATTCAATTATCTCACGTTCCCTTTATCCTACGCTGAGTCTCTGTGGAGCGTTAAAATGGGCTGCAGTGTGCCCTGGTGGAGTTGTACAATCTTAACCGAGGTCTGCTGCTAAATCTGGTGTGTGTCTGTGTGTGTGTGTCACTGTCATAGGTAGGCCCAATTTACATAACTAGTCCAGGGCTCATTCAAAACTTGACTAAGTGCTTAGCCTGTAATTTCTATTCGACATCTTTCAAACAACTTCACACAAGTTACCCATTTCACAATCGCATCAAATAGAGAGAGCCACACCCAAGAGGCAGAAAGATCCATGTGTCAGTGTCTTTTATTGAAGATGAACATTAACAAACATCAAGGAATAGAGATAATGACAATTAACACTTCTTAATACACAATTCATTCTAGTTATATTACTAGTATGTTGCTTAGTAGAGTGCTTACATCCACCAAGGCCCAACAGTTGCATAAGATTTCACACCAAATGTTCCGTTGGACATAGTTCTGAAACGATTGAAGATGCCTATCAACTGTCGATTCTCTGCTGTATTAACATTATTTGAGTTACATTTTGGTGGCAGTCAGGTTTCTAGCTCTATTTGTTACCGTAGAGCGGCTGGAAAAATACATATTCCTCCATAAAACCACTTTTAAATTAGCAAGATCTGGATTTTTATTTGGATCCACACCCAAGCCTTAAATAAAATCCTGGATCCCCTTTGTCAGAGGTCCCTTCGTCGATATTTACCAAAATTGAAATGTTTCTTTCTTGGCTTAATTCCCATCCAGTTTCTTGGAAATGCGTTTAGTAGCTTTTTCACGTAATCCTGCAGACAAACTAGCTAACAGGAGTGAAAACACAACCTTCTTGGTGGAGGTAATCATGCAGCAACATAAAAAAGTAATAAAGACTTTATTCTTCAATTGTTTCTTGCATGGTCATCAAATATTTTCAGTTGTTCATAGGCTCTTATCAGAGACTTGCTCGTTTTCACTTAGTTAAAGATTTCAGGTGTTCACAAGGTCTCTTTAATAACAGAATAAACAACCTTCATCTTTCTCCATTTAGATGCATGGTTGAGGTTTTTTTTTAAGAACTGTGAGGTTACTCAATATCAAATCATGCTAACTGTCCTTCATGGTAAAACCAGGAACAGTATATTCTCTGGTGAGAGCAGCAGATAGTAGGATTTTGGTCGACTACCAATCCTGCAAATCCTCCCAAAATGTCAGAGTAAATACAGTGGATAAACAGATGATCAGTGGTTTCAGTTTCACCCTCACAAAATCTGCCGTTTCTGTGATCTACAGTAAATCTCAGTCCCAGCAGGTCATTGGATGAATTAATATAATTCAGAATTTTAAAATGGACTTTCTTGTGAACTACTCCTCCAAAATAACTTCACAGGCAACACATCACCTTTTGTCCTGTATTCAATTCTGCATCGTGTCCATGTGTTTGTTTAAATTGATGGCATTTATACATAGAACTTTAGCGAGTACAGATGACTAAGACAATTTTGGTACATTCCAAAACGTATGAAAATACATGAATAAATGCATCACATAGCATCCAGCGTGTGAGATATTATTATGAATAATACAGTTACAAGAGTTTTGTAGTAAAAGTTCTTGTTCTCCTATTTACAAATGTCACTTATAAGTCAAATCTGCTTCAAAATGATGTCTGTCATCAAGTTGCATCATTTAAAGTATCATTCCTTGTATTTTGTTATTTGGATACTACAATCACACACAAGAATGTGCTTGGCTGTGCAGTGTAATACATAGAGTACGATTGGGCACCTGTTTCAGACGTTCCTGTTGGCGGAGGAGTACCACCGCGAGTCCATGCTGGTCCAGTGGGAGCAGGTGAAGCAGAGAGTTCTGCACACGCTGCTCGGAGCAGGAGAGGACGCACTCGACTTCAGTCAAGATGTGGAGGTACAACATGCACCACTCAGAGTTAATGTAGGATGAAATATGTCCACAGTTCAAGAGGACAAGAGGCAACTAATGAAAGAATTGTATTAAAAAAAGATTAACTGTGTCAGTCTGTGACAAGGTTTTACCTGACGATAAAACCAAATAAGGTTTTGAAGAACACTTGCTTCAGGGTCTTTGAAGGTTAAACAGTCGAGGCAACACACTGAAGCTTGTTGAGAGGATATATTATCAACAAGTCGGTAAATTTGTCAGATTTACTGCCTCATGGACGCAGCCCTGCACAACCTTTCCTCTCTTTAATAAGAACTGCCATAAAAATGAATACTTCTCCCAAAAGGAAAGCGCAGGTCCACCGCTGTCGCTCTTTAATAATGAAGAGGCCTGAAGAAATATCTATTTTTGGATTTACTCTGGAGGTGAGGCGGACAGGATAGAGATAACAGGTTAACTCCCAGAGTCAGTGGTCCACTGTCTGATAGTTTACCGTTAAAGAGCAAAAAAAAAATTTACATAGCATTTATTGAATCTACAACATAGTGGATCTTTTAAATAATAGTTACCTGAACCACTGAAGTTGTAGCCTTGTAGGTCATTGAGTCATTTTCTAATTTATTTGGTCTCAGGCTGTTTTCTTGCTTCAATCTCATCTAAACTAACCAGAATTAACTGCTATATCAGAGAATACAATTTTTATTTTCGCCCTAAGTAAAGTAAAAGACTTGTGTGTCATCCTGTGGGAACATATCCCAGCTTTCATTGGGATTATTTATCTATTTGTCACTGGTACACTGTGTTCCTAATTGTTTTTAACTACTTTACTTTTGTGCCACTTGCTTGTGTGCAGTGTATCTATGAAATAAACTCTCTTCTCTGTTTTAGCCGAGCTTTGTGAGTGAAGTGACGGCTCCGGGAAGGAGTGCGTTGGACAGCGTGGAGGTGGCCTATGGACGACAGGTGAGTCTTTTTAATGTTCATTGAAAGGAAGAGACAGGAAATATTAGCAAACACAATTACATCTACTATGTACAATAAAGAATTTATACTTTGGGAAATTAATTCAAGCACATTTATTTCAGTGTCGTACTTTTTTTTTTTTAAACTTCCTGAAATTTTACTCCGAATATCTAAAATATTCACCAATTTATCTTTTCAACTGAGAACAAATAATATTTTTAATAATTTGTGTACAAAGCAGAATATTTTACACTTGGTTAGTAAGTAATGAACAAATAATACCCATATTCAGCGACTATTAATTCTGTTAATACTATCTGATCACTGATTTACTAACAAAGAAATAATCATATATGGAAATTAGGAGAAACATTATAATAGTTAATCTAATAAAATCAGCAATCTAGTGTGATGATGTGTTAATTTTTATCTATGAAAAAAATAGCTCTCAATGTTATTACTAAAAATAAAGTTTTTCTTTCCCACATTAGTGTATTACATCTTAAATCTAAAGAAGTGAGGCTAAAGTAAATTAAACACAGATGTGAATATTCTGTTTGTGATGCAGAGTCTGGTTGTTGAATTAAAACTGGGTCACAGTGAGCCAGGAAGAGGCAGATCAAACATATTGATTGGTTGGGCGTTAGAACTGAAATCTGGGTTATTCTCTCTCTCTCGCTCATTGTGTCTATGTCTCTCCACTATCCCTCTCTACCCCTCCTCATCATCCTGTCTGACCTTTTCTCTTTCCCTCTGTTTGTCTCATCTGCTACATGACACATTGCTTCAAATGTGCTCTTCCTTTGACCATGTGTCGACACATTGCGTGCGGAGTCATTTGTCTGGTTTTTGTCATCCTCTTTGATGACCTTTTAAACGTTTTGATTCTTTTCTTCCTTTTCTTTGTTGTGAACCATTTCACTCGATGGTCGTAGCCTTTGCTTTCACTGTTGAAGCTGAGGATGGAGTTGTAGGCGGATTTCAGATATTTTTCTTTCGTGTTGACTTTGAAATGTTGAAACTAAACCTGAAAATTTAGCATTTGAACAATCTGGGGAGCAACTGTCATCAAATCTTTTCTTTTTCTTTCCTTGTTCAGATCTACATTTTCAATGAGAAGATAGTGAATGGTCATATTCAGCCCAACCTGGGAGACTTGTGTGCTTCTGTTGCTGAAAGCCTGGATGACAAGGTAACACTGACATCTACGATCAATATGAACCTTATTACACTGTTTACACGAAGATGCATTTTCTGCTTTCTATAAAAGTAATGCTTATTTCTTACTCCATTTTCTCTGTGCATGACCTTCCTGCTCTCTTCATATCAGAACGTATCAGACATGTGGCTGATGGTGAAGCAGATGACAGATGTGTTGCTGGTGCCAGCTAAAGACACACTCAAGAGTCGCACATCAGTTGAAATGCAAATGGCCTTTGTACGTCAGGCACTCAGCTTCCTTGAGAACAGGTAACTGCTTGTTTTTTTGTTCCTGAATATAAAGTAGTCTACAAATTTAGCACCAAGATGACTAATTCTGTTTGTTTCTGGTTTCTCCCAGTTATAAAAACTACACCATGGTTACGGTATTCGGAAACCTTCATCAGGCCCAGTTAGGAGGGGTGCCAGGAACGTACCAACTAGTCCGCAGCTTCCTCAACATTAAACTACCAGGTCCCCTGCCTGGCATGCAGGTAACACACACAGACAAACACATTTGAATGCTTTCGGTTCATGAAAACATCACCTGCACCACACACTTAAGTAAAAGTGAAATGTGAAAAGATTTTACCAGCCGTCGCACTCATTTGTCAACCTGCCAAGTGAAATCCATATGATAATGTGGTTTAGTAACCATAGCTTCAATCAAAAACACAGTGAGAGACAGAATGTTAATTTGAAATGTATTCTGAAAAAGTAAGAATCAGTGCCAATGGTTTATTTTCACCACTACATCGAATGTCTGTGTTTGCAACAGGATGGGGAGATAGAAGGCCACCCAGTGTGGGCTGTGATCTACTACTGCCTGCGCTGTGGAGACCTGAACGCAGCCATGCAGGTGGTGAACCGAGTGCAACATCAGCTCGGAGACTTCAAGACCTGGTTCCAGGAGTATATGAACAGCCCCGACAGACGGTGAGAACACTCAAGCTTTTTGTTTTACCTCATGATGTCTGTACAGCCCAATAGAGTCCAAATTGTTTTTAATTCTGTTCTCTCTGCTTTCCTCTGCTTTGTCTCTTTAGCCTTTCACCAACTTCGGAGAACAAGCTTCGTCTCCACTACCGCAGAGTGCTGAGGAACAGCGCTGACCCCTACAAGAGAGCCGTCTACTGCCTGATCGGGAAATGTGACATCAGTGATAACCATGGAGAGGTAGCAGACAAGACTGAAGACTACCTCTGGCTTAAGGTACAGTACAGTCTACTTTCCACTTTGTCTGATTT
This sequence comes from Paralichthys olivaceus, assembly GCF_024713975.1. Lineage (NCBI taxonomy): Eukaryota > Metazoa > Chordata > Actinopteri > Pleuronectiformes > Paralichthyidae > Paralichthys > Paralichthys olivaceus. The sequence continues at coordinate 8,120,784 of NC_091099.1, read as the reverse complement.
GTGAGGTTCCAGTATTAGCACATAGTTTGCTATTATGTGTTGTTTTCTCACTTACGCATCTTTCTTTGAGTCAGAGTGGTTGTATTTCTTTTTTTTAACATCCTGTGCACCATGTTTTGTACTTGCAGTTGAACCAGGTGTGTTTTGACGATGACGGCAGCAGCTCTCCTCAGGACAGACTGACCCTGCCGCAGCTCCAGAAACAGCTGCTGGAGGACTACGGTATGACAGTGTTTCAATCTGTCCGTTTCCCTGATTGCAAAACAACAGCATCACTCTGCCTCCCTCCAACCTCTGTTTTCTTTGCTTTCCTTGTGTAATGTTTGTCATATTGCTCCATGTCTGTCGTGTCTGTGCCTGTTCTGAGTGAGCTATGGAACTGTATCCAGGATATTTTGGGTGAAAGTTGAAAGGGGAGAGAGGTTCAAATGCTGTGTAAGATTTTACCTGGGCAGTCGTTACTGAAATCCGTGTTAGTTTGTTTCAAACAAAAACATTAGTTAAATTAGCAGTAAATGAAATTATCTTCTAACCGCCCTTTTAAAGAGAAGCTATGAGCTTCCTTCGACTCTTCTTCACTCCCTCCATTTCAAAATAAAATTACCCACTTAAATCAACCACAAACCCTCCCAACACATGAAAACCAGAGCATGAGGGCATTAGGCAAAAGCACAGTTTTCTCCGCCGGGTGTTGTCTTCTCCACAGGCCGATCCTGCTCTATTCAGATAACACTGGACTCGCTTCCTCTCTCTCTCTCTCAGTTGCTGTCACCCTCTCCCATTTCCCCCCTCTTCACTCCCTCTTCTCAGTTGGAAGTACAGCCTCGAGCCTCATTCTGTTTTCTCCCTGCTGCTCGGCGCCCTCACATGTCGACCACAGTGTTCCTGGTTGTCCTCCATCTTGCTTCACAGCAGGATGTAAAGCCTGAAGCCTCTCTTCACTTCTCTTGCGTACCGCCAAGGCTCGCCAGCCTCGTCTGTTCTCAGCTTCTCCGTCCCTCCTTCTCTCTGCCTCCGTCTCCTCCTTTTCATCCCTCTTTTGCCTCACACCTGCATCAATGTTTTCCCTCCTTCCTCCCACTGATTTTCAGCCTCTCCTTGCATGTTCTCGCCTTTTGCATGTGATTTGTTCTTTCGCTTTTCGTGTTTGCACACTCCACTGCAGCGTCCTCCCCGCACACCCCCACACACACTCTTATCTCCCCTCCTTCATCCCTTTTCCTCTCTTCATCGCTCCCCTCCCTCCTCCTCCTCCCTCTTCTCTCACGCGCGCTCTCGTTTTTTTGAACTAAAGTGCTGTAAGTCTGAGATAAGGCTATAAAATGGCTGACATGGTCCACCCTGTTCTGCTCCCCAAGTTTCAGCCAGGAAGAGGATTAAGGATTATAATTAAAAAGTAAACTTGATGACTAAGTACCTGCACCAGACAAAATGTTTTTTTTACATGTTAGTTGCCGTAGCAACTGTCAGAAGCTGACATGTCATGTCATGAGGTTTGTTCATCTGTTTAGAAGAGGCTGGTGCAGTTTGAACTTCAGTGAGCTGCTTAATGTGGGCGCCATGTTGTTTGCCGTGTTTGTCATATTGATGTCTGACACTTGAACTTTGGTTGCCAGTTTCTAAGCTACTGTACAACAATCATGGACTTAAATCCTTCTAATGCTTGATAGTGGCCGTGTAAAATACAATCTCCTTCGGGGTATATCCTGATGGCTGATGGTTGTAGGATGGTGATTATGAACTCACAACATTAACTTTGGGAGAAGTTTGAGAGAACCTTCTTTTTCTCTGTCATACCTCCACACTCTCCACTTGTTTCCTGACACTTCTCTTCAGTTCAATTCTTTTTCTAAATTAATTCACAGAAATGAAGTAGTTTTGAAGTTCTTTTCCCAAATACCTAACTTTTCCTTCAAAAAGAAGAGTGCTGTTATTAATGGGTTTTTTTAACAGTAACAAATAAAGTGTCAGATGGAAAAAATGAACTATCATTCAAGAGGAAAATGAAGAGGAGAATTCTCAAGAATGAAGGAGATAAGATGTCAGTGTAATGTGTGGATTGTTAATTAAAGTGTCCGTCCTCCTTTCTGAAATTACACACAGGTTTAAGCAATAAAGAAATACTTTCGTCAGAGGATTTCTGTTGAATAATGTCTCTCATCTTTTTGTCCCAACAGGAGAGTCTCACTTCTCTGCCAGCCAGCAGCCCTTCCTGTATTTCCAGGTGTTGTTCCTGACGGCTCAGTTCGAGGCGGCGGTGGCTTTCTTGTTTCGTGTTGAGAGACTGCGGAGTCATGCCGTGCACATGGCGTTGGTGCTGTATGAACTGAGGCTGCTACTGAAGTCGTCTGGCCAAAGTGCTCAGCTGTGTGAGTGCATTCACCTTCGTTTTGTACGGCAGCGCAGACACTCAAGAAAACGTTTGTTTTAAAAAATAATGTGTTCAACTTTTCTTTGTGCAGTGAGTCAGGAGCCTGGGGATCCTCCCATGGTACGCCGTCTCAACTTTATCCGTTTGCTCATGCTTTACACTCGCAAGTTTGAGTCCACAGATCCACGGGAAGCTCTGCAGTACTTCTACTTCTTACGGTAAATAATCCCACATTGGTAAATAAAGGGAGTTATAACCCTAAAATACCCAGATTCATCGCTTGTATAAAATGTTAATTGTGTGTGTTCTTCTGCAGTAATGAGAAGGACAGCCAGGGAGAAAACATGTTCATGCGTTGTGTCAGTGAGCTTGTTATTGAGAGTCGAGAGGTGAGTGACCTTTTTTTTGTTTTTTACAGACTATTATAAGCCAAACAATGTCGGATTTATTTCAGTTCTTTTGTCTTTGTTTGTATTATATTGTAAAACTGGAAAGGTTTATATATTTTTTATATGGTTGTGAGGATTTTGTCTCTTTTGCAGTTCGACATGCTGTTGGGGAGATTAGAGAAGGACGGCAGCAGGAAGGTAGGAAGGTTTTCTCTCTATCTGATCCTCTCATCTCCTTTGTGGTTATTGTGTTTCTTCTCCTCCTCTCCAGACATGTTCTTCTCCTCTCTCCTTCACATTTTTCCTTTGTCTTCTCTATATTTTACGTGTTTTAGTCTGTCATGGTTAGAATTTGCAGTGGAAAGTTTTTCACAAATCTTCATTGTAGCATTAACGTCTCATTAATGCAGTCTCGTGCAGTGTTGAATTCTCCTTGTTGTAAATTCTCCTACTTGCTGGAATCAAATCAAGTTCCTCTCTGCTCCACCACCAGAAGTAGAGCAGTATCCTCTGTAGTATTCTCAGTCTCGTTCTCCCTTCTCCTCTTTAGCCGGGAGTCATAGATAAGTTTGCTGGCGACACCAGAGCGATCATCAGTAAAGTGGCTCTAGAGGCAGAGAACAAGGGCTTGTACGAGGAGGCAGTCAGACTCTACGAGCTCGCCAAGGTGAGCGGACACTTTTTTTTGTGCTCTTTGTATCTGCAGCTGCAGCACCGCACGTCCTCTCACGGTTTTTGACTGTTGTTGTTGGTCCCCTCGTAGAATCCAGATAAGGTGTTGGAGCTAATGAACAGACTGTTGAGTCCGGTTATTGCCCAGGTCAGTGCTCCTCAGTCCAACAAGGAGAGGCTGAAAAACACAGCAGTGGCCATTGCTGAGAGGTACGCATCTCACACACACACACACACACACACACACACACACACACACACACACACACACACACACACACACACACACACACACACACTCTCAGAAGTTTAATTTAAATGCGCAAACCTGAATAATTTTCTTCTCCATATACAGGTATCGTTCTCAGAGCGTCTCAGGAGAGAAATCAGTCGACAGCACTTTCTACCTGCTGTTAGACCTGATGACGTTCTTTGACGAGTACCACGCGGGTCATGTCGACCGAGCCTATGACGTGAGTGTAGCTGTGGTTATGCACAGAGACGGCTGATAACTCATGGATCACATTTTCATACCCTGATTGATACATCGAGGCGATATTGTGTGTTGAGTATATGTTGCTCCTCTGTTGATGTCGCCCTCTTCTGTTCCTCCGTCAGGTGATGGAGCGTTTAAAGCTTCTTCCTCTCAGTCAGGACAGTGTGGAGGAGAGAGTCGCTGCTTTCAGGAACTTCAGTGATGAGGTGAGAAAACTGTCTCACAACGCACAACTTCTTTCTTATTCTCTTTCTAAATTTTGTAAACGTCTCCAGGTGCGACACAACCTGTCAGAGGTGCTGCTGGCCACCATGAACATCCTGTTCACACAGTACAAACGCCTGAAGGGGGCGCCGGCAGGCACACCAGGGCGGCCACAGAGGACCATGGAAGACAGAGACATGGTGAGAAGACTCTTTTTCCATTTGAAGCTCTTTGAATTTCATAAGAATCGTGTTTTATAAATAAGAAACTTACCAAAGCTGCAATTTTAAGTTTTATTTTTAGGAAGATCAACATTTTTGCTGAGTGGGAAACTCCGGAGAAGAAAATCTGGAACAGTGTTAATATTTGTAAATATTAACGCTTCATATGTCGTCTTCTTCTTCTTCAAACAGCAACTGCGAAACCAGGCCAGAGCCCTGATCACCTTCGCTGGTATGATTCCTTACAACATGGCCGGTGACACCAACGCAAGACTGGTGCAGATGGAATTACTGATGAACTGAGACATCAACCTATACACACACACACACACACACACACACACACACACACACACACAGAGCAGCCTTCTGAAAACCATAAACCTTTTTGCTTTTGAATATACAATCACACACACACACACTTATTTTGTTGTTTTGTTGTGAGTTAACACACAGTTAATCACCCGTCGCTGTTTGTCAGTTCTTTGTTGTTTTCCCTCATTTTGTTGTTTCACATTTGTATCTGTGAAGATTTGGAATAAAAAACGAAGCATACATTTCAGTTGCATTTTTATTTCTTATTTTATGTTTTGCCTTATTTTATTCATTTTGCCTCATTTTTCCACTTCACTATGTTTTTTTCTGTTGCAAGCCCAGAGAAGCCAGTCAAGTCTTTTACATTGCAAGAGAAGGAGCTTCCAATCGATGCACCTTTAAATTGGACTTTCTGTTTTCTATTGCACAATGATTCAAACACTTTCATACACAGAGCCTTATCCCACAGCTGTTCAAACTTGTTTTCTCAGTCTGGGTCATTTCAGAGAGGAAGATTTTCTCTGCCTCTGCTGACGTCTATAGGGTGAAGGATCCCCTGAGTGTACATGTCTTATACAACACCTCTCAACTGGGTGTTAGGTTTTGATTGACATCATCACACCTTCTCGTGTTTTCACGAAGGACCAACACACAGATTTGTTGTCAAAAGGAGCATTGTCCTCCACAAGGTTCATCTTCATTTGTGTTGTTCAACAAAACATCAAACAAATCACAGACAAACTACAATTGCATCAAATGAATATGAGATTATTCATTAACAAGATGAACACAAACAGACCTCTGTTTTCACAGGAGGTCGATCTTATTGCATCATTTTTTTTTTTTTTTTTTCAAGCAAATTGTGAAAAGTGTCCGATTCCTTCTGAGCTCATTTATCTTGAGTGAGGTCAAGAACAAATGTAATTGAAGATTTTCAGTTTTAGACTTTTCCTTTCCCTCTGGTTTAACATCATTACTGTCTACGACTGCTGATTGATGGAAAAAGGAATCAGAAGTTTTGCTTATTACTTAAGCAAATTAGTTGTTTTATTGAAATGTATTGATGGGACAGAAATGTTTTCCTTGAATAATGTTCATATCCACTCTATCCGAGTTACGGCTTCAGTTAAGACTTTGATCCAGAAATATAATTTAAACCTCATCACACTAGGAACATTTTCTGCTTAAACCAACACACCTACCTTTGCAATTTACCCAAACACTCAGGGCAGCATCCAGCTACAATCCCACCCTCTACCATCCAGGTAAATACCAGCACACACTGAGTTCTGCTGAGGTTTCCCGGCCCCTAGACACAAGTTACCGCATGTGCAGTAACAATCACCAACCACCCGCCCCATTAAAACTGTGACCCTCACTCCTATGTCCCTCAGTCAGGCCTGAGAGAACACAGATGGAGGCTCATTCTGTCTTGGCTGCTCCACATAACTGTTCGGAGATGTTGAGTTCATGCACGGCCACAGACGGAGCCGAGCCAAGTAAGTGTGGGATCTGCAGGCTGTTGTACTCAGACTTGTCGGGAGCTCTGACACAACATGACTCTTAACATTTAATATTAATGATGCCTGATCATGTTAAAATCACCTGGTTTATTAAAGACATGGGATTAGATGTCTCCTGCTAAAATCTGATGCGGATTAACTGCGGAGTTGTCTCTTCACATCCCTGTTGGATGAGTTGTTCCTCTGTGTGTGTCAGTGTGTGTTTTATCTTCAGCAGAAAAAGACCAGCCTCTCAGGTGCGTGCGCTGCAGCTGGTGTTGTGAATCAGGCCGATGACAAACACCTCAGATAACCCGGCTATTTCACAACACCAGGGTGGCACCACACCACAGCCGACGAGACCAAGAACCTCGACATGTTGCTGCTGCTAATGGAGATGACCGGAATTTGCTCGTAAAATATAACGTGAATGTAGGATTGAACAGTTTCATCTGCTTTGCCAACTTTATGATTTTTCAATCACATCATTTTCTCTTTTGTCTCCCATCTTCATAAATTGAAATGATGACCAAGCAATGTTCACTGACAGTTTTCAACACATCACAACTCTGCAAAACACAAACTTGTAAAATCCTTTTGAACCTCTTTTTGTCTGTTATAAACTGAGAGAATATTGACAGTGTTTCTTCTCTTTTTTCTGTTGTTTGAGTCCAAATTGTCTTTGGAGGAAAAGAAGAATATTTGAACAAGATTGATACGAGCAGATAATTTCAAATTTCCTGAGGTTTAACTAGAAAGTTTAAAATGTTTAGTAAAACCAGTGGCAGGTAGTTTTAGAGTCTTGGGGTTTTTTAACCAAACCCCTCCTCACCATATGTTTTTTTCACTCAATATAATGCGTCCATCATTTATGAGACATTAAAATGACATATGGTTATATATCAGAATTGAAATACGACTAACATACCTTCAGTTTATCAAATATTTATCAGATAAAGATTTAAATCAGATCTATTGGGACTATATTGTTTCTACTAACATGAAGAAATATGCAAGAATATTCTTAATCTGTTCAGATAATTAATTAGATCATTTAAACATCACACAAGGGGCTTTTGTCGTAAGTAACACATTTATTCTAACTGTGGCTTATTAGTCCTAATCCTTTATGCAAACATTTACCATCTGAGTGTTTGTGTGTTAATGTTTCATATTTCATATCAGAGGTCTACTCAAGTTATCACAAATAGAAAAGAAGCAGGGACACCACACATTTATCTCACTGACTGAGGGAAAAGTACCTCATCAATCATCATGAGATTCTTATCAATAACCTATCTGGCTCTGGTCCGTCCTGACACAGACAGATGGTCTGCTCTCAGACAGGAGGGAGGCCTGTGTCATGATCATCTCTGGAAATATGGACTCCAGCCTCTGGGTGAGAGGAGTTGGCTCAAACGATGACCCACTTAATGACGCTCCCTGTGGACATTGTCATTTCTTACCGTTCACCCATTGTCTTTGAATTCTAACAATAAAAACATGGTTTCATTTCCCTTTCCTTTTAACTGTGAGAGTAAAATCTGAGAGTTCCCAGTGGCTGAGCACATTCAGTTTGATAATTGTTACTGCAGAGTTGATTGTGGAGCTGCTTCACTGAGAGCTGCCGGGTTAAACTCCCACTGAATCACTTTGTGCTAACAGCAGTGGTCCTCTGATATTTTATTTCTGTTCAAGATAAAAAATGATAATGACAAACTTTGGTGTGTGTAAGTGAACACACCTCTGTCAGCTTTCACACTTTGTTCGATTAGGGTTAAATTGTATATAAACTGTATATACATTTACAGTATATTTGTAAAAGCTATGAAAAATGTAAAATAATAATTATGATATAATAAACTTTATTTTCAGAGCACTATAAAAACACCGTTAACAGATTCTGTCGCGATAAGGATCACGAGCTCCCCCTGCAGGCACAGATCGGTGTAACACAGCTGTTGATCATTAAAGATCAGCAGAGAGAGAGAGAGAGAGAGAGAGAGAGCATCACGTCTGACTGCAAATAAATTTAAGAGTAACATAAAAATATTATTCTACAGCGATGACGCGGATCCACACGAAGGTGAGAGAAGTGTCAACACAATTATTTTCCATTAAAAACTTTACACATCACATGATTCAGATTCTTCATTTCAAACAGCTGAGCGTGCTCCTCGTGCTGCTGCTCGGCCTCACGTGCCACAGGGTTGAAGGTAAATTTGTCTCAATCTGTAGTTTAAACATCAATCTGTGTTGTCGTTTAAATCTGTGTGTTAGTTTAAATCTCTGTTGTAGTTTAAATCTGTGTGTTAGTTTAAATCTGTGTTGTAGTTTAAATCTGTGTGTTAGTTTGAGTCTGTGTGTTAGTTTAAATCTGTGTTGTAGTTTGAATCTGTGTTGTAGTTTGAATCTGTGTGTTAGTTTAAATCTGTGTGTTAGTTTAAATCTGTGTTGTAGTTTGAATCTGTGTTGTAGTTTAAATCTGTGTGTTAGTTTAAATCTGTGTGTTAGTTTGAATCTGTGTTGTAGTTTGAATTTTGTGTTAGTTTAAATCTGTGTGTTAGTTTGAATCTGTGTGTTAGTTTGAATCTGTGTGTTAGTTTGAATCTGTGTGTTGTAGTTTGAATCTGTGTTGTAGTTTGAATCTGTGTTGTAGTTTGTATCTGTCATGAAGTCCTGTATCTGTGTGTCAGGACTCTGCAGTGTTGAACACTGCACCAACCAAACAACATGTGTCCTGACCAAAGACCATCGACGCTGCAAATGCACTGTGGGATATTATGGAGACCTGTGTGACAAAAGTAGGTCAAGTTTTATCATCACATGTTCCATGAGTAATTCTACTGTCATGGGATAAACCCCTTGAGAAGCATCATCTCGTATATGAGGGAGGTCCCAAACATTCACTGACGATAATAATGAACACAACAGTTACAAAAATAGACAGAGTTAAGAACAGAAAAAAGTTCTGCTGTGATGTGATGCGATGACTAAGTTATACTTAAGTATTATCACCATTGTCTTTTACAGGCGCACAAATCACAGTGATGTGTGGCAGAGACTACATTTCAGTCAGAGCCATAGAAGATTTCTTCAAGTACTACAACGTGCCGCTGGAGTCTCTGCACTTACCCAACAAAACATGTCGTGTTCGGAAGGAGGAGATCGATGGCGTGTCGTACTTCATGTCCTCCATATCCAAAGAGCAGTATTTGACGTGTGGAGGCAAACCGCTGGAGGTACAACTGCAGAGTACTCGTGCATAAATACACTTCACACAAAGGTCTACTTTGACAAGTTAATATCACTTGTGTAGCAAGACAACACCAACCTATCAAGTTGACGCCTCAAATAGCAAAGTTTTATTTGAGTTTTGTTTTTTTTCTTGCAGAAAAACATTACTCACATCTCGTACTCCCTGAGTCTGCTAACGGACCCTCAGGTTATAGGAAATATCATCAGAGATCCCGTCATTAAGATCATCTACACGTGTGTCTTCCCATACGTCAGAAGCGTCAGTCTGCCTTTCCCAGTCGTTCCATTTTCCAGGTAAACGAGAAGCAACGTGCGAAAGCAAGAATGCTGATATGTATGTGCAAAATACCTGGACAGTGCATGATGATGATCTCTATAACCCTTTACCTTGGAAAAAAAGGTTTGACACATTTTAGTGAAGGTTTCATGTATCACGTTTCTTAAGTATGAAGTGTGATCATCTGAGGACATGGGTCTCAACCAATACGAAACATCTGCTGTTTTTAAACATCAGGTCAAACCTGGTCACTGCATCAAACTGGGAAGAGGTCAAAGGTCATTTACCAGGAAGATCAAGTGGGATAATTGGCATAGATGGATTACTACTACTACTATTATTATTATTAGTATTATAGCTGTCTCCATGGCAACTGAACATGTCTAACACAGAAGGAGACAAAGAAGTCTGTGCTACAGATGAAAACGTCCGACATCAGCAGTGTTGGGGCACAAGTGCACACATAGAAGAATATTGGGGGGTCAAAGTTCACCAGAGTTGGACTCTATGCACCATGCCTGCGATTTGCTTCAGTTTTATTTGCCTCCTCGCTGGTTCACCACTGTTACATTCACGTGTGTGTGCTGAGCTCATCAGACCTTCCCTGACTGTCTCTCTCTGCGCTCGCTCAGTGAGATGGTCGTGCGTGCAGATGAACTCGATGCTGTGATCCAGATGATGCTCTACACAGACCACACATACACACAGGCTTTCAGCAGCGCCCCCACCATTGAACTCCGAGACAAGGTTCATACTCTTATCGATCGGTTTGATCAAGTATTGCTCAGATGTTGGTTATTTGTACTGTGAGTGTTTTGTCTTTAACAAAATGTGTCCAGGTCTACGTGCAGGTGGCAGTGACGGAGCCGGCCGACTTTTTCCTGCTCCGCATCAACGAGTGTTGGGCCACACAGTCTCCCCAGCCCAACTCAACAGAGGGATCAGCTTACACGCTGCTCCAGAACGGGTCCAGTCATCTCTCACTGCAGACTGTTTACCTCAGGCTACATCCATACTACTATGTTTTTATCACCCAGCGTCCTCACTACTCTGGAGTTTTAGAGAACTGAGATGTTTGGATGGGCTGAAATGATGATGTAAACATTCACAACCACTTGCTGATTAGGTCTTTTCAGTCATGATATGGCCTTCACTTGTTTCTATCAACAGCTGGAATTGGCCTCGGCTACCAGTGTGAAGAGTAGCATGGATGATCAATCACAAGTGTTGCTAACCCTGCCGTCTTTGCTAACTGCTGCTGTGCAGTTAAATTCTGCATTTGACAATAATACAACTGTTTACATGTGCATGAGCAACAATTCTGCAAATAACAATCAATGCTTCCTGTTTCCGCCTGTAGTGTATGTGAGTGGCGTTTTTTAATGGGGATTAAAACTGATACAGAGCCGATATGCTCATGCGGACAGAGATCTAGTAGTAATGATGTAGCCTCAGTTACTATGAATTCAGCAAATAACATCCCTTCTCCTCCTCTTTCTTCAGGTGCGTGAACGACCAAACTGTCTCTTTTCTCAACGTGAGCGAGGGAGAGTCTGGCAGAAATGGAGAGAGTTCCACCATCCGCTACAGCTTCGACATGTTTCGCTTCACAGCAGAACCAAACAGCTTCTACCTTCACTGCTCCGTACAGCTGTGTGAGGCCGAGGACCTCCAGTCCTGTATACCTGTGAGCTCACATCACTCACTGTCGCACGAGGCAGCACACAGACGCCCACGGGACTTTAGGCCTCATGACCTTTGACTTGGTCAGATTATTACTTGGTCGGGTATCTTATTATCAGATAAATTAATTCAGAAAGCTGTTCCCCTTCATATGATATAGTTTACTGTAAGTGATGCATTAAAAGGTCAACAATGAAATCTTGCGTTGCTCAAAAATGATACAATCATTTGTTTTGATGGTGTCATTATGAAACTGTATTATTTTGAAAGATCCTGGTCTCTGCATTAGTCAAGTCTCAAAGACAAAGAAGAGTCATTTTATAAGATGTCAGTGTCTCATTGTGGTTTTCTTTGCAGAGCTGTAATTCGATCAGTAAGAGAGAAGCAGCGAGGGCAGACCCCATCCAGGGTCTCCTGTCATATGGACCAATCAGAATAGAAATGCCAGATCGACCTCAAACCAGTAAGCTCCGATCATTGTGGCCGTACTCCTGCTGCTGTGTGATCAGGAAGTTATTTCTGTGTCACATCTTCCATTCGTCTTTGTTTGTCCAGAGGCCGCACTTTGATGTGTGTTTGTGTACACATGACTACTATCTCTATTCTATGTGTTGTTTCAGGCATACTGTCGACAGTGGTGCTGCCTGTAGCAGGAGTCTGGACTGTGGGCGTCTTCCTCATCATGGTCATCACTGTGGCAAAGGCCGGCAGCCGGAGGCTCAAACAAGTGGAGGAGCACTGATGACAAAATGCTGCTGTTGCAGCTTGAAAAATAAAACTGCAAAAACTTAATTTATTGATCGCCTGATATGTGAATGCAAAAAATGTAAATTATTAAAAACATAAAAATTTCAAACTGAACTAAAGGATTTGACTCAGAATTATGAAACAATGGTGAAGTTTGTGGTTGTTTCTCATTATCATCTCATTATAATTATAAATGAAGTTCATTTTTGCTTTAAAAACAATTAAACTACAGAAGATCATTGATATTAGAATTCAGGGTGTATCTGAAAACATTTAACTGCAGTCCATTATTCAAACTACCAACACTTTACCAGGTGATCTGCCACGCCCACACTCGACCACACCTGTGACCATCCCTCCACCCTGTTCAGCCAATGAGATTGAGTTCTGCACTGACCCTGTCTCTAACTTTAAATACAGAGATAAAAAGTCATGATGGAGCTGCATGTTATATATAATACCTTCACGACTAGTTGAGCAAGGCACTATGGTCACATTCTACTGGATTCCTGCACACATGGGCATTATGGGTAATGAGAGACTGCTGTTAGAAGCTGTTAAATAAGAAAGCCTAGACAACTCAATCAAAATGTCTGAATCAGAGGGAAAGTGTATTGCATGTAGGAAATCAATAGAGTGGCAGCAGCACCGGGATCAAGAAACAAGGGGGGGGGACATCTACACTCCACTGAGAGAAATGGGGGAGAAAAGAGGAGGTGTTAACTCAAGAATAGGACACAGCAATGTGAATGGGAATCATCATAGGGAAACATCCAACAGGCCTTTGTGAACACTGTGAGGTACCAGACAGCGTAGAGGGTGTACTAGTTAACTGCAGGAAATATCCTCCACAGAGGAAAGACATGATGGAGGGATTGTAAAGGACAAACTGGAGAGCCAGGAAACATCTGGGAAACTTTAGAGAACAGGACTGATGACAAGACAAATCAGACGCTGCAGGAGTTAACTCACACCAGAAGATGGCAGTAATACAAAGAGAAGGATCCAAGCTGCCGTTAAACACCAAAGAAGGAGAAAGAGGAGAAGAGGGCGCCTCCCTCTGGACAGACAGGCTCTTCTCACCAGTGAGTATGAAAACATGAGGCCTGAAGCTGCAGGTGAGTCCAGCTCCTCTTCCTCATCACACATCTAAGCATGTGTTTTAGAAGATGGCTCACTGTTTTGTTGTTTATTCCTGAAAAGTGTTATTTTCCGGTTTGCTTGTTGATCCCTGGACACTTTATTGTTGCTGAATATCATTCAGACTTTTCTTTTCTCTTTTCTGTCTACTTTATATTACAGTTCCTTGTGTTCACAGACAGAGAAGGTTTTTTAATTCAACATCCAAAGTTGTTCTATGGTTGAAGTTGCATTAAATAAAGGTTTCTACAACATTCACAATTTAAATGTTGGTAAAAGAATCACTCAGGATACTTTTATTTTTACATTACAGTAATGTTGAATACATATTGTCTCAGTAGGCCGACAGCCTACTGTGGCTCCAAAATCATTAGAACTCAATGAGCATTGTGGACCAAACTAATTGTTGGAGCGGGGGGAACTCAGGTATTTTACATGAAGCACAATTTCACCATTTTCTTGATTCAGATGATAAAGAAACAACATTTTAATGAAATAAGTCACTTTTGAAGGGAAACTGCTTTTGGTAGTTTGAAAGTTAAAGCCTCTCCTGAAGAAAAAGATCAGGTCTCAGCAAACTGTGGAGAAGGAGTTCAGTTTTCACATTTTAACTGAGGAAACAAACTTCTCTCACTGACTGCACTCAGGAGGTGAGTTTTCAGTCTTTGTTGGCATTTACATTTTTCAATTGGAGTAAATTCTAGTTGTTTTTGTCACAAGTGCACTATACACTGACTGCACAAATTTGTATTCAATGATAAACATCTTTCTGCCTGATCGTTCACTCTGCAGGTGTCTGACTTCACATTCACTGAACTGAAATCAGGCAACAGCCTCTGAAGTGACATGTATCAAGATGCAACGTGAACCCCTGCAGATGAATTCTACTTCATGCATGGAGCTCTGTGGCTGCTGGAGATCGTATTATGTGGGGCCTGTTGCTGATGTTTAGCTGCACTTTCCCCACAGGATCAGCAGGTGGCGCACTGACTGTGGTCTCCTCGGGTCCGCTTTATCAAAGAAGGGGGAGGGTCCAAATCATTAGACAACTTTTATCTGCCGGACAGCTGCTTGACGCTGGTCTGGATAATCCTGTGCACAACTTCAGAGTTTGATTGGACAACTTTTGAGGCGCTTTTCATGCGCTCGGACGCTCCTTTGGTTTTTGCAGAAGGATTCCTTCTCACTTTAGTGATCAGCCATTGTGGGCCTGAGGGAGGAGAAAGGATTTCACTCCCCTGCTGGTTGCTGGAGTTTGTAATGCATGGAGGAGATGTGCTGTCTGAGCCATGAGGCATTTGTCCCGGGCCAGGTCGGACTGCCTGCAGCCGGGAATGTATTAGTATCACTCTGATTCCTGAGACTTTGTGCATAAACCTTTTTATTAGAGTGGAATATTTAAGTTGGATGTTTTCTTTTTTTCCCTGATGTGTGAACTTCAAACATGAGCAGATAGTTCACTTGTTGGGAACTTGTTGGGAAGAAGAGGGTGAAACAAACCCTCAGCACTTTGATCAGCACACCATCCACATCTCTGAGCTCCAGCTGAGGGCCACAGGCAGCAGATCCCAGAGGAGGATGGCGTCTCAACAACAACAACAACCACTGACTCACATCATCATCATCACATTATTGTCTTCCTGCTCCTTAAGCCTGTGCAGCACAGAGACAGATGTGCCAGAGGAGGAAGGCTTCAGTGCTGAGGTAGAGTAATAATGTCTATAAAGCAAAGTACATATACTTATACTACTATAATCAACCTGTATACACCTGATTTACATTGGAGATGGTCCCACTATTAAATTATTATATTTTAAAATAGTTTAAGAATTTACAATAGAAATAATATTGCTATATGTCTATTTATCTATATATCTGTCTGTCTCTCTATCTTAACTTTATCTCTATATCTCCATCACTCTCTATCTGTCTATAACTTTATCGCTCTATCTATTTATCAATCTATACTTTTGTTAAAATATATTAAAAAACATTTCATGATAACATTTGAATGACGTAACACCGAATTAATTCCGTTTCAACTCCTTATCATATACATATACATACATATACACATCAATAATTGTTTATAACATACTATGATGTAATTCTAAGCACTTATAATTACATTTTACGTAAAGCATTTCCTGTCCTTAACTGCTGTGATGACAAATAAATGATTATTGACAATGTTATATACACAACTGTAATATCCTGAGACAATTCAATCTGCTGAGATGAGGTAATGTAATACTCCTTCCTTGATTTGAAACAGAACAACAGAAGCTTCAAACTTATTTAGACAGTAAAATATGTTAAAACAATAAAATGCTCAAGAGGGTGAAGGAGGATCATAAAAATATGTTTTTGAACAGAGAATTCATTTGGGTGGGGGGTTTATTTCATATCTTTGGTGCATGATCACAGAAAGCTGCCTCACCGTATTCCTTTTTGCAGTTTTGTATATATTATATATTATATTTAGATTTGCACACCCCTGGTATTCAAAGAGTTTTTGTTTCCTTTGTTTCTTGTTCTTCAGGCTGATGTGAATATGCTCACTCTGACATAGGTTGAGACTTGTCATGCTATGCAGAAATTGTCTAGAAGGATTTTCTGTCTGAGTGTGTACATTTTGCCCCCGGCCCGTACCTGAACTGCAGTATGTGAGGCCCTGTGGTGTGTTTAAAGCTCTTTGTCTTGAGGCCTCCTAAAGGATAAATCTTAAAACCTAACAGAGATTGTTCCCCCCTCAGGAGACATTGTGTTGCCTCGGACATGTGGCTCCACACACTCAATTTCACTTCTAGCGAATTTCAGAGAAAGAGGGAAAATGTGTCACCAGACAGTGTGTCTGAAGTGCACATATGTAGAGCCGTGTGTTAAATGGATTGACATACAGTTTAATTGTTGTCTTTTCCTGTTTCGCTCTCCTCTCCCCCTCTTCTTGGTGCAGGAATAAAAAAGGAGGAATGTAGTAATGTTAATGGAAGCCATCTGTTGTGTATCTCTACTTTCTTTTACTTCCTTGGATGCTCTCTCCTGTCATTAGACACTGGCTTGTTCCAAGATTAGCAGAACAGTGCCAGTCACCATACACTGTGTGGTGAGCTCATCTAAACCCACTAAATTTCACACTTGGCATGTGTATTGTTAATGGTCCAGGGAACTGCAGTGCTGAATTTGGTGTGATTTGGACACAAGATACGTTCAATATTTATCAAAAACAGAAACGACCAGCTCTCTGTAGCCATCTTTGGAGGGGGTGCCCTCAATCTGAATTGAATATTTTTCTACATCCTCAGATAAACTACAGTGTGCAGCTAATAATATCTGTCTGGCCAGATCATTTTGATAATCTGATTAGATTTATTCTACCGCAATTCTCTGGTGTTGACCTCCGTCATGGCAAAAACATTCAAAGAATCACTTCCTCTTGCGCAAGTTGTCTTCAAAGTAAAAGCACATGTTCGTTTTGTTGCTGCAGTGATTAGTTTTGAAATACTTCATGGTTTTGTCAATTGCTAAACAGACCTCTGAAGTTGCTGACCTGCAGAGTATGAAAAAAATAACACCATTTAAGTCAATCATTCAAACCTATGTACACAAAAATAAAGCTAATTCAGTTTCATTTCATGAAAATACTGAATATAAAATCTTTATTGCAGATAAACCAGGAAGGATGAGCACAAACTTCACTCTGCACCATAGACTGTTTATAAAAATCTCTGCACACAAATTTACAGTATATTAAAGGAACACTGTTATTATTATGATTAGAAATAATTCTGAGCATTAACACAGACCAAGCAAACAGCCCATTCCATGAGTCGTTCTATAAAACAGGCACATGAACAACTTTTGTAAAGCAACAAAGATTTCCTGTTTTCTTCCCGCAGGCATGGCTTCGTAAGTTTGGCTATCTGTCCCAGGCGAGCAGACAGATGTCCACCATGCAGTCGGCTCAGATTCTGTCCAAAGCCATCAGCGACATGCAGCGCTTCTATGGGCTGGAGGTGACCGGTGAGATGGACCCCGGCACTGTCGCGTAAGCTCTTTGTTGTTGAGTAGCAGTGGTTGTTTTCTGTCTCACAAACATGCAACATTACCAACGCTTTGTCTCCAGTGACCACAAACTGGATTTTGTGGGACGTTTTAAAAGCATGTAGGAATTTACTCATCATTCATTTGCTTTCATTTTAAAGTTGTTTTATTTTCATGCATCTTATTGTATAGATGGAACAATACAAGGCCACAAGTTTAAGCAACAAACCACATCTGAACAACCACACATCCTGAAACTATTTGTTGCAGGGAACTGGCAGTCCTCCTGCACTCAATGACATTGCCAGATTAATGTGTTCAAATTACCACTGACGACTGAAACAATGCCAGCTCTTAATAACTTTCTTTTTTTTTTACTATAATAAGGTTCACATTGTAGTTCAGTTCACCTCTTCGCTAATGAGTTTATTCAGGCTATTATGTCATATCCTCAATGTCCACTGACCTTGATTCGCACTGACCCATTGTTTTCATACTGTAAACTGAGGTGAAGGAAATATAACGAGGTCTTAAAGCAGCAGTTTGTCATTTTAGAAAATTGGTTGTGTTGAGGTTTTTCTGTCAAAAGGTAGATGAGAGTATTGATACTGCAAATATGAAGCTACAAGTAGGCTAGCTGCTGGTTAGCTTAGCATGAAGACTGGATTCAGAGAGAAACTGTTAGCCTTGCTCTGTACATAGATGTTACACAAAAAAAGCTTAAACAACACTTTGGGACGTTTTGTTACCTTTGGACAGAAGTAGGCTAGTTGTTTCCTGTCTTTATATGAATGTTGCGTCGGAAGTTGCAACTGGAATGTCCCCTCAATTGTAGTGAAAGTAGTGAAAGCTGTTGTTTTTACTGTGTATTAGAATTATTATATGTGTTGTACACATAGTACTGTCCAATTACTGTCTGTGGGCGTTTTACTATGGAGTTGGGTGTGACATCATTCCGAGGGATGATTTCCGAGGTGTAATGGAACGTGGCATAAGCTAAGCTAACTGACTACTGTAAAGATATGTGATCTTTATACTTGTAGTCTACGAAATGTAAACAGATTATATTATCTTTTTGCACCTAACAGTTTATTGTGTGTGTTTTGTGTACGTGTGTTTGTGTAGAGCCATGCGTCGACCACGTTGCGGCCTCCCCGACAGAAACCCAGAGCAGACGGTTGATGGTGCGAGGAAGAAACGCTACACTCTTACTGGGCAGCAGTGGGACAAAGACCACATCACCTACAGGTTCGTAGCACTGACATTTCAAATATTACAACAAGTTGTACGTAGTAAACTTAATGTAGCACACGTTCTCTTCTGGGTCCAGTATAGTGAACCAGCTCATCCCATCCTCGCTGGGAGAGGTTCGGATGTACGACGCTCTCCGTAAGGCCCTGGAGGTGTGGAGACGGGTCACCCCGCTCACCTTTGAGGAGCTGCCGGCTGAAAACGACATCAGGATCAACGGCAGCAGGACGGAGCTCGCTGACATCCTGCTGTTGTTCGCCTCTGGTTTCCATGGTGATATGTCCTTATTTGACGGCGAGGGGGGTTCATTGGCACACGCCTACTACCCCGGACCAGGAATTGGTGGGGACATCCATTTTGATGCAGACGAGCCCTGGACACTTGACAACCATAATCCAGACGGTCAGGGGGTTAATTTATCTTTATTCTTCTGGGAACTGAACTTGAACGTGTCCACAATGTAAGGGACTGGCATAATATTAAAATGTAAACTTCCGATTAGCTTGTTAGAGTTATTTATTAAGTGTTTTCTTCAGTCTGGACAATGCAAACACCATTTTCGTACTGTCAATCTACGAAAACATATCCTCCATGTCCGAGTTTGTAAATGAAGTTTTCTTACAGGCGGTATCTGTGTCTGTCTCTATGTTGCAGGTATTGACTTCTTCCTAGTTGCGGTACATGAGCTCGGTCATGCTCTGGGCCTGGAGCACTCAGATAACCCCAGCGCGATCATGGCTCCTTTTTACCAGTACATTCACACTGACAACTTCACACTGCATGAGGACGACGTCCGAGGAATACAGCACATATATGGTGAGAGGCACACGCCCATGCTGCTACCCTGAGAGTGCTGTGGCTCTCTGATCGCTGTGAGGCTGACCTACACAGTGTTGGCTGTAATTTGAGGTTATATCACACTCGTTCAACATCTGGACCTTTATCAGAGGAAGACTAGATTCCTTTGAGACACACATGGCCGAACCGCACGCAACTACAGTGGACCGCTCTTGAAGCAGCATGTCATGCATGCCGTTATGATGTTATCATGCATTCCCTGTATGAATGGATGGCATTGTTAATTGGCAGACAACATGTTTGTTTGTGTGTGTGTGTGTATTGGATAGACAAAGAGCTCATATGTTAATTAAAATGTTTGTTTTTACACGTGGGTGTGCTTCTGCAGTGACCCTCTTATTAGAGCTGTAATTACAGGCTGCAGATCTGAATTGATCCCAGACATTGTTTATACCGAATGATTCTTTTACTTCTTCACAAAAACAGGGATTTTCTAGCAAGGTGAACGTTTTTCCCCTTTTTACCCACATTTGTTTCCGTTCGTTGTTTGGTCCTGTTCACATCTGTGGTGTCGCAAAACAGATCAAAAATCGGATTCATTTTGGGAATGTTGTCAATGGTTTACTTTGGCAAACTCAAAATCTTTCCACACCCACACAAATGCCTGTTGATGTGCCTTACACTCATAGACTGTATATAAAGAGCTTACACTCCTGGGCTGCATCGGAGGAAAGATTTTTGGCGAAGCCGATGTGAAAAGTCTGGTCGGTTTTCTGCTGTAAATTCTCTAAGGTAAATGTTTGGACTGAGATTATACAGTAGGTTCCCTTTATTAAGCAGATCTTGAATAACTGACTGTGAGTGAGGGAAGCTCTGATTAGAATAGAAAAAGGATCTGAAGACAGATGCAGCATAAACTTTGTTGGTAGAAAGAAACATTTCTCCTTTGTGAAAGTTTTTTATTAAAGAGGCAGCAGTGTTGTGGTTTTCGGCCTCCAGGGTTAGTTTTTCCTCCCCAGCTCCTCATATGTTCCCTTTCAGGAAAGGGGTGACACGGGATCAATTCACGTCCAGTTCTGGAGCATTTTGCTTTTTATTACTTGCTGTAAAAGAAAGCCAGTCAACTTGTGAAATAAGATGGTATATAAGTCATTTGAAATGTGCAACAAAAGCAAAAGGTTTAAAGGAAAAAATGTTATCGCACAATCCATTTTTTTTTGTTCTTTAAAGCTGCACTAATCAATTTTGACATTATTAATGGATCAGGTGACTATGTGTTGTGTGAATGGGGTCAGACATGGTTATAAATCTGCAGCTAAAGAGATAAATATATCCACATGGAGTAGGTGGAGGCAACACAGCCCTGAGAGGACTTAAATTCACCAACTCTACGTAAATGTTTGGTACACGTTCATTTAATCCGCTTTGTAACAAGATAGTGTTATGGCCACAGAGAAAAACACTTTGTAGCATCAACAGAACTGTCACTGCCACTGGACAACAGCTGTTCATTTGACAGCGTTGTCTTGACTCATACTGTTTATCTGTATGCCTGAGTCATGTACTGTATGTCAACAAGTGCCGGTCAAAGCTAAAAGTGTAACAGTGGCCACAAATAAACCAAGGTATGAGCATGGAGAAGTGTCAAAATACTATGGGTTCAAACTGTAGGAGGTCTGAAGACATCAGCTGAGGGGGCAGCCCTTCAGATGTGGTCCAGGAGGCATTTGCATTAACACAGCTAGGAGAATGGGCCCACGTGCGTCTTAGACCACCTCCAAAGGGGGTCTGAGTGATCGGCTCTCTAATACGTCATGGTCACATTCACACATGTACATAGAGCTGTCCACTTGTAATGGATGTTAATACGTTCTAAAGGTTCTAAAATACACGTCCATACCACAAACTGAGGAAGACGTGTAGGCGCAAAGTAGATCAGACTTTAGCATAGATTTGAGCAAGTTACCAAAAATCAGGGAAAACTAGGTCATTTTTGTGGCCACAAAATATTATTGGATTGTAGCAGAGAGACTGCTTTTGAATTCCACATATTACTGGCTGAATATCTGGCAAACAGCAGCCTTGATATATTCCTCGAAATATTTTTGGCCCAGAGTAACTTGGTGCATCTTTAAGCCCATCAGCTGTCTGTAGGTGTTACATAACTGGCTGTATCTGTGTGTTGTCCTCTCGTAGCAACCAGCAGGGCTTAGTTTTCCAAAGTGCAGCAGCCCAGTCACAGTGGGAGCTTTTAGCCGCTGCACAAAATGGAAAATGACTTTGTCTTTGTGTGAGAGGGAGATAAAGAGGACACTGTGAGGAGAAGAGCATAAAACAAATTCCACACAGACGGACTGGTGGGATTTATTTCATTTCAGCTGGAAGTTGTTTTCCCATTTTATTATGAACTGTGAAAGTCGACCTTTCCCTTTTCTTATTTGAAACGTATTTTCTTTCTTAGGTCCCCCTCTCTCCACTAATGCTCCGCCCACTTCTCCTCACACCCCTAACAAGGGACCCAAAGGTGACTCCCCAACCTCCCCTTCTCCTCCTGAAGATGCCGCCACTCCCGCTCTCCCCACTAACCCCATACCTGAACCTCCCAACCCGACCGACGTCAGCCAGGATCCCCCGGCCCGTCCGGAGCCGACCCGCGGCCCTAACCCAACTCCCGTCCTCCCAACCTCCACCTCTACCATCTCAGAGCGTGAACCAGAACCTGTCACCCCGCCGGTAAGAAAAGATGATCCTCCTCTTCCACCTGCTCCTCCTCCTCGGCCGCCTGCTCCTCCTCGGCCTCCCAAGCAGCCTGACAACAAGGCCCCCGACATCTGTGATGGGGACTTCGACACAGTGACCATGCTGAGAGGGGAGATGTTTGTTTTCAAGGTGAGAATCTGCAGAAGTTTTATTTTTTAATTTCTTTTAATTTATTAGCTCCATCCACATGTTGTGGATCAAGGAGCATGTCACTGCCGCCTGGTATTTTTACAACCTCTGAGCTACACAGGAAGGAACATTTCCAACTCTGTTACCAACAGGACGCAGCTCAGAGTCACAACAGGATAAAGTTGTGTAGGGGAATATTTTTAATGAAAGATGAAACACAGACGTTACTATTTCATTTCCTTACTTGTGCAGGGTCGTTGGTTCTGGCGGGTGCGGAGAAACCGGGTCTTGGATAACTACCCCATGCCCATATCTGTCTTCTGGATTGGCCTTCCCAGTGACATCGATGCTGCCTATGAACGCCACGACGGCAAATTTGTCTTCTTTAAAGGTTCGTCAAAGCTGCTTATTGACAGTAAAAAACCTGCCGCTCTGCCTACATCGTGCCCGCATGCTGGTACATTACATCAAGACCCTCTTAGAATACTATGTTGAGCATTTTAATGGTTTAGCGCTTAAGGGCACAACAAAAGGTCAGATCCACAGCTGCAGAGTTGAGCTCCAGCAAGGAGCTGTTGACGTGTGAGCTCCACAAACACAAAATGGTGAGAGGACACAAATTTGTACTTTGATTTGTTCAAACGGTAACTGTGCTAAATCGGCATTTTCTCCCCTCCCAGAGTGATTCATGAGGTGTTGGTAATAATTCAACACAGTGTATAACTGTGTTGCTGGCACGCTCTCTCTCTCTCCCCCTCATCCACACACACACATTGACATAATGCATTCCCTAGCCCCTTGTGTGTGTGATTGTCTCACCAACTTTATTCTTGTGTGTGTTACTGAGTTGTTGAATGAGTGCAGTGTGGCAGCTGTTACTGGCCCAGTACGACTCCAGTCCAGCTGAGCCCCAAAAGGCCTCATCAGAGTGGTGGAGGATTGCATCAGCCTTCTCTGCTCCAGATGTGAGCAGCTGCAGAGCTTTCACTTTAGCAATGAGGCCATATTGGGCTTTGTCGTGCATTTTCAGGATCTTTTGTGCTATCGATCATGAATTAATTCAGCATGAATGAAAGAGCTGCAGAATCTGTACAAATTTTTTGCATCTACTCCAAGGAGTCTTGGATAAAATATGCATGAAAACATACAGAAATGATTTAAGTACTGCAGCAGAAGAAACATCGGTTCAAAATATTTTAACAGTATTTCAATGTAAGTGTGCAGTGACTAGTAAAAGCCACTGTGTGCAAGCTTAACCATTATTGTTGAGTGTTGCAGTGCTGTAGCACCCTGGCAGTGGAGGTGGAAAGTGGTTGAATGTGTGTCCAAAGGTTAGGGTTTGGGAGAAACTGGCTCCCACTTAAGGAAATCTTGGAAAATCAGTGTTATGCCTACAATTTCTACCTTGCCTGTCCTTTCCAGTTTTCCTCTGGAGTGGGTAAACCCCATGACATATGCCATATGTTCTAGCCATTGCTTTTCCTCCCATGTGCCAACAGGTTTTGGCCCTGCTTGGTTTCTGTTTCTCTCCCTCATACCTTTTTTCTTTTATTTCCATTCTCTTAATTTTAGCCTGGTACCTGTGCAGGAATGTTACACTGTGTGTCACCATCTCTTTAGAGAAACGTTGGTCCTTTTGTCCCTGCAGAGGACAGATACTGGGTGTTCAGGGAAGCTGATGTTCTCCCAGGATACCCGCAGCCAATACACGAGTATGGACAAGGAGTTCCTACGCACAATATCGACACCGCAATCTGGTGGGAGCCCAACGGATACACATACTTCTTCTCAGGAGACAGGTATATCACTGACACATGCACAAGTATGCAACATTGGCTATTAAGACAGCAAGCATGGAAATAGATATCGTCCCAGTTGTCCTTTTAAGGTCAGTCATTAAACTCTATAGATCTACACATTTCTCTATATGTCTGTGGGCAGATACTGGCGATACAGCGAGGAGACCCGGACCACGGACCGTGACTTCCCCAAGCCAATCAGCAGATGGGGCCGGATTCCTCCCTCACCCAAAGGAGCCTTTCTCAGTGACGATAGTGGTAAATAATGACTTTTAAATCCAGTTTTTATTTGATGAAAGGGAACTTCAGATAAGCTCCCGTTGGTGAGACAACAAACACCAAAAGCTGTGCACACAATGTTGACCGCAGGAGAACAGCCTGAGTGGGTAGAGTTGGAGGGAGGGAAGGGAGGAAAGGATAGAGGGGTGATATGGGGTGTGTTAGACAGAGAGGGAAAAGCTTGGTTGGGCTGGAGCAAGCGGAGCAGAGAGAAGGGTGAGAGGATGAGAGAGAGAGAAGGGAGGAATGAGGGCTCTGGCTTGAGGGTTGGCAATGTCCTTTTTGGAAATTAGATTTGTGGCAAAGCTGCTCTGAATGCTCTCACTTAGTAACATTCCGATCTTATCTCCACCCAAACTGTTCTAAAGTCTGGTTTTTCACTTCACATTGACACCCAGAAATCTATTTGAATTTAGTCATCTATTTATTCTTAACATTCCCATGTTGTGTTTACAACTGGACAACTGATGGAAACTCTTCTCTTCCATTTTTTCCATGTCACCTGAATGCAGCATCAGTGTGTAGTTATCAAACTGACACAGTGTGATTATAACATATGTAATAATATATTTTAACCTCTCTGATTTCAAGCTGCCAGTTGCTGGTTTTTCTTGTTGTTATTTTCGTCTCAGCTCGTCACTGGGCTTCAGGAATCAGTTATATAATCAGAGATGACACAACTTATAAACTAAACATAAACTTCAGGAGTTCTTTGTTATTTGACTAAATAACTTCTATTGATTTTGCTGGATACTACCACGTGTGTTGTATGTGACGGCTCCCAGTGCAACTCTTTAGTTAAACATAGGATAACATACAGTTAAATAAAAACCTCCTCCTCTCACAAACAGCTCATCTTCATGAAATGCAGTAAAGCCGGAAAAACCCTCTCTCATCTTCCTGTTCTCAAACACAACAAGCTCCACCCTGTCAAGACATGTCTTTGGTTCCTCCTCTGACATATCTAGAAGTATCAGGATAGGTTCAAACAGCACTGTATGAAATGCAGGAAATGAATCACCGAAGTAAGTGAACGAGAGCAGAAGGAGCAGAGAATAGTTTTCCTTTGATTTAAAAGTCTTTCCGACATTCACTGTCACGAGGGGAAATGGCGCAGCAAGAAAATCTAATGGACGGAAAACAATTCTGCTGTTCGATCTGTCTGGATATACTGAAGGTTCCAGTGACTATTCCCTGTGGACACAGCTACTGTATGAGCTGTATCAATGCCCACTGGAACAATGAGGACAAGAAGGGAATCTACACCTGCCCTCAGTGTAGACAGATCTTCACATCGAGGCCTGTCCTGATGAAAAACACCATGTTAGCTTATTTAGTGCAGGATCTGAAGAAGACCGGACTCCAAGCTGCTTCTGCCGACTGTTGCTATGCAGGAGCTGAAGATGTGGCATGTGATGTCTGCACTGGGAGAAAACTGAAAGCTCTCAAGTCCTGTTTGGTTTGTCTGGTCTCTTATTGTGAAAAACACCTGCAGCCCCATTACGACGCAGCTCCGTTTGAGAAACACAAGCTGGTGGAGCCCTCTGAGAAGCTCCAAGATAACATCTGCTGCCGTCATGATGAAGTGATGAAGATGTTCTGCCGCACCGATCAGCAGTGCATCTGTTACCTCTGCCCTGTGGATGAACACAAAGGCCACGACACAGTGTCAGCTGCAGCAGAAAGGACTGAGAGGCAGAGAGAGCTGGAGCTGAGCAGGGAGACGATCCAGGAGACGCTCCAGGACAGAGAGAAAGATGTGAAGGTGTTTCAGCAGGAAGTGGAGGCCGTCAATGGCTCTGCTGATAAAGCAGTGGAGGACAGTGAGAGGATCTTCACTGAGCTGATCCGTCTGGTGGAGAAAAGAAGCTCCGACGTTCAGCGGCAGATCAGATCCCAGCAGGAAACTGAAGTGAGTCGTGTCAAAGAGCTTCAGGAGCGACTGGAGCAGGAGATCACTGAGCTGAAGAGGAGAGACGCGGAACTGAGGCAGCTCATATGCACAGAGGATCACAACCAGTTCCTGCAGAACTACCTCTTACTGTCACCACTCAGTGGATCCACACACTCTTCCAGCATGAGCATCCGTCCTCTGAGGTACTTTGCGGATGTGATGTCCGCCGTGTCAAAGGTCAGAGATCAACTTCTGGACATTCTCAGTGAGACACGGACAAACGTTTCACTAACTGCGACTCCAACTGTTGTTGTACCGTCACAACAAGAGCCCAAAACCAGAGCTGAGTTCTTAAAGTATTCACAGGAAATCACACTGGATCCAAACACAGCAAACACACGTCTCTTATTAACTGAGGGAAACAGAAAAGCAACATTTATGAACAAAAAACAGTGTTACTCTTGGCACCCGGACCGATTCACCATTTGGTGTCAAGTCCTGAGCAGAGAGGCTCTGACTGGACGCTGTTACTGGGAGGTGGAGTGGAGAGGAAGAGGAGTTTATGTCGCAGTCGCGTACAAGAGCATCAGCAGAGCAGGGAACTCGTGCGAATGTGGATTTGGACTCAATGACAAATCCTGGACGTTAGATTGTGACCGATACAGTTATAACTTTTACCACAACAATATCAAAACTCCAGTGTCGGGTCCGCAGTGCTCCAGAGTCGGAGTGTACCTGGACCACGGGGCAGGTGTTCTGTCCTTCTACAGCGTCTCTGCCACCATGACTCTCCTCCACAGAGTCCAGACCACGTTCACTCAGCCTCTCTCTGCTGGACTTTGGCTTTATTATGGAGACACAGCTGAGTTCTCTAGCCTCAAATAGAATGGAGTCATTTTAAAGAACACTGATTTAAATTCTCTGCTTGAACTTCTTTGGTCTCCATGTTTGTTGCTGAAGGCTTGTTGACATTTCTGCTCTGCACCTGTTAATTAAAATGTTATTGGCGGTACTTTGACGTGGACAACTCGGAATTTAACATAATTTTACAATCAGCCGTAACACCACTTTTTAGCCAATACAGATGTTATATTGTTTTAAAATTACATTTGAAAGTATGTTTTCAATTATTTATGTCAGTCAACCACCTTTTTTATTTGCTCTTCATCATTTGGAAATAAGGCAACCGTGTAAACACATAGTTGCAACACATTTTGTTTACAGCTTCCAGTTTTATTTCCACATTCTGAGCACATTATCTGCTTTTGTTTATCTGGATGTGGTGATGTTACTATTGCAAAATCTGGTGTTTTTCCAAATTGTGAACTTTTGTGCGGATCCAGATAATAGTTTGGAGTCTGTGAATCAAAATAAGTATATTAAGGGGGTTTATCTCTATTCAGTTACAGTACAATAACAAATATTCCTTTCCGCTATATCAGAGAATGAATATTTTGCCTGTGGTTAATGTAAACGCTTTACAGAAAATGTTTCTGTGTATGTATCTGATCTTAATATATGTGTATGCACTGTGGTGATATCAGCCTTGGCGGAGGTATTTGCTCTCATACTTGATATTTAGCTTTCTCATGGTTTTGAATTTTATGTAAAACTTGTTGTTTAACAGCTCTAGACAAGCAAAAGACACTTTGGTTCAAAATGTTGGAAAGTTGGACAGAGTGAGAATAAACTGTTCCCCAATAACTTAGTTTCACATTGACAAGACAAATGGTAAAAATGAACAAGGCTTCCAAACCTTTTTTTTTTGTTCAGGGTCGATCAAATTACTGAACATCTGGAAATCCTTCAACATTTTCTGTGTTGTTTTGTCTTTAGCCTGAAATTACTAATTGGGCTTTTTCTCAAAGGTTAATAAAGGTATTAATTAACATTTTGGAAAAGAATGATTACAGTTGATCTATTTTTCATTTATCCTGACGCATAACCCACAATATGACAGCACATTTTGTACAAGGACGAGGACAAACAAAAAACTGTATTTCCCCAATAAACCTTGTTATGATGACGCCATATTTGTGTTGGGATTTCTCCTGACTACTCCTCGTTACTCACTTGAAAACTATCTCTTTGCTTCCTGTTGCTGCTGCCACTGCAGTCATTCATGCAACACCCCCCACCCCATGAGCTCCATGTTTTCTACTGGGCAGTGACAAGGTCAGAGCATCATTGTTTTAATGCTCCATTCTACGTGAGTTTTCTGACCCAAATCTCTTTTATCTCCCTCTCACACAGCTTACACCTATTTCTACAAGGGCACCAATTACTGGAGGTTTGACAATCACAAGACAGAAGCAGACAAAGGCTTCCCTCGCTCCATCCTGAAGGACTTCATGGGCTGCGCGGGAGCTCCTGACCCTCCGCCCGACACGGACACTGAGCAGGAAGCGAAAGACAAACCAGTGAAGCCCTCAGACCGAGGCGAAGACGAGCACAAAGAGCCGGACCGGGACACGAACGCAGAGGAAGACCACAGCTCAAAGCCCGACAGCACGGACGAAGAGGAGGACAAAGATGTAAACGTTGTAGTGTCGATGGACGACAATGAATCAAAGGTCATGACCCTGATCATGGTGACTGTTCCTCTTGTGCTCATCCTGTGCATCCTCGTCCTCGTCTACGCCATCCTCAGGACTCTGCAGAACAAAGAAACGCCAAGGGCCTTGGTGCACTGCAAGCGCTCGCTGCAGGACTGGGTGTGAAGAGGTAGAACAGGTGTTGATCAGTTGTGTGGTGCTGTCGCTGGCATCAAATTTTTACACACGTGCGACTGAAAGAGGCTTTGATGCAGTACTAAAGTCTAAGAAAGCTGAGGAAGAGTCACCTTTTTGAATCCCATTCATTGTGAGAACTTGAAATTATCGTAAAGCTGGTGCCTCTGGACCTACAGTATAAATTTCCTTCTAATGGCCTTGAGGTTTTATTCCTGTGCCTCCCTTTGTGCCTTTCAGATGTCTGACAACATCTATTTCTTAAAAATCATCCCTGTTTACATCACAATTTGAAAAAATCACCAAATGTGTGCTGTAAAAGACACAAGACTAATTATACAAAGGAGGGACAGATGGTGTATTTTAAATGCAGAAAAAGTCGATAATGCACATACATTAACCAGAAGCACACACACTGTACATACACACAAACATGTGCTTACAGCTGTTAAAACAAAAAACAAACGCATTCACTAATAAGAACAACTTTTTAGTCAACAAGTTTGACTTTTTCTTTTGGTTCAACACAGAGAATTTGCACTTTTCGTTCGGTTTTTTGTTGTTTTTGTTTTGTTGAGGTTGCTTCAGTGCAGACGTGTGTGTGTGTGTGTGTGTGTGTGTGTGTGTGTGTGTGTGTGTGTGTGTGTTCGTGTAAACTGAGTTTATCAAACACACACTCGCACACACACACACACTAGCAGGAGAGGCTTATCCTTCGACCCATGCAGGAATGTCTGACAGCTGTGTGCGTCCATGACTGCCCTACTCCCACTGAGCCCATTTTGTCTGCGCTCACACTCTCACCAGTATCACATGATCTAAAAAAAAAATATCTCACTGCACTCATGTGTGCATGCATGTCCACATGTGCAGACACACAAACACACACGCACACACACACAGACAGAACGACCACTTCCCCAGACAAAGGCACATAGAGTTTTTGCTCACAGACACACAGGCTCCAGCCTCCCTCTCCTCCCACCACAGCCACAATAACTGTTCAGATGGCACCATTAAAAACACGATCCCAGCGGAGACACATTGATATATGACTGGTGTTGAGGCTCGAATGAAATATAAGAGGGGTGGGGAGGGCAATTTAATCACTTTTAAAAGTATAGAATAAAAAAGCGTTGTGGTTTATACAGAATCTGCCCATCTCAGCTCAACCTGACCTGTGAAGAGTAAAAGTCTCTCTCTCTCTATCTCCTCTTCTCTTTTTCATGCTAAAGATGAACAGAGTCAAAGCTAATTTAAGTGTGCAGCCTGCAGGCTGGAGAAGAATGGATCAGGGTCTGGTTTCCATTAAAGCCACATGTTGCTGATTTAGTATGTCAGGCACGGGAGAGAGGGGAGTGGAGGAAAAATGCAAAAAGGGGGAGGTAATAAAAGGATGGTGATGGGGAGGGAGAGAAAGAGGGATTAAGGAGCAGAGAGGGAGGGGTGACCCAGCGTTTCATTTGTGAGGGAAGGAGGGAGGTTGGAAGAATGTCGGGGAGGGGCAGCGCTGGCGTTGCATCTCCTGACCTACATTGGGTCATGAAGTCCAATCCTCTTTTTTCAACATGTCTTGTTTTTGCTCTGCTTGTTGTCATGATCGAGAGAGGACTTCCTCTGTGACCCCCCTCCCTCCCTTGCTCCTCAAACCTTTTCTCTTTTCCTTTTGAGTCTGTACTTTTTTGTCTGATTGCTGCTTCTGTCTAACGTATTGATGTTCTTCTTCAGCTCAAGCATTTAAAAGATGATCCGTGCACACAAACATCTGCAGGATGTGATTTGATCCTGTAGTAATGTGTATTTCTCCATTGGGCCTCTCACTCTCTGTCTGTCTCTGTTTACCTTTGTCTGTGTAAAGCCACTATTCACATGCTACAATCATTAACCTTTTCTTTATATCTTTGCCTTTACATTGTGCTTGTATTTTGTTTTACATGTGTCGTTGTGCCTTATAGCCCAATTCATGCCTCTGTGTCAGATCTGCGCCGCATCTCCGGCCTAGCTTTGAAACAGAACCGTGAATCGGCCGTATGTCTGAACATTGGGGGGCTTTTTTTTTTTTTTACTATAAATAGCATGAGGGATCATTTTAAAAGTGAGTTTCTTCTTCTTTTTTAAACTTTGCTTATAATTTGTAGTTTTGTACATTTTGTAGATTATTACTACCATGTTGATGCATGCAGGGCATGTAGAGTCCATTAAATGATTTCACAATAAAACTCACAGGTAAATGCAACACAATGCTGCGGTTGTCTGCAGTTTATGGCTTTGTGTTCTTGTAATTACGTTTATCCTGCTGTGCAAATGTCAAGTTCAAGAAGTCGATTGTACTTTTGGCCACTTGAGGGAATCCTTGTTTCTAAAATGATGCTGACTGCAGCACAAACAGAACAATAATCTCATAAAGTAAAGCAGAAAATAACAGGAACATTATGACTGTGTGGTTATACATACTGTAGGTGCAGTCCTGTAAAGTAAGTAAGGACATTTACTGAAGTACTGAATCAAGTGTTTCCATTTTATGAGTCACTACATTTCTTTATAAAGGTTATTTCATGCTGCTTAATATTTTTATACACAGATACATTTTTTACGTAACAGTAGCAAAACAACAAATATATATTCATATATATACTTTCTGGAGGGATGCATCATTGGTCAAGAAAGAACCCATAAAATGTTGATGCGGATCTGGGTCAGAGGGTGGGTTCAGAATTTTCTTTTCACTTTCCTTAACAATGTTGTGTTTTTGCAACATTTTCATTGATTTCTCATGGAATCATTCACGGAACTTAATGTTCAATCAGACATGAGTGTAAGCAATTTGGTGAAGATCCAAATACAAATCTGGATGTATAGTGAATTTAAATATATGTGCTGTTCCAGTTCAAATCAATGAATGATCATTAATAAGTATTTACATGCATGTGGCATTTTAATGTAGCTGGATGAGGAGTTGATTCTTGCCTTTTAAATACTATGAGGTGGGGCAATTTTCTGTATACTTATAATATTGGCAGAACAACTATTTCGGTATCTAAAATGTAGTAGAGAAGTATAACATACTAAGTATTTAGTTACTTTCCAGGGAAATATTGTCTCTGTTTTTACTCAACTAAATTTTTCACAAAATATAAAATAACTTGTACCTCAATAATAATAATAATACAATTTTATCAGTTATATAATAATGTAACACTCAAACGGAGCAGGTGTACATGATGAGAACTTCGATTAGCTTTCATGCTGTGTTTTACTAAGTTGTGGATCTGAATACCACCGTACGGATGTAATGTATTTGTGTGTCTGTGTGTGCACATGAGGGCCGTGTGCAGTTGTCTGTTGTGAGAGTGACAGCACCTCCCTGCACATCTTTGTGTCAGAGGTAATCAGGATTAGCTTCTGTCACAGATCATCCACCGCAGCTTTACCTCATCGTCCGCTTTCTCTTTCACCTCATTTAATAAAAAAGATGAATAATGTGTAAACTGCTCTGATTTTCCCTGTAAGTGGAGAAAACACTTGTTCAGTTTCACTCTCTCTTCCTCTCTCCTGAGTCTTTGCTCAAACCTGCCCTGACCTCCATGTGATCCAGCAGTTCATTTTAGGATTGAGGCCAGTGTGGAGCTGCATCATACAGCCAAGGGTCTGTGTCATGGACATGTTCTCCCAGCTTATCCCCTGCTGAGCTGATAATGGGATCTGCTCACAGCCTCCTGCCTCAGCAACAGCACAAGTTCTTGTGTGGTTCCCACTCTGCAGCACAACAGCAGGACTTGGGCTGACGTCTGACCCAGTGAATGTTTTTCCACCCCTCCAGGGCTCTGCCTTCCTGACTCTTACCTGACATGTTCAGTTTAGCATGTCTGATGCTCACGTTTGTCTGGATCTCCACTGCTGCAGCTTTTTATCATCATTCATCATATTACAACCCATTAGATCAAGATGTGTCGTTTCCTGCTTGCCAGTTGCTTAGTTAGCGAGGGCAGATCTGGATAATCACTAATCACTTTCCAGAATCATGCCAAGCTTTCTCTCCTCCTGTTATCTCCTCTAACATTTATCTTCCTTCTTCTCTTTTCTTTCTTTTTCTTCCCTGATTTCCCCCCCCATTATTGTTAAAAACAGGATATCTAACTTTTTTCTACAAGTATTGATGGAGAAAAGCATGTGATAAATTTAAAATACATTAACAACAGTTTGTTGTTGCAGCTGGTTGTGAGATGGAGGATTTTAAATTCTTATATATATGGTCATGTGGTTAAGTGTGGTGGTTTCCAAATGGGGTTTGGTCCTTTCCAAAAGGGTCCCGAGAGGAGATGATTAACGGAGCAGGACAAGAGAAAAAACTACAGCTGCTACACACATTTATATTAAATATTATGAAAATCATATATTCTTACCAACAAAACATGGACACGTTAAATGTGTCAAGGGGAGAAGAGTGTGTCGTCTTATAGAGAGGTGACAAGGAACATTTTTTGAAACCCCTGGGTTATAATCTGTTAGCTCACCTAATAAAAAAACGCTCAAGCTACAGCGTCTATAGGAAGGGTTCCATTGAAGAAAATAAATCTGAGAATTTGAGAATTACGTAAAAATTTTTTAAAATGTTATAAAGATGGACGGTAGAGATTATAATCATTATTAGTATTTTATAAATATATTATCCAAGATAAGTTAATTTGTGTATACATACAAATTGCAGTACTTGAACAACAGAGCCCTGATCAGATTGTCAATTTATGCAAATGCTTGTCTCGATATATCTCGTTGCTGGCCGGTCAGCAAAAGGCGCTGCGTCACTTGCTGGGGATCAAACTGTAATGAGGACGGGATAATGAGGAACAGAGATGGAGGACAAGAAAACAAGAGATTCAAGTTGCCACATACACCAACAAATACAGTGTGCATGTAGATCAGGTTTGTTCGTTATCACAACAAAAGGAAATGGAAAAGAATCAGAAACACAAGATTTAACACAGAGTCTGCAGCTTTAATAGGTAGACATCATCATTTTCTTTGTTGCAGTTTTCTGTGGTTTTCTGTCTGATGATGTGTTGTCCTATATGATACTTTTCTCTGCTGTTAATCTGCAATTGCTCACTGTCCAGGATTGTGCCTTGACCTTCAGGTGGTGCTGGGTAATCCTGTTAGGCGCAGGCAGCCACTTTGTAAATCCCAGCACACTTGTGCCGGCTGTGGCGCACTCTGGATCTCCACACCACCGGTATGCAGAGACACCTGTAGACGCACAGGTAAGGAATATAAGTCTGTTACTCTGCAAACTAAGAAATGCACAAATTCCAGCATTGAATATTACTTCCTGAGTACAGATCTTTGATCGGTGAAGTTGCAACAGAAGTGTGGATGCAGAAGCTGTGAAGAACTCATTGAGATATAATAGCTGGGGTTTGTGTTGGTGTCTGGCTGTGTTGGAGGACAGTGGCTGAAGCCTCAGTTGAATGAATCCATCCAGATAGATTGATTCTGGAGAAGAATTATATCTTCAGGGCTTCCTCCTCATGATTGATGCTGATTTGATGTCTGATAATTATCTGCGGCGGGCGAGGACACAAGTCAGGAGTCATTCAGGGCTGTAGATTAGTTGGAGGATGGAGCTGCACTGTTGGATCTAAAGACCTGGAGATTAGGGCCTGTGTGATCTCTGCTGATTGGCACAGTTTGTCAGGAATCACAGAGAGATCACAACTACAGATTAGACTGCTTTGTCGAGAAGCTGCATGTGTGTGTGTGTGGGTGTTCCATAATGAGATTGTTGATAACAAACTGATCATTTCAACTTGTTGTTGCCCTTCAGTCATTTTAATGTTAGTAAAACATTTCTTAGACAACTGTAGATGAAAAAAAGATTGGTTGATTGAAGAAACCTTAAACAGCAAACATCAACAGCTAACCCTAACCCTCTTCAATTTTTACATTTGTCATCTGGAGTCATTGTGATGCTGTTTTAGTTTTTCAGTCTATATTGAAAATGATGTATATCTCCATCCAGCAGACAGACGGATGATATTTTAGGTGCAACTCAGTCTGCAGGAGAGAATCTGCTGCATGATGCAACTCAGACCTTTCAGTTTTATATGATGCAAAAAAAAGGAACTTTAAATAGCAAATGCAAATTTACCACCAAACTGTGATAATGGCTGATCTTAATATCGAGAAACGTTCACTGCAGTTGTTGGTTGTCCTGGTGGATCTCGACCTGCGGAACCATCGTCTGTTTCCAGGAAATCTTGCAGGTTCAGTAGCTCTTTACCCTGTTGCTGAAGTGGATTAGCTTTTGAGATTAAACCAGACAAGTGATGTTCCAGACGTTAAACTCTGCCCCTTGGATTTGTAGTCTCTGACTTTTGACTCCTGTGAAGGTTTTGCATTAAAGAACATATCTTGGTTTAAATTTAAATGATCTACACCCAACAATTCTCTAACTTACAGTCCAACACCACATACGACTGGTCACGATAAAAGTGGTGAAAGTTTGTTCAGACGTCATTAGCTGCAGTTGAGGGCTCTCTGTCTGAAACATGAAGAGGCCGATTCAACGAACCCACGAGGAGAGAGCGATTAGGAATAATCATCAGCGAAATCTACAATGTTTGATGAGGGGCTTGTTCAGAGGCTGACTGTGTGTGTGTGTGTGTGTGTGTGTGTGTGTGTGTGTGTGTGTGTGTGTGTGTTCAACAGGATGTTTAACTGGGTGGTGAAAGTGGTCCCACAACCCCCCGAAGCTCCAGAGACAGATGAACCTGCCAAGACGCCTGCTGTACGACACACACACATACACACACACACACACACACACACACACACACACACACACACACACACACACACACACACACACACACACACACACACACACACTCCATCATCACTGTCATCACACATACTTTATATTTTCAGTGTTTCTCACACTCTTCTCTCTCCGTCTCTCAGGTTCCCCCCCAAAAAAGAGAAGGTGAGAACTACATTCAGCTTGTTTTATGTTATTATTTCTTTACATATGTACAAACACATATTTAATAAAAGTCACCTGCATACTGTATATGTGAGAACGTGTCTAAAACATGAGTATTTTTGTTTTCAGCAAAAAGTCCTCCACTGAAAAACACAGAGGAAGTTACAGAAGACAGGTAAATGTTAGCCTCCAGTTTGTGTGTGTGTGTGTGTGTGTGCAGACACCCTTAACCATGTCTCCTGACCTCCCCTGCAGTCAGGCCCAGACTGGAGTATTAGGCTGGCTGTCTAATGGGTTCGTCAGCACTCTGCCGCAGCCATCTAACTCCCCTCGACTCAGCAGGGCCAATGACTCCAGGGTGAGTGTACAGATGTCTGAGCAGATGTTTAGTATATTTGCTTATATTGCTAATCAGGCTGATATGCGGTTTTCATCAAGTGTCAGATATGATTAACTATGTTTTTACCAGCCCTTATATGTACCTGTCACTAATTTACAGGGGTAAGGGAGCTTGTAACCGTCGTAATAATCAAAACCAGCTCCCCAAAAATCACACTGAATAAAAAATATTATTATTTTTTTCAGGTTTGACCAATGAATTTTGGATATTTCTCATTTAAAGACACTTTTAAATCATCAATATGGGCCGGATCATCTTTCCTCAGATAGATTTAATTGAACAATATTAACAATTATAAAAACATATTATTAACCACATGCATCAAACCAGTTATTTGGGTGTATTAGCATTATTGTGAGCGAGAGGAGGTTATATTTGCTAGAAATTAAAATGATCTTTTCTTTCCTAATGTTTTTCCTGTTTCCCTCTCTTGTTCTCTTGTTCATCCATCAGACAGAAGATGGAGAAAGGTACATTACTGATTAGAAAAGTGGAGAATATTTAAAAAGAAAACATGATCCATCACAGGCTAAATGGAAAGTTGATTCTCTCGCAGGTCTGGAGTGATCGGCTGGGTCGCTCAGGGTCTGACCAAGGTTCTGCCTCAGCCCGATGACAAGTACAGAGAGACCAACAACGAGGAACACACTGAGGTCAGACTCAGAGGACGTCAGTTATTTGTCTATTCAACTTTCGACAGCCCTAAAATCAAAGGTCTTCATTTCCCCACTAACAGCCCTCTTCAGTATTTTCTCCTCAGACCAACACAATAGGAGCAACATGCGTAAATGGATAAACTGATTTAAGTAATTCTGGGGCATTAAGACAATTTACATCTGTGAGCTCTTGTGACACTTGACTCAAGCAACTCAGCATTGTCCCACAGGCTTATCAGACTAATCATGTGTATTCATCTCATAAAGGAAACTACAGGGGGTTTATCCAGGTTTATCTCCTCCATTAACTTTCACTACTACTTAAACCAGGTTTTTTAATTTGTAACCATGGAGCTGCAGTGATAAACATCGAATTCACTGATTCTTATACAAGAATCAGTATCTTATTTATTCTCTATTCAGCCAAATCTTATTCTTACTGCACCACTGTGCCCAACGTCTGTTACAAAATTGTATTTGAAACCACATTTAAATCTGTCAGATCCCACAATTTTATTTTGTAGTTTTTGCTCAATCGTGTAGACAAACATCAACGTGAGCTCTTTGGTGGCAGAATTCAAATGTATCTCAGTTTTAAGATTCATTTAAAAAAATTAATCTTATTCTCATCTCAGTAACTTACTAATAAATGAGTTCCAATAGAAAATAACTTAAAGACAAATAAACTGATCACAATCTGTTCTGTTTCCTTTCTGCTGTTCTAGATCTATGATGTTGAAACAATGCCAGGTACGTTTCTTTATCATGTGTTTTTAAATTGAATATTTGAAAGTTCATCATGGACAGGGACTAATGAATAATATTTGTGAATCTGATTTTCTAGTAAAGACTAATACAGTTATGTTACATTGAAGTAAATTTGCCACTGATCATGGATTTCTCAGTCATTTTTTCCTCTAACTGAGGTTTCTGATTGGTCCAGATTTCGATCCCCTCCCACACATCCCAGTGGTGGAGATGGTGTCAGATGACGAGGAAGCAGAAGCAGAAAGTCTGACCCCTCAGTTCCCTCCAAAGTGAGAATAAATCCCCTCTAACCACACAAGCTCAATTATCAAAGCTGAACCTTCACACACCAACATGTGACAACAAAATATACATATATGCTGTTATGGTGCACACACACACACACACACACACACACACACACAGAGCAGGCAGTTCAAACTTTTGTCTTTCTCTGTTGCAGTGTGGTGAAATGGATAAAGGAGATCATCCCTCAGCCAGTTATACTGCCCCCTGGTGCTGTAGCCATAGAACAATCGACCAAGTCATCCCGCTCCCGCTCCTCTCTGGACAAAAGTACACGCACACACACACACACACACACACACACACACACACACACACACAAGTGGGGTTAACTGTACCCGTAGCACAAACACCACATATTGTTTATAAGATGAAATTACACCGATTACTGAAATTACTTCCGATGCTGTATCTTGTGTCCTAAGACGTGCACAGTTCCATGTACATAAGCAAATACACACATGACACAGTCGCACAATGAAAGCAGCACCTTGGTTCATGTTCTGTTCTCTGACGTTTATGTCTCCGTCTCTTCTCTGCAGTTCTGTCTCCACCACCTGAATCTCTCAGTGGAATCTCACTCGATACCGACAGCAAAGTGTCCAAGTACGTTTAGAAGTCATTTTTTTTCTGCAGATGATGACGCTGATTATCTACATCTTGTCCTATGTTCTAAAATGGGACAGCGTTTAGTTTAAAAAGGCAAAGATGTAATGATGTCTGATCTATTGAGCGGACTCATGGCTTTCATATGCTGCCATACAAGCCAGTAGCCAGTCAAACCCTCAAATTCGGCCTGTATCATCGATCACAAAGACCAAAACGCTTAATGACGCTAAGGTGCACAACTGTGGTTAACATCCGCTAGTGGCCGCTTACACCTGCTGACATCTACTGGTAACTTCAAACATACAAGGGACATTCACCATCTTGTCCTATATTCTACAAAGGGGAAATGTAGATTACTGCATCTGATTGTGTGTTTGAATGTAGTATTACGTATTTATTAGAGTTATTTTAGGTTGATGACAGCCTAAAACTTTTATCTCAATGTCTTTTTAACTCTATATTATTATATTTATTATATTTTTCCTATTTTCTTCTATTTTAGTTTCTTAATTTAGTTTTTATTCCACATTTGTTTCTATTAATTTATTTATATTTCCATTTTACTGCATGCATTAGTCTCAAATAGTTGTAAAAAATAATAGGATTAAATTGTTAAAATTGTTCTCTTCTTGATGGATTGATACACTTCACTAAAGTATCTAACAGCTCAAGTACATTGTGTTAATGGGTTAATTACTGAGGTCGTCTCTCCACAGTGTGGTCGGCTGGTTCATGTCCGGTATTGGCCTGAAGCTGCCTCAGCCTGCGATTCCCCCCAAAGATGATATCCAGGTAAATTGTGGGAATAAATTAATGAGTGTTTTTTCTTCCTTCATCTCGATCTGATTGTAATCAGCTCTTACAACTGATGTTTTTCTTTTTTCCCTCAGTGTGCAGCTGAAGTTCTACAGAAAGGTGAGTTAAGGCTTTAGCCGCTTAACTTTATTTTCCTGTGGTTATAGAAAACCTTCTCCTGCCAGTACAAAGTGCCACAACTCACAGTTCTGTCAAGTGGATCTATATCAGATAATGTTTTCCCAGAGAAATAGAAATGGAAACATCTCTTTAAAAACATCTGCGCTTTTGCTTCATTCATTCTCCTCCGGGTCTGGGTAATATCTGGAAATGACTGTAAATGTGTTTTCTGTTGAAGCGCCCTCTTGTTTTTCCCCCCATAGTTTTTGAAGAGGTGTTTTGGTCGGGTGGTCGGAGCCTAACTCAGTCCCTCTTCTCCTTCTGTTTCAGGGGGGAAGGCGCTGCGAGCCCCTTAAACAGCAGGAGGAGACGACTGGGGGATGCTCTGACTCCCACACACAAACACACAAACACACACACACACACACATGCAGAGCCACAGTTGATGTACAATGTGCAGCTCAGTACTGAAACTCTAGGCAGCTGTTAAAGAATATAGAGCTATATTCAACTCACCTTGCTGTACTCAGTACAGTTTGAAAATGAATGTATTACAACTTCAAACGTGTGCACTGATATATGCAATGTAAGTCAAGTGTGTACTGTGTATTCTGTAGGGAAATAAATGTGTGCTTGTTGTGAATTTGCACATTTTCTGTTTGACAGAAATCTTTAGTGATTGACATTGCTGTAGGTTTCATGCACAAAGGGCTGCAGACGTTACATCTTTCTGTTACTGCGCTGTAGCCTATGGAAATGTACACTAGATATATTCATGTTGCCATTTTCATATCCAGAAACCGAACATATTCAGAAACAAAGGTGATGTACCAGTCATTTTAATGTAGTATCTTCTTTTCCTGACAGAAATCCAGAAAAAATGATTAAATGGCAGCTATATAAATGTGCTATTGTTTTATCTTTATATATTCTTATATATCAATACCTGACCTTTATTTTAGGAGAAAAATAGACTAATTTTTCATCTGTTAAATCTTAATCCTTCAAATCTATATTTTTTTGTTCAAGCAAATTTGAGTTGAGTTCAGGATCGTAAATGTAAGATTTGAGGGTTTGAGTGAGGTTGTATGAGTACTACATGCAGGACTACAACTGTGATCCACTTGATTTGTATCTAAGGCCTTGAACTGTGAACTGTGGTGTTTTTCCTGGTGGTTTGACCTGATTTGTAAGAACAGTATTTGATCACGTTCAGAACGTGAAGTGGTAGAACACGTCAGTATAACGCTGTGATGTAAAGACACTGCAGGAATAATAAAGATTCAGTGTGGAATGAATTATGTGGTGGTTTTTATCGGGAAAACTAAAGCTTGATAACAATTTTCTTCAAAAACACATTTATTTCCTCAAAATCTCGACTGGAACTACTGGAGAGATTTTTGCCTGTACAAAATTAAAGAGCATTTAGAGACCAGACTGTAAATAAAGACAACATCCTCCCAAAAGACTCCCAGATACCAACGCTTGTAGTGATCGGCGATGGAGCTACTTTGGGGGGGCTTCCATGTTGTCCATCTTTATCTATAGTCCATGGTTTCAATCAAATAAGCTGCTCAACCTGAACTCTGGACTTTCTGAATGCAAATGATGAGTTGATGAGGATACAACAGGATTATGTCTGAAGGATTTCACAGCCAGAGAGTTTGTTGTTGATGGTTCTAACATGTGTGTGAAGATGTCATTTTGGAAAGACAACCAGGGCGGACACGGTACAGATGTGCTGAAACAGAAACATGTTATTTCCACTGTTTTCTGATGTTGTGAACGCATCTGACTCAGATAATCTCCTGCTGCATTCTTCATATGTGAAAGGAAAAATCCAGAGGATATATATTTATGCCTGAATCCGAGATTTCTTTTGAACAAACCATCATTAGAATTGTTGATTAAATACTTTTTGTGTCTAAATATACCTTATGCATCCAAATCCAAAACTAAATCCATCACCAATACATCTACTGCCAAACTGAACATTGTCGCCCTCACAGCTTCTTCCAATCTCAAACCTGACATGGTCCTAGAAGACGTGGAATCAGACAACGAGGGTCAGCACAGACCTGCTCCACCGTCCACATCAATGACTCCTGCATCACCGACAACTCACCAACAGCAGGACGCCATGCAGCAGACGCAGTGCTGTTCACAGCCCGCGGCCTCCATGCCGTCCCAGAT
Organism: Paralichthys olivaceus; assembly: GCF_024713975.1. Taxonomy (NCBI): domain Eukaryota; kingdom Metazoa; phylum Chordata; class Actinopteri; order Pleuronectiformes; family Paralichthyidae; genus Paralichthys; species Paralichthys olivaceus. The sequence goes on along the minus strand of NC_091099.1, from coordinate 8,079,021 downwards.
GCAGCCTGATGCCAATCCAGTGCCAGGAGGACTTTCAGAGAACATGACGAAAATATCTCAGGAAGATGCCGAGACTCAGACGGGTCGCTGGACGCCGTTTATCGAGAGCATCAAGAGGAAGGCTGAAGATGTGGCCTTTGCTACCATGGAGGAACGGTAAGAGAGGGGGAGGTGGGGCCAGAGCTGGACCTCCAGAATCATTTCAAATAATATTATTTATTGAATGACTTCAATAAATAAAGATAGTCACAACCAATCCTTATTTCAGAGCAATCACTCATTTGACTATAGGCTAATAAACCTGTTATTTCCTCTAGTATCTAAAGTCACTTCACAGCATGATTCATATCAGTGTGTCCATGTCTTTCCTCAGTCTGCTGATGGAGCGCATGGAGATGACCCGTGTGGCTGAGGAGGTGGCCAGGCAGACGGCGGAGATGGCCATCAGACAGATGGCCAGTGAGGGACAGTCCATCAGGCTCTCGCTGGACAGTGCACAACTGCTGGAGGAGCCTGACGCAGAGTAAGACCATGTGCCCATTAGAGAAGGGGCACTACAGTTTTGTCGTGTTGTTGTTTGCAGCAGCTCAGTTGTCAAATAAAGAACCTGAAGTCAAACTCCACTCGTGCTCACACTGATCCAAATACAGATGAACGATCTGTCGTTTGCTGCCAGGCTCCAAATCCCGTGGGTTCTCGTTATGTGTTCTCTGCCTCAGCATCACAGTCTGTATGGCATCACACCGCCTCACCATAGCAACCCCAGCTTCCCATGGCAACATGTGTGCCGTCCCTCTCTCCCTCTCTCAGCGGTTCCTCTGGTAACACCTGCTGCTGCTTCAGGAGAAACAGGGAACATGACAGACGGAGATGTTACGGATGTCCCTGTTGTTTTTCTAATATTTACAAACTCGCCTGAACTCGTCCATGAGCTCGTGTCATTTTGATGCTCGTGGACATTTTCAGTTTGGACTATTGACGATTAACGCGTGTGAATAAGTGAGTATCTTATAAGACAACATCGTGTTTAGGTAACGGGCTGATATGTGTTACTAACTGAATACCTTCGAATTCTTATTTAACTCTGACTTCATAATTATCCTGATGTAAACAAATTATATAAGCTTGACCAACAGGTGATCACCAAGAGCGGAAACAGTAACTAGGTCACAATGAGCTGAGTTCATATAATTCTCAGTCGTCTATAATCAGGTTTGAAAGTGTGACAGTGTTTTAGTTTTACAAAACGTGATAGTTTTAATAAATCTACCATGTTTTTTGTCCTATTTTGTCCCATCTGTCCCATATGTCCCATCCCCCCATATCCTGTCTTAATCTGTCCTCTCCTATCCTGTCCTGATCTGTCCTGTCCTCTTCTATCCTACTCTCTCCTCTCCTGTCCTGATCTGTCCTCTCCTGTCCTGTCCTGATCTGTCCTGTCCTACCCTCTCCTCTCCTGTCCTGATCTGTCCTCTCCTGTCCTGTCCTGATCTGTCCTGATCTGTCCTGTCCTACCCTCTCCTCTCCTGTCCTGATCTGTCCTGTCCTCTCCTATCCTACTCTCTCCTCTCCTGTCCTGATCTGTCCTCTCCTGTCCTGTCTTGCAGAGAGGAAGAGAGTCTTGCAGAGGACGAGGAAGAGCTAGAAGAGGCTGTGTTACCGACCTTAATAGAACCAGGTATAGAGAGAAATATAACCCACGTGCATCACTGCATCCAAAAGTGACTGTAGCTAGAAGGTCCCAACTCTTATTGGATAGCAAAGTGCTCTGCTGTCCAAATACACATGCTATATATTCTAAACATCTGTTAATCGCCATCTAGAGCCAAAGGAGGACGCAGAGCCACAGCAGACGTCCCCCTCCCCACCTCCAAGTCCTGAACCAGTTAAGATCCTTGAACCAGAGCCAAATCCTGAACCTGAACCTGAACCAGAACCAGAATCAGAACCAGAACCAGAACCTGAACCTGAACCAGAACCTGAACCTGAACCAGAAGCAGTGACCAAGACCCAGGAGGCCAACTCTAACGCTCAGCCTGTGACACAGCAGCCACAGAAAGCAGAGCCAGACGGACAAGTCACTGACGCTGACAAACCTGCAGAAAAAGTAAGAAAAAATTAATAATTCAATAAATGACATTATATAAACATTTTCCCAACTGTTGCACATCACTCTGCTGCTCTTCATTGTTATTTATATATGCATATGCTTTTTTTGTAGGAGGAGGAAGATGCCGGGGATGACTGTGGTGGTATGTCTTCTATTTTATTATATTTGCTTTTTCATGCAGAAAATATTTCTCAACACAGATTATATAGCTTTTGTTGCCACTCGTATTATATAAGTTGAGTTTTGTTGAACTCACAAGCTGCTTAGTTGTCAATCGACACACTTTTCTACATCCAGACAAACACGAGGCAGTGTCATCATTGTTAAGACAGAGGTGTAAAAACACTTTTGGTTCATTATGAAATTGCAGCAGGTCCGAGGTCGTGAGCTCAGTCCGTCATATGTGGCCCTCACCTGAGCCAATCTCCCATCATGCTTCTGTTCTGCCTGACTGTATATTTGCGTATCCACCTGTCTCTTCCATAGTTCCAGTCAGCTGTGATACATTTAAGAGCTGCCTGATGCGCATCCCTCACACCTCCGAGTGCCTCGGCAATATCAACGCATTCTTCAAAGAGAACGGCATCTCCCCCCCGAAAATACCCTCCATGCCCAAGCTACCCACCCAGTTCTCTGATGTGACCAAGTACTTACCCTCCCTCCCCCCTGAATTACACCAAGAGTTCTCCCGGATCAGACTCACGCAGATCCCCCGAAACATCGCACAGACCCTGAGTGAGTGTTTGCCCAAAGGCTCAGAGGGTTCAGCCGACCCCACTCTGTCCAGTCTCACCCAGAGCTTCTCAAACATCCCCCAGAAGCTCTCCCAGTTCCCCAGCCGGACGCAGCAGTACTTCAGCAACGTCCGGAACCGCCTCAACAGCCTTATGCCTCAAGATGCCTAAGAAACAACAACAGCAAAAACAGACGAAAGACAAGAACCAGCAAGACGTAGAACTTAACCGGCTCGCCCGACACTCCCCTCTCCCTCCTCCTCACCATCCTCACCTCCGATCCCGCTCCCCGTCTCCATCATCCCCCAATGGTAGCACCCTCGAGTTGCCCAATGTGCCATCCTATCCACGCCTGCCACCGATTGTCAGCCCCCCGTCAAAGCAGCTCAACGCCACATCCCGCCAGCTGTCTGGTCTGTCCAACCCGGCATTCTTCATCGAAGAGGACTCAGACATTTCGCCAGTCAGACCCGCAGGTGAATCTGCAAACAGTAGAAAGTTAATTGTCTTCATGTGATTCCTTGAACATTGTGAACATTTATGAACTCAGTCACGTCTGATGCATGAAATCAGAGTAAATCGATCATTAAAGTAACTGACGTTAAATGAACAGTGTGATTGACACATCCACAAAGAAATTAAGAGTTTAAATGTCACAGCAAATTCACAACACGTTCACACTCCTGAACATGTTGTTTTGTGTCGTGGTTGTTGGTTTTTGTATGTTTTTGTGTTTCACTTATCCTGTCGTGTTTAAAAAAAATCTTACTGGAGCACCAACATTAGTACGTTTCTTCAGTTGAGCTCTGAAGAAAAGAAACAAGTGTATTGTTTTAGATCAAAATGGAGCACATGCAAGTTTCACCATTTACTCAAGAAAACACAACCACAAATGTTATTTTAATGTAAAGGATAATATTCATACATTTAATTTGTGTTATTACTTGATTTATTCATGACTTTGAAGAACTTTTATTTCCACAAGAAACTATTTGAACACAATAGAAGAGAGAAAAACTGAAAAAGCATCATATCTCTTTTGGAGAAGCCGGATGTCTGCCAGTGTACCGTGAGCCATAAGAGCCAGACTCATGTGAAGTCCCAGATAAATGTCCTCTCAGGTGTCTGTCTTACACATGATGGACTAGTTTAAGGGTCAATCCTCTTGCATAAGCCTGAATCTAGGTCCTGCTAAAACTGCTTCTCCTGCTTTTTGCCTCTAACTGTGACCTGCTTTGCTTCTTGTGACGCAGCTCATGTAACATCATGGTACATTCCATCTCACTGCTGATATTTTGTTCACACTCTGAACTCAATGTCCATGTACCATGTCTGTCTACCTCTCCAGAGAGCTCCAGCCTCAGCCTACGTCCAGCCGTCAATGTCGAGGATGTGGACTCAGACCACGAGAAAAAAGGAGGAGGAGGAGGAGGAGAAGGGGAGGAACAGAGTGCTGTCCCTAAAATACTCACCCCACAGGACCCGAAACTTACAACCCTCACTGTCCCTGTGACCCCATCTGGAGGTCGTCAGAGGTGAGAAATCCCCGCGAGTCACAAATTATAAAACATTTGACATTTTAGATGCTTTAAAAAGTGGAAACTCAAATTTGCAGTAAATCTGGATACATACTTAAATATTTCTCGTCCTTTCTTCTCCCCACGCTTTGCATCTGCAGTAAAGGAGATAAAGAGTAAGGAACCTGCATGGACTGAGTTGTAGTTGCCTCCAGTGGATAGTGTGCTTTTCATTTACAAATAAACACATGCATAACTTTTATAGCATTCATGGCAAAACTTTTAATAAGACATTACTGTCCCCAGTATTTGGCTGACCTGCAGAAACCATGTGTGGACAACAAGTAAAATGTTTTAGGAAAATCTGGGATTTCATGAAAACTATTTTTGCTGCTACTGTAACACACACATTGTTTATGCAGAACAAGGCGTCTTTGTGAAGCTGTCAGGTGTTTCTGAGTCACTGAGTGGTTCTTGTCTTGTGTTGTTGTTGTTGTTGTGCTGTTCTTTTGTGTGAAGTGTAAGAAAAGTGTTTACACGGCGTTTACAGACTCATGTGATTTTGTCTATTGCATGCATTGTGACGTAGAGTAGCAAAAAGTCAATAAACCGATGCATCACAATCTTGCACTTGCATCATCAATGTGTCCCCCACCTGTAGAGAACTGGAGGTGATTATGTCTTCACTTGTTTTCTGTTTCCTGGATTAACATCATGCTTTTCACACACACACACACACGCACACTCTCTCTCTCTCTCTCTCTCTCTCTCTCTCCCTGTCTTTCTTTCATGAACACACACTCACTCACTCCCCTGCTCTGGCCATGTATGACAGTAGTGGAAGGAATCACAGGACTATCTGGACAAAGATGTAAGATATACAAGCTTTATTAAATATCAATCATTAGTGTCCATCCATCTTTTCATCCACACATTGTGCTGCCCCGTGATTATCAATCAACATTCATTCATTCATTAAATCCTTGAATTGATCTGATCTGAATGGAGCAGTCTTTGCTCATTCACTCATTCCACCTTTATTTATCTGCATTTCTCACATTCACAAACACATTTGTTTTTTTGTTGTTGTTGTTTTACTTTGTGCTTGTGACAAAGTTTGTTGTTTTTTGGCACAACTCATCATATAGAAGAAGTATGAATGAGTCTACGTCTTTTTAGAATTTACAGATACCACTTCACTTAGTGTATGAAGGACCACAACTGTAACAGAAATAGTAATTGTACATCATTTTTTCTAATAAATAATAATATAATAAAAAGCTGTTAATAAACAGACTAAATACAAAGTAATACATTATCTTCTATTTTATTTTATTTTTTTTAATGGGAATTAAAAAGAGGAATTATGACAAATTTACAGGAAAAATCATTAAATTGTTCATATTGTAAATGGCTTCCCAAAAACAACATAAAACATTACAAAAATATATTTTATTAATACATATCTTTATTTATTATCTTTATTTATTTATCTTTACATCCTCTACCACTTGTTGTTTATACTATATTATAGGAAAAGGTATTTACAAATATGCACATTTTCTACATTTTAGATATACATATATATATTTGTACATATTTCTTACTTATATTTGTCGAACTAACCATATTGAAACCCGATGTCAATAAACTATCTCTGATTCTGATCTAATTGGACAATTTGGTAATACCATTTCTATGACTCTTGTAGTAAATCACACAGGAAATGCAGTAACGACTGTTTCAGAGCTAAACCAATGATGTCACTGTTTTTATTCAACTTTAACAGCAGGAAGCTTCACTCTCAAAGTGAAGATGATGATGATGAAGTAAACCTCCCAGTCAGAGCCTGGCCCAGCCAGTCCAGCCTGCACAGCACAGAGGATGTGTGAGTGCTGTACACACACACACACACACACACACACACACACACACACACACACACACGTCTGATTTTATTTCTGACTTTATTTCAAAGTCTGCCAGAACGTCCGGCGTCCTCAGCCAGTCAGACCAGCACAGTGGTGAATGAGCGTTTGCAGGAGCTGGTGCGGATGTTTAAAGAGAGAACGGAGAAGGCCAAGGAGAAACTGATTGACCCTGACAGCTCAGACGAAGACAGCATCATCCCCTGTGAGTGTGAGCCTTTTCTTTTCTTAATATCAGACTCTGGCTCCAAAGTACGATCCAGTCTAAATCTGATAAAACTTGATTTTTGAATCCAGTCCTTAAGGCAAGAATGTATGATCAGTCATTGCTAAACCTGTTTGCTCTTTTGTCTCCCCCTCATCTCTTCTCCCCTCCTTCCAGCACCTCCTCAGCCTGCTCCTGCAGGGCAGCCGCTGGACAGGGGAGAGAAGGAGGCACAGGCAGGTCCATCAGGAGCAGAAGCAGGAGGAAGAGTGGAGAGTGAGGCAGAGGAGGAGCGGACGAGGGGCTGCTGCAGTGGGAAAGCTCCTCGGTGCATTCATGCCTGTGTGCACTATCGTTTCCCTGCCAGCATCGACCCCTTCACCAGTGAGAATCCTGCTGAATACACCACCTTCTCCAGAACTCACAATGCAGAACAATCCGCTTTATGCAAACTATTCAGAAATTAGTCAAAGTCTTTACTTTTCAGCCACATAGTTCTGATCTTATTTTAAACAGGAAGAAATATTTCCCTTTAACAAAACCAAACACTCGAGAAATGTTTTACTTAATGTTTGTACAAGAGCAGAATTCAGTAGCTAATTTGGTTTGAGTAAAAGAGAACCTATTAAACTAGCCTGTATGATACAGACCTGTTTAACCGTTTACCTTTTTCTCCTCCTTCACATTCACATTCATGTGAGCTGGCCCCTTTCCTGTCCAATAGATTCTAGATTGCTACCTGATAACTGAATGAGCTAATTCCGTACTTGCTTATTGACCATGGCTTCTTTTTTTTTAACAATATTCTTATAAATTTTTGTTATTGAAGAAGCACACAGTCGTGCAATGACACCCACAAAGACTGCCCCACCCTAAGCACACAACAGTCAAGGGGGAAAACACAAATGAACACACACACAATCAATCATCACTTCTGTTGTGTAACTATAGAATGACGACACCTCCCTCAACTCTCCTCATTCTCCTCTATCTGCAGACCAGATGTATGTGCTGTGGATGTTCTTGGTTTCTCTTGCGTGGAACTGGAATGCATGGTTCATCCCTGTGCGCTGGGCCTTCCCCTATCAGACTCCGGACAATATTTACTACTGGCTGCTGACCGACTACCTGTGTGACCTCATCTACATCCTGGACATCACCATCTTCCAGCCACGCCTGCAGTTTGTTCGTGGAGGGGACATCGTGGTGAGTGTGGCACGAAAAGCTGGACGCCCTCTGGTGGCTGTCTGGGGCATGGGTCATAAACCCTACCTCCCTAATGTCAGTAGATGGGACATAGACCCGATTAAAAAGTCAAGCTCCATCCCCTTACAGAACACACTCTTGCTCCAAATGATTTCTTCAGTGAAAGATGGTAACCTTCTCATCCAGGATACTTTGGCTTCATTTGTGGATAGTGAGAGGAGATGGAGACGAGTTCTCCATCTTTATTTACATGTGGGACTAACAGAAGTTAGTTGAAGTAACATTTACATTACTAAACTTTTATTTGTTCACGTGATTATTGATCTGTAATTGTTTTGTTCTCATTACAGAGCGACAAAAAAGACATGAGAAAGAATTACATGAAAACCAAACGCTTCAAGGTGAGTGGCTGTAAAAGTTTCAGTCTGTTCTTCTTCTCTTGCCTTAATCTGTTCATCAATCATTGAAGCAGTTTGATCAGTGGGGGATTTTACCCTCCTGCTTTTCAGTTTGATGTTGCCAGCCTCGTTCCCCTGGAGCTCTTCTATTTCAAGACTGGCATCAACCCCCTGCTCCGTTTACCACGGCTGCTGAAGGTGCGGCTCTAATTCTGTGTTCAGGCCTTTAAAAGACATTAAAAATCCTTTACTGCATCGATAGCCTGGCAACAAAACGTCTGTGGTGATGGAAGAATGATGATGGACTTTCACACAATCACAGATAGACAAGAACAATGAAGCTTAGCAAGTGAAATTATTACATTCATATATCATATCCCTATATTACAAATCAAAACATACACTTGTACTTTTCATTGAATTTCAAACATGAGTGAAACTGCATCTTTCTTCCATCTATTTTCTTTCTTATTTTTTCCATTGTCTCTTCATCCAGATCAACTCCTTCTTCGAGTTCAATGAGCGTCTGGAGGCCATCTTGACTAAAGCCTACATATACAGGTGGGCTGCAGACTAACAATGGAGCGTGTAAATACTTCCCTGTTCTGTTCCTCCTCCTCATTACATCCTGGTAAAATGCTGACAGGAACCATGGACACTGAAATCTGTTCTCTCACCTTCCCCTCTGTATCCTGGAGACAGTTTTCATACAGTTGATCTAATGTCTGGATTTCACTGCATTCACATGTTCCACTGTCTCACTGTCTTTCAGGGTGATCCGTACCACCACATATCTTCTGTATTGTCTCCACTGTAACGCCTGTCTCTACTACTGGTGCTCTGCCTTTACAGGACTGGGTTCCACTAAGTGGGTGTACAATGGAAAGGGCAACAGGTTGGTGGAATAAACACACACACACACACAAATCAACTAAAGTTTTGGATGGAAGGAGGTTTAAGGGGTTAAACACAACCAAAGTATATTTACATATATACATACAATTTGGCTTCTATGCATTTCCATGATTAACCAACATACACATCTCAGTTTTTCGGCCCACTCCTGATGTTAGGTGTCACAATGATTCCAAGACATGATCTTGTTCTACTTGTCGTCTTTCTCTTTGCTCAGTTACATTCGCTGTTACTACTTTGCGGTGAAGACCCTGATCACCATCGGAGGTCTACCAGACCCCACCACCCTGTTTGAGATCGTCTTTCAACTTATCAACTACTTTGTTGGAGTCTTTGCCTTCTCTATCATGATAGGACAGGTAGATATATTTCACATTAAAAGCTGCAGTGTGTTGTTGAATAGCTGTGCATATTAATGGTGTTAAATTGTTTTGAACTGTCTTTCTCAGATGCGTGATGTGGTTGGTGCAGCCACAGCGGGTCAGACCTACTACCGCACATGTATGGACAACACTATTAAATACATGTCGTCATACCGCATTCCTAAAGACGTCCAGAACCGCGTGAAGACGTGGTACAACTACACCTGGCAATCTCAAGGCATGCTGGGTAAGGAGAACAAACAGAGCGTGCATGTTCATATAGATCCGAGCTTTCAGTGAGATTACTGTTGTTTTCCATCCAGACGAGCAGGAGCTGCTGACTCAGCTGCCAGATAAAATGCGTCTGGACATTGCTATTGACGTCAACTACTCCATCGTGAGCAAAGTCCCACTGTTCCAGGTATGGATTAATAAAAGTATGAAAAGAATTGTATTTTCTAAAACTTCCAGTACAGAAAGTCAAGTCCAACTGTGTTTTAATTGAATTCCAGTTGTGTTATGATGCTTGTGTACTCGTTATATTGCAGTGAGATGCTCTATAGAGAGACTGGAGGAAAGTGGAGCTAAAGAAACAATATTTTAGTTTGGTCTGATTTCCCTCTTGGCAGGGTTGTGACAGACAGATGATCTTTGATATGCTGAAAAGCCTTCGCTCTGTCGTCTACCTGCCGGGAGACTACGTCTGCAAAAAGGTATGAATCTGCCTGTCTTTTATTTGTGGAAGACTTGTGTTGATCCCTTCATCTCATCATTTGACTCTCTCTCTCTCCCTCCTCTGTTTCTCAGGGGGAGGTGGGGCGGGAGATGTACATCATTAAAGCGGGGGAGGTGCAGGTGGTTGGGGGACCTGATGGGAAGACGGTGTTCGTCACTCTCAGAGCAGGATCAGTGTTTGGAGAGATCAGGTACGAAGGATTTGAACCCTCGCAGGCCCAGCTTGCTAACCCTAACCCTTGCTGTATACTCCACTGTGAATTATTTTTGTGTCTTTGAAAGAAACTGTAGAAAAACACACAGCTATCTATGAATACATAGAAAAGGTCATTTCTAACATTTCTGATCTAATTTGTGGGGAAAACAGAAATGATTTTCACATTTGGCAATTTGTGTTTTCTGATTTCAGATATTTATTGTGGCGATTTTGCTTGTTTTAAATTTTAAACATAAATTCACAACCCACCTTTTTATTTTGGCTTTTGTGCAGCTATGGCTTTGTTATATATATTTATTTGCTTTATAATAATTGTATTAGTTTTCAATTTTGTTTCACTGTAATGTTATTATTGATTATATCTATTTTACTTTTCTTGTTGTATTTTGTAACCCTGGTTGCTTTGGTCTGCATTCATCTCTAAATCTTTAACTCATTTTTAACATCCTATATTTTGTCAATCAGCTGTAAAACACTGGGATTGTAAATATTATGTGATATAATAAAGTTTGATTGACTGATTGAAATCAGCAAATATGAGACACAATCGTATTGTTTAGGTTCCCATCTGTTGCCCTGAAACCTAAATTTAAATGTGATTTTAAACCATGTAATTATCTCTCCTCTCTCACTGATTGGCAGTTTGCTTTCAGTAGGCGGGGGAAATAGGCGCACAGCCAATGTGATTGCTCATGGTTTTGCCAATCTCTTCATCCTGGACAAGAAAGACCTGAACGAGATCCTGGTCCACTACCCCGAGTCCAAGAAACTGCTCCGCAAGAAGGCCAGGTTAAACATGACAAAAATGACTATCTCTGCCCTGTGTCTGTCCTGTGTCAGAACTGTACGACTTCCCAATGGATCCACTGCTTTGACTGCATGTCTGTACTTCTTACAATCTGACTGAAGTCATTGTCTCAACCACAGGAAGATGCTGACCAAGGGAAAGAAACCTGAGCCCAAAGAAGAGGCTAAGGAAGCACCTCAGGCTCCGGTAGCTGCCGTCAGGCCGGAGACTCCCAAACTGCTGAGAGCCGCCCTGGAGATGACAGAGAAGTCGTCTGGACTGAAAGGAGCTCTGGCTGAAGTCAAAGAGAGGACCAAGTCCTTTATATCATTACAGGTGAATAAAATAACTAGCACACGCTAATAAAAAGAAGGAGAGAGCACGCCACAACGTATAAACACAAAGCATTATTCTTCTCTCCTCTTTCAGCCTCCTCTGTCTCCCACCTCCAGCTCTGGACCCGACAGAGACGGGGACACACCCTCACCAATCTTTGCCAGCTCAGCGACACCTCGCTCTGCTTCCCGCTGCCATAGCAAAGTCTCCTTGGGGCCTCACTCTGCATCACAGTGCCACAGCCACCCTGACGAAACACTCGCCATGGACCAAAGCGAGGAGGACGTCTGTGAGGACGAAGGGAACAAGGCTGAAAAGAGGAAAGGGTGTAGGAGTTAGGAAGGATGGGGAGAGAGGTGAGGAAGGTGGCAGCAAAGAAAAATAAAGGTGGGTGCAAGAAGAAGGAGGAAATTGGAGGAATTAAAGGGGATAAAGAAACTGCTTTTAATATTTTCAGACACATCTGTTTAAGTCATTGCTAAAAGTCAAAGTCCTTTTTCACTCATGATGCACTTAATCCCTTTTGTGCATTATCACCCAGGATTTACACGAGGCCACGCCATAGACATGCAGTCTAGGCTGGATGGCGTAGTTAAGCCATCACCGTTGACTCAGATCAGCGATTTGTATAGAGCTGAACTTCTTGTCTTTGTACAACATCCAATGAGGAAATGTTTTTGCTGTTGTTGTCGACTAAATGTTTACAGATTCTTTTGTAAACTTCAATTTGCCTTATCTTTTTTTGTCATTTAACTTCGTGTTGTGTCGGTGTGACTAGCGCACGCTGAGTATGTTTTTACAAACGATACAACATGATCTATTTCCATCATAAGATACAGTATGTTAGCAGTACATGTTATAAGACATACTGAGAATCATATATTTACCACAGCAAGCTCAAAAATAATCTTTCCTCTTATTGCCTCAATGCTGGATAATGTTTGTATGTCATCTCAAAGGGATCAACTCATCACAAATGTTTTGATTTTGTTTTGTACAATTATCTAAATTATTGTTTTTTTTAAAATATAGTTAAAATACATTTTTAAGAAGAATCCCTTCACTCATTTGCAGCGTCATGAGATGTACATATTCTATAAATGTGTAATTAGTGCTGTTAATGTGCTTTATGACTTTTTTGTATAGATGGCTTGATTATATCAAGTCTCAAAAGATAAACCAGCTAAACATACTGCCAGACAGACTGTAGAGAGGAATATCAGTGTGTGTATGTGTGTGTGTTATAGTGAGAAAGGGAGAGAGATGAATGCATATAATTGACTCAAATGAATGTGTGTACATAATAATGTCTTTAAACCTGATTTTGTCACTGATGTAGTTCTGTCTCTTGTGAATTTTGCTTAAATAAATTATATTTCATCCTGAGTTCATGAGTCATAGTTGTCTATGTGGGTCAAAGAGCCTGACAAACAACATCACACGCTGCAAACAGACTAACCACAAACCAAAACACCAAAAACTAACAAGAGCAGCTGTGTGAAACTAATGTGCTGCTGACCACTAGTTCTGATTTGAGATCATATCAATTCATTTGGAATAATTCCGCATATCAAATGCTCTATAATTTCCTCTGGTGGGGGAAGTATTCAGGTCACTATAGAAATACAAGAAAGTGTCAAAATATACAAAGGTCAATGTAAAAATGCTCATTATAAAGAATGGCTCATGTCAGAATAATAAATTGGTGCTGCATCAGGGTGTGAATTGCAGCTCATAAAATTGGATTAATGTTAAATTGGTAAATACAGTTTAATTCACAATAATGCATCACAATTCATTAGTTGATCATATTTCATGTTAATAATCTGACTGGTGACTATGCTGTTAAATGTAAACCATGAAACTAAGTAGAATGTGAACCAGTCCTGACTTCTGGGGCCTGAAGCCAAACTGGTGCTCTCTCATTTCATCCATATTGCATGTGAGCCATTCAGTCTCACCTTGAGCTCCCTCTACAATCCTCCCTCCTCTGAGACCACAAGTTTACCTGATAACTACAATTCACACTCACACTAATGGAAAACAGCTTCACATTGTGCTCTCTGTGTTTTCTATAGATTTTCAGGTAAAAGCTTGAGGCAGCAGAGGAAAATAAAAACGTGTGAGTCCCACATGCCCTTCACCTCAATGTTTGCCTTTGTGTCACTAACTGTATGTTTACCTTTAAAATAACCAAAGGCAACCATCGGAGTAATTGCATTGACATCTCAGTAGGAAATCTCCCTATTTGGGCCCCATGAGCTCCAATTCTGTATCTTTCTCCAAATTTGAATTGAAAGTGACAGCATAGGAAAATGAAGAGGAAATGAGATGTGAACACTGGCTCTTTTTCAGTTTAACTCTTCTGTAAAATTTATTTTGGGCAATTCTATTTATTGCCAAGCAGGTTTACACATACAAGGAATTTGCTGTGGTGTATTTGTCATTAAAATATACTAAAAGTACCAGGGGAGGGGTTGTGCAATACGATATAATTAAACACTTAAGACTGGATTGTGCAGAGTATAGTTATAGTTATGTCTGGTGTCATATGTGTAATATTTTAGAGATTCAAAGTTTTAATGTTCTTTCTGTTCGTTATTATGAAACATTGACTCATGTAAGTAAAGAATTCTAAATCAAAGAAATGTTTACACTTGCCACCCTCTGTTGGTGCAAGATGATTGTAATAATAATATTAATATTTGATCAGGGGCCCAATAAACTCTAGATCCTCTGTACCTGGTGTCATAAGGGTCTCACGACCAAAAAACCCCATTTCCCACAATGCTCCGATCCCTGACGTCACTGAGCTTCCGCTCTCCGGTCAGCTGCCGGAAGTGAGCAGCCCGGTTCAGTTCAGTGTAAAGTAGCTTAGTGAGGAGACCGAGCTGAGGCTGCGGAAGAGGAGTGGTCGTTAGTTTACACAGATTGAGACGAGTCCGCTTCTCTGTACTTAGCACATGTTAGCTTCAAGGCTAACAGCAACTAGCGCACCTGCTGCTTTTTAAACGGTGCAGCTAGCTCGTTGGAGGCTAACTGAGTGAGCTGTCATGGTCCTGAGGTGTGTTTACTAACGGAGGAGAAGAGGAGATGGAGGACAACGATGGAGAGGACATGAGGGACTCACCTGAGGACACAGCTGAGGACTCACCTGAGCTTCCTGTGGAGGTGACTCACAAACACATTTATTACAATGGTTTTTTATTTGAATGCTTTTTCCTCCACAGTTCATTAGTGCTGGATCAGCATGTATCATGATCATCAGAGGACAATAATGACAGTTATTAACTCATTCGATTTATTTGCACAATTACAACAAAATACATCTAATAAATGTAAAACATATTATACACATGTACTTATTCCAGTCCTCTACCTAATTAAAGATACAAATCTCGCTACCATAGAAAATATAACAATAACATGATATGTATAACACAATCAAAGACAAGTATTATAATAAAAAATAAAACCACATATGTTTATGTGATGTACACTGAGTGTGTATTGTTTAAAGGTCCAGTGTGTAGATTTAGGTGAAAGGGATCTATTGGCAGAAATTTAATGTAGAATAATTCTCATTATGTTTTCACTAGTTCGTTTCATCTAAATTGTATGAATTGTAGTTTTCTTTACCCCAGAAAAAGCCCTTTATATTTAAATACTTCATATTTACATCGAGGGGGTCGTCTCTAAGGAGGCCGCCATCTTTTTTACATTAGTCCAGACTGAACAAACTAAACATCTTTTGAGTTTTTATGACATATGAAGTTTAACACAGGTTCTTTTTCATGTTTGGAAGGAGAGGGTGAGGTGAGGGGTGTTCAGCTGGAACATGCAATTAAAACAGTAGATAAATAAATTATACACACTGTACCTTTAACACACTTTTATTCCTGAGCCATAGTAATCACATAATGAGTGAAACAAATGAGACACATCCATAGAACAGAGGTTCCTTATCATCCCTCAGACCCCAAAAAAGCCATCCTAGAGACGTATGATCCCAAAGAATATTGATTTAAATGAGCACATGTTGCTATGGTCACTGTTTTTCTACTGTAATAGAAGCTGTCACTATTCTGTCATCATCGCTTCAGGGGTCACATGGAGACAAAGAAAAAATGTGTGCATAATTTAATTTTGAATTTAATTAGTTTGTTTTAGCGTTTGGAACAATCTCAGCTGAAATATGATGTTTTAAATTATATTTGATTTCTGAACATAATCTTGCGACGTTCCTTCTGTATCTCGTGACCAGTTTGGGAACCACCGCCCCAGACAACAATACCAACAAGAAAATGTTATAGAACAGCAGTTAAAGTGTGTGGTGGACGTTTCTCTTCCAGCATCAGTTACTTTAATGTAACCCAGTGTTATATTTCTTTCTCCTGCTGTAGATTATCGTTTACATCCTGAGTTTCCTTCATGCATCAGACAGGAAGGAGGCCTCACTCGTCTGCCGCAGCTGGTACAGTGCAAGCCAGGACCTGCGCTTTCAGGTGATTAGATGATAAAAGACCATGAGAACCACAATGCGTGATACATTTGAATCATCCATTCATCACAGACGGTAGACACAGTCTTCATGAGCAGTTACGCTTCAAGGCAGAGTTAACATCACGCCACCGCTCTCTTTCTTTCTCCCTCTCTCTGTTTGTCTTTGTGTAGAGGAACGTCACCTTCTGCTTCCCGGCCTCCGCCTCGTCCCTGGAGCTGGTCAGGGCTCTGGGCAGAAAGTCCCGCTGCAGCCTGATAATCAGTCAACTAGATGGCTTCAGTATGTCCAGATCACTGCTTCTGGAGGTGTTCAAAAACTCATCAATACTTTGTTTAGCTTGAATGTGTATTTCTGTGTGACACATCCTCTGTTCATGTGTCCTTATTGACTTATACATAAAGTTTGTCAAGTGCATGTATCGGTTGGACTATCACTGTGTTGCTTCCTTCTGTCAAAATCAAAAGATGTTAAGCCACTGCTGGCTGAAAGTTCAAATGACTTCTTCTTTTGACCCACATTGCTCACATGCTTCTTTGTGGGTTGAGAGAAGTCCCCTGCCCACAGGTCTCATGAAAGAAAAATGCCTCCAGGGAAAAAACAAAAGTCGCTCCTCCCGAAAGACAAACAGTACATTTGAATTCTTAAATTTACATTATCATGCTCACTCACCATTGTAACTTCCCATCACAATGACCAGGATGTAGCACAGTCATAGTCACACATTTTATGGTCCAAAGTCCAAAGCAGCTGCAGCGGTTACTTTACAACCCCCATTGTCCCATATCACTGTTTGTGTGTCTGCGTGAGATCATGCAGATTCTGAACTTCCTGTTACAAATTTGTGGCTAGAAAAGTTGTAAAACCTTAACCATTGCCGAGAAACGCAAGGATGAAGTCTAAATAACTGGTCCGCAGTGTTTATTCAGCATGTCAATGAGAGAGTTGGATTGTGGAGGAAGTTAGGTGACATTATACTCACCCTCATATCACGTTGTTCCCTGGAGGTAAGAGCTGGTCAATGACACTTGTCCCTCCCTACTCAGGTGGGCGTGTGTCTGGGCTCCAAACTGGAGAGCTTGGCCCTGCCTGGTAGCAGCATAACGGAGACCTCCCTGCTGGCCCTTCTTCCTTGCCTGACCTCCCTCCACAGGCTGGACCTCAGGGGCCTGGACAGCCTCTTCATGTCTGGAGCGTTCCTCTCGAGGGAGGAGAACCGTCAGCAGGTATTAGTCATCATGCAACAGTAACAGATGGCAGGTTTTCAATAAGATAGAAGAGTTGACCGTTCTGCCAACATACCAGTCCCACCTCATTTTAACTATCTTGCATCTGCAGATGAAGTAAAATAGTAATAACTAGAATGATACTCATTAGACACATGATAAACTTTTTTAGTTCTTACAGTTGAAATATAAATGAAAAAAGAAAGTGATATGATAACCTAAAAGATTTAATTGTTATAAAACATACTTAAAGAAAGTGAAAAATAATCTGCCCCTGAGTCCGCACCAGAATTGAGTGGGTTCTTTCAGGCCAAGGCCCCATCCCTCCACCAAGTTTGGCAATAATTGGTTTTGGTAGTTTTTGTGTAAGCCTGCTGACAAACAAACACTTTTATTTGTAGCTGCAACAAATTGCACACACTCATAGATTGAAATCTCCTCAATTTTTTTCATCAAACTCCATGAATTATTTCTTGAGAAATCAATTAAAATGTTGAAAGTTGTGTGGTAATCCATCCTGTAGTTTTTGGGTAATCCTGTAACACACAGACAAATAAATGCAGACAGAAAAACTCCTTGGCAGAGGTAATAAAACACTGCACAGCTGGTCTTGGCTTAAGACTGTATTTACTTACTGCAGAAACCTCAGGCATGTGTTTTTTTAACAATAAAATAATAATTAGCCATAAAAATAAATGGCACTCTAAACTTTGTTTCTGTAAACATTTGTGTTATCCTATTCCCCTGCTTTATATCTATTTATATTTAGCCTTAAGTCAGAATTATTATCTCATGTTATCTGTAGTCGTCTGAGAAGTAAAGGCCATCAGCTGTGATAAATAGTCATGAGTGCGACCGGACATTGCTCTCAGTATAAAGAGTGGATAAATATAAAATGTTTATTGTCAATGTGTTTCCATAGCTTTATTGTTTTAATGGTCCATTAACAAGTTCTCTTGTTCCAGGTCAGGTCAGCTCTGTCTGGCCTGGAGGATCTGGACCTGTCCGACCTGCGCTACCTCTCCGACCTCACCTTTAATCGGCTCACCAGCTGCACCCCGCGCCTCCGCCGGCTCTCACTGGCCGGATGCCACATTGCTTTTGAATTCGACCCGTATCGAGGGTGCCCGGTGGGGGCCGTCGAAGACTCATCAGCGTTACTGTCACTGAGGAACTTGAGGCGGTTGTTGACGGAGCAGAAATCCACACTGGTGGCTCTGGACCTCAGCAGAACCTCCATCACACCCGAGTCACTACGCACTGTTGCACAGGTCAGGATTACTCGAGTCAGAGTATATCTAAAGACTTATTTGCCAGATTATACAAAGAGAAAAGGCTGTATTTGTTTCAACAATGATGGTTTTCATGATTTTAGTGTGTCCTTTACCTTCTTTGAGGAAAAAGACAATTTCTCGATATTCTCTCTGTCCCAGGTTCAGGATTTGGTCTTGGAAGAGCTGGGCCTGCATGGCTGTAAGGAGCTGACCAACTACTCAGTGGAGGTTCTGGTGAAGCACCAGCCGGGCCTTCAGAGACTGGACATCAGTGGCTGCACTGAGCTGACCAGCAGGTCTGTCGAGGCTGTAGCTCGAGGCCTGAAGTCTCTGACGCACCTCTCCTTGTCCCGTGACTGGAGGATCACTGAAAAAGGTGCTTGTAGTTTATTTCTGTTTTTGTGTATCTGTATTCATTACACCCCACAACACTTTGAACAACAGCTACTTTTAAAGGCCCAGTGTGCAGGATTTAGAGAGATTTATCAGAAGAAATCGAAAGTGATATTCAGAATTATGTTTTCATTGGTGCATAATTGCCTGAATATATATCTTCGTCAGGAGTGGTTTCACTTTCACAGAGTCCATTATGTTGTACTTATGATTCCACAGAAGCCCAGAACATTAAAAAACAAACTCTGGTTCTATTTTACATGATTGAGGGTCACTGTCCGACACGCTTGGATCAGGAGGGAGAGGCAAGGGCTATTCAGTTCATTGGGATATTCATTGTCACCACTAGATATCACCAAAACTTACACACTGAACCTAAGGAGCGTTTCATAGCTAAAATCAAATTTTTGCCCAGTCGGGTTAGGATTAATTAATTAATACATAAGGATAAATTGGGAGGGAACAACTATCCGCAAAAATACATGAACGTGAAAGTTTCATGTTGTCCACAGGCCTCGCTGAGCTGCTGTCTGTGTCGTCCCTGAGGAGTCTGGATCTGTCCGAGTGTCTGCACGTCAGTGGATCAGAGATGGTGAAAGGCTTGACGGAGTCTGGTGCTAGTAGAGCTCAGCTGGAGAAGCTCAACTTAAAGAGCTGCACCTACATTAGGGTCAGTCAGTGTCTGTGTGTGTTTTAATCCCATTTTTATGAAAAATAAATGGAAAATAATTGTCCTCATTTCTCTCCTCCCTCTTCAGGATCTTGCAGTTTTCTCTCTCACCCAGCTTCTTGGGGATACTCTCTGTGAGTTGGACCTGACCTCATGCGTCAACGTGACAGACCTGTCTGTTCGCGCTATATCCACCTACCTGCACAGGCTAGTAGTTTTGAGGCTCGGCTGGTGTAAAGAAGTGACAGACTGGGGTTTGCTGGGGATGGTGGGAACGACTAAGTGTGAGCCTGAGGAGGAGAAGGTAAGAGCCACAGAGATGGAGACTGTTAGAGATATAAAGCAGAGCTTCTCTTTTACAATCTCTAAGTACAATCTTCTCAGTGAAAGCTGCCATAGCTGTTTTAACGATAAACCATTTAACACAGGAAGACAAGGGTCCCAGGTTCACCCGAACGTTTGGCAACATGGGCTTCTTCAAGCCTCCTCGTTTGCCATTTGAGGAGCGACCCAAGCTGGTGACACAGAATGACCTGGAGCAGTTCAAACAGCAGGCGGGGGCGTCGCTGTTGGCTCTGAGCAGGCTGCAGGAGCTGGACCTCTCCGGCTGCTCCAAACTCACTGACAGCAGCATCACACAGGTAAGACAGGCTGAGGAGAGAATGAAAAAAACATTTTCAAATAAAAATGTATAATGATTGTAGCCTCAGTCTGGAGCAGGAACATTTTAATAACTAAAAACGTGCCTTAGTTTATGTTGTTTCTGTTCTTCCCAGGTTGTTCACCACCCAGACCTCCAACGTCTGTCTCTGTCCATGCTGCCAGAAATCATTGACGACAGCTTGGTGTCTGTAGCCTGGCAATGCCGCAGCCTCACCAGCCTGTCTCTCAGCAACTGCCCGGGGATCAGCGACCGCGGAGTGACAGAGGCGGCACCATACCTCCACAGACTCCAGCATCTCTACCTCTCTGGTTGTAGTAAGATCACGGACCGGTAAGTGAAACACAACAGCACGTCTGCAGTACATGTAGCCATCGATTAAAAACGTCCATTCCTGAGCCTTCTACCTTTCAACTTCGCAGATCCTTGTTTCAGCTGGCGCAGCACTGTAAGCGTCTGAGGACACTCGACATCTCACGGTGCAAAAACATTTCCATAACAACAATGGAACTCCTTCAATCACAGCTGCCCTTCTTGGAAAACGTCCAATACAAATTCCTAGGTGGGGTTGATCCCACTCTCACACTCTGAACGACCACTGGACATCTCAACAACAAAGCCTGCAAACCAAATCCTGCTCCATGATTGAGCTTCTGCACATCTCAGCAATTTGCACAAGAACTGAAGTAAGTTCAGATTTAAGTTAAGTTTACAGTAAAGTACTGTAAAACCCATTATCTACAGGTCGTTCTGGAAAGGGTTTTTATAATCTCGCTTTAATGGCCAGGATCAAACCAATGAGGAAACACCTGTTTTTTGGAAGGTTTAACTTACGTATGTTCATGCTTGGCTTCAAACCATAGACTGTCAGTAAAAGATGGACAGTGTGTCTCTACTATACGCAGATGATGTCATTTGGCACCAGAGTCTGCACAGTAGCGATTGATGGATGGAGCCACGGAATCATGGATCACAACATTAGACCCTGTTTTTATATTATCATATAACCGAAAACACTTGAGAAACCATCTTTGAGAAGAATTGATTTGACGTGACCTTTAACTGTTTAGTTTGGTCCATGCCCCATCAGCTAACACGGAGGAGGTGGGGTTTATGACCTATAGTGCAGTCAAACACCAGGGGGCGATCAAGGATCTTTAGGGAGCAAGAAGTATCCAATAAAATCAAGAGAAATGCTGTGAAGTGAAACACAGCTCACAAAGTAAGAAGAAAGTATTCTGTGTCTAATGTAAGTGAGAATTGTTTTCTGGCACATTTGTATCTAGAAGGTAAATGAATCCTAAATATTCTGCTTGTTATTTTGTATTGACAGCTGCCCAATAAGAAGTAATCTTAACATTCTAACTTAATGATTAATTTATGGAATAATGTAAATAAATATTTACCCACATAGATCAAATTTTACACCATTTTGTTTTCGCTTCACATTGACCATTTTTTAAAATTTTGCTTTGACTTGGTTTAAATGCTCGATCTTGTCCACTGTAGCTTCAGCAACATGCTTTTTTTTTTTAACAGAGGAATTGTAGATCAAAATGTTGATTTTATAAATAAACCACAGTCTGCAAATATTCTATGAAAGAAACACACGTACTGTTTATCTCTCTGTATAAATCAAACTGTTTATTCATGTGAATTCAGCAAAAAGCACAGGATTCAAAGTGGATATCATCAGAGGGTGGGGTGTCAGGATCGAAATGACACCAAATGGCAAAAAACACTCAAACACACTGTGATATACTGAAGAACTGTCAGTTATTGAGAAGCTACTGAATACTTGATGTTACTGAGCATCAAATTAGAACAAGTACCTTTTATAAAATGAACAGGTTTTAGATTTAATTCAAGACGGTTCAGGCAAATCTAAAGATCAAGTTGTTTTTCAAACAATTACACAAATGCTTATTCGTACTTTTAATAAGAAAGAGGTGGAAGAAGTCAGCTTGATACCTGATGAGAATCTGCATTGCTTTTAAAATAATGTTGTACAGATTTGCTCCATCGTTACTGAGCCACTGGGATCTGCAGGCAAGTACCCAAAGGTATATTTAAAAAATATTATGCGACACTGAAAACCTGCTGTATTTCCATGTCACCTGTTGAAAATGAGTCTAATGTAACACATCTTAAGAAATCAGTGTTCTAGTTAATGCCCATTTTTTAAAACTGAAATGACAGAAAGGAATTTAAGAGAAATAAGCACAACCAGATAAAAAAAATAAAAAAGTCAGTGATGAGCAGCCTCGCACACAAGAATACTCCATGTACCATGCATAGATTAGAAGCATTTAGAAATATATATAAAATTTTAAAGTACCATTACTTTTGAACCGGTATTTTACAACATCTCTTGTAAAAAGCTGTTTTCAGACATGAACTCTGGAAAATGTCCAGAAAAACTGGGCTCGGACATTTTCCAGAGTTTGTCTTTCACATAAGAAGAAGGCAGCAGGAGATTGTCCGGGTCAGACAAGTTCACAACTACAGGAAAATGTCTGAAGCCTTCAGGACGTGACATAATTTATGCTGCGGAAATCGCGCGTTTCTGTTTACAGCACATCCACACTGGCTTCAGCCAAAAGCTCTGTAATCTCATCGTCTTTCCAAACTTCACGAGCGTCCGCTAACACCTTGTTTTTATCTTGAAATATTTGTGTTCTTCCGCTTATTACAAACTTCATCAACACTTTGAACTTTCCAGACATTTTCTTGCTGCATTCTCACATGGATTTACACGGAAATGTTACTAGGGGGCTGGAAGGAAAGGTTTTGTAAAATGTCCGGAGCAACTGACTCAGACACTTGCGTTCTAACCCTCCAGAATATTGAGGAGAATGTGCAGACTTCAGTGCATGTCTGCAAGCAGCTCGACTCTCTGTTGTTTCTGGAGGTTCCCAGGCAGCTCAACATCAAATGATCGAAGTCAGGAAAAACATAAACTTCTCATCTCACCTCAGATGAGAATGATGATCTGCAGCATCAGAACAGCTCATAGACATTTGGTAAAGATTCGTACCAACCACGGCAGCTGTAGTTGTAGAGATTCCGTGTGTTCATTGTAGAGAAACAGGCCACAGAGGAAACTTCTACTGTCAGGATTATAAATCTGTTAATAAGTGGATGCACTAGTAAAATCTCACCACACATACACAAACACGCATATTTATATATATATTTACACATTCACACATCCAGCCTGTGCACACACTCTACTGCTCAGTCTGGCTGAAGTCGTAGCAGAAGTTGTAGTTGCTCGGAGGTTTGGGGACGACTGGCGCACTTTCCGGGATGGGGACGTTCTCCAGGTCCAGGAGGCGGAGCTTAATCTCCATAGAGAGGAGGATCTCCAGCTCGCTGCGCATGGATTCGCTGCTCATCTCCCGGCCCAGGAGGACGCTCAGGCCATCTGTCCACAGGCAGAACTGACAGAGGGAGGAGGACAGTAAGTACTCTGGGTATTCTTATACACAGAATAAGATGATATGTGAAAATGTTGGGACATTAAGACGTTCGACTCACATCAGTTCTGGAGGGTGCGATGAAGTTTATACTGTACTCTTCTACATCATATGTGATGCTGAATGCCAGGTCCAGCACCTCCTACAGCGAGGGAGGAACACATGTACAAACACATTGAGACTTTATTACGTCTTCTGACTGACAGGAAATGTCCATAATCTGAAAAGATAAGAGCTGCTGACCTTGTTCTGTTTGCCTTTATGCTCCTTCATGTGGGGACAGTCTTTTCCCGTTAGCAGCCCCTTGATATCTGCTACTGGAACTGACGGATGTGGATAAGGAGGAAAGAATTAGTTGTGAACACAGAAAATTAAGTTAATATCATTTAAAAACTTTGATCAGGGCTCAGACTATGAACACTTCAATATCTTTTTATTTATCTAGTTACTAGAGCCTGGCTGAAATCGGCTGATTTGAGCCTTTAACAGTATTGATATCTGGGTTTTTGGTAATAAGTGCAAATATGAAATGTTAATTATGTTGTATTTTCTTAATTCAAGTTCTATTTGCTACAGGTTCGATTAAACCAAGGAGCTTGTGTTTTCATCTGCATTTGTTTGCTTATTTAGCAGATTGTGCAAAAACTGAACGGATTACCTCTAGACTTGCTGGAAGGATGTGGTATGGGTCAGGGAAGACGCCGTTAAAATGTGTGAATTTTTTACACTTTCTTTAAAATGTTCTAAAGAAATAGTACAGAGATCTTGAAGAAAAAATCAGGTTCAGGGGACTGATGTCTACGAGTGTGTGAATTTTATATGGACTTTTTTTGCTAATATTTGTATCATCAGTCCCAAAATTCCATATTATTTCTACTAAATACAGAAAAGTTTAAAATCTTCCCATTTGTCCATCCTCAGCTTCAACTCACTCTTATCTTGCAGTGTTTCTATCGGTGGATTGTCTGTGTCTTCCTCCACGTCGCCGTAGTGAAGCATTTTGTGATTGGGTGACAAGCGGCAGTACCACAGTTTATCTGAGAGAAAAATGTGCAGAGTTTAGTCAGACAGGAAAGTATCAAGTCTACTGTCTTTTAAAGATATGTGTGCGTGTGCATGCGTAGTGCTTTGTCACCCTGTCGGCGTCGGCTGCTGATCTTCCTGAACATGGTTCCCTGACACAGTCTGTTGAGTCTCTGTTGACGGATCAGCTCGAGCAGCTCCGGCTTCAGACGCTCTTTGAGCTCACTAGGAAGGATCAACACAATCACATGTCATTTAACATGAATATTAATTATAGTGAACAAACCACAGCAAGTCACAAAAGGTTAAATAAAACTTTTCACCATTTTTTAAATATTAACAAGGAAGCAGCATCTCTGCCGACATTAAACCTGACCTGCCTGGATGAGGGCAGCGCCCTGTTCACTGTTACACTCAGTGTTTAGTGACAAACAGTCACATAATAAACAACAGTGGTGGCTGCTGATATATCAGCTGACTCCACAGGGCCGGAAAGTCGTCATGAGAGCAAATCAACAGGTTTTGTGATACTGTTGCTTTACTTTTTTTTACATTGAAAAAAAATTATCAAACAAATGAACCATTTCGTCACAAGAAACTGAAAAACACGAAGGCTCATCACTGAGGTAAAACCATACGTGAATACAAGCTTTCATCTAACCCCCAGTATGAACATAAATCCTTTTATTCCCTTCAAAAAAACATCTTGAGACTAAAAAAAATTCCATCACTTGTTTGATTTAATTTCCTCTGTCATGATTCACTTGATTAGAAAACAGTAAAAACACTACAAAGCAAAATTTCCTGCCCTGTATCTAAAGTCAGGCCTTGAGCGTGGCAGCGGGAGGAGTAAATCAATCATGTGACTGGTTCAACTCACAGTACAGGAGGTGCGAGCGTCTCCTCCTGGTGCAGCCGCTCTGTCTGCCGCAGTTTGAGGATCTCGCTGTAGTTGAGAGCGTTGACCTTGTTCTTGAAGAGCTCCAAGGACGTTGGCTTACTGGACAACGTCCTGGTGATCTGCTCCCTCACCACTTGCATCACCTGCAGATGGAGACAGAGAGATGGTTACGTACTGCTGCATGTAGCCTGATCTACTCATTCAATGTACCAGCTCCTGTGTAAGCAGGGAGGGATGAGGGATATTCACATATTCACATGAGAATTCACA
Source organism: Paralichthys olivaceus (assembly GCF_024713975.1). NCBI lineage: Eukaryota > Metazoa > Chordata > Actinopteri > Pleuronectiformes > Paralichthyidae > Paralichthys > Paralichthys olivaceus. The sequence goes on along the minus strand of NC_091099.1, from coordinate 8,053,173 downwards.
TTTGTTTTTTGTCTCACGCAACAATCACAATCTTCATTATCATTCACTGATGACGACCATAAACTGTATATAAAGATGGACGCCATGTCTCCTAACTCCCTCTTTCCAGAAATGAAGCAAAAAATCCTGGAGGTGTCATGACTGAACTCTGAGATGGACAGTTTGGGGATTTTTGTTGGACATTTTTGAATGTGGACTCTTTTGGCTCATTGACCTTTACCTGTGTTTAGGTTTGTGTTCAGTTGTTTCCCCCCTGAGTTCTTCCTGTTTTATTTTGATACTATGTTCCTTGTGTGTCTCTGGCTCAACTTCCTGTCTTTGTCCTGTTTCCTGCCCCTGCGCTCGTCTGCACCTGCTCCTCATGTGTTTCACCTGTGTTCAATCAACCTGCCTCCCTTGTGTATAAAAGTCTCAGTGCTTCACTTTGTCTTCGTTCACTCATCGCTGTCTTTCGCTCGCCGTCGTGTTTCTCTGTACATCCTGTCATGTTGTCTTTTCTAACTTCCACTGTTTTAGGACTTTGTTTTTTGAACCCTCACATCTAACTTACCCAACACAGGGGCAAGATATTGATGAGCCTGTTCCTTATTGACCAACTGACATGTGACCAACATCACCACCACACCAACCATCCTAACGTTCATCCTAAAATCACGGTGATAACTGCAGATCAACTTACATGCATTCGATTTAAAAACGTATTTGTAAACAAGTCAGAACGATCTGCTGTCTCACTGACTCAGCGTTACCGACACTTGTCATTTTTTTGTCCGTGTGTTTTCTGCATGACTTGTTCAACTGAAGCTCACACAGACGGACACGGGGTGACCCTGGCTGCCCTGAAACGAGGGCTCGGGGCAGTTTGTCAGACTGCCCTCATGCATGTGATTAAAATCTATAGATCCCCCGGTTTACGCTCCTCAGCTGTGAGTAGTGGAAAATATATATATAAAAATTAATTGTGCTGCGGGAGCGAGGACACTCCAGCACTGTGTCCACACACAAATGACTCTGCTGACCTAGATCATTCCTCTTTACAACTTTGATCGAGAGCAATCAATGACTAAAGTGAAGCGTTCAGTGGAGCTCTGTCTGGACCGCTCTCAGCAGAGAATCTGATACTCAGGGATTTACATACATTACACAAACAACAATAGACTTTTAAATAATGTGGCATCTGATGAATTCAGAAATGTATTTGTTTTAAGTTCCTTGGAAAAATAAAGATGAATGTTACCAAACTGTTTACGACCACAGAGAATGACAGTGTCTCTCTGTCTGTCTGTGTGTCTGGCAGCACTCCATGCGTAGACAGTGAAATCCAGACTGTCATTCTATATTGTGTGAACATGCACGGACACAAAACAAGCGACTAGAGTTTCGCACTGTCACTGCCTGCACTAGCTCCCTGAGCCAAAATAACTTTGGCGTCCAGCTATTTTCACATGACACAAGTTTCCGACACTTCACACTGTCCTGACACCTCAACTCTCATATGCTACAAATAATTTCTGTCGTAGCCCTGAACGGATAAAAACTCATCTTTTACCTAAGTAGTAGCACCAAACTACTGAAAGCAAATTACTACCAAGAATAAAATACAGACAAAATCCAATCTTACCTCCATCCTTTATCTTTCAGAGTCGACTATTTCAAACTAACGATTTCAATCCCAACTCCAAAATTCCACCTGTCCAGCCGTCAGCGATTAGAGAAATGTGACGGGGACGACAAGTGGTGAAAGTGAGTGAGAGGAACAGACGTCACCTACATGGCAGGAGAGGTGCAGGCCTGTGGGTGTTTTGTAAACAGACACCCTGATATTCTCACACACATGCCACCGCCACCCCCCACAGGTCCAGCCCCCTCTGTCATTTAGCTGAACTGACCAATAGGAGCGATGACAGGCAGCTGTCTGTGTTCCCTGATACCCTGCAGCAAGTGCTTGTTAAATGTGTGTATCTATGTGTGTGTGCGCTCATGGAGGATGGGGGGTGTATAGAGAGACGCACACACACGATTGTGTGTTTTTCGTGGGAGTCTCACTCACACGCACCAACACAAATTCGTCCACTTTGCTCTCCAAGTATGAAACCTACATTTGTGATGTCTCGTATAACACCGCCACCTCTCTCTCTTTCTTTGGTTTCTCTTGCAGTCCAATCCTCTCGTTCTCACCCTCTCATATTGTTTCCAGAGGTTTTACGTTCCCTCTGTTGTTGTGCAATTACTGCTGATGCCCTGGGCACTTTGTTTTTCCCTGTTTCCTTCTCCCTCTGTTTCTGCCGCCCACCACGCTTCTCTTTGTCCACCTAATGCCCCTTTGTCCTTGCCCCAAAGCACCCTGGGTAGGGGGCCGTGGATAGAAACAAAAGGCCGGTTTGCTGTCCCGGTGCTCGGGACACAGGGCTGCTCCTGACAGGTCAAAAGGTCACTGAGTTTTATAACTATCAGGAGAGCGCTGTGTGAGATGTGGAGATGCGACTCAAGACAAAGCTTGACTTGTCTTTCCTTCAGGACGCTGGATTCTCAGTATTTCTCCCAGACATGACCCGGCTGCTCAAGGCTTGGCTATTACCATAGTACAAGTACTACACTGTGCTTGTAAAGAAACTAAATGTTGAGTGTAGGGGCAGGTTGGTTATAGTTAGCATGAGATTAAACCAACACAATGTCACAAAAAGTTACCCAAATCCACGATAAAGAGTTTGAAACTAAACTCCAAATGAAACCGATTCAAACCCTGCTGTGCTGTGCCAGCGTGGACTATTGTACCTTGTCAAAGTCCTCCTGTGTGGCTCTCATCTCCTTCCAGGTCTTGTTGAGCAGCTGAATACAGACACAGAAGAGCTCCTCCATGAGTCGATCCTGACTGAAGAAGATGGGGTGGTAGTCAGATCCCGTCTCTGAGGCTGTCAAATAGGAAGCGATGAAGAAGATGGAGAACAAATATAAGAAAAGGAAAGATCATAGTAAATTTCATATCAGCAGCAGGTCGGTCGGGGGTCGACTTACGTGGCTCTCCGATACGAAGAATCTCACACAGGATGAGTGTGAGCTGTATGCTGCTCCTGGCAAACGGACACTCATGTTTGTCCTCTCTACTGCTGTTCTCCAGAACAAACTGAGAGCGGGAAACAAGTAGAAATGAAGAATAAACAAAAAGGAAAGACGCTGAACTCTTTGAATCGTTTTACAAATAAAAGATAAAGCCCGCTCACCCTGCTGTAGGCATCAGGATAGCGTGAAGCAAAATAAAACATGGTGTCCAAAGCTACAAGACCAGGAGGCGTCCGCACCAAGTCCTGACCGGGGTTACTGTTGTTCTGGAAGGAAAGAAAGATAATAATTAATACAAATAATATACCGACCCTAAGAGTAATATGACCAATGTTAAGAGACAAACATTAGAGAATAAGTTCTGAGGCCAGACACTTACAGAGAATCCCAGCTTCTTGAACTCTTTAGCACAGAGCGAGCGTCGCCTCTCGTGGCTCAGGCTGTTTTCACTCTCTGTCTCAAACGCCACCTGACGCAAATTGTGAAGGATGTCTCTTTGCTCCTGGTGTCACAGCGGGGAGACGTGGGTAAGAGCTGTTAGTTGACTCAAACTGTTTGTGGTGTATTGATACAGATTTGATCAATTTATTGGTTGGATGACAGAGCCTTACAGAATTATTTGACAGAATGAAGAATGCAGAAAAGATGTGCATTTATGTTTACATATAAGATAAAGAAAATGTTCTTTATTCAAGTTCTACATATTTTCTATTATTTATATTTATTTGCAATAAAATTTGTGATTAAACTGTAAAATATCAAGCTTCAATTACATTTCTTTGTCATAAAAGTTTAAGGAGAAAGATGGAGAGATTTGCAGAGAAAAATAAACAGATAAGGTTCAGTAATCAAAGAATGATATTTGTTTTTAGTAGTTAGAGAAATGTTAAGCAGCAGGAATCCTCATGTTTCACTGTAGCTCACCTGACTGTAACAGTCCAGAGGCGTCCTCATGCGTGGTTCCAGGTGATTCAATGTTACCGACTGAAGGACGTAGAGGTAGTGGGCCATCTCATCCTGGACTGAAGCAGAACTATGGATGATGTTCTGCAAACACACAGTTTGTGTTGGTTTATTCACATTCACAACAGCAAGAAGGTAAGAGTGAGATCATCATCATTTACCTTATAAATGTACTGACGGAGATTCTTCTTATTTAGGAATGCAAACATATCCTGAAAAAGAGAGAAAGCAATGTTGAAGCGAGAGCAAGTGAAATGTGTGGCTGAGATGTAATGACACATTTCTAACATGGGGTGGTACTATGGTGTCAGGAACAGACTCATGGGCGGGACATGGGTTTTAGACTGAGACAGACTTTGACCTCTGTGACGAAACCAACACTTGCTGGTTATTGCCTCTTACTCAACCTCATTTTGTTCAGGATGCAAATTTGCACTGGGATTGTTCACCCTGATAAAACGGGTGGATTTGTTGATAAATTGAGGAAGTGTGTGCTTGTGTGTGTTTGCTGTGTGTGTGTGAGAGAGAGAGAGTAACAAAGAGAGCCTGAGAGAAAAGAGATGAAGGGCTGAATGAAGGAACTGTTTCCGTACAATAAGAGAGGAGCAGAAACCGAACAGAGGGAGAGAAAGACTTGACTGTCTGCAGAAAATCTGAGATGCGCAGACAGATTAACAGGGATGAATTATTTCCAGCTGTTTGCCAGAAGTGATGCTCGCAGGACTCTGACTCCTATGTACAACAAAAGGTCTGGCTGGTACAAAAACACCCTTTACAACAAGTCACATGCAGGCCACATGCAGCCCGGGGTGTCACAGCTTCCCATCAGCACACAAGAGACTCATAGTAAACAATTAATTCAAGAGGAAATTAAAAACAGCGAATGAAGTATATTGATTTTTACAATTGCAGGCACCACTGTGTGAGAGAAACCAACATTCAGGAAACCAAACATTTGCACGACTGTGAGATTAAAGAGCAATAAGGAAAAGAGGAACAGAGTCGGAGAGTAATAACCAGACTGCAGCAGCACCTGTCTGTCAGAGTCTCCGGCCGTCTGTAGCAGGGCCATGAGCAGGGCCATGGCTTTGGTCTGGATCTGCTGATTGGTCCTGAAACAAGTCAGAGAGTAGCATGTGAGACAAACATACAATAAGAGGATTCACATAACTGTAAGAAAATGTGTGTTTAGGAATAAAAGAATGAGATAATAAAAATGTCCTCTGACCCTCCCATCAGTATGTTATGTCGGACGCTGGATTCACATGTACGCACTGAACGTGTCAATCGAAATGATGCTCGTTCACTTTGAATGTGGGGATGTCATGTGTTGCTGCACTGCATTGTGGGCCTGCTGCGTACGGCAGAAGTTGAACAACAACAAACACTCAAGCATGTTACTGTGGAGGCAGCTGGTGAAACTGGTGTGTTCATCTGGTGAAATCTTATTTTCCGTTATCTTCTCTCTAGCGTTGTATTACTATTATCGTATTGTTACTTACACCTGGAGATGAGCGATGAGCCTCTCCATGGTGACTTCCTGTTTGACCTGCAGGAAGAGGCTGTGACTGCTCAGCACCATGCTCTCCAGGATGTCCAAGGACACCTGCTGTATTGAAGCGTCTGTCGGCTTAGCGTTGACAAAGCTGGCGATCTGAAAGGAGGGAAGAGAGTGAATGAGATATACATTCATCAAAAAAATTTATCTGTGACCAAACAAAAGACAGGAAGCAGCAGATCCAGCACCTTCTTGATGAAGATGGTTGAGAGGTTCTCCCAAGATACTATCCCATGATCCATCAGCTCCATGAAGCCTGTCAGTGTGTGCGTCATGATCACATTACTCCTGAATGACACAGACACGTACAGACAGAAATAATATGTAGATTCACACAGAGACAATTATAAATTAATCACACACACTGAATACACGGGAGGAAATGTTTCTTATATACTTTCACCAGGTACATTCCTTGTTTTTTCTATACATTTAGCTCAGTGGGATGTGCTGCTACATGTACAGAAACCCCTCAGCACCGGTGATAACTCTCTGAGGATCAGCATTCCAAGGAAAACATGTGGACACAGATACTAACTCCTTCGAATCCTCCACTATCTTGACCAATAAGAGGTGTCCGTCTCTGCTGATGAACTCCTGAGCGAAGGTCACGTCTGTGGAGACGTTCGCCAGCTCCTTCAGCGAATCGCAGCGCACGCCTGAGTCCAAGCTCTGGATGCCCTTAAACAAGTCCTCTGCACAGCGACCCTGCGTTCGGCAGAAAGACGAAAGCTCACTTACACATTTCCTTATTATTCACAGTGTTGTTACTCTCCTAATTCTACAGAGGTTTTACAAGGGGGCCAGGGTGGAAAAACTCAGGGGAGAGTCGGGAGGCTCTCACTCAGACATTTGCGTTCTCACATACAATGTCCTGACATTCTCTGGAGTTCAGTGCATGTCTGAAAGGAGCTAGAGAGTGAGAGACAGAAGAATGTAAGAGAAGGGGGTGTAAGAAGAAAGAGGCTGTGGCTGCAGACTCACCGGTGCCTTGGTCAGACGCAGAATGCAGCCGTTCTTAATGTCCAGACGATTCTGCACCACACAAACAAACACAAACACAAAGGTGGGCAGAGAAAAAACTGTTTTAGAAGCTGTTTTAGAACCACACATCACATAAACACTTGCATGCATGAACCCAGCCATATTCATATTTGCACTTTTACAACACTTGAGCATTGTATTTGATGTGTGTGTTTGATTGTTATTATTGTTCAGGGAGGTGTTTTCGTCTTTTATTGGAAAAGCAGCTGTTGTGAGTGAGTAATTGTAAAGAAACTTGAATAGAAGAGCGTCCAGGCTGCTTCGGGGACGCTCCACTATCTCTGATCCTTTCACCTGATCAGGATTTCTACATGGATTTTAGCGTGGATGTTTCTGAATCAAATTACTGGTGAAAGTTATCGCACTAATTTGTAATCAAGCTGATTGTTGCAAACGTTCAACCAGAAGTAGAAACATCTGTATTTAACTACAACCAACTCTAAAGTCTGGAAGTAGGCATTCTCTCACTAACTCAAGAATAAATAGAAGTAAAGCCTGCTGCTCCAACAGCAGCACAACTGAAACAGTCTCATTGAAATGTTCGACAGTAAAAACATCCTCTTTCACTAATGACTTCTACAGTCCTGTCTTTACCTCTGAAGAGGGGGGAGGGCTGCCAGTGGCAACAGTTAGAAAAGGTCACCTGACACCGAGAAGATGAGTGTAGCTCTGACTGCGTTCGTCTCTTTTTCGCTCTCTGTCTCTGCCTCTAGCTTTCTGACTCTGTCTCACACTCACATTTAAAAACTGTGACGATCCTGTGCAATGTGAGCTCTGTTTCAAGCAATCTCATTTACTGCTGGACGCAGGGAGAATACAAAAAAAGCAGGCAGAGTCCATCAACTGGTGAAAAAGTGTTGAGTCACTGATTCACTGCTGATTCACGTGACAACATTTTCGTCTTAAACACTGAAACTCCTGCAGGGATGAGTCAGGTGTGTTGCTCAATGTTTTCAAGGTGTGCTCAGATATTTACTGGACTGATTCCCTGGTGTAGATAAATGTATTGATGGTAATAATACATAGACAAATGTATCTGACTTACTGATTCTGTGATGTACGTCTGCACTCCATCAGCATACTGCAGGGCGTAGTTCTCAGGGCCTGGGAGATTCCAGCTACACACACACACACACACACACACACACACACACACACACACACACACACACACACACACACACACACACACAGTTATTAACTGTTGCAACGACAGAAGTTTAGTGATAATGATGCCAAATGTTACCACAGAGACGGTAGAGTCATCATCAACCCACCCATCACACACTTCCTTTATTACAGCAGACAGAGGCTTTTTCTGCAGGGACACAACAAACAGTTTATAGTCACACACGGGAAAACACATTTACACATTACACACACCTGCTGCTGCATACATGTGGGTCAACAACGACAACAGGACTTAGCAGACTCTACTATCAAAGTATTTCCTCTGTCAGGGAGCTGAACGCATGCTTGAGTAATAACACGCTGTTATGGGATCACGATACCACAGCTATTCTCCCTGGCTGCAAACCCCGTGTGCTAGGAAGAGGAAATCCAAGATCTCCCCGACACTTTCTGAACAATGTTTCCCTCACTTTCCAGATCCTGCTTTGTACATAAATAAAAGTCAGACTACTTCCATGTCTGACTCTCAGACTATCCTGCTATTAGTGGTCAGCCCCGCGGTCAACCAATCAAAATGTCCTCGGGTTCTGCGGTAGACCCAGTGGATGGCCTGTTATTAGTGGCAGCCAAGAAGCTCGACCTATCAGATGTGTTTAATGACAACAGGAGGGCCAATGAGAAGTTTTTGTGAGCTTCCTCTGGGCTTGAAGGATTAGTTGGGATCTAAAATAAAAATATTTTGGGTAGCGAGTGGGTATTCACATTCAAAACAGCATCCTGAATCCACTGTTGCTGTGCTGTTAAAAACAAGAGTCATGAAATTATTGGCAGTAAGGCTTTAAAAATGGGAGAATCTGTGTCCATTCCCTTTTCAACTGTTGAGATTAAACAATCTTGTAAGAACCTGTTCAATACATATTCTCTCTGGTCAAATGAGTATGTGACTGTGAACAGTGAACACACACCCCGGACGTCTGCTTTACACTACAACTCATGGTTGGTGTCTCATGCAGAGGAGTTCAACTTCCCCAAAGATTTCTGGGAAACACATGGAAAACTCCCCCACGATCAAACTTGGTTAGAGCTGAAGAAAGAGAGTCAGCTGTGTGGGTGTGGAACCTACTGAAGCGTATCGCTTTCACTTGAGAAAATAAATCTGCTCTGTTTTTCTGAATTAACAAGATCCTTTTACTTTCCGTCTGACAAATGAATAACAATGCAGTCTGCATTACTTACATGTATCTCCCAAAGACACAAGCCAGAATAAAACTGGATCCCACTAATCAGACGAGACACATTTGTTCAAATGCTCTCAAAGTGGCTAAATAGAGCTTTTTTGTCTTATGGCAATAAATATGTCTTTAGTATAATGATATAAATGAAGTTTGAAGGAGTAGGGTCTTCAATAATTTCACAAAACAGCTAATAGTCTCTCTGTATGACTAAGATAAGAAGATAGATCTTTATTTCATGTATCTGTGTGTATGTGTCTATTACCTGATCCAGTTGTATGAGCTGGGGATAGGCCCCAGGCATCTGGATGGCAATCTTCACTATGTCCTTCTGCTGTGGCATTTTGGCACCTTGTGACTCCACCACTCTTTATCTGTTGATGACAAGCGAGAAGAAAGAGTCAATATGTATATTTCTTTATTAATTCATAAGGACCTTCACTGGAGCGTTTCATAAAAGAAGGTTGTGTAGACAGTGGTAAATGGGCTGCATGTATAAAGTCTTAATGACCTCTATATGCTACAAATCACAAAAGCTTCTATATTCCACATTTATCGATCACACATGATTCACACCATGATGCCCCCATCAGTGCAGACTGGAGGAGCTAGGGATCAAACCACCGACTCCCTGGCTAGTGGATGCCAAACGTTCAGTTTTATTAACCTTTGAATAAACAGGTGGCCTGGCTCTGTAGCAGAGGCCACTAAAGCGGCTGTCAATCACGCACTGAGCACCGCAGCTCCTCCATATTTTCTCCAGAGGAGGTGAATGTGTTAACGCAAATGACAACTGATTTCAGGTTCTGCTCACTGAGTCGAGCTTCACTGACCTTTGAATTAACAGGTGAACCGTTCGTGGCCTGAGTCAGACAGTCGGTGTTTGCTCACAGCGGTTTAATCACTGCAGGTTACTGGCACAGTTTCAGGGAGAAAAACTGCAGCATCACTACAGACCAAACAAACAGCTCATTCCACACAGACAAGTTGAGGACAGCTCATAGATTTCATCCTTCACAGACACGTGGGCTGTGCTGCTCCGGATAATTCACAGATTTTCAAATGTAACCGCGTAAAAACGACAGGAGCAGTTTCTGGAAGTGTGAACGGAGCGTGGGTTTTTTCATGAATGATTCGTGTCAGTCAGAGCGAATGTCATTTTCAGTATGAAGTTGAGGAACATTGTGTTCCTCTTTCCCTGTGTATTTATGGTGCAGTGAGTAAAACTGAGATGGGCGCTGTCTACACATGCACTATGAATTGTTCACACACTCCTTTCCAACTCACAGACACACTTCTCCCTCAACCTTCAGACGAGCATTCCCAGAGGATACAGAAGACGCTGTTGTTGTGCTCCCAACCCTTCCCCCTTCCTCGTCCTTCTGCGTTTCTCCCTCACTTTAGCCACATGGAAACAATACAGTTGGATGTAAATTCTTCTGTTACACTCGCCAGCAGCTCACAATGACAGAAAGGAGGTTGAGCTTGTGCCTGCTTGTGTTTGGTGTGATTAATAGACCCCACCCTCTGCGTGATCTCTTGGAAAGCTCACACAGCTTCACTGCCCTGTGACAAAGAGACAGACCTCACAGTTTATGGCACGTTTCAAAGCAATGCTCCTGTCAAACCAACCACACGCCTTTACTGTCGTCTCACCTCGCTCGCCCTGAGGCAGCGTCTTTCCTGATGTAGGGCGCCTTCAAAGCTGGGCACAGCAGGGAAGATGATTTAGATCAACAGGACAGTGTTTGTTTATTTGAGGATAATTGAGACTTGACAGAAAAGAAAACCCAGAGGTGCTGAAAGAATTCTGGTAAACTGCTGCCGAACATCAACTTCTCTCCAACAAACAACAACAACAGTTTGCAGACTTAATCTTCAAGAGATTTAGGGGATGTAGGTTTGTTCTTGGCAGATTATGAGTCAGCAGACACAAGGGCAAAGTGGGTAAACACATGTCCTGTCATTGCAACGACAAAGACTGTCTGTGGGTTTTAATCTGGGTATGTGTTTGAGCTGTACAGCATCATCAGCTGAACATCACATTATCGGGTGGGTTACAATACAAAGAGTGAATGAATTTGACCCCAACAAAACCAGTTGTCTGAAAACAACAAATTCTACATCAGGGAGATAAAATCATTTAGAATAATGGTTAAAGGTCCTAAAACCTGTTGATCAGCCACTTACACTGAACCATGGGATCATATGTGAACACAAACTTTATTTGGTCAAAGATGGAATAGATATTGTTTTCAGGGTTTCTTTGAGTGTTTTTTTAATAAAGTTGGAATCATAAAACAAAGGCTGGGAAAATATTTCGCCATTCCTCGAACTCCATCAGAACGAGATGACACCCTGGCTTTACGAGCCAGTAGGAATTTGAGATGGGTTCGACGAAGACAGCAGACAAGCAACAGGCGGCACTAATATTAGAAGATACAAGAAACGTGTCCACAACTACAGGAAAGAGAAAACTATCATGTGAACACAGCAATAAAAATATACAATTCCTTTTTCACAGTAAACATTTTGACATGTCACAGTAAAACCACATATGACTGAGTGACATGTCAAAATGAGTAGCTATCTTTAGTCAGAGTCGTTATTAATGTTATCAGTACTGCTGAGCCTTTCCCACAAAGTGTCTGCTGTGAAAAACACTGGTTCTCTGCTGCAGCGTTAAACAAAGTCAGATTCAAACGTCCCGAGAGTTAAAACATTCCAGTGCAGCAGATTTCCAGCCTCCTGGAACAAAGCTCTATTAGCCTGAAGTCATCACGACGTGTCTGTACATGCTGCAGGCCTCGTTTTAACTCTGTGTAGAAGTAAGTCCTCACTGACATTATCTCTTCATCACATCAAGACAAACAACAAACTCAAGTTCACACCTTGAGCCTTGTCTCAGTTTCACAGCTGCAAAAAACAAACAAGCCGAGTAAAGTGTTGTTACCTGTAACTGACTCATTAAATTAATTTAATACGATTGTGTGAATTATTTAGAATCACATGTCAAACATATTTCTGCTTTGCTGAAATACTGTCACTCTTTGTTTTATATATCTCAACAGAAAAGCTGCTGATCAGTATGAAAATGTGAAAGTACTTGTTTCATTTTCTTAAATAAGCAGAAGATAGAGGGAGTTTTGTTCTGTTTTCTCTCAGTCTCCACAGAAGTTAACCACTGAGTGTGTGTCAGGGTCTGTACCTGTCTGTGGCAGCTGAAACTCCACAGTCTGTGTCTGCCTGTCGGCCTTCAAACAAATAGTTTGATGGAACATTAATAGTTAATGAAGTGGATATATTAACTTCCAGCAAAACCGAAAGTAGTCAAAAAATGTTACTTCCAAAATGAACTGGTTGTGAACATTTGCCATTTTTCTACAATAAAAAAATATATATGTATATTTTTTTAACAAAACACGCGATTTGAAAACTTGAGCTTTTACGTTTTACATTTTACAGAATAAAATATCAATCAATGAAATGAGAAAGTAGCTGAAAGATTTATCTATAATTCAAATAAATTTTATTGGCCATATTCAATTAGAAAAAACATTTCAGTTTGAATAAACATGTTTCACTGTGTAATTGCCATTCAGTTACAACAATACATAGACAGACTGTTTCCCCTCAGAGTACAAGGTAAAGACAAGTCAATATCATTTCACAGATCACACTCTTAGTAAACTCTAAAAGGTTTGATCACTTGAAACGCTCGAACTTCAAATAGATATAAAATGAAATTTCCCAGAGTTCAGCAGCTGTCAGTGTCTGAATTCTTCTCTGAGCAGTTTGCTTCATTAGGCTTAAAACCACAAGCACGGCCCAGTGTGAGTCTGAGACCCCCTGGACTGACACACTCCCCAACCCCACCCCCTGTGTGTGTGTGTGTGTGTGTGTGTGTGTGTGTGTGGGAGAGAGGGAGAGAGAAGGGGGGAGATCTCAGCTGCCTGAAATTCCTAACCTGACAGGGTAACACACACACACACACACACACACGTGTCTAAATATGCATACACACATATACACTTTTATATTTATACATTTATATACACACTCATATACACATTAGTGATATACTGTACTCACACACAAGGGCATAGGCATATATAAAATTTTGTGTATATATCTTATATCACACGCCTCCTTGAATGTATATGCATATGTACATACACATGTATGTAGATACACATGTATACACTCACACATATATACATACATATGTAGATTTATATACATATTATGGAGACAAAAGAAACACTGGATTACTATTACAGAAGGAAGTGGTAAAATACTGTGTATCCACAAAGTATTGAACAGTATTTACAGTAATGGAGTAGTTTTATGTTTTATGCAGCTGCAAATAATGTTCACCACAAACGTTCAAGCTGAAGTTGTGTAGAAGTGAACGTGCAGATAAATAAATGTCTTGGACTTCGTGTGTGTGTGAACTAAATGTGAGGTATCTACAGTTTTCTCTTTCTCTCTGTCTGCGTCCTTACCTGGGGAGAAAAGACGAGTCGAGGCTACTGTCCTGCAGGAGCCGCCGCAGCCTCACACATTTGGAAGAAGTTTGATTTCGCCTCCAGGAGAAAAAATCTCCAGGTGAAAAGTGAATTTTTCTCAGAGACACACCTGAAGCGGTGGGAGCAGCAGCAGGGAAACTCCTCGTTACGAGTTTTCAGGAGAGATTAGGTCACTTTAAAGTTCCGGGTTGGTCCGAGTCGTTCAGTCGAAGCTTTGAGTCAAAGCACTCGGACCGTGACACATCTTTTCCGGTTTTGATTTTCAAAATAAAAAACCATGCGCACTAGCGTATCAGTGGGAATAACAAAGCACGAGAAAGTAAACATTTCTACATATTAATTCCAATGCATTCGATTCAATTTGTATTCATCTATGACATATCGTACTTTCAATCCTTTCTGTGAGTTACCTGTATGACCGCTATCATTAAAAAAATGTGGTACACGACCGACAGGGGGCTTTTATTTTGAAAGACTGACAACACAAATAGTGGAAATGCTCGTGCTGTTTATTCTGAACTAAACTAAAGTTTCTTCCAAGTTTCCAAGAAGTTAGTAGATGGATTCATTCAAAGTTCCGGGTCGGTACAGTTGGCTGCAGCTGCCCCCTGCTGTTCCTCTTCGTCTCAGAGCGTTTGACTTCTTTAAACTGGGACTTTCATTGTTTCTGTTATGATCAATTACATAGTCAGGCCATTGTAAACAATGTGTGGCCTTCAGTAGCCTTCCTGTTGTGCTGAAGTGCCCTTTAGCACATCACTAACATCCAACAAGATACAACCACCCAATGTCTTCCACTGCAGAGACATGCAATTTCTGTCTTTTTATATGCATATAAAATGTGTAGTACACATATATTATAATGTATTGGTTGTCGTAATACTTTCGTTATAGACACCGGGTGTGACAGAATCTCAGAGAGTTGACAGGAAATGAGGCGAGGGTGAGACAGGCAAGGACATGAGACAAAAGTGCCCACTGGGTGAAATGACTTCAGGAAATGTTGATGTATATTAATATATACAGCAACTGTCTGTGGTGCCTTCCTTTACATGTAATGAAGCCACATTCCTCATCATACACTGACTTAAAGACGCCACATCTACGAGGTGCAGTGTGGCGACCATACTGAGGATTTGGTTGCACAACAAGTTGACTGATGCACTTTAGTTTAGTTTAGTGTGTAGAATTTAGTGATATTAATATACCGTATGTGATGTAGTTATAAAGTACTTAAATATAAAGGGCCCATTTTGGGTAAAGAAAACAACAATTTGTACAATTTAGATGAAACACAATAGTGGAAACTTCACTAGGATTATTTTATGTTCACCTAAATCTTACATACTGACCCTTTAAGTCATAATGTACCCTAATCCACAGGAAGCTATGTAAGTTTGTCTGGTAACTGCAAAATAGACGTGCACGATAAGAGGCTGTGTGACATCAGCTGCAAATGACCACGATTGTCTGACTCAGAATAAGAGTGTTCTTAATACAAAACAACGAGCAGGCACAGACTCACAACCACATGCACGTTAAGGATGCTTACACAGTCTCAGGAGAAGCTAATACACAAACAAAAGGATTTATAAGACACAAGAATCCCAAAATAATTAATTGTCATTTATTGTGAATCTGTTTCTTTGGAAAAGCAGCAAATAAAATGTTCTCATCTGTATTTCTTCATGAGGCTGAACATCGAGCTACTGTCTGATCTGATTGCTATGCTAAGTTTGTTTAGTAAAATAGAAATGTGCAGCTCTCCCCTTTCAGTTGCAAGTTATATTGATGTTCAGAGATAAAACACATTTAATTAAAAGCAAACCTGTTAAACAGCTCATATTTTCCAACTCTTATCCTATTTGTTGTTACATTTTCATCTTGTTGTTACTCTTTGTGTAAGATATTCTCTTTCAAATGCTTTTAAGCAGGTCGATGTAAATATAAACATACCCCAAACATAACTTCTCAATTTTGCTCAGTTGAACTTTATGGAAACCTTCACCTGCACAAACATCAACAATTATAATTGAATGATTTGAAAAGGAAACCAGATGGTACATAAAGAATACCAAAGAGTTTATTCTGTATCTTTTGATGCAACTACAGTTTAACAATAGTGAGCCTGTTTAAAAAAAAACAGTCCGTAGGTTCGAGTCTCACATGCCACAACACGGACATGATCCATCCAACCCAGGACTGCTGAACCCCCGGCTGCTCACAACGCTGCCCGAACACGCTGACCAGCTGCTGAGAGGATGAGCAGCAACCAGTCGATCCACAGTGATGTAAAGTGCAACGATCAAACAGGACGCTTCGATAAAGCAGATTTCTGTGTAGCCCCGAATTAGTAGCAACGATAATATATCTAGCAGGTATAAAAAATAAATGCTATTCTATACAAGCAGTAGAGAAGGATATACACAGTACATACTGTACATACATACGTCATCCCGGGCAAAAAAACAATAGGATATTATTACACAAAGTGATTTGATGGGAGAAAGCACCGTAGAAAGAAGAATTATCTTGATATTTTACAGTTTGACTCTGAACAACTCATCAGCCGTCCCCTGCACAGAGAGAAGTAATTTAGAGCAATAAGCATGAACACAGCGCAGACTGGGAAATATGAAAAACCTTTTAAAGAGGGAGTTGTGCCAAATATACAAAAGAACTGGATCATATTTAATGACTTGGTGACTATATTCACTGCATCAGTAAAAATACATCAGAAATACATACATGTCATTTTACATAAAGATGAACTGAGTACAATGGTGTTTATATACATACATTATAGTTGAAAGACAAATGCCAAAGAACTTGTTTAGGAAAGGGGAAGAAAAAAAAACTTTTTTTCTGTGACGTACACCAGTTACATTTGAATCTGAGCCAATGAAAATCTGAAAGGTTCTGATAGTAACGGTACTGATGCAAAATGAAACTGAAAGCATGCTTACTTTTATTTATTTATATATTTTTTCGTTATAATCGACCTCAATGTGTAGGAGTGCCAATATTAAACCAGTTAAAGAACATGATCATAAAGTCATAATGTGGAGTTTATATGAGGCATTATTATTTTGAAAACACCTTGTTTAACAAAATGTTTGAATGCAAAATGGTAGTATTCTAAACCCCACCCCCCAACAGCCCTGCAATTTCCTTTTGGTCCGTGGCTTGTTACGTAATAAAATTAATTGGCTTCAATAGTATCAAAGATTCTCCTTCTTATCACTTTGGCACTGGAATCAAAGCCCCGTCCAAACGGGCCTGGTATTAACATCTGTCCTGACTGATCCGATGACAAGTGGTCAGCGCTAAGTTCGGAGATCCGATCACTCAAACTAACATTCGGAGGTGGCAACATTCTTTTATTTGTGTGAACACAAATACTGGACCACATATGAGGATCAACTACCCTACTGTCCACTGACCTGCTGCAGTTTCATAACAAATGAAGACTGCGGCAGGTCAGTGGTCAGCTTCTCAGCGCCAAAAAGTTGATTTGCCTTTAGCCAGCGCCACAACTTCAACACCGATCACCACAGAATGACTGATTCTTTTCTTAAATTGGTAAAATCTTTCTAAAAAAGCTTCAGACATTCATTCATACGTGGAGCGTGGGGGCGAATAGAACGTTAAGGCAAATCACATTGTGGCTTCGCGTGGAGTTCAACTTCGGCGAAATGTGATCAGCGATATTCACTTCACATTTGGATACGCGGCACTGTGCCCAGCTCTTTTTGCTTTCTTTCTGTTGCACGCCACAAACAAACAGAAAGTGACATCCGTAAACTCAGACCTGACAGGTGATTACAGGACACACATTCAGGACGTATTTTAATGTCACTGTGTACTTAGCGCTGTTCACTTATGATCAGGTTTCTCGGGACGGATGCTAGGACCAGATTTGAACGGGGCCAAAGACCAGCACCATTATTTAAAACAAAGCACTTCATACGAACAGTATGATCACCTGTGTCTGGTATCTATTGCTCTGCCTGTGTCATTCATAATATCACAATAATCTTGCGTGCTGGTTTTACAAAATATATATTCTCTATGTACATGAGGACAGTGCATATTTCACCAGCTAAGTTTGGACTCGTTTAAGCCACGTGAGAGCAGCTGCCAGGTGATAAAGGCTATGCTCCGATAGGTTTCTCTTTTTTTTTTTTTTTTTTACCTGCAGATGTCTGACTCAGAATAAGAGTGTTCAATACAAAACAACAAGCAGGCACACAGACTCACAACCAACCACATGTAAAGAATGCTGACACACATTCGCTCACGAGAAAGCTAATAAACATAAACATAAGGATTTATAATACACAAGAATCCAAAAATATAATTATTTGCCATTTGTGACTCTGTTTCCTTGGAAAAGAAGGGAATAAAACATTTTGTTCTCATCTGAATTTCTTCATGAGGCTAAACATCGAGCTACTGTCTGGTGAAGCTCAGCTTGAGCTCACCGCGTCAGTGCAGACGTGTCCTTGAAGGCTCACGAGATCATGTTGGCTTCCCTGCACCTCCTCTTACCTTCAATGTCAGTGAGGGGGGGGGGGGGGACACTGAAGGTAGATCAGCATGTAAGGGCAACGGTTTCCCACTCTGACAAAAATCTCAGGGGTCAGAGGTTGAGAATGGGCACGTCAAAGAGGTCGCACAGGCCTTCTGTCTCATCCAGGTTGTATATGTAGTCGTGGTCGCTGGGCGGAGGGGACAGACGGAGGAGCGGCGAGAACACTGGAGGTGAAACAGACAAAAGAAATAGATGAGACACGTAAGATGCATAAAAAGAAGACTTGTGCTGACATGTCTGGAAAAGCCTCTTTGTTACACAGACTATATACAACTAATTCATTTACAGTACTTGTCATTTGCTTCACCATCAGTGTGACTGTAAGCAAACGTACCCTCTGATGACATCAAGTCCTCCAGCAAATCTCCGCTTATGATCTCTGTCAGAGAGAGAACAGGACTGAGTAACCTTTTTTAAAAGTCAATCTGCAGCACACTGAGAAGATGTGACACAAGTAACTGCACAGTCAGTGGAGGAGAAAAAAATCTAATTAGTGGAAAAACTAAAGACATGTTTACCTCTTGTTGGATCAAACATTTCTGAGAGGTCTTTGGGGAAATCCAGTACTAGAAGGGAACCAAAACCGAATTGTTAGCTATACAGAAACATAGTTAAGTGCAGAGCCCGACAGAGTTGTTACTTAGGGGGCCGACATGAGCCTTTCAAACATAATGGTATTGGTGTTAGTATTTGCAGATATGAAAACTTTAATCTTACAGAATAACTTACTTTAACCTTAATAATGTTATAATAATTATTTCTTATTCAAGTTCTATGGGTATGTGTTTTCTTCAACATTATACATCTTCAATTCTTAAGAACAGATGTCACATGGACTGAGGCTCAGAGACTTACATTCAGATGGATCCGACTTAATTGGTTCAAATATTGCAGAAGCAGAAGAGGATGCAGATCCATCCAATGAGGCAGAAGACTGAAGCTGCTGAGTGACTGTAGCAGGCGTATCTGTTGTAGGGCTGAGTGGCGTCGTGCTCGTCACTTCTGAAATAAAACAAAAGCCACGCCACGCTGTAAATTACTATGGTAACAGTGGGGCCTGATATCATGTTACAATTACAAATGATTCAGTTGAAATGAGGAGATTTTATGAAAGGGAATTATCTTTGACAGTAAAATGTGTTGAAACCCCCTACCTGTCACTGAGTCTGATGTTGTGGCAGGACCAGGTTTTGTACAAGGGACTGGAGCTGATTTAGGGACCTGCAGGGTGGAGAGATGCACAACGAAAAACAATAGGCTATAATTAAAAAACTAGAATGGCTCTCAGTAGAGCCTTAGCCTAAATTTTGCAATCTTGGGATCAGTTTCTTTTTCTCGTCCTCTTTACTGCCTCAATAAAGACAGATGTTTTGAGAGTGAATATCCAGTCAACATTGAACAGTGCTTAAGTAATCAGGGTGCGAGATAGCGGTAATTGCAAAGTGATAGGTAACAGTTTTGTGGACCTGTGAGGCAGCAGTGACTGGCTGGGAGGTAGGTGGTGCTGGGAGGTTCTGAAGGACGTCATCTGGAGGAGGGACGGGCAGAACGACAGGAGAGGCACTGGACGGGTCCTTATTGACCAGCAAAACCTCGATGGGACCAGATGAACTCTTGAGACGGATCTGGTATTTCCTTTGCCCATTGAGGACCTGGATAAACACAGACACTCAAATCAGTGACACGAGACAAAAGAAGTGGACATGACTTACACTCTAAGCACACCACACTTACAGCTTCTGGTATGGGCACCTCTAGCTGTGTGCCGATGGGAGCGCGAATTGCTAGAAGTGTGTCACCTGCAAAATAAAGAAATGATTAGTTGTGATAAGTGTTAACACATGTAACAGAAATGAGAATGAAAAGAGATCATTTTGAAAAATACCTTTAAAGGCTCCACAGAGGTCTTCATGTTTTACATATGCCATAGTATACACATGTTAAGGTTCCTTGCAGCAAAGTTTGTCAAAGATACAGCTTTGTACTTAATATGATGAGGTTTACCAGGGACAGGTTACTGCACCAAATGTCATAGATAGTCTTGTGCCTGATTCAATCAAGATCAATGAATTATTCTCTGAGAAATCAATGAAAATATTGAAAAACATCCTCTCTTGTAATGTTAAAAAACTGATCAGGGAGCTATACCAAAATGAAACGGTTTCTTCCCTGACCCATATTGCACCCTTCCACCATGTGGCAATCGCTCCAGTAGTTTTTGCCTATTCTTGCTTTACTGAAACTAAATGTCTGCTTCCAACAAGGAAACAACTGATGACATCATTCAGGTTACTTTCTCAGACTTCATTAAGCTTCTTCCAGGAGCACTGAAGTCAAAATATAGCTGTAATTACAAGTAATACTCTCCATGATTTTTAGGTGTTAAATGAGTGGAGGGCACCTTTAAACGGCCAGGACAGAGCTGGCAGAATCTGTGTGGATGTAATGCCTTGGATAATCCACTATGAGATGCCAGATGGTGTTGAGATTGGATACATTTCTCTGTTTTGTCATCATATCTATTGTTGCTCTGTGCCACCGGCGACCATATGCACAAAAATACCGGCCATGAGTAGATTTTTTTTTTTTTTTTTTTTTTTACACCGAGCAAACGACTATTATGAGCATAGTGAGGACTTCATAACTACATGTTTGCAAATGTTTTCACACAGTTTAACACTGTTGTACTTGTTCAGGAGCACTTTATCCCTGGGATAAAATTGGCTGTCGAATCTATGCAGAACAAAAAAGACCCTGGCTGAACGTCAGTACCAACGTTCCTCTGCAGTCAGCAATCTGCTACTGCTGTGAGTCAGTAAATTCACTACGTATTTTCCATTAACAGGTGAAATTAACAGCACTATATTTATCAGATGTGCTTTTATTACAGCTGACGCATCTCCAGAAATGTTGACAAGAATAACATCTGTGGCTCTGGAGGAAAGAACAACCCAAGTGATCAAGCCAAGTGGTCACATAGTTGTAGTTCGGCTTAAAGAAACACACATGTTGAACTCGTGCTGGCCATTGGATATATCACTGGAAAACTGTTTCAAACTGGAATGGACTCAAACACAGTGTGCAGTGAAGGATATGGACTATTGTTGGAGTCGTCTGTGACGTTCTTGATGCTCTGCTGAACCCAGACTCTCTGCTGGTCCAGCTCGTGTTCCCTGAGAGCCAGATCGTCCAACTCTGCCTTCAGATCAATCAGCTTATCTGCTATCTCCCTGGTGTTACAGCCCGGACCTACACCCCTAAAATACAAGAGACAAATACATGGTCACGTGCAGGCAAAGTACAGACTCACACACACTCATGAACACACTATTTAATCATTGATACAAGTAAGAGGATTCTTTCTTATTCACGTTGTCTTGGCAAATGATTCATTTGCTCTGATAAGTTTGACGACAGCGGATATAGCTGCTTTAAGAAGGGGATTTCGTTCTGACTAATGTAGTTCACCGCAGCTTGAACTATAGATATATATATATATATATATTATATCTATAGTGATAGATATAATATATAATATATATTTGATTTAACATTTCATTCATAACATTTTCCCTCATCCTCATTTTTAATTTCAAACCCAGTGGGCATAAAGAGCCAAAACAAAGTAATTTCTCTATAACTCAAATACAGTCACACTATCATGTGCATGTTTATCACACAGATGGATCAATACAAAAACAGAAGCACGCACGTGGATTATATGCCATCAGAAGAATCATCTCATTAGTCGTCTCTAATCAGCTTTAATATTTTCATGTTACATGAAAACATGGACGACGTGATAAGGGTTTAGTTCACATGCTTATAAGACACATGTTTAACAGTATGGTGTCACACAGGTCTGTACTCTCACTACCTTAACACGTTCACATTTCTGTGATAAATGCCTTGTGAGGTCAGGACAAAACTCCACAGTATAATCAGCCCTCACTTTGCAAATTGTGGAGGAAAACTTTTTCAATTCACAATTGCAATGAAAATATACATCATCTTTTTGTGCAGGGAAAACAAAGACATTCTTTTGGATACTGTTGTTTTTGTCATTGTTAGTCCCTGTGTAGTTATGGAACGAGTTTCCTGACACTAAACAATGCACAGTCGACTTACTTCCATTGGATGCTGTTCTTGGATTTCTTCTCAATGAGTCCTATTCCCTCCAGCACATTAGTGATATCGTAAATACGTCGTTTCTGCCTCACTGCCAAGGTGTCTGCAGCCTGAGTGACAGAACAAAAGTAATAAAAAATACAATTGAGATTACTGCAATCTCCTTCAGCAGACTCTCACTCAACTGAGAGCACATACAAAAAGGGACTGCTGTTTCAGTGCCAACAAGTTCAATGCCCCACAACCAAAAAGTTCCACCACCCAAACACTTAAGAGTTTAACAAACTAATGACAACCATAAGGCTGGTGCTGATAAGCCTCGGCTTTGACAGCAGGCCCTGTGGGTAAAAAAGTCGCAGACCTGCTTAATGACAGTAAATTATAAGGATTGTTATTCAATAGTTCACATTACATATATTTATTATTCATTAATGCAGAAAATATAGACTCGCTTCAGTGTGGCTGTGGGAGTCACAAGTGAGAGGCAATATAATTAAAATCAATATGCATACCAAACCCTTATTTATAAAGAGACTCCAATGCGAGCTCTCCATGCGACTCCTTACTGCGTCTAAAAGTAAGTTTGAATGGAATTATCACATCATTCACCTGACGTTTGAGATAATATCTGATATAAGAAAGCTAATCTCTCTTCTGTGGTTATGTGTTTTTGTTTCAGAATTCATTCAACTGTTTTATTGAAATGACAGCACGAGGGAACAAACCCACAAGTGGTGGCTGGTATTTTATTGTTATTAGCAAAGCAAAGTGCCTCCACGAGTTTCAGCAGCTATGAAGCCAATCTGTCCGCCAAGTCACTGAGGTCACAGTGAAAAGGAAACAGTTCTGTTATGTCAAGTAATGCTTGGCTGCTCAAGCTCCCATCTGGTTCTCTGGTTCTGGCAGAGAGAGAAAAAAACATGGATGGCTGTGTTTGATAAAAATGCTGCTATTTATTATGATATTTGGTTAAGTGTCTTAATTTGTATTATTGGTTTTATCCCCAATAACATTAGCAACTATGTACTTACTTCTGTCTTTAAACCATTTGTTTTCTTGTTGTGTAGCAACATGGTGTTGAAAAGTGCTCTGTGAATTAAGTTACAATAATTATATTTGTTTTTATTAATCTAGGATTTAGATGAAACCCAAATTTAAGGTGAATGAGTTTGAGACTTGGTGTCACTGGCTGAGAAGGGTTTTAAGTATTAATATGTAATCATATATTAACAATAATGTAACTAACGGGGTGTAAAGTATTTCTATGTTATATATAAACAGTAATGTAACTAACAGGGGGTGTAAAGTATTTCTATGTTATATATAAACAGTAATGTGACTAACAGGCTGTTCAGAGAATTAGATAATAGTTTATTTAAAGGTAATGGCCTGAATGTTATAGTGGAAAGACTCATCTTGTGTTATTTAAAGTACTTTTAGCCATGACATGAATGCATTGTCGTTGAAATCACACGCTTTTTGAATAACTATACCAATCGGAGTGAGCTGTTAAATGATCTTGACGTTGTGAATCAGAGAAAAGTTGTTCATGTGTGAAGATGCAGTCGCGTTAGCTCACAAGGGGAACGACAAAAGATGACCCACTTTTTACACTGTGAGACTGCGGGGGGCAGAGTGGGGAAAGTTCACCGGTTTCCTCGAGGTTCAGTTCATAATCTCACTCCGCTGCACTTTCACACACGTGAAATCCCAAGTAAACAGTATTTAATCTTTAAAATGAACCCAGCTACATGGCGGTGATTAAAGCCCATTCAAATTAGCCTGTCACACGGCTAGGCTAGGCTAACAGGCGAGCTAACGAAAGTGCATGAAGCCCAACGACAGCGATGGGGCTCATGTTGACATGTGCTAGCTAACAACAAAGACTCCGGGCTCCATGCTCACCGCTTTCAGGTCCAACACCCCGTCCTTCGCCTCCTGGAGCAGAGTCACGAACTTGGTGGTGAGCAGACCCAGGCTCTTCTCGTGCCTGCTCGGGGTCGGCGGCTGCAGCGAGTCCCCCGCTGCCCCCGGCTCGCCTCGGTTACTGGCCGACTCCAGTTCCATCATCGCCCGGGACCAGCTCCGTGCTTCCCCTGCTGCCTCCCCGACCAAACCCAGCCAGCCAGCCCCGGAAAGCACGCCCCACCACCGCGGTCAGTTGAACAGCAGGCCGGGGGGAGTGTGTGGCGGATAGCAGGTGTTTGTCTGAGCTCGTCGGACCCGGGTTTGTCTCCTCGGAGAGTCCTGGATCGAGGCGCTGAGGCTGGAGCAGCAGTTCAGTGATCCGGGGTTCCGTGCTGAGCCGTTGGCCACGCGAGGTATGACGGGACGGTTCAACCGCTGCAGGGATCGTCTGCGAAGAGTCACACCGGTTCAAAAGCGTGTAACAACACAAAAGCGTGTTTAAAAAAAAGATTAAACCACTGAAAAGTTCTTAACCCGGCGACATATTTAACATATTCATTCAGTGTAACTATGTAGGTACTCGCTTATTTTCTAGGTGGTGAAATAAGGATTTTACGTATTTTTGTAGCAGGGATAACGTTACACATGTCCCTTACATACTCAAACTTGAAGTAAACACGCGCGCGCGCCTATGATCGTGCACGCACAAGTACCCTCCCTCAGCCACACACGTCCGCTCAAGATTTTGTATTTCATTCATGTTTGCTCTTCTATACGAATGTATTATAAAGTATAAATATATAAATGCTGTATATATATTTATATGGATCAGATGAAACGCTATTTAAAAGTGAATGAGTTTTTAAGTATGATTACATATAAGAACTTATAAGTTCTTATATGTAATCAATAATGTAACTAACGGGGTTGTGAAGTATTTGTATTATGTTTAAACAATAATTTAACTCACAGAGGTGGTAAAGTATTATTATGTTAATATGCATATTAATATAAACAGTGGTGTAACTTCCGGGCTGCCCAGAGAATAAGATGATCGTTTAGGGTTCAGGTAATATCTCATTGGTTTATTAAAAGGGTAATGGCCTGATGACTTTAGTTGAAAGACTCATCTAATAGTTTTTAATGCACTCCTTACAAAACATGAATGCATTGTTGTTAAAATTGCTTTTTGAGTAACTATACTGTGAGCACCAAACGATTAAATTGTAGTATACAGCTTTACATATGTATATATATATACATATGTAAAAATACAAGTATATATATATATATGTATATATATATATATATGCATACTTGTATTTTGTTTTCATGTATTCTTTCAATATGAAGAACATTGAGTTTTCTTCCAATGAAATACACTGTATAGGTAAAATTTAAATTTATCGTGAATGTTTTCCCACCCCTCCAGCTTCCTACAATGATCTTCATACACAGTTACAGTGCTGCATCATTTCTATTATTCTTTACTTGTATAGTTTCTATATTTTCATCAACAAGAAATATCAGTTTCATTCATAAACATCCACCGTGAACCAACTTTGGCCAGCAGGGGGCGGCAGTGCACAAGGAAACCCAACCTCTCGTGAATTTAGCTTTGGCAACAGCAGATTCGTCACTCTGTAAATCTTCTTTGTACATAAAACCGACTAACGAAAATATTTTACAGAATTATAAACTTCTTAATTTTTCTTGTTGCGTATGTAATGTCAGTTTTAATACGCAATCGATAACCCAGAAACCCAGAAAATGTAAGAAAGTGCTGTCGTTGTCACACAGCTTTGCAGTGAAGCGGTCAGCTGACCCAACCAAACAACAGCGCTGCTCTTCACACAGGAAACACATGAAATACTGTTCATTCAAACTCAGGCAAGTCTGTCGCTTCTGAGGTTAGATTCTCTCCTTAAAGAATGAAAACCCTGCTTCCTGCTGGCTCACCACCGAGCGCCTTTCTTTTGTCATTTCATTCGCTGGGCTGCTGAACGTTAGCTGTGCTGCTAGCTAACCTGGAGCCAACCTGGAGCCAGGGACGTCAACGAGCTAAAGAGTCGCGATGAGAATCTGATATTTATCACGTTGAATTCAGTGAACACTGAGAAACACGTGTCTGCTTCCAGTTAGTCACTCACATGGCGTATTTAACAATGAATTGATGTCATTGTGTTTCCTGTACAACACGTTGAACTGATTTCCTGTGTTGTCTAGCGATATATACTTTATTGATCCCAAATTGGGAAATTACTTAAAAATACGGACATTATTCCATAATTTAATTTATTGGAAGACAAGATATATGTGAGGGGATGCAGGCATGTCTGTATGAGAGTCAATTGGGCTGTGCACTTTTATCAATTGGGCACTGGTGGACAATTTTAGCTATAGAGCAGTATCTCCACACAGATTTGTGTTCAGTTCCTTCCAGTCTAGTTTCACTGTTCCCCTCTGTTTTCCAGCTGTGACCATGAAGAGGAACAAAGGGAAAACGGCCAGTGTTGCTGAGAAGGAGTTTGTGTTTGAGTTCAGGGCAGGAAAACACAACTGTGTCCTCAAAGTGCCTCTGAGGTTTCCCGTGCAAGAGAACATCAGTGACCTTCACGGACGCCTGATGCTGCTTCATAAAATTCCTTGCTACATAGAAAATGGTGAGAACGTTTTCTTTTGCATTTCTCAATCTCCACTTTGTTTGCTGCGTTTGGCAAATCCTAGGTGTAATCTAACCTAACATTAACCACCTGTATCCTAAACATGATCATTTATTCAGGGGAGCGTGTCAGTTTTTGTGTGAAATCTTTGTTACATATGTCATATCATCTTTCTTAAGGTCTTTGTTCCTGCTCCAGAAACCAAATTCTGTGCAGGAATGTAGGAAATAACAAAAGGATCATTATCATTATTACTGGCAATTTCAGACTAGTGCCGTACCTTCTGTCCTCAGCTAACATCTCTCTGTATCATCCATCTAAAATTTGTTATCTATATCAACCCAGTTGGACAGGAATACCGAGATTTCGTTTATTTTACCCGAATCCAGTGAAATAGTTTCACTCCAGACGCCTTCCTGGGAAAAAGAAAGTGTTGCCAGCAGGCATGCTGTTAGTTTGAAATCTGAACTGATGGAATCGATCCAGCCCATTGATTTTGCAGTGTACCACTTGGCACGTTGGAAATGATTTTTTTTTTTTAAATGACTGGTTTATGCTGTGTATGCATCTCTTCCCGTAGAGCTGAAAACCTCACTTTCCAACTTCATTGAGAATGAGACCATCCTGGACTTCGACAGAGAGGCAGAGCTGGCCCTGCAGAGACTCACCACAGGGGATGTGGACGTAAACCAGCTCACTAATGCATGGAGCAGGTCTTACATGGAGGTGATAACATATGGCAATGTGTTACAGTGCCAAAAATACATGTCAGCCTTTCTAATAGCTGTTTATTAGTTATAGCATCTCATATCCATATTGAATCATGGAAGGCTCTAGACATAGCTGGTGTGGGGATATGATTGTGTTCTTGTATGCAACACATCTATCACATTTATGACTGACAAGGTGACTGTGGTTTTGTTAAAACATGGAAAGCTCCTTTTTACTGAATTGTATTCAGTCACTCACATTACACAGAGCTGTGGCTGTTGTTAAGTAATGAGATATAATTTGTTTTGAGTTTAATTCCATAAGCGTAATTACTCTATTCGTTGAGTGAGTGAGAAAGATCATCCACTTAAATGGCTTCAAAATGTATAATTCATAAATATAATTTATTGGTGCAATGTCAAGGAGCCAAAACCCTGGATAGAACTCTCTTATTCAATTATAATAAGATAATAACAATAAAAGAATCTTGATAAACTACTATTCTGTCCTACGTTATGAATACGTTCATTTAATATCAGAAAGCAACATTACATGATTCTATATCCACTTTCCTAAAGTTGTGTAGACACATACAGTATTTCTGTGAAAAAATGTCTATTAATAATGCGGACAGCATGCTTTTTTCTTGGCAGGTGTTCCATAAAGTTAATTTCAGACGCTGGCTTCTCATCACACCCTGATCGTATATCCACTACTCTGTGCTTCTGTAGTAGCACAGCCGAGTGTTTGGGAAGTGTCCTCGAGTGCTCTCGCTAACTTCACAGCAGTCACGGGCCATTAAAGCAATTCAAATAGGAGTAATGCTGCGCATGTGTAAATTGATTATTCATGAGTTTTGGAGAGAAAGAAAAAATCTCATTACATAAGCCCATGTGCTGCATTTAATGTTTCACTTACTCATTAGACTTGGCTACACCTTGCTGCATTTCTTCCCATAGATCCAATATGTGGTGGCGGTTTCACGTATTTGATAATGGAGTCATCACTTTTATATGACGGATCAATACAAAACAATGTGTCTCGTGAAACCTAGAGTGGACTTTGTGGTTTTCTAATTAAATTAAGCAGGGTCTGCTCACTCATGCAGTTCTTTGGAGATGAGCGTCTCTTATATCATGTTTAACAATGGTCAAGAAGATCGTTTGGTTTTGTAGAAAACTACACTGACGCGCTGCCGTCACCTGTTCAGGCGCTGATAAAAAAGTCGGCGGCTGCCTCAGCTCATGTTGTGAACCCCCTCAGGCCCACTGCACTCGGACATTTACGACATTTGACTACGCCTCAACATTTTATTGCAGTCGCACAGAAATACACATGGAATCTTTCCAGAGTCTGTGGTGTTTGTGGACTGAAGATTCCTCAGCCTGTATAAATAGAGGAGTTTCGGATTCTGAATACTGGTTGTGTTGCTTTTCTAATTATGGATCAACTGTCCTGGATTTTTCCTTCCTCGTTTTTCTTCCTGTCAACATAGGGAACACTTTTTGTTTTATTTTCATCCTTCCTGCTTAGTGAGCTCATCACCTTTGATGTTGTGTCATAGAAACCCTGCAGTGCGATGGTGGAATTTCTTCTGGTATTTTTCAATTAGAAATATAAATTTCTTGCCACGTTTCATTTTGAAGTAGATCTTTTCTCTCCTCCGTCACCATTTCAGACTACACTGGAACATGCTCGGCCCGAAGAACCCAGTTGGGATGAGGACTTTGCCGATGTTTACCACGAGCTCATCCACTCCCCTGCCTCAGATACTCTACTCAACTTGGAGCACAACTACTTTGTTAGCATCTCCGAGCTCATCAGTGAGAGAGACATGGAGCTTAAGAAGCTTCAGGAGAGGTGGGTATTAGGGGGATTATTGCTTAGCGTCTTTATACATTTGCATAGTAAACACACATATTCCGATATTTATATATTTTTTTCTGTCGGACAGGCAAGCAGCTGAAATGGACAAGGTGATGCACGAGCTGGGAAATACTATGAGTGACCACGATGTAAATGCAGTGGCGTCTCAGCACTTTGATGCACAGCAGGTAAATTAAAGATGTCAGATTGCACTGCAGTTTGTAGCAGTGGTAAAAGCAGCGGCACCTTTATTCCAGCCAGTTATCATTTGTTTCAGGGGATTCAGTTAGACTGACATTAATAAGTTTAGATCTGGCCTATTTATTGAAACTGTGTTGTGTGTTCCATATTAAAGTTCCTCAGTGTTGGAACCTTAACACATTTACACAGACATCAATATTCTGATATTAATCTGGATAAGACAATAGTCTGAATAAGATGCTGCCATGTAAACAGCATTTTCTGATCACGGTAACCCATGTCATGCTAAGTCATGCTCAGAATAAGCGATAATGGAATTAAGACATGTGGAGTAGTCCGACCTTAGTCGCATTATGTAGACATGAATACATCTTTATCACATTATAATATCTTATTGGAGTTTTCAAAGCATTTTGTTATTTTCATTGACACATGGTGTCGACAACTTTGATGATACATGCCCCAGGTGTAAGTGTAAAGAAAATGGAAAATAATAAGGAGCTTTTGCTAAAAATTTGAAAGAAAACACTCAAAAGAGTAAATGTTAGCATCATGTATTAAACTATTTCAGGTTGGGATTTAAAAATTCTGTTTAGACCATTGGGTGTATGGAGAACTGGACGTAATATAAAGTCATTATCAGACTCTGCTCTTCAACATGTAAACAGGATTATGAATGGAATATTCATACATAATCAGAATAATGTCCCATTCAGAATAAAGTCAATAGCCTGTTTATTTGTGTCCATGTAAACATCACTACTGTCTTTTACAAACAGGTGCTGGAGAATAAGTGGGCGAGTGAGCTCAGACAAGTTACTGAAATTCAAAAGCAGGAGTATCAGGAGTGGGTGATCAAGCTGCACCAGGATCTACAGAAATCCAACAACAGCAGCAAAATAAAGTGAGTTTCTTTGGTTGGTTTTGTGTAAACTCTTTTATAAAAAGAGCCTTTTAACATGTTGCACTTGTGTGTACACTGAAACATAATCTTTGCACACACTTCTGGTAGGCTCACTTTACACCCATATACACCCAAACAGGCTTTTTTTTCAGGTCTGCGATAATCCGATTTAGAATTTCAAATCTGAGGGTAAAGCTAAAAAATAGTTGTCTAAATTAATGAATGCTGGTAGAAAAAGAAAAGCAGCATTTCCAATACGGATTAATAAAATCTGCAAATACAGCAGCGATCGAGTGGCACGTCTTTACCCACTGACAGTTTGGCGTAATCTCTAAATTATTTATACATTGATTAAGCCTAGAAGTAGGGGGGTAATAAAACTTTCACTTCGGGCTGGGCGATCAAACAATATCAATAATTATTGCAATGTAGTTTTCATCAATAGCAAGATAACAAAAGTCTAATTTATAAAGCTTATGGATTGTTGCAAGCACAGTGAGGAGGTACAACACATAATTGATCTACCTCAGATTTGTTAAAAGTTTTTTCTATTTGTCAAGTGTTTCTCATTCTCTGTCCAGAAAGAGGAGTTTTAAACCAAATGTCACACAGGAGCAAAAATCAGTCTTGAAACTTGACATGTGGTAATAATTATCAATATCCACTGATATGAAACATTTTATCTGGACATAAGTTTTTGCAATATCCCCCAGCCCTGCTTACACTGATGAAATAAGTTCATTTATAGATAAGAAGAAACAGAAAGACTAAGCTAAATTACTGTAAGAGAATCTAACTGATAATAAAAAACAAATGCTCTGTTGACTTGTAAATGTACATAAAAATAAATACATGAAATACTTTAATATTCCTTATGTGATCTGTTTTATTGGAAAAATCTGTGCTCAAGGTCAGACTGACCCTTTACAAACACGCAGCAGTTTTAATTGAAAACTTGACATGTCTGCTGGCTTTTTGAAGCTGGGCGACATTTACATATTAATTGAAGTGATCACAAGAGGTCAGAACTCATCTTGGTTTGATGCTTAGCTCAGCAGTGTCAGTTATGACAGGCATCTATAAAAAATAATCTAACAGGGGTTATCAGTTTCTCTACATTTTTTTACTATAATACTATATATACTATAATGTACATGTGTTGTATTTAATATCTTGTTTTACTGAATGTTTTTTTGCATAATTGAAAACTAGTGAGGAGATTAAGATGCAGCCGAACCAGCTGTCAGAGGTCGGCGATTCTGGGTCAAGGATGTTTGAGGAGCAGTCTCAGCTGGAGGAAAGCTTCACCATCCACCTAGGTGACTGACGTATAACTCTAAATTCTCTGCTATCAATCATACATAGCTTTGAGGTGATGTAACATGACAGTTGCCACATTTGTGGAACAACATGCGTAATGTGCTTTTTTTTTTTACCAGGAGCACAACTGAAGACGATGCACAACCTGCGGCTGGTCCGGGCAGACGTGCTGGACTTCTGCAAACACCGGCACCATGGCAGCAGTGGAGCGAAACTGCGGCGGCTACAAACGGCTCTATCCCTGTACTCCTCTTCTCTCGGTGGTCTGGTGCTGTTGGTTGACAACAGGGTCAACTCCTACAGTGGCATCAAGAGAGGTCAGGGGTATATGTTGAATGTCATATAATGTAACAATGATTTTCATAGATGGTTTTTCTTTTCACTTGGGCAGGTTTTGTTCTATGTGAATGTAAGACTTTGATTTGGCACAGTGAAGTTCTATTTTGGTGCTGCTCGTGACTGGTTTTCTTAACTGGGAAAATAACACAGTATATTAACATTTCTTGAAGTGTTTTTAAGACCAGGCACTCAATTCCATTAAGTATTTTATTGTTTTTTTTTAAAGCAGTAATGTGGAGGCAGAGTCACAGAAATAAGCTCCTTGGTAGATTTTAAACTAGCGGTGATAATCATTTAGCTGCAGAAGTTAAGCACATTTCATTTATGATTTCCCTCCTGGCCTCTTTTCTGCTGACTTGTAGACTTTGCGACTGTGGCGAAGGAGTGCACAGACTTCCACTTTCTCTGTCTGGAGGAACAGCTAGAGGAGGTGCAGCAGGTGGTGCTCTACGCCAGAGCGCAGCGGAGCAGCAAGCAGAAAGATAAGCCTGGTTAGACTTGATGCTGCACTTTCTCATTAAGCTGTAATGTACACAGAGCACTCGAGGAGAAAGACGAGCTTTGTGATGCGGAGGGTTGCACTACATCATCCTGGATGTACCAGAAAATGAAGTGTAGGGACTGAAATAAACTGATTATTCTAGAGGATGCCTTTGTTAGCCATCAGATATGCTGTATCATAGACATGATATATTATAATATCCTGGACTAATATTGTTATCTATGGCCTTGTTAAGCCATGCTACTGTGACACCAATTTGCATGATTCGAGTTGTTGTACCATCTTAGAGTTTTTACAAATTGTATTCACTTAGATATTGATTTTACATTTGTGTGATTTGTTGTTTTGCAAGATCAGAAATAGCATCTTTATCTCATATGTTGAAACCAGTTTACATCACTGCTAATATGATGATAAAAGACAGTGTCCAGATCCTGTCACAGCATAGTGGTTGGTAGAGAGGGGCTGTATATAGAAACAGTCTCAGTCACACTGATTGAAGTAGTATTTTTATTTTAAATTTCTATGATAATTTCATTACAGAGATTCCAAGGAATGGAGGTGACGATAAGAACAAAAATGTAGAAAGAAATCCCTCTAACATTTTACCAGGTAATGGTTATCAAAATATTTTTTCGCATTTACAAATCACTGATTTATTGATCATAGCAGTTGTGTATCTTTTTGTCCTGTCCATCTTTTAATTCAGCCCTTTTAATTTCCCCAAGGTGAGTTCTATATCTCGCGGCACTCCAACCTGTCAGAGGTCCACTCTGTCTTCCACCTGTGTGTGGACGACAACGTCCGTTCAGGGAACATCACGGCGAGGGACCCAGCCATAATGGGACTGAGAAACATCCTGAAGGTTTGCTGTACACATGACATCACCACCGTCACCGTGCCTCTACTCCTGGTCCATGACATGTCAGAGGTGAGAATAACTGGGAGAGCATTTCTGTGTATCAGACAGTTCTGTGATTTCCACATTCTTTTCCTGTGAGACTTCAAACACACGTTATTCATAAGCTATACTGTTTATCCTTTGAGGGTCGAGGGTACGACAGGATTAAAATACTGGAGTTATCTGATACAGTCATACAGTCATTAACCTCATACATTCTTGTTTTAGCCTCTCCCAAACTTAAGGCCCTGTTTAGACTGTATCTTTACTGAGTCTTTACAGATGTGTCCGATGTCAATGTTTGTAGTGTGTGTCTGTGTGTCGTCAGGAGTGAGAGAGAAAGAAAGAGCGAGCTCGCAGAGTCAGGAAGGGCTGACTGAATTTGTGCTGTGAAGAAAAGATTTTTCTCATTTGAAATAAAATACAAATCATTGTGGTGGTTGATGTTATGGTGGTTGCCACAAACATATTAACATATGGACACTGAGAACAATAATAATATGTTTGTGAAACTGTAACTGTGGATGCATTTCTGTTCACACAGTGAAAAGAATGTGGTAACATGCATCCCAGACCAGCTCCGAATGTGGTTTAAGTGATCAGGAAGCATTTGGGTGCGTTCAGAACTGAACTTTGTGATCAGGTCAAGATGGATAATAATACCAGTTCAGAACAGTGTTAACGTGTCATCTTCAAATTTTAGCGGATCATAGACAAGTTATCTGTATAAAATACAAATGTGATTGTAAATGTGAGTTTGACAGAGGAATCGTTTGGCAAACACTTGACTTTAAGAGATTTGAGATCTGCCAGGGTATGTGAAATGATTATTGATTGATTATTTTTCGTTATTGACAGCAGTCATTGTTTCCGTGTCGCTGTCTATGCCCATCTATACTGAAATGCAGCTGTGGAGTTTACCAACTAAACTGAGGCCTAACTTAAACTCTTAGCTCTTGAATCAACATTAACTCTACAATCATATACTCCTTTATCTGTTATCGTGCATCTTTCTTTTGTATGAAGAAAAGCTGCTGGCCACACAAGTCTTCATGTTCCTAATGAATTGAGCAGTGACTGTTTCCTCCCTTTCATCCTGCCTCTGCTTGTTTACGCACTGCGTCAACACGGCCTGGCTTGTTAGGCCCTGACTGTGACCTACAGCCTACAACTTAACACTACCCAGGTTTAAATCCAGAGGGGCAAAACAGAGTGTCGTAAACCTTTCTGTTTACTTAGTACCTCAGAGTGTATGGAGTCTGACCTCAAACAGGAGTGGAAAGTACACAGAAAGCTCGAGCCAATATTAGGTTCATTTGAGATGGACTTTTCTTTTATATCTGGAAATTGGAAAATCGAAGGTTTCAGCTCTCCCTTGGTTCTTAAACTGAGTAAAAATTAAATCATAATGGAATGAGGGTCCCATCCCATCAGATGGAAAGTAAATTCTCAGCTAGGCTGTGCCTCGAGTGCACTCATGCCACGACGTGCCCGGCGCAATTTTTCTCCTCACGTCTAATCAAGAGTCTTTGTTTACATAACCAAAGTCGTCTAACTTCTGAAGCCTCGCGAACCAGAGGATCTTTAATTGATAGCTTCTGGCCCCAAAACCTTCCATCTGTCATCCTCTGTTCTGTCCTGTAGAGATGTTTCTACAAGCCTATCCTTCTGTTTTGGTGTTTAAACAACTGGCATAGTTTTTGTCTAGATTAACTAGAGTGCAGTCAAAACACAACAGTTCCAATTCTTATTTTCAGATGCTTTTTTTCTTCGAGAGCATTTGGATTTTGAGGAATTTTACTGTATTTAGTTATTTATCAAGTACTAACACTGGAACCAATGTTAGTCATTATATCTTGTTGCAAATGCATAAAATAAGCATTGCTCAAACCAGTGCAGTTTATCTTGAGGCAACCCGGTTAATGACACAGTTGACATGGGTCTAAACATGATGAGCCTCGCCTCCAGTTCATGGGTTCAGTTTGTTTACTCGAGATGAGAGCAACATATTTCCGTGTGTGTGTGTGAGTGTGTGAGTGTGTGAGTGAGTGAGTGAGTGAGTGAGAGAGTGAGAGAGAGAGAGAGAGAGAGAGAGAGAGAGAGTGAGAGAGAGAGTGTGTGAGAGAGTGTGTGTGTGTGTGTGAGAGTGTGTGTGTGTGTGTGTGTGAGTGAGAGAGTGTGTGTGAGTGAGAGAGTGTGTGTGAGTGAGAGAGTGTGTGTGAGTGAGAGAGTGTGTGTGTCTCTCTTGCTGTGGGCTGCAGAGATTGAAGAAATGCTGAGGTCACTGTTGGTGGCCTGGAGCCTAACATAACTGATGCCTTGATATTTTTGAGTGTCAATATATTCAGTTGACAAGAGGCTTTGTGCTGGACCTACTTAATTTGAATTATATACATAAAAAAACAAAAACAAACTCTGAACAACACAAATTTGTCTAAGGAATCTTTTTTTAAACAATATTTTTGACAAAGTAGATCGCACAAAAAACAGCTCAACATGGAGGAGACAAACAAAAGATTAATTTGATATACATAGGACAGCTTCATCTTTAAATTGAACAAATCCTTATTACATTTTTGATTCTATAAAAGGTAGCATTTATAAAGTTGAACCTGCTGTCCTTTGATTTCATGCCTGTTTCCAGAAATTCTTTGCACACACAGATTTATGACATGATACAGATTTTTTACATGATAACATGTGTTATTATACTACTATTTATAATTTAATTTCACACAGCCAACAAAAACATAATTTTCCCATGTCTTCTCTCTTCTGTCTACAGGAGATGACCATACCGTGGTGTCTGAAGCGAGCCGAGCTGGTCTTCAAATGTGTCAAAGGTAACAGTTTGAAGTAAAGCCAGGTTCTTTATCTTAGAAACATTAACACTGTTCCAATTTAACACTGTAAATATACCATAATCTGCATTGCACATTAGAAATTGAATGTGCTTTTACTTAATCACTCTCTCAGTCCTCAGTCAGCTTTCTCTTGGTCTAAAAACCTTCACGATTTCACAACAGTTTTCTGAAGTTTTATCATTCTGAAAAAATATTACATATAAAATCAAGGCACCTTTTGGAAAGTGGGTGCACAAAGTCACACAACATATTTCATCCACTGCACCTTACTAACTGATATTAAACAGTGGAAGATTCAGTGAAATATCATTAACTTTCAATCTATTTCATTTGCAGGCTTCATGATGGAGATGGCTTCTTGGGACGGTGGCATATCACGCACGGTTCAGTTTCTAGTGCCAAAGGTAAGGCCAGAATGGAACAACGTAAGATTTTCTCTTTTTATAGCTTGGCTGTCACAAAAATCATCCTTTGAGTAATTTCCTGCCTGCAAAGCTTGAATTTGAATTCAACAGAAATTAGGCCCCACGTGCACACAGCACCACAAAAGGCACACCTGGTCTTACAGTGCATACCTTTGAACACAGGCCGAGAAGAAAGGCAGCCTGAAAAGCTTGTGATAAATTATAAATAATAGAGCTTTAGGTTCTCTGCACCAGTGTTTACAGTGCTGTGATAAAAGAAAGCTCAGAGACTCATCCGCATAAATATCGGATTACGGTGTAGCTTTTCCAAACTGAGGTATAATCTTGAGTTTATCTAGAAATATTATGTTAAGTATTTTACTATAATTTTGCTTAACAAGGAAAAGACCGAAATATTCAAGTTCAACTTTTAAACAAGGTTTTCTCGGAAGTAATTGCGACCTCTGTGCTGGAGGAACCCCGTCTATAGTTTTACATGGGGCTTAGCTGGATGCTGTATACCTACGGCATTTGTGGTTTGTCAGGAAGGCAGCAGAGCCTATAGCATGATCTCCTGTTGACAGGTTAAGATGATAAAAACCAGCGGCCTCAAAGCACTCTGACTGAACTGGCTTCCTGTCAGCTACATGCTCAGACACCATTCAAAATAGCACCTACTGAAACAGCATTGTTTTCTGCACCTCAAAGAGACACGGCGACTAAATATACGCTGCTTCTTTTTAAAGATTAATACTTAACATTCTTATTTGATAGGTAGCAATGCTCAGAATGACGCGGTTTGTTCACTCATTAGAGTTTACAGCTGCCGGAGATGAAATTATTTCAGCATCTTGATAACTGCTCCCCCGGGAGACAAAAAGACCCCGTGGTTATGAGTAAAAGGGCACCACAGAGGCTACTAACACCTGGCTGTACACAAACAGTCCAGATGTATTTAACTATTTGTCAGTGTGTGGGTAAAAATGTTGTTTTATTACCTCCACCAATGGTGTTATGTTTTTGTGTGCGTTTGTTTGTGTGTTAGTTAGCAGGATTAATCAAAAACAACTGGACGCACTACAATGAAACTTGACGGAACGATGTTGTATGGGTTAGGGAAGAACCCATTTAAGTCTGGTGTGGATCCAGGATTTTTTTTTTCCACTTTCTTTAACATAGAGAATAATTCATAGATCTCAATGAAAACATCCAGGCATGTTTAGGGGACTGATATTTATGAGTGTGCAATTTGGTGCAGATCCAAATAGAAAATTCAGATTTAGTGAAAATAAATGTGGTTTCATAAGGAAACTGTTTGGGCCTTGGCAGACGTGTGCTCTCCCTGAGTGCCCCTCTAGAGTTTTTCTTCCATTTTAAATTAGTAATGCAGAAATCTCAGCCCTTCAATGCTCACTCCTGTCTGTCTCCTTGTGTCCCTCTTTGTATTCACAGAGTATCTCAGAGGAAATGTTCTACCAGTTGAGCAACATGCTTCCTCAGATCTTCCGTGTCTCCTCCACCCTGACTCTCACCTCAAAGCACTGATGGATGACAGAGATGAACCACGCCGCCTGCACAGGGCATTCAGATAACAGAGAATCGTTCATTTCAACAGCTTTGACCAGTTATGTCGCTCGTTTTTTCTGGAACTGATGAGTTGGAACTGACGTGGTGATTTTTGTGGAACAGCCCATAACCCCTGTTCACTTTTTAAAATGACAACAGATGGGTGAAAATTGGGGCTGAATATTTAGCCAGTCCGCACTTACAGTAAAGGTGTAAATGGGATTTTAAATTATAAGAGACATTTTTATGCAGTCGATGAGCCTTGTTATATTTTGCACCTACACAAGTTATGAATACTTCCTATTGGAATGAGTGAGAGGGGTCTACTGGAAGCTCTGGCTCACATTCAAAGCCAGCTGCTGCAATTATTACTTCAAGCTTCCAGGGTGTGGTTCTGGTGACAGAGTTTTATGACATCAGCCGCCAGTTCTGCAAGTAAACCAGTTTTCCTTTTAAAGCTGCAAACTGTAACTTTCCTCATTTTCCAGCTACACTGTAACGGAGCAGCTAGTCTTGTTGGTGCAGTTGTTTCAGCTGCAGGCGCACAGAATAATGTCGCCAAAGAAGGCACTGGCAATTTGACCTAGATTTAGCAACCATGCCAAATGTGACATTTGCAGTATTATCCCCTACGTTACCATACACACAGGTATAAATGGCTTTTGAAATGGTGCTTTTAATGTCTAGATGCCCATTCATTGTGCTTCACATGATGATGGAGGAGACTGGGATCAAACTGTCTACCCTCTGGTTAGTGTGGTTGGTTAGTGTTAGTGGAGGACCCGCTCTACTGAGATATACCCTCAGTAGAGGGTATATCTCTGCCAAGGCCATATAGTCCCCTTAAATTCAATCAAGCTTCATCCCATTACACACACTCATCTAAATCAGTCCCCTAAATATGCAGGTTTTTTTTTTTTCCCCCATTAAAGTCCATGAATTATTCCCTGGGAAATCACTGGGTTTGGCACCTAATTTGGACCTGCACGAACCTACTTAAACCACATTTCAGCCGTCACATGTGTTTTGGCAGTGTATTCCTGAGGGTTATTGGCAGAATATTTGAGGTGTGGGTCTTCTAAAGAGAAGTGATGTTTACTTGGCTCTTCTAGTCCCAAAGACAAATGACGCTGCTGCTGAAATGAGCGATGTGCAGGTGTTTTTCTACTGCATTGCAGTAACTTGTAGCAAGGATCATTCTGTGTGTGAGAGCATGTGTGGTCCCTCCCCTCTACCTCTGTTAACAGCAGATGGCACTGTTCCTAAAGACTAATATGTGAAAAAGGTGACTTCATTAACACCTCCAAGCTCGCTTTACATGAGGTAAAGTCATAATGAGGAAAATTAATTTCAAGTAACATTAGTCTAGATTCATCTTGAGCGAGCCCAGCCTCAGTTTTCCTATCGCCACTGGTAAATGTTTAAACACTTCAATCTACGCTCATGTGTATTCTGTATATTCACTGTATATGTTTACATTTTTATGTTTATTAAAAATAGTTATATCCACTAAACAGATCTTATGTAAATTCTTCATGAAAGCCATGATAGGCTCATGACAGTTTCACATTTTGGATGATTAAGATTTTCTTCACCCCTTTGCCACCAGTGATGCACGTCTGGTGGCATTTGGTTCAGCGTTTTATTTACTGTTGATGTCTTATCCTCAGAAACTTAATCTCTCTGAAGTTAATAATCCATGTCATTCATTGGAATTACATTCCCGGCACATCTAACGGCTTGCAAGCCATTTCAGACAGACTGAAGTCAATTCAGCTCGTCAGAAAGTATGCCACAGTCACGTCCGGTGGTGGTATTAGGCTGATTAAAAGAGCTGAGAGTGTGGCAATCACAGTAAGTTGCCGTCTCCTCTTTCAGGGTAAACAAGATGGCCAGCAGGCCCTCGAGAGAGTTAAGAGGTTTCTTAATAGCGTCATGTTGAAACCTGCAACCGATTATATCATGCTGCCATGCTGAGAACCCACAAAACTGTGATCATACGTATTGCAGAGTGTTTGGAATTCTTAGGATTGGTCCCCTGTCTCCTGCTGGGTTGGGTTTCTGTGGGCAGAAGGTGCAGGGTGCCGACTCGGCACGACACTTTACCTCTTGCTCTCTCAGTGCTGCACACGTGCTTGAAAAATGACCAGAGCAACACATTAACGTTTTCAAAATGGAAATACAGCACAATTAAGTTACTCGAGGAAAACAAGTACCAGCGGGCACCTGTTCTAAACTGTTTTAACAGCAGTGAAACTTAAAGCCCACCTTGGTCAAACTAACACGGATTAATGTCCTTGTTGGATGAGGATGTTCATTCAACCAGACACAGAAACATGACCAGGGAACAGTTTTCCACACCATGTAACAGTCCATAAATGATGCTCTCTAACAGGTAATGTGATTTCAAGTCACTTCTAGTGATTACAAACCATTATTTAGCAGGAATTACAAGGGGCCAACAGAGAAATACCTTTGTGACAGGTGAAGGAAGATGAATTACAGTATATACAGTGTTACATATTGAAATATTCTGCCAGAGCATCATTTATCTATGTTTTTCACAATGTAAAGATGAAAAAATGTAAGAGGTATGTTGTCTCTACTTGGAAAGAGGGAACCCTTAGAGATCAGAATTATTCAGTGACAATTGATTTCCTCTTGACTTAGAATTACAACTGCGATTGGGCAAATGCCTGCTTATACCTAAGCAAAAAGAAATAATTTAATAATAATCACAAACAACAATAATAACCCAATTTGATTTAATATGTTCTGATTTTGGTTGTGTGGTGACTAAAAGGTTAAGGTCCATACAACATAACCACAATATCCACAGTTTGATTCATGGGTGTGTCGTGCAACACACCCTGCCTTTTATTTCCTGTCTCTTTGAAGTCCATCAAAACAAAATACCAAACAAAAATTAAATTAAATGAATAAATGAACTGATTCGCTTGTTGAAGATACTGAAAGAGACCTGATGCAACATGATTACAGAATATGATTTCCAGAGCCAAGTATAAAGATCTAAAGGTAAAAATCTATGATAAAGATTAAAAGCCTTTAGAAACATAAAGAGCCCTAAGTGTTTACACAATGTCCAATTGCCCACACAATTTCATATTTAGTTTCTGATTGTCTTTCTCCGCATTTGGTTCACTTACACATTAATTTACCAACTATAAGAGGTTGATTTAAACAAATAATAACATTACTTCACAAAGTTATGAAATTGCTTATTTGTTTGAAGACACTTAGTCAGAGGATGTCGGTCTGTTTCTGCTTCATGTAGTTGAGGTATTTATATGATCAAAGTAAAAGATGAAGTGTAAAAAAGGGGAATTTTCTGGGGTGAATGTGTGGTGAGACAACTAAGAACATTTATTTATTATTAATTATGAAGATGTAAATGCAAATATATAAAAATGGTAGAAGGAGTAATAATGATCACTGAAAAAAACCTGTAAAAGTAAAAAACACTTTAAAATGGACATTAAATGAAATGTAAAAAACCAAGTACATAAAAACATTTATTCGTGTACAAAAATGTATTTAAATACATGGTAAAATACATCTGTTCACAGTCAGAACATTTGACAGCATTAAAGTTTGTATCCTGGTGTGAAATGAATAGTAGAAGAACTAAAAGTACCTTTGAAAAAGAAAAATGCAGTAAAAATGAAAATCATTGAAATAATACAAGCTTAAACCCAGATGAGCCCAGCAGATGAAAATTTTATTTACCAAAATGTTGTTTTATTTTTCTATTTCTTGTTTGTTTGTTTATACTCTTCCCTCCACTCGAACATACTGCTACCGGAACTCGCCACGTTATCTGCTGAACAAAGTAAAAGCTTGCGTGTCACTCATATCACTCAACGCCTATAGAAACAGTTGAAAAATAACGATTCAATAATTAGTCTGAGTGTGAACTGGATTTTTAATTCATTTCTGTCGTTGTAAGTTGAATCATCAGCTTCATATCAGAAATGAACGTGGCAGGCGTTTATTTTTCCGCCTTTATTTTGAAGGTGCAGACAGGAAGCAGTAGCCGCCATTACCGCTGGCTTGTGGTCACAGCTGGTTGTTGGTTCTCCACCAGTTGAGCGTCGAGCTGCTGCTGAAGCTGAAGCTGAAGCTGGATCCTCCGGAGCTGCTGCGGTTTCAGGTAAGAACTTCCTCCGTGTCCTCCGCTGAAATCGGATGTTCATTGTAAATGTACCGCTCACGTTCCGCCATGTTTACCGGACACATCCAACGTGCTGCTCGGTAACTTAACGGTCGCGGTGCGGTGGTGAAAACTTCTTCACCGAGTGCAAACCGCTCTCATCTTGGTTAAAATGCCCCCCGGGGGTCGTTGTTGTGTGTTAGTTCATACAGAGGCTGTGATTTGAAGAGATGGGAGTGTGTGTTTGGTTTGAGCCCGCGGGCCGAGGCTCCGGTGGCAGCAGCGGGGGGAGAAGAGCAGCAGCAGCGCGGTGCTGTCCTCTGGAAGTTTTTCCAGTCTGCGTCGTTTCACCGCAGCCCCACGGCACCAGGCTCCCCCCTGCTCACTGATGTGGGGCCGAGGTGGCTCCAACTTTACCCGCTCTAACCGTCAGTGTCCACGGGGAAGCCTCGGTAAACATTTGGCTCTGCTCTTCACAGAGAGCCGCTGGTTTGACACATGGATCCATGGAGGGAGGAGGAGGCTTGTTTGGAAAGTTTCTCTCAAACTGTTTGAGATACTACCGGAAACACACCGACTCGTTCTTTACAGTTTACATGCTAAGGTCATGTATGAAGCATGTTGTAGGTTTGAGGAGATGTGTTGATGCAGCTGGGAACAAATGTCAATTTCCACTCATCGTTCCTCTCAACAACTTTTACCTTCTCTGTAACTCTGAGGACCGAGTCTGCACATGTTGTAATATGTTATGTAAAATATAAACATCAATGCAAAACAGGGATTCTCTACTGTGTTCATGCTAAGGTCATGTATGCAGCATGTTGTAGGTTTGAGAAGT
Organism: Paralichthys olivaceus; assembly: GCF_024713975.1. NCBI lineage: Eukaryota > Metazoa > Chordata > Actinopteri > Pleuronectiformes > Paralichthyidae > Paralichthys > Paralichthys olivaceus. The sequence goes on along the minus strand of NC_091099.1, from coordinate 8,009,776 downwards.
CAGCAGAGCTTAGATGTGTTGATGCAGCTGGGAACAAATTTCAATTTCCATGCATTGTTCTTGTCAGCAACATTTACTCACAGTCTGAGTCTCCACATGTTGTATTATGTAATGCAAAATGTAAATGTGACCGCAGTAACACTATACTATAACATGGATTCTTTACTGTGTTCACGATATGCTCATGTATGTAGCATGTAATAGGTTTGAGGAGTAAGCAGATCTTAGATGTGAACACAACTCTTGGTATAAATGTTACAGTTGAACCAGACTTAGTTCAGTTTCTTCACTTGATTACTGAACATCGCTCCCAGTTTTCATGTGTAACACTCGCTAAAATCAGTGGTGTTGCTCAAGAGCACTAAAGCACTAGCTGTGTGACAAATGTCAATTCCCAAGTATTATTCTTATCAGGAACTTAACTTCTCTGTAACTCTGACGACTCACACACCGAGTCTCCACATGTTGTAACGATCACTGGAAATATGTTGTAATATTCAAAACATGACTACACTGCACTACGTGGATTCTTTACAGTGTTCACGCTATGGTCATGTATGTAGCATGTAGTCCATTAAAGGAGTCAGCAGAGCTCAGATGTGTTGATGCAGCTGTGAACACAACTCAGCATAATGTTATTTTTCATTCACGCCTAGTTTACTTCTGCATTCAAGCATAACGAGAACATTTCTACACTTGATAACTTAACAAGACTCCAAGTTTGCAAGTGCAACTCTCACGGAAACTGATGTTGCTCAAGAGCACTAAAGCACTTGTTGTTCACAATGAGTCAAATGTCAAAAGTATTATTCTTGTCAGCAACTTTGAACTTCTCTATAACTCAGATTACTCACTTACTGAGTCTTCACATGTTGTAATAATAATATAGCTCGACCATGTAGATTTTTTGGGGGTGATGCTCTACCGGTATTTGGAATAAAAACATGATATGGATATATCAGCTGATGTATATTCTTAAACCATAATCTTTATTATAAAAAAACTAAAAATTAAAAGAAAACCCAATACAAGCAAATATAAAGAGGTTGAATTAAGAAATTAAATGAATATTTTGCATAAAGTGCAAAATGTTTCTGCATTTTTTATTCTGTAAAATGAAATTGTCATGAAAACACCATATTGCTATTTTTACTCTGTTTTCACACCGTTGTGGACTAACTGAATTTTTTTGCCTTATCCCTTTGCTCACACTTCCAAGCCTCTCTCTAATTTAAACTTCTTTATCCACCAAATACAATGTCAGGAATGTAAACTGCATTTCCTACTGAGTAAACTTCTCTCGTAAGCTGCCGTTCAGTTGAGAGCTTAAAATTTCCATCCTAGTTTTTTTTATGGGGGGGGGTATACTAGAACCTTAAAGGCTCAAAACCACATTAAGAAGGAAGAGGATCAAAAGGTTAAACAGCTCTAACCCATGACAGAGGGAGTTGTATTGTCACCATGACCGTGACTCTGCCATCACACAAAGACCTCTTTCCCTCTCCATGGACCACTCAAGTGTGTTATTCATTCTGCCCTGGAAAATAGACTCTTCTATTTAGCAGCGTTGGCCCCAGCAGCTCCTCTCCTCTTCCTTTTAAACAATTGTCCAAAAATCATTCTCTGCTATGTTTAATAGTGATGAATTGGCCCAGTGTTTCACACATAGTTAGGCTACATCCACATTTTGAGTTTAAAAGGCATCACTGTTGTCACATTTACAGCTGCTAATCCAGACTGCTCTGTAGTTTGGAAAACACTCCTAGTTTTAGTTTAAAAAACAACTCCGGTGCTGTGTTAGATACTACTGTGTGGTAGTATGGACGGGCAACTATAGAGACAACTGGAAAATATGACGCGGCCGCCTGCATTTGCTTCCTGGTTGGTTCTTATCAGTAATGACTCAACTACTGGGGGCAAAGGCAAATGTTGTTTATTTACACTTATAAAGCGCCACCTCTTCATTCGAAAAAAAATCCTTCATTTGACTTTTCACCATTGTTGTTTCTCTTTTATAGAATTTTCTGTAACCAGACAACCAGCTTCAGAGTTGATATGACCAGTGTCCGCTTGATATTCATCCTCAGGTGCATTAGGGATGGGGAATAGTACCGATATGGAGCTACAACACTTGTGTGGACAGACATGATTTTAGTTTTGAAAATGTTAATGTAGTCTTAGATTCTATCTTTTGTAAACCGACTGTTGCCTGCGCTCACAATGACGTTTACTTTAAAGCAAACAGAGACAATGCACATTTTTCTGTGTCAAATGAATAATATATTCGTGTTTAATACATATTTATGTTGTTGCATATTATCAGACGCAAACAATAAAAACAACAATAACATATTGTGAATCCTCCACCTTGCTCCCTAATTATCAGCATTGGCCATATTGTGATTGACCACTAACATGTAAAACTACATTTACATCAATCTAGCAAGTCTGCTCTTAGAGCAGCCACATTTCAACCACTCTCTACTTTCTATGTTTTGCCCCAGGAGGGGTTTGCACTGCTCTCTGCAGAGCTCATCTGCTCCACAGCGATAGAAATACTTCTTCCCCCTGGATGCTGTGGCTAGACCAGCTGGCTGTTCTCTAACTGCTCTCCGACAGGCTAATACACCCCCAAGCCAAGCGCAGGATAATCACCCAACGTCGAGGACACCAAGCTACTTACGCAGACTGAAGGCTTTGCAGTTTTAATCAGTCGTAGGCTGTTTATCTCCAGCCAGGAGTGCTCCCTGTGTTTTCCATGTGTACCTGGATTCCCTGTGAATTACTCTTGGCTCTTGCGTATGTTTTTACAGACAGGTGGTGGATTATGTGGTGGGTGTGATTTCTTTTTTTCTTACCTCTTGTGAATGGGGAGGGCCCATCGTGTTTGCTGGAAGGGTTTTAGAGGGGGGTTCTCTCTCTTAAGCTCTGTGTCCTCTTCAAAGCATTGTGTGCTGTTGTGGCTCTGGTATCATGTGTAGCCATGAGCAATCGCAGGTATGCAATCTATACAATGGTTGTCTCTCACATCAGAGAAGTGCAGCAGACACTTACTTCAGTGGGAAAAGTTCTGTTGTATGGCTCTCATGATAATCCTGCTTCTAACTTTCAGGTTTGAACGTTAACATCCGAGGAGTCCAGTTGTTGAGGATTCATGGCCTGAACAGTGTTTTTTATTGTATGTGTCACTGAGATTTATGCTAGTTATTGCTGTGCCTCAATTTTATGCACTAGAAAAAAGATTTATATATATATATATATATATAAACATTGTCTATGCTTAAGTTGGACCAGTTGCCTTGGGTTTCATGTAATTTGAGCTATTTGCTTTATATTGGGAGAATCCATTCTATTTCCTTTCTCTCAGCTTGAACTCAGATTTGTCAAGAGCTTATTTCTCAGATCTGTGCACTGTGTTTTGCTGTTATCTTTAGGAGAGCATTCAAACCACTTGGGCCTTGTACATTTACTGCAGAGGTGAATTTGTCCCTCAAGCGCTAATAATTGTCAAAACAGTGAGTTCTTTTGTTTTAATGGGCAAGTGGTCATGGCAAAACAAAGTTAATGGGGAAAAAGTGGAGTTTTTTTTCTGTTGCTTTGTATGTTTTGCTCTGTAGGACAACAGCAATCACCAATCACAAGCAATACAACCTGCTACTATGAAACCTTGCAAGTGCTAGAATGCACATTATTAGACCACCATAACTCACCAGCAGCGGGGGGGACGAGAGCTGAATATCAAGCAATCTGTCGTGTTCCTGGATCTCTCATTGACGGGAAGCAGAGGAGCTCAAACGTTTTTCCCAGCTCTCTGCAGGCAGCGGGGTCAAAGTCCAAACAGCTTCCCTGTAATAGTGCTCTGTAGCCAGCTGGGCTAAAGAAAAAGACATCTTACAGGCTTCCCTAATGGGCCAAAGCTAGAAGAAAAGATGACAGCTACCCTACCACCAAGGAATGTCACCTCTGTGACATTGTTATTATTCAACTTGTTCATTGTTTTTGACGTTACGGCTGCATTCTCACAGTTGTTGTTGGGAATTTTAGCAGCCTGTCTGCCTTTATATTATGGCTACGATTTTGATGTTGGATTAATCAGACTTCAGTCATTTTTTTATCTCACCTTGACTTTATTCAGCATTTATTAAATATTAATCAGTTTTCAAATATCAAACACTACATTAACACCTCTCTCCTTCTGTGGCCCTTATGAAAGACTCACATTTGTCATCTGGAGGATGATCTGCATGGCTGAGCTTCTGTCAGCACCAGAGTCCTCTCGGGACCACTCCTGGGATCATGGCTAACTTTAATTGGTGCGAGAGGGTGAAGGCATCGCCAATTCAGGCATCTAGGTTATGTGTTCTTTTAATATCTTGTCTGATTAAAGGCATGAATGTTCCCTATCTTCGCCTCAGTCTGGAATGAAATCTCGTCCATGCCAAAATGTGTGGGTGCCTTGGCACTGGCTCAGTTCTCTTGTGGCCAACTGCTTTTCTCTTTAATCCTAATTTGCTGCTCTGTATTCTCGTCATTTAAACTTGAATGTAACACACTGGGTGAAATATAAAAATGCAGCAGTTTCTATGAAAGAAATTTTTTTTTTAATCAGTTATTGGAACATGAATTATAATTTGCTCTCAGCTAACAGACAGTTAAAAACATTAACTGTCTGTCTACTATTTTTCTTTCCCTTTTATTAGCAGTAAATGATAAGAGTGAGTAAATTATAGAGTTATTCATTTGCAAACAAATGAGGCTGATACTAATAGGCTGTCATGCATTGTGGGTAATGTAGGCACCACACACTAGCATGCAATTGCAGATCCAAAATCAACGCTGTTTCCCAGTGTACTGAAGTCTGCCAAACTGCAAAGGATGGTTAAAACTTAATGGATATTTAGCTCTACAAGAATGCAATGGTGCATAACACTGCTCTTTTGTGTTATTATAAGAAGTGTTAAAATTTTACAGATCATTATGAGAATGTGACGAGACAAATTAGATTTTGGCGGGCCGCAACAGGCTTGCTAAATAATGGGGAAACACCTGAGTGCGTTTGCCAATAAGTTATTAATAGCTATAACATGGCAGTCCTCAGCAGACCAATCAGTCTGGGTCTAAGTATGATGTTTTATTCTTACACCCCTCTGCTACCATAATTCAGTTTACTCACTTTACTTAGTTCTGCTCACATGGTTCATGTGTGGAGAGGAAGTGCATGGCATTGAAGGCAAAACAGCCTGAGGTCCCTGCCACACGAAAGGAGGAGGCCAAACAGCAAAGGAGCGTAACGCTTTTCCGCAATTCCCCATTAATGAGAGGCACAACTTTGACAGTTTCTCACAGGGAAACTGCTTAACCACAGCTGAAGTCCAGACAAGTACTGACCCTGCAGGGATAATACAGGCTTGTCCGCAGACATTTTCCCATGGCGATAAGGACTTGGCCAGATGTTCGCAATACATATTCACACTCTCCTTGACTCTAAGTACAAGTCAGAGAGAGCCCAGTGTGTGTTTCATGGCAGATCTAGAAAGAGCAAATCAGGGAAGGTGTTTTGTGTAATGTAATGAATGACTCTGTCATCTCCTGATCATTTGGTACTAAAAATACAAGGAAACACCAAACCAATGGGACAGTGAAATGTCTCAAACTTGATTTAGCCCTCTTTGAAGTTGGGCTCTGTGAATGGGAAAACAGCACATTATAAGACACCACAGTGTTCTCTTTCATGTCATGGGCTGAAAGGGATGCTATTGAGTGTTTGAGGGAGACCTTTGATATGTGAGATGCTCGATGCCTTGTGAAAGGATCAAGCTTATGATTTGAGTCAATATGTGTGTGTGAGTGCTTTGATGCTTGTTTCTGCCAGACCGATGTTTTGTCAGAATGCTTAGAGGATCAGTCATGATGGATCTGTCCCATGACAGTCCTTAGCCTGAATAATGTGTAAAGAGGTGCCTGCGAAAATGCAAACACACATGACAAGTAACAGGACTGCTGCACCATAGCTGATGCTAAACAGTGTTCTGTTTGGTGACTTCGTAGTTTGATCATCCAGTGTTCAGAGGACATGATTAAAATGAGAGCAGGAAAGATTTGTTTTGATTACATGTTTCTTTTGTTGTCTGGCTTTTTGTTTTGTAGACCTAACGATTGACATTTCTTATTTTCCCAGAAGGCCGAGAGTAGTCTTCCTCCTTTAGTCTGCATTTAAGGGTTGGGAAAACAAAGATAGTAAAGTTGTAACACCCTTCCTATTGTGTAATTGTGTTTTTATACTGCTGGTTTTATGTTTTTCCCGGAAAAGCTACAGTATATAGGATTACAATTCCACGGGAGAGCACTTCATGACTGTGGTCAGGATGTTATTTAAAAAATGATTTAAATGTGTGTGTGCACACACGTGGAGGCTCGTGGTGTGTGTATATGTTTATGTGTGGGTTCATGCCTTCTTGTGTATACTATAGTGAGAAAGGGAGATAGAGGACTTTGCCCTTCTCTTCATCTTTACCATCTGTTTTGCGTAGCATTTGACTGAGGCGTTAATCATTGTGCCTTGGGGCCACTCCTGCTCTGACAACAGCTGGAATAGAGAGATGGACCTGTTGATGTTTATCTGTCCTCCAGTCTGTCAGTCCTGTATGAACTGCTGTATTAACTGGTACTAATGCAGCTGGAGGGTTCATGACCTTGGTGTGTCTACTTTCTTGAAAAAAACAGCTGGATGACCTCCCAGCCTTGATTTCTCTATTATAACGTCTCTCAACTGTCTACTTTACAATTTAATTACAATTTTTAATTTGAGTAGCCTAAATTGATAACTCCCTCAAACAATGATCAAGCTGATTATAGAGAAACTATCACACTTTCTGGTCATTTCAATGTAACACTATCTAGTCCCAAACTCAGTCTTTGTTTTAGAACTAACTTTTCCTTGTCCTCAATCCCTCCTGGGATCAATTAATCATTCTTCTGTCCATTCATCCACGGTTATATGGATACAAAGTAAACATCAATCAGCAACAGCATTAAACCGGTAACTGTTAAATGTTGTGGCAATTCCATATATCCATAGACGTCATTCTGAGCCATCAGTAACAGGACTTTAGTTTGAATTTTAATATTGAAGTTTTTAATATTTTCCATGACTCCATTGTCAAAGTCAAAAATAAATGTTCTTATGAGTCTAGACATAAATGGATTTAAATGTCAACTTGACTGGATGGCAGAGACATACAAGTGCATGAGATAATTGTAGTTCTTCGCTAACCCTGAAAGGACTCCTGTTGTGAGGCTACTTTTCAGAAAGAGTTCTGACCAGCAAGCAATGCTCTGTTTTTTAGGGAACTTGAAAGCAGCAATTTGTTTGTTTCAGTTCCTGATTATGTGTCCATTTATATTTTTGTATAATGATCATACAAAACAATCTAAATTGTCTTTTTTACATGCCATCCGATATTTTCCTGATTGATTTTATTTAGCCTGGTGTTTTTTCATTTCAGTTCTCTGTAGACAAGTCCCCTCGTTCCATTAAGAGCAATAACAGGAATATGACATTCGGTTTGGAAAAAGAAATTAAAATTGTCAACTGGGACTGTCATTTTCCTTTCGTAATTCAATAAAGTTTAAATTCAGAATGTAATGACCTTTGCAAACTCAATACCCATGCAGTGAAACAAACCCGTAGAAAACACACATGTACAAAGTGAATGATTTTTCTCTAACTAGGGATGTAACATCATGCCATCCAATGTTTCATTATTGAATTTTCATTATTTATGCTCGTGTTGCAGCTGTGAAAGTTGTGTGTATGCAGTGTGCAACAGATGGCCGTGGATAACTAAAACACTGATGGGATTCTTAAGCCTTGAGGGACTGTTTTAGACGAGTCTTGGAGCAGCTATGTGATGTACTCATATAGATAACACTTGGAGAATGCTAACTGTCTGACGCTCTTGGATAGTCTTTGCTAATCCTGAAGGCGCTGCATGTTAAAAGTGATTAGGTATGTATAGAAGCTCTGTGTTTAAGCATCAGCGTCACGTATTTACTTAAAGGTTAATTTGCTGTGGAAAGCACACAATGAGTGATTGAACCTTCCCGTCCCATCCTTCGTGCTATGTATAATGTGGGTGACATTTAGGCTTTATTGGGTCCCTGCTGCTACACCAACAGCAGTGGCCCAGTAGCTCTATTTCTGACTTACTGTTTTGGCTTCCTCACTTTATCAAAGCAGAGAGCAGTGCGATGGAGCTTATTATGGGCTTGTTGGGTTTGGCCAGTGCTGGAGATGTGGAAAAGGCTACCATGGAATTAAAAGCCATCTTGGCCTACGCAGAGTGCTCCTACATCTTCAGCAAAAGCTGTAGTCGAACACACACACACACACACACACACGCACACACACACACACACACACACACACACACACACACACAGCATGTCAACAACAGGAACAACTTTGCAGCACGGTGAGGGGTTGAAGATACACAGTGTTGTATATTTAGAAACAGTCATTTGTAGAAGGAGAAGTCAGTTGGTTGGGTGTTTGTTGAACCCTAGGTTTTGGTTTGTTTTGGCTGGATCCTTAGTATTTTCAGCATATATCTTGTTTTCTTATTTCTAGACAGTTCTCTTGCATACAAAGAAATGCTTCGGAGAGTTTTCCATTTCAAATTAATAATTAAGCTGTTGGGAGGGCGTGTGTTTGAAACATGCATATTTGTACTTTTTTAAAGGAAGGGCATTGTTTGTTCTGTTTGCACTTTTTTATTTGTTCTAAATGTATCCGAAGAAAAGATTTATGTGCGGGGGAAATGTTTTATTTTTTTTCGTAAGTCTGGACTCGGTCGTCTGAGTTAGAGAAGCCCGGCCTTTCTCCAAAAATGGGATTTTCAGAATTCTCTTAATTCCAGGCAAGCCGCTCCTGCTCTCTGCACTCTGTCTTCGTATTGATCTGCCTCCGGGCTCCAGAAATGGAGATTCCTTAAAGCCTGCCGTAGTCTAATGACATAACTCAACACCCCCACCATTCCCACCCAGCCGGCAGTAATCACCCTCCCCAGTTTGGATCTCCCTGCACTCCACTTTCTTTTCTTCTACTCACCGTTATCAAATTAAAAGCTTTTCTATAGAGGGTTGATTCTTGGCCTGCAGGCGTGGGGTACAGACATGGCAGCCGGCCGGGGGTTGAGTGGTGTGTGTGTGTGTGTGTACCGTGTGTTAGCAAATGAGGATATAGGTCTGTGCGTGTGAATGTATGTGTCTACTTAAATAGGCTTATTGCTGTTTGAGCTGGTGAGCAAGGAAAAAGGGTTAAAGGAGTCCACGGACAAGCAGTCATGCAGGAGCATGAGCTTAACTCAGACTGGGTCAGAAGAAGAGAGGTAATGGGAGAGGGTGGGAGAGCTGCCTCTGCCCTGATAGGTAACTGAATACTATCCTGGGTCAGGGGGTATGATACATAACTTTTAGGGAGTGGTTATAGATGGGGAGACAGAATGGTTGAGGGGAGTGGCCCTTCATGTGGGGTTGTTGGACGATATCAATTCATTCTTTGTTTCCTGACTGCCTGTTGAACTCCTACAATACAACACAGGTGAGTGTGTGTCTCTGATAACGCTGGATTTGAAGTCAAGGTTTGCGCTTTGGTCTGAATATTGAATTTCAAACAAAATCATGTGGGGGGGCAGAAACGAGTCCCCGATTTGAGGCAGACAGAAAGTGACAGGATTCCTCAAGTGCTTTGGGATTTTCCCCAATTCCCACCTTCCACACTGAGGCACAGAGGGGAGGGAGGGAGGGAGGGAGAATAATGGGAGGGATGCAAAGGAGGTGGGCTAAATAAGAGAGGAGGGAACAGGGGACACGGAAAGAGGCAGGATAAAAAAAGATTCAGACTCTTGAGCACAGAGTTGAAGCAGGTGGTCAAAAGAGTCAGTGCAGATATGCTCTGAGAGGAAGTGAAACGTGTTGATTGGATAAAGAGTGCGAGCGGCCTTTAAAATAGATTAAATGCTCAATTTCCAGCAACGCAGGGCTGTGGATGGACTATTTTGCTGGTGAGTTGCACTTATTTTGCTATTATCACACATTGTTTTCCCTTTGGGTGTGAAAGGCCAGAGATGCTAATGGTTTAAACACAGGATAAAATAAATGGAATTTAATGTAATTCTTTGTAAAGACATGCTTTTAGTCATGTGTTGTTTGCATTCAGGCTTTTTACTCTCATTAAGAGTTTATTGAAGCATATGAAATAAAACTGTACATCTGTACACTGTGGGCTAATGGTATTAAAAGGTCAGCTGGTATTTTTTTTGCTAAGTCTAATTTAAGCCATGGTTTTGACAAAGAAGTTCTGACATGACCTTTTATAACTATACTATACTAAGAATGTTCTTTTGTTAAAATGTATTGCATGTGTTGCAATTTAACATGCTACAAATTAATTTGATTAAAAAAACCCAGCAACAAATCTTCTAAGCTAAAATATCCTTAGACATTTCATTTGTTATTACTAATTATTATTTAAATGTCCTGCATGTTATTTGTTGATCAGAAATACCACCTCACAGCAATTAACCAGCCGCTGATGAACCAAATTAAAAGTTTGACAACTCTATTATCTAAATGTAAACACACCTGATCATGGTTGAATGAAAACTCATTAGTGCCTGCATTCCCTCTTATAAGCGCTTTCACCTCGACACAATAGGTTTGTATAGAGACAAGAAAGCCTCAGTCTGGGGAGGCACGTTATCAGTAGCATTGACTCACAAGAGGCTACACAGCTAAACTCAGCTGCACGCCATTGTTGTGCTATTTGCATGGGCCAATATGATAACGGTCACCTCCCTGTGCTGTGACTGTAGCTGGCTTCATTGAGTCTTCCCTCACTTCACCCTCACATACAGACATTTGTTTAATTTGTGCGTTTCCACTGTTATCTCAAACTCTTAAGCCCCTTTCCCGCTGGTTAAAAAACATCCACTTTCCTACTGGCAATGGAAAAAATTCCAATCAACCTGTAGGACCGGTATTGAGATTCTCCTTAAAACAGTGTTAAGTTGTTCCTGTCCTGTGTATAAATAATTAGTGACTGCCGATGTTTTAATAGATCCACTCCCAAAGAAAAACCAGAACTTACATCATCAAAGGCCATATTAGTTTCTTGTCATCTTTTTGGTCTGTTTAACATAATTAACTTATTCTGAGTGCTTGAACAGACAGCCATTCTTAACCAGTCACCAGTTTTAATATCGTCTCTGATCAGTGTACTGCTGCCACTGTCTTTGAAATGTTGGGCTGGTCACATGACTTGTGGTGAAAGGCAGGGTCAGAGGTCACAGAGATGGATGTGGGCTTAAGATTACAGCCTGGGGGGGTAGGGTCAGCATGGTCGGCTGCCTTTCAAGTGAGCAGAGAGGCAGAGCGCAAATCTAAACGCAAACTTTTAGTTTTTTTATTGAAGTTCCATGTTATTATCCAGTTATCAGTAACAGAAGGAAACCTTGTGTTTGGAATAAAGGTGTCAGAGGTCTGATGGTCGGCTCACAGGCCATGTTATGATGTTGAAGACCTGAAACAAGAGAAAGAAAAGATGGACTGATAGACTGATAGAAGTGCATTTAATACCTAATCAGTCAAATAAGGGTATGGGTAATTTCAAGTCAGACTGCGTTGTGATCAGTGGAGACAGAGAATGGCCCATTCAGAATTTACCGGTTTGCCCTGCTCCTCATTTTCTTTTTGCTGAAAAATGGCAGCCTTGCTTGCCATACCTCTGCTAAGGATAATAAAAACATTGTGAACACGGACAAATCTCAACAAGAATTCATAGCAAAAATCATGTGCAAAACGACAGCCAACAAAGTCAGTCTGAATTATACCTGATTGGCCCCATTGTGTCTCCTGTTTGTCCTGTTGCATCTAATGTCGGCTCATCTCGCACGTTTTGGTGGTAGCAACGTGTTCTTCTTTTATGGTTTAATGTGGTTGGCAAACAGCTTTTAGTTGCACAACCACCACCTTCAAACAGTAGCAGTAGTAACACATTTTTTTATAACAGGCATCTGTAAAGCGAGAGAAAAAATATTTTTTAAGACAATAGTACTAGAAACTCACTGATTTCAAAATTTGAGATTCACGACCAGTCACTACCTGAGAGCAGTTAAAATCACTGGAAGTGTAACATTTAAAATGCTTTTTGCACTGCTGACAGTTGATCTACCCCCAGTGTTTATATAAACATATACTACTAAATGGTTGTGTTGTTCCTTAGTTCTGACATCAGCTAGAAACCCTTAAATTCACCTCTGAGGACATGTTGACTTGTTGAGGATAGAGTCTAGAACAAACCCGGCTGCGGCCCCCTGAGCGTGACACCATTCAGTGACGCCGCCTTTCCAGGATGTCCACAATGCTGCCAAGTTGGCACTGCTGAGAAACGCTGAGGTAGTGGTACCATAGCAGCACTGTAAGCAGGGCACTGTTCATTAAGGGTTGCTTCACCTTGCATTGTTTGTGTCATTGAGGCAACAGAGGAGAGCCATAGAAAAAGGTTTGCAGGAAGATTGCCAGAGAGGCAGTCAACTTAAAGACTGGTCAATGCAGATGGTCAGGTCCATTAGTGAGAGGGAGCTCAGAGGGAGGAAGGCCACATTTTTTGCAGCCATTCACCGAGAGCCAGACACACAACCAGAGCCTCCAGCTGTGGTTTCTGCAGCCACAGCCTCAGCCTCCACTGTACCAGTAGCTGTGATGTCATCTCAGAGCAATTCCTTCCCCTCTTCTCTTCCAAACCCTGCTGTCTGTTGAGAGACCCCACACAAAAACACACACATACACTTTTTATATCCCATCTATTCGATCCCTGTCTTAATAAACAATTTGGAAATGGACTTGATAGCTCACAATATCACATTACTCCCTGGCACAATGTATACAAAGCCTGTTTTGTATTGTAAGGATACTGCTCAGTCAATGGGACTGTTTTTTTGGTGCAGTGGGAGAGCTGACAAATGCAGCCCCCCCCCCCCCCCTCTTTAAACATGTAGAGTTTAAACTTGTAAGGTGACAGGGAGAGTTGTTTGTCTAACATTGTGTGTGTGTGCGTTTGTGTCTCCGTGGCTATTGGACAACGATGAAGGGCATGACTAGAATATGTTGAAGAGTCAGGGGTGTCATTAAGAAAGCGGTGGAATGACTGTGTGGGTTGACGTTAGTGCATTTCTCTTCTCTGTCCTTAAATCAAGAGCTTGAGAGCTCTTTTCTGTTTTGTGGCATTGCATTGACTCAAGAGTGCCATATTTAAAACAAAAAAATGGATGTAATTTTAATGGGATTTTGAGGCGGATGACCGTGATACATTCTGCTCTATATTTTGCTGTTTTGATCCCTGCCACAATCCTTCAATCCTTCTCTCCTGTACCTTCGCCCCTGTCCAAACTCAGACATGCCACCACCACTCGGGTCAAGATTTAAACAACCATACAATTACCAAAACCCTGGAATCTGACTTTCATTCAGGCAGGCATCCAGACAAGCCGCAGTTCCTTTGGTAGACAACTCAGATTTCACTATTCTTGCCACCGGGGGGACCCTCTGTTTCCAGTGAGAAAGTCTGACAGACAGTCAGCTGGGGCTGCCATAGAAAGCATTCACACTGAAACCCAGAACCATAAAGGCATAACCAGTCGTGGGCAGATATGTCAAAAGAGTCCTCTTAGAATGCAGGTCAGAGACGAGGCTGACCTCAGGCGTTGAAGAACGATAAGGAAAAAATGCTGGGGAGAGAGAGGAGGAGGGGAGGGTGTACATATATACGCAGGATATAAGAGGAGGGGGTTGTAGTGGCCAGACAGGCCATAGGGGCAAAGGCTGGTCCCCTGATGGGTGTCTTTCAGTAACACATTATTTTGTAATGCGCTGCTCCCTGTCGCTTTGTCTTTTAGGTTCTCAAAGAGCCTGTCAAGTTAAATATCAGGGAACAGGATGACTGAGCTGCGAATGCATGAATGCTGTAGGAACTCTGATGGCATCACTCATGACATTCAGTTCACAATCTTCAATTTATAATGATGTGAAAGGTAGGAGAGGATTTCTATGGATATTCTGAGTCTGGGATCCCTAATGACAGCTATTTCTGCAAGTGGTGTCAATCCAAGGACACAAAACTTCAGAAGTGATGACAGAACCTGCTTGTTATAATGCAGCAAGCCTCTCTTGTTTCTTGAGAAAACACATCATCTCACACTGAACTTTGATTACATACATACTAATACGTCTTAGTTTTAAAACTAAAACAATCTCCATCCAAGCAACTGTTTTAGCTTCAGTAATAATGCCCGTCCATACTAACGCACCTAAAACGAATATCACATGACCGTTCCCATACAATGATCATGTGCGTGCCGGTGTAAACAGGAGGCATATTGTCACTTTGCAGTTGGTTGCTCTTACATAAAAATGCGATGAATGAGAAACAGCAGATAACATATGTCTTTTCTTAAGCGCTTTTTCCACTGGTCAAAAAACCCACTAACATCTGGCTTTTGTCTGAAATGGGAATGGATACTATCGGCATTCACTCCCGGGTTGAATGACTCTGGAGTAGACACAAGTTTTTATCACCTCTGGCTCCAATCTGCAGTGATGGTAACAAGACACCCGGATAAACACACTAATTTGACAAGTGAGTGAGAGAGAGCCTCAGTTTTCCGTGCATTTTGGGACATTGAAAATTATGCCCTGAGGAAAATTCACCTTTTTAGCGGGTTTATCCATGTTTAAATAACCAGTATTAGACTGACGACAATGTGCAACTGTCACTAACAATACGTGTTTGCAACGTTTTGCATTCGCCGCTGATAGTTCCCAGCTGATAAGAACCAATCAGGAAGGGATCAGGGGTGACATTGTTTCCAAAGGTCTCTGTTTCTGCTCGTCCAGACCAGGGTGCAGGAATTTTTAAACTAAAACAGATTATTATTTTTTAGTGTTTTTAGGTTTTTTTCCACCTTATATTATGTATATTCTATTTGTCTTGCTGGAGATGATGACATCCATTTTGTTTGCTGAGAGAGAACAGATGGCCAACATTGGCAGAGAAATCTCACACCAAATGCAAATATAGCACCTTGTTGTTTATGTGTCTGCGGCTGTTCTGACTGTGCTTGCTCTTCCCCTCTGCTTTAAAAGAACGCGCACCTCCTTCGTTGATGATGACGATGATGTCTGTTTTTTTGTGCTTGCAGAGAAGCAGAGATCTGCAAATGGATGCAAACTTGTAGGAAGAAGTCTGGTAGATTAATTGAAGACATGTTACGTCTCTTGTACTGTTTCTTCACAGTTAAAATATCTTCTCCCTTTAATGCGGTTGTTTTGTTTGTCTTCTAATTTAAAATGACACCAGATATTTGACCCCTAAAAGAAGCTGTTGATGATTCTCGGATAAACTATGACTAATCTTTATCTTTACATGTTTAAAACTTAATCACTTTAAAAACACAGGATTAGTTATAGAGCGAAAAAGGCAGAGTGAACACATGTAATGGAGAATGTCAGGTATTGTCTGGAGAGGTTTCCTTTGAGGCATGGTTGTCTGTCTGTCAGTGTGGGAAAATAACAGTTTGTGTGGTTCACCTTGGTGTCTTGTGCGTCTTGATGCGCACAGCTAAGAGTTGTGTGTGGATGGCTGCAGCTCTACCTCTAATTTAAATACACCACCTTGACAGCAGCTGTCTGGCACAACTGGACTTTCTGTCTTTTTATGCCAGTTTGGTTAAACATGCTGCATTACACCATCTGTCTTGAATGTCACTTAATCTACCTCCCGCCTTATCGTCTCTCTTTAGTGAGATGTCCTTTCAGGTGATAAAAACTTGCCACGTGTTGAACAATATGACTAAAACAGCAATCAGAGTTTATTAGTACAGATAATGACAGGGTCAGCCTGGGGGACGCTGGATTCCAGTTCGCCCCACTAATACTAGAGTTATTATGGAGAAGTGAAAGGGCAACAGTAAGGAGAGAGATGGGTAATAAGTACTGACTTTCTTTTTTTGTAAACCCTGTACCATGACGGTTTTGAGATGTAAAAAAAAAGATGAGTCAACCAGCAGCAGAGGGAGAAAGGATTCTTCTGGCAAATGGTTACATGTGTTTGCCACGTCGCTCCAGCTGACTCATCTCCTCTGTCCGCCTGCTGTTCCTGCTGTCCTGAAGCTGCTGCTGAGAAGCTCTGAGAATACATCAATATCATTTCCCTGTGACTGTTGCTGCCATTTCCACGTTTCTGGAAAATATTTTGGAATCTGGGCAGATAAGATTCTGTTTTGAGAAAGCTGTTGCTCTGAGAGTCCCTGTGAAACCTGAGGCCGCTGACATCCAGGTGTTGTAACCTGGGAATGACCTGAGACCGACCTTTCCCATGTGGTGCTCCTTGGCCTTGATTCATATATTGTAACTGTCTAATAATGCAATCATTAATAAACAATAGGATATATACCGTATGCTGCCATGAATATTCAGGGTTTCTTTTATTTTGCTCTTCCCTTCTTCAGATCCAGAATGCTGAGAAGAGGATGAATCTTCCAGGTCCTCTGAGTCACCCACGTGTCTTTGCCGCTCTCCCTCCCCAACAGCCCTCTCGTCCCACTGGGGCACCATCTGCCTCCCCACACTCCCCCCATTGCCCCTGCCCGGCTCCCTCCCCCCTCCCCTGCCCCCAGTAGTGACCGTCCCAGAGGGGAGGAAAGGCGAGCCAGCCCCTGTAAATATGCCTGGATGGAGGTCTCAGTGGCGTCTCGTCCTGCTGAACTCCCTGACCTGTGGCCTGGAGATCTGCGTGGCAGCTGGGATCACATACGTGCCCCCGCTGCTGCTGGAGGCTGGAGTGGAGGAGCGCTACATGACCATGGTTCTAGGTAAGGGCTTGGTGATGACGGATATTGTGGGATCTGGTTACCAAGCCTCTTTGCTACTTCATAATGTGTTTGTCTACTCTGGGTGTTTTGAGGTTCAATTCTACCTTTTTTTCCACATATACGCATGCTCTCATCATTTGTCCTCTGTGATCCCTCTCTGACAGGGCATTCATTTAACTTGACACGAAACGGTGACACACACACACTTACACACTTACACGCACGCGCGATAGACTATCTCTGTCTAGTTTACTGACCTCATGAGTGATTGTTTCTTGTCTAAGTATTTCAAAATGATAGTTTTGCAGCCTTGAGTGCCACATATTCACCTTGTATGATGTGTTGTAATGGGATATAGGGAGGAAGAGATATTTGATTTTATTTCCCTCAGTCTGAATAGTTTGCTGAGGCTGCTACACTGAAACCATTGTAGAAATGGAAACATTATATCATTAGTTGCTATTAAACTAATAGGATATTATGAATCAGAACAGGCCGTACCGTCCAGGGGTTGAAGGTATTGTAAATTAGTTGGATTCATAAAGTACATGACCTTGTCCAGTGGTAGACACGTTTAAGTGCTGATGTGCAGGGGCATGACTGTGCCTCAGGCCTTCTGTCTTCCCTCCAAATTTAGGTCATAAAAACATAATTGAGGCCATTATGTTAATCGGGGGCCAACTCACCTGCTATTCTGTTAGGGTGATAATTGGGCACTAATTGAAAGGCAGCAGGAAAGCAAAGTGCCTGGAGGAGAGCCATGATCTCCCACACTCATACTTGGTTTGTCTTAGTGCAGTTATTGGATCTAACTTCAGATTAGACTATTGTAAAAATACAGAGCAACTATGAAATCATTAAATGCATCCTCCTTTTCTGTAGCTCCACATTTTGCTTTGCAGATCTATTGTAGATATATTAAGTCCTCATGGCATCTTCAGTAAAAACCAATTAGACTGTTGGTGTTGTTTGATCATTGAATATACTTTCAACACATCTATCACAGCTTTTCTATGGTTTTCTACAGTACCATGGGCTATATAGTGTCCATTGTGAAAGGACTGTCAGTCTCGAAAAACATCTTAACAGCATTTTACAACCAAATAAACTCCAAAGCAGTTTTATTATAGCAGCATTAAATAGGCATTCCAGACCTGGAGAAAACAACAACTGACACTACACTTAAGATAGGGTTTCGAGTAAGTGCCACAGAAAAGCATATGGGGACAATCAGGTGGGAAATATCAAACCTTGTTTTGCTTTCTGCAAGTATTTCTAAGATATGAACAGTTTAGCTGTAGTGTAAACAGGGACTCAACTGCAAAACAATAGTTTAATTTTCAATTTCAGAAATTCATCACGTAGGCAGCTTTTGTTTGGTTGTGTCTTTAGGGAAAATGGTGAAAACAGAGAAAAAAATTTTCTGACATAAACTGTATCTGTCAGACTGCCTAAATCAAAGAAAGTTTTCAGCTCGCCAAGAAGCTTGTTACTGAAAAAGTCCTGCTCTCCAAATAAGTATTATATTTGTAAAGCTGATAATATTTAATTTTTTTTGAGACTGTAAGAAAAATGTTGAACCGTATAGTCATTAGATACTGATATATCGGATAAAACTGGCAATGATTCTTAAGATGCTGTTAGCAAACCCTTATGACAAATCAATGTTACTGAGGCTTCAAATTCCAAAGAACTATTAATAATAAACAAAGCTAAATATAAATGGTTATAATTAAGAAAATAATATAATTAAGTCATAAAACTAAATGTACATGTTCTTTGAATTGTTAATTTAAAAGTTTTCACATCAGTCAATAAATAAATGTTTTAAAAACTAGAAAATAATGCAGTCCAACACAAAGCTAGCCACAGCCTCAAAAACTACCATACCAGCATAGAGCTGAGTCAGTCACACTGTCAACACAAACTGAACTTAGTAAAGTTGGGTGTGATGTTACTGTTTGTCACTGTTCGCTCTTTACACACAAGATGAGAAACAATTTACTGATATTATTTTACTACTAACTGCACCATCATACATGAGTCTGTGTGCCATGAGAAATAACTAAGCCTTTTGTGAGCAGTTTGTTTTCTGCTCTGTGCAACAGCAGATAAACTACAAACACTGGAGCAACATGCAGCCAACGACCACACACCATTATGTCTCTCGAACAAACAATTCAGTTTTGCTTGTGGTTGTATATTTGTTGGTTGTAGTTGCTCTTGATTTAAACTCTTCTTAATGTAAACATTAAGACAGACGGCTCCCTCTCTCTCTCTCTCTCTCTCTCTCTCTCTCTCTCTCTCTCTCTCATGAAAATGGTTGTTTGTGTTCCTTCTCACAAATCGGTGGCATGTATGTACATACACACAATTAGCATCACTCATATGGTATATATTTGCAGACTGTAACTGAGTTTACTTGTAAGTGATGTGAACAGTTGCATGGTCCTGTTGGCCCAAATGGTATTCATATGCTCTTCACTAAAGGCTTCTCTTTCAGACATTGTCTTGTGACTATACAGATGATAGATACAATTCTACCAAACCAAAAGGCTGCGTGTGGACGAAAGAAGTGACTATTCAAGTATAAAGATTAAACAATATACACTTCTACTCTTCGGCCTCTCTTAACAGCTGCCGGTGATATGAAGAAAAATGATTTCATTGTAGCATTCCTCCCAAACAGCCTGCACTGTTAGCCAATTTGGAAATGGCACTCAAACTAATTCTCATCTCCCTGTATTATAATGGAGTGCCTGAATGCAATTTGAATGAAGATAGATATTGTGTCTTTGGAGGCTTAAAGCGAATTTCCCCAAGCAGTTGTGCCAGGTTCTCAGACGACTGCTTTCTACTTTATCTAATAGTCATTTGTTGGCTGCTTCATCCTCCAGTTTCATCTTTTTTTCTTAGTTTCCTCTGTATTAGTGTAAAAGATACACATTTCTTTTTAGCACCAAGGTTTCCACTTGTTGTGCATTTTATTAAGTTTATTTAGGTTTTTATTTAAGCAGCATAACACATTGTGGAATGTGACACATACACACATGGTTGGTTAGTGGGAGACAGTTGGTCTTACAGCTGTAGATGTTGAGGATTGTAATGATGGACCCCCACAGCTGCAGCAGGAAAAAATGTGGTGGAGGGTGATGACTGCGTATCTGACATGTCTATCTTTCTTAGATATCCCGCCTGTCTTTGTGTTTGTTTGTCTGTCTGCTCTGTTTTCAGCCTGTCTCCTTCATAAAGGCTAAAGAGCATCTGAAACGCAAATGTTGGCTCCCTTTCTCTGTTTCATTTTCTTGTTAAACAGGTAATTATGTGGATATTAGTCAGGTCATGCATTTTTTGCATAGACTGTAAATAAAGACAGATGCACTGTGGTGATTGTGAAGAATTGAAACTTGCTAGAAAACCATCTTTGAGAAACATTTCTCTGATGTATACTTTGAGTTTGGCCCATGTCCCATCGGCTAACATGGTGTAGT
The DNA here is from genome assembly GCF_024713975.1 of Paralichthys olivaceus. NCBI lineage: Eukaryota > Metazoa > Chordata > Actinopteri > Pleuronectiformes > Paralichthyidae > Paralichthys > Paralichthys olivaceus. The sequence continues at coordinate 7,989,357 of NC_091099.1, read as the reverse complement.
TAATGTTTATGACCTATACAGCAGTCAGCCAGCTGTGGGCGATCAAGATGTTTTGGCTTCACTTATGGGGAGAATCTATATAATCACTCTGTGGTCTTTGGTGTGAATTTGTTGACCCCTATTGGTGCTTCAGAGCAATGTTTCTGATGAGCAGCCCCTCAGTCTTTGTATTTTATGTTTATGAGAACGAGGGCAGACGATTTCAGTAAATAGCCTTTCACAAATGCCATTTTAATGAGAAACACTGAATGAAACAAAAGTGCACTTGTCTCTAATGAAAACTCCACAGGGTGCCTTTTAAATGTCACACTCTTGCCCTGAGAACTAGTCATTTTAGATATTGCGTGTGTCTGTGTGCGAACACCCATTGTGCCATGGCGTGCTCCAATTAACCAGACCTGGCCATGTGTGGAGGATGAGCTGACAGTGGCTTACATTCAGGCAACACGGCATCTGTAGGAATTACCACCAGCAGTCAGTGATGATGTTGCAGGGACACATGCAGTACACCTCCCGGTTGGACAGCAACAAGGAGGATGAGACAGAAGCAGTAATATACAGGATTATTAACCATCAGTAAAATCACTGTAGTAGCTGCTGTAAGCTGAGTAGGTGCATGTTTTTGCTGTGGGTACTACCTGATAGTAAAACATGGCTGGAAGTACCATGTGAGATATGAGAGTTTTGTATTTGCAGGTTGCTGAGAAGTTTTTAGTCTGCATTTGTTAGTTTTTTTGTTAGGTTGCAGGATTGAACAAATGTATGTTTATGTTTAGGGATGTGGTTCATTTCATTTACATTTTTTCTGTAGTTTCATGGTTTGATGAACAGGCTCTTGATTCAGAGAGATATTACACATTGTTCTGGTAACAGCGTATAGATATGAAGGAATTAACTTGTTATGACTGGCACAGAATTACAGGATGACTCAGTATCCAACGCCTGCACTCTAAATAAACACTTTATCAAACAAGATCAGAGATTAATCTCATCTAAAATCATATAAAATACGAAGAAATGCCTCATGCCTTTCTGATTTGTGTGTTCTGTAAAAAAAAAAGAAGTTCTCTACCAAATACTCCTATTTCTATTTCAGCATGTTTGGATTTATTTACGTTGTCCTCACGCCCTCTGTATCTTTGTGTTTCTCCTCTTCGTATTCTGTGCTTTTTTGAAAGTGTTTTCTTTGAATTCCTCTGGTGCAGGTATCGGTCCAGTGCTTGGCCTCCTGTTTATCCCTCTGATCGGCTCGGCAAGTGACCACTGCAACAGCAGTTATGGCAGGCGACGACCCTTCATCTGGCTGCTGTCTTCAGGAGTTCTTGTGGCACTTCTGATCATTCCCCATGCTGACATCTTGGCTGCTCGCCTTGCCTGGGGTGGACGCACCCTTCAGGTAGCACACCTGTTGGTTGATTGTTGAATTTCAGCTACAGAGCAAGATAATTCATTGTGTTTTCTACCATGGTTTTGCTTTTGCTGCAGGTGGGCTTCCTCATCCTCGGGGTGGGACTCCTAGACTTTTGTGGACAAGTGTGCTTCACGCCACTGGAGGCTCTTTTGTCTGACCTGTACCGGGACGAGGAGGACTGCGGTCAAGCCTTCGCCATGTTCTCTTTCATGGTCAGCTTGGGAGGATGTGTGGGATATTTGCTGCCTGCGCTGGACTGGAGTCGTGGTTTACTCTCTGTTTACCTGGGAGGCCAGGCTGAGTGCCTGTTTTCCCTCCTCATCCTTATCTTCATCTCCAGCGTGCTCATCACCATGAAGGTGTCTGAGGAACCCTCATTTGCCAGCAGTGGCTTGGCAGGGTCTGGATCTTTATTGGAGTCAGGGGCTGGCGTGATGGAGGCTGGCCGCTGTGGCGTGCCACGCTCATGCTGCTACCTGCTGAAGTGCAAACTGAGGCTGCTTAAGTCAGGTCCCCTGCTGTGTTTACTGAGAACATGTTGGTCCATGACTCCAGCCATCTACAGGAGCTACTGCCACGTCCCACGAGTGATGAGGCAGCTGTGTGTGGCTCAGCTCTGCAGCTGGATGGCTGTCATGTCTTTCATGCTCTTCTACACAGACTTTGTGGGGGAAGGCCTGTACGAGGGCGTGCCCAGTGCATTACCAGGAAGTATGTCCAGGCAGCGATACGATGAAGGTCAGATTTCTTCTTTGTACATTCTGTTTAAGGAGGTTATGTTTTCATCAGCATGTATTTGTCTGTTTATTAGCAGGAAAACCCACAAGTACTATACCAATTTCAACAAAATGTGATGGAAAGGTAAAAGCTATGGCAAATGAAGAATCAAATCGATTTTGAAGTTGATAAGGCAGAACCATAATTTTCTTTTACTATCTTTAACAAGATCCGACGTTAGTGTTAGAGGAGGTATACTCTCTTTGAGTGCTCTTCCACTCCCCTAAACATTTCATTGCAAGCAGGATTATGCAAAGAACAACAGATTTTCTTGAAACTTGGTGGAAGAATGAACAAAGAAAGAACCCATTTAATTTGGGAGCAGATCCAGATAAAAGGGCAGATCCAGGAATCTCATCACTTTTATTATCACATCAGGCACTGTTACTGTCAATGATTTCCCAGGGAATAATTCATGGATCTTGAAGAAAGAAATCAGGCATATTTAGAAAAGTGATAATAATGAGTGTGTGCAATTTGGTGCAGGTTGATGGAATTTAAGGGAACTGTTGAGCCTCAGAGGAGGTATAAGCTCTGATTGACATTCTAGTATTGATTTCGCTTCGGCTCTGTTGACATCATTAAAACAATCTTTAATATCAAGTAGGATCATGAAAACAAACTTCCATTAAACTAGTAAGACATGTGTCCTCACCTTTTATCATCACGTCTTTACCTCCACAACCTCCACATAGCTGGCTCGAGGTCCGTTCCGGCTGCGGTATCTGCTGTCTCACAGTTGGGCAGGATGCACTCACATTCCTCGAGCACAGGTGGAGACAGACAGAGCCTGTGTTCCTGCATGCCTACATGCTTTCTTGCGTCCCTCATATTGGCTCCTGTCAAGTTATAGGACACGTACAGCACAGAGCAGCAGTTAATAAGGACTCTGATTCAATGAGGCAATGAGCATTTAGTATAGATCTACTGCTGAACAACAAAAAATCCTTTGGGTAAATATGCTTAAGTAAATATCAAGCCCATCAAATGTTGTTCAAGTGTTACTTTCTATTTGTACACCTGAGGAATTTAAAACTAATACACATGGTATATTCTGAACCTTTACAAATACCGTTATATAACCTTCAATTTAGAAACTCTAACTTCTGATAAAAACTGAACAGATCTGTTGTCAGAGATGTAAGAAGGTCAAAGAAGCTGCAGGAAGATTCTTTCTCTGGTGAATTTTACTAGACAACACATGAGCAAGACGGTATTTGCGATTCACAAAGGAAACAGAGGTGAGGCCTCATCTTGCCCCATATTGAGGAGCTGCAGGTTTACTAACACAGCAGGCCGAGTGAGGGTTACGTATATTTAGGTCTACATGTGTTTACTGTTGAGCCAGACTTTTATTTTTTATTCCCTCTTTTCGCTTTTCCTTCATCTGTCTTTTTTGTACTTCAGCTTCCCCACTCATTTTTTCAATCCTTTTCAACTACTATTCACCTGTTTTCTCTTCCTCTAATCCTTGTTCACAACCTTTCCTTTTTCTTTTTCTTTTGACATTTTCATCCTGACATTGAAGAAAACCTCCCTCTTTCTCCCCCTTATTTTTGTTTTGTTTACTTTTTACTTTTCCTGTCTCTGTTCCCTGTGCTCCCTGGACCATAAGGAATGTCACACTCACAAAGAATTAATGTCAAAGAATCGGCACACAAAGAACATGTTCATTCAAGCCAGGTAGACGGCAGAAGCACATCATTTTGAGCTCTGTCTGAGTCGTGTTTGTTTAATTTGAAACACAGCGGATGTGATTTAACCACATCATTCAGCCTGCAGATGTTCCAGTGCATGAAGGTAATCTGCTTTGTGTCTAGTTTCAAAGCTGCACTGGCTTTTCTACTCAATTTTAAACCTTTTTCTGATAATTTCTCTGCAAACTGTTGCACTGCATAGAAATGATCCGTCAAGCTCGTGTTCTATCAGCCACCTTCCCATCCTGCAGAAGCAGCTCTCCTGTAACACTCTGACTCAGTCTCATATCTCTGTGGGCTTGAATTTCAGTCCTCATTAGCCTCTGTAGTGTTTGTAAAGTGGGTTCAGCAGGGTAATACGATCCACGTACGCCTTTCACACAACTGATTCCCCTGCTCCGCTCCTGAACTTCTGACCCACGCTGTTCACTGAGATCAAGCAGAGATATCGGTCCAATAATGGGCTGCAATAAATAACAGTCCAGACATGTAGTCAGTCTGGCTTCCGTAGATTTTTACTTCAACTAAAAAACTTCATCAAGGGTTAAATGGGTATAAACAAGAAACATGGGAACAATTTCCCCATAGTGAACAAAATCCCACACTAAAATGCACAATATTTCATTATTATTAAAAACTGGTGTTGTATGATTTTGTCAAGAGATGAAAATCTGCTTTTCAAATTCCACTCAAGTTCAAATGAAGAAGGAAAGTTCTGCAATAATTCTAGTGCATTTGAAAAAGTCTATTTCTGGAGGAGTAGAAGTTGCAAGAATTTTGTTTATACCTTTACTTATAATGAACTGTATTTATAAAGCACTCTTCAAAGTGTTACAGGAAGAAATAAAACCAAGAAATTCAAATCAAGATACAACAACAGTTGAAAGGACATTGGAAACATAATAGATATAGTAAGAAATTATAAAATAATAATGAAACAAATGAAAACCGTACAAATAAACAAAATCAAACATTCCCAAAAGGTTTTGGAAAGAGAAAGGTTTTTAAAATTAGAAAGATTTATGAGAACCTGAGAGTGTGTCAGCAAGTTTTAAAGTGTGGGGGCTCCAAGAGCAGCTTGTTCTCGTGCATCAAATATACTTCTGTTAAATGTCACATCGTACTGTGAAAACCCCCCCTGCTTTCATGGGTTTAGATTTTTTATCAGATACTAGACATGATCCATCGCTACATAAATTAAAATCTGTCACTAACCTAACTGCTAATGTGTCGACTTGGGGAATGAAATATTTTGATGCCTTCCAGTCAGGAACATGAATTCATCTGATGTTGCGTGAACTTTGATTTCGGCCTCGGTCTGTGGGTGAGACCTCATCCAAATGTTTGTTGTCCGGCTGGCTCACTGGACTAGACGCGGGCCAGGAAGCGTGACGCCTCTGTCAACATGGACTGGCCTGTGCGTCTCGCCTCTTAGGTTTTTCGAGGATTTATCTAAGGTTAATGCTGTTTGGGAACATCAAAGTCAGTCACCGCAAACAGTGTCTCTGTGCTGAGGAGCTCTGTGAGTGACTCTCTGACTGGATCTGTGCTGGTGTGTTTGTGGGCTTCAGCATGGCGAAGCTCTCCAAAGTTCACACTCACACATACTGCTGGAGTTGGGCATGTTGTGTATTAGAGCACAACCAATTCATCAGTTGGCCATTAAAAATCAACCGATATGATTTTCATGGACATTATGGTATCTGCGCTTTTTTGCCGAAATGAAAACCTTGATTTTTCACAAAACAATGCAGAAAACATTTGCATTTATGTTTGTATCTCTTGTAAAAAGGGTTTAATCTCTTAATTCAAGTTATGTGAATAGTTGGTTGTGTTTACTTTTTATCTGTAGTCATTTATAATAACGCTTTTGGTTAAACTTCAAAATATCATATTTGGATCTAAATAGAAATATTAGCCTTAAATATGCCTGATTTATTTTTTTTCATCAAGTTCCATTAATTATTCTCTGGGAAATTAATGATTCCTTGATCTGTATCCACACCATCATTGAATGTGATCTTCTTTAGGTCATGCCCCACCTCTCCCAAAAAAATTCATAAAGATCAATTGGGTAATTTTTTTTGCATAATCCTGCTAAAAAACTATCAAGCTAACCAACAAACACAAGAGGTTCAGTCCCTGTTACAGCAGTGAACTTCCTGGTTGTAATTTTAAGTACCCTCTCCTCTCAGGTATCCGTATGGGCAGCCTGGGCCTGTTCCTGCAGTGTGCTACCTCAACCTTCTTCTCCCTGGTCATGAGTCACTTGGTTCGGCACTTTGGCTCACGCTGGGTGTACGTGAGCAGCATGGTGAGCTTCACGCTCTCTGCTCTGGTCATCTGCCTGTCAAAGAGTGTTGTCTTGGTCACTTTCATGGCAGCTCTTACTGGCTACGCATATGCCACGCTGCAGACTCTGCCTTACACTCTCACCTGCCATTACCACAAGGAGAAAGAGGTAAAAACAGATCCTAATGACTTTATACACAAGGTTACTGTGTGGACAAACTATCACTGACGAGTCTATTCTTTTCTTCTCTCATTTCAGGTCTATATGCCAAAAAGGAAACCCAAAAGCATACACAAAAATGGTATTACAACCAAGCGGGACTCTGTGTATTTGACTCCTGTGGAAGAGGAGGGTGGACTGAACCACAAAACGGGGGTTCCTTATGGACATGCCTTCCTCAGCCAGGACGCTTACGAGTACTACCCCACCCCACCCAGCCAGAACGGCTCCTCTCACAGCTCTGGCGGCACCGAGCCGGACGAAGCGGAGTTGGGGTACGAGAAACGAGGCGTGGGTTTGGACTTCGCCATCTTGGACAGCACCTTCCTCCTCTCTCAGGTTTTCCCCACCCTGTTCATGGGCATGATCGTTCAGTTCGCACAGTCCGTCACTGCCTACATCGCCTGCTCCGCCATCTTTGGTGCTGTCGCCATCTACCTGGCCAGTCATATCGTCTTTGAACAAAAGGACCTCAAATGCTGAGATTCAGGGTGAAAGACGTGGGAGTGATTGAATCATAAATAATCAAAACAATCATTCAGGTTTCATGGGTTGAACTCAGCAGTGCACTACTGTTCCCAGAATGCCTTGCTCTACGACTGTGCTTGCTTTTATGAAAGCTAAAGGAAATGTGTGAGAAAGTGGCTGATAACAGAAAATATTCCTTTTTACAGCCGGGATCGTTACCTGCCAGCTGAAGAGTCTCTGTACTGAATACTGTTGAATTCTATTGAAATCCCCCTAAAAACCTTTTTGTTGCGACATCTTTCCTGTGCATTTTCCTCAGGTACTAGATTTACTGTAGAACTCACCAACCTCAGAAACACAGCTAATGGTTCTGTCCACAGGTTTTCAAATTACAGTCTGTATTCAACACGCAAAACAACACGTCAAACACAGTATAAGCAGGTCATGTGTTTCATATAGTGTTTTACCTGTTCAGAAAATAGAAAAGGAAATAGGAATGGGATTGTAGGACTTGTCCGTCCAGGATGAAAAACACACTTAAAGGAGTACTGATTTAGTCGGGGGACGAGTCAACTTGTCATGTCAGTTGACTTTAGAAAAGAACCCTGGTGTGTGTAAATTGGGAGAATGTTTCTTTAATTGTTCAGCTGTAATTTGATGCTAGCCTCATCTTCTTTATTTCCCCTCGTAAATGTAATCTATTACTGAAAGAACAGATTTTGCAGCAACTATTTTTAAAACAAATTTACTTTGCGTCCCTATGGGAATTAAGTGATGCAACCTGTTGAGGTGAGGTTATCGATGACGGTGGTTGGAGAAAGAGTTAGTTGACTGGAGCTGGAATACTGCATCAAACGTCCTCTGTCTCGATAATCAAGAGTAGTCTCCTATAGCGGACTGCTCATCCTGATACTTCTGATCAGGACTCAGGTATGTTCTGGTGTCCCATTCTTTCATCGTGCCATTGACCTGCTGCCAAAACCTTCACGTGTTGTTATATTCTCAAATGACAATCTAGGAAGTCTGCATGGTCACTGACCAGAGATATAGTTGGTTTGAACTACGCGTACGCATCATGGCTGCTTTGCGTATCCTGTTTGGTGCATCGATTGTGCACGTCTGAATTTTGTGCTGTGCCCTTTTGTGGAATACTCGACAAGTATGTGAACAAATGTGTTTATGACATCTCTAGTTGTCTGTGTACTTGCACAACAGGAAGTATATCTGCAGCCTTGTAGTGTAATGTTGTGTGTAAACAGTAAAAGATGAAGACTGATGTCTTGAGAGGAGCCCCCTCTATTCTTGAAAAGACCAAAAACGTCAGGCAGCACATGGAAACATTCAGTCACTGAAAATACTGTGAGAGGAGGCATTGGTGGGCTGAAGGCCAAGCTGGAGTTTGTGTGTGTTTGTGTGTGTGTGTGTCTATGTGTTTGTGTGTAAAGCATGGAGGACAAACAGTGAGAAAGTAAAATGACTAATATCTAAGTGCGAGGCAAATTTATTAAGACTTGAGCATGTGCTGTTTTTTCCACATTCAGCCCATATGAAGCTGTATGTTATAATTAATGTGTCGTGGCCTTATTGAGCTTTTCAAACCGGCCAGTTGATGCAAACACTTTGCTTGTGTTACAACTGGTGCGTGAGTTCATTCGAGCCTCTTGTATCAAGGCAGTGTGATGAATTCGGTTCAGCAGATTCAAAGAGTCCTGAAGGATTTTGTTGCCTGAAGTGCACTCAGCAGGGGAGGAGTTAAAACAGCAGAGGATTTGTTTTGTCATGTTGCCACCACTGCTGAGTAGAACACTTAGAAAATGATCATTTGCCTTTCCCCCTCTAAAACGCACACAAAAACGTCGCCTCGCAGTAGCTGAAGTGTAAGAAAAAAATGGTTATTGTACAAGTGCCTGTACATTTTTTCAAACATTTTGTACATATGTATTTATTTATTTTGCTTTTCTTACAAAATAGCTCCTATTAAACTATTTGCCTCTGTGGCATCTTTCATGCGAGGGTGAAGGCTGTTTCTGTGAAAGAGATAAATTATTTGTATAGATGTGGTATAGAAGCATCCTCAAAGCTATAATTTATTTTAACATGACCCCCTCCTTATCCTGTAGCTTTGGTTACATCATTGCTGATATCTGCTGTCAAGTGTGCGTCGAGTCAGCTGCAGAAAACCCTGTTGTCTTTAACCACATCTCGTCAAACTGTCGCAAATCAGATGTTTGGTTCTTCTTCTTTTCTGGCGCAAACAAGAAACCTCGTCATTGTGTCAATTCTGCTTAATCTGGGAATTATTTAACCACTTGTTTCTACTTATCAGAGTTTCATTGTTTAACGTTAAACACACTCACTGTAGGTGGAGCTGTTTTCTGTCCCTGTTCTTCTAAAACAAATATCCTGTTTGATTTAAGACAAAAAAAGTGTTAAGGCCAGAAATCGACATATTATGGTGTGATTCATCAGGTTTTTTTGTGTTATTGTCATAAATGCATTCAGCCATAACAAAAAGTTGTATTTCATTTTCATTATAAAATCATATTGTGTATAAATATGCAGTTACCAAATAGATTTTTATACAAAATAAAAGAGCTGCATTGTCAATGAGATGTTGTTGATTTTTTATTTGCCATTATTTTAACTTTGGAACTAAATATTACATAAAGGTGTCAGTAGAATTGGTTTAGATAATTGTCAATCATTCAATCTGACATGCATTTTGATCAGACTCTTTATTTGTGGTCTGGAAGCTAAAACCTCCAACTTTGCTCCACTTCACTTGCATAATATTGGGAACAGGTAAAGTTCAGACTTTGTGCTATTGAACGCTAGTTGATTTGCATGATTACAAATGGAATATTCACTCCAATATTGTAAACACCTGTTGGGTTGGAAATTAAATCTTGTTTATTTTGTGTTGCACTAACATCCATACTGACACCTACAATGTACACCCGGTAATGTGCAGCACCCTCTCCACAACCTTTTTTACCTTTACATAGATATCAAGATTATTCGTGTGGACCCTGTAATTGCAGAGGTTTACACTGTTTGTTTAAGGCCCAGGTCTGAAGAGGTTGATGCAGTTTGGTCTGAGAAGGCTGTCCAGTGTCTTACACCTTGGAAATGGTGCCATCCTTTGGAGATCTTGGGTAACTGGAGTGCGCAGGAGAAACTGCTCCTGGTGCGCAACTGCACCGGCCCCGCTGACGCATGGGCATGCTGCTGTTGGCATTATCTATTACATGGAAAAGACGATAGGCTTTCATGTTGCAGGGAATGGCACGCTGACAATGCGTGCCATTTCATGACGAGCCTCTCCAGTTTGCTCCTCGCACTTCTCACGAATCCACCATTATGGAAATGCATGGGTTACAGTGCACCTATAAAAACATGATACTTTATTAGAATGCCACTCTGGGCCTCAGTTACATCGCCATGGAGCTGAGGAAGGGGGGGGCTCATATCATGTCATGCTGGTGTCTTGCTCAAGGACACGTCAGCAGGGCGGATACTGGCCGACACCGAGGTCCTGAACCCTGATCTTTGCGCCTGACGCGCCGCTGGCTCACGTGTCCAGCTGAGGTGTGATTTTTTTTTTGAAGCAGAAAAACACATGTTTTTAGAGAGAAAGTTCTTGAACGCTGCAGCAGACCGGCGGCCCACTTGTCTCCGGTGACAAGTGGGCCTGTTTTTACACCTTCCTTCTAAATAAGGAAGCGGCCTGACAGACATATGACCACCGACCCAATTTGGGAGCGTCCCCATCGCGTCCCACGGCCGCTGAACGCCACCAATAAGCTCTCTCTCCCTCCTCCAGTCCGACAGTGACAGCAGCCGATTCCCCCTCAACTCTCCACACACTTGCTATTTTTCCCTGCTGTCAGCACCTTCCTTTACCCTTGTGTTATCCCGGCGGCGGAGTCAGCATGATGTCATGGGATGGGATGCGTTATCCCTGGCACGGGTGAAACCGGGTTTTTCGGTGAGTGGTGACGGATTTATTCTCAACTCTTGCCGGGAGAGGGGGAAGAAGCAGAAGAGAGAGAGAAGGAGAGTGTGTGTGTGAGGAGAGAGAGGCGCGGAGGAGCTGCGAAACATGGTAATCACCGACATCACCATCACCTCCAGCTCTGCCGCGCACTCTCCCGTCTCCTCTCCTCCTCCGTACCGGGGCTCGCGTCTCATGCCCGCAGCCCCGCTCCGCGCTCCCAAAATAACCCGCCAGCATGCCGAAGGAAGCAAAACAAGAGGAGCGGTATTTTTAGGGTCATTAATTTCCACCACGTGGTCCGGAGGTAAACCGGATGGCCGTTGCGCAAAGGTTCCGCGTCAGTATGTCCTGCGAGGCCGGCACGCCGCACCGGACGCTGACCGCGGCGCTTCTCCTGGGCTTTCTGCTGGGGGTCGCGTCGGCGTACCCGCTACCAGGCAGGAGGAATGCAACTTTGGTGGAGACGCGCTGGGAGACCCTGTTCTCCCGCTCGGTGCTGGGGATCTCCGGGGAGAAACCGGAGCTGAACTGGGAGAGTGACTATCTGCTGGGCATCAAGAGAGTGCGGAGGCTCTACTGCAACGTGGGCATCGGGTTTCACCTCCAGGTCCTCCCCGACGGCAGGATAAACGGTGCACATAATGAAAACCAGTACAGTGAGTTCTACACCTCCACCGATGTTAATGCAATATCCATGAGAGAGAGAGAGAGAGAGAGAGAGAGAGAGAGAGAGAGAGAGAGTCAGGGTCAATACGCATGAGTCTGATGAGCAGCCTGCCTGTATCCCCTCTATTAACCTGCATGATCATCCTTCTCTTGGGGGGGGGGGGGGGGGGGGGGGGGGGGGGGGAGCGCTGGATTTCTCCAACTGCAAAAGACAAATCTATTAAAACAAGTATCCATCAGCACTTAACACCCCTCACCCACCTCCCCCCCATCTCCTTCTCCCCCCTCCTCCTCCCCAGAGCTCAACCATGACATGAATGTATGGACGGTTTTAGACACAACTTATTTTTACGCAGCAGCAGCAGCACCCCCCCCCCCCCCCCCCCCGTGAGGGCGGTCCAGAGACCAGTGGCCGTGCACGTCAACGCAATATCCCCCGCACAATAATTGCAGATAGCCAGGATTGCGCGTTTAATTGACGCGCACCTGACATGTGGAGATGAGGGTGAGAGGATGCGGAACAAAGGCTCGGCTTGCTGGGCGCAAGGATCCGCAAGGTTACACCCATAAAGGCGCAAGAGAGAGCACGGTGGCTCTGCATGATATAATCAACCAGAATCAGGGTTTTCTATTATTATTATTGTTATTATGACTCTAATATGATTTTCTTTGTCCCCTCCAGCTCTGATAGAGATCTCCACGGTGGAGCGAGGGGTGGTGAGCCTGTATGGGGTGAGGAGTGAGCTGTTTGTCGCAATGAACAGCCGTGGGAGGTTATACGGAACGGTAGGTATGCACAGTATTTCCTTTATTGTCCAGCAATAACAGGAGGCAGAAAATAGGACACAGCCTGCAGCTCCCTGTGTTTAATTTGTGTGCCATGTTTTTTGGGGATGGGACTCCTGCTCCATCTGTCAGCAGCGGGGGGCTCTGACCATTACGCACTGGGAAAATCCATACATTTTCATTTCATCGGGAAATTCTGAGGCTCTATTTAAAGCGTGTGCGCACGGCCCCGGTGGCCTGTGGATAAATAATGATGAGGGGAACAGATGCAGGGTTTGAACCACACACGCCTGTAGTGTTGTCCAGTGTGTGTGTGTTGAGAGAGAGAGGGGAGAGGGGGGGACCCCTCTTAGCAAAGAAATCTGTCAGCAGAGAAGGAAATCAATTATAACGTTAAAGGGTTTATTGAGCACTGAGCACATCCAACATGCAGCTCCACTCACACACATCACCAGCACCAACAGGCCTCAGTTCAACCCCCGCAACACTGAAACATTACAGGTGCATTTATCTTCAATGCTATAGTCTCATCTTTGTTTGATGGAAGTTTTGAATTTCGAGTTTAACCATATCTGTAATACTGTGGAGCGAAGGTGCATTTGTCAGGACCCGTGTGCACGTCACACAAACAGTCATAGTATCTAATGTCCAACAATCAAACCTGTTTACCTGCCAGTTTGGATCTTTCTTCTCACTCACCTCTGGAAAATGTCTCATACATACATTTTACTCCACAGTTTCAGTTGTCCCCACACTTGCATCCTCATGTTGTATTTGACAGTTTACATTCAGCCCCTTTTACTTTGTCTTATTTTAATGTAATTATTTGCACCAATTCGTTCTCGTCCAACACGTTTTATTGTTCTGTTCAACCTGTGTTAAGTTAAACATGGCAAATCAAACTTGCAACTTAAAATATTTTACAAACAAGCAGCAGATTCAAAAGGCAAGTGCAGCAGTGCTATAAAGAGCCTGAGTGCAAATCATTTAAAAGAATAGATATAGGTATCTTTTCATACAAAATACTCATAAAACGTTCCATCAGTGTAGTTGGTTCCAAGCTGGTAACCATGGACACCCTCGACATTCTACGTGTAATCTGATGGGAGATTTTCTTTATAGCTTAAAAACACTGATGTGAGTATCTGATAAAGAATTGTATACAAGACAAAAGAGCAAGAGCTTCATAGTATTATTGTACTGAAGAAGTATTCCTCAAAGACAAAGAAGAAAGGCATTCAGTTTTATTGGTCTGAATACAAACACTCACCCTGTTATTAACTGTGAACTCTCAGAAGAGTTGTAATCACAATAATAAAACTACATCTTAGTCTTCCACGAATTTGCCAACGGTCTTATTGGATGAATTAAAGTTCCCAAAGGCCAAAACTTCATCCTGTTGCTGAATGTGTTGGACAGTTTTATTACTTGCATATGAATTTATTCTGACAAATTTCAAAAGTTTAGATGACAGTAAATTAACAAGGAAAGAGTTAGTCAAAATGGCACTCAGTAGAGCAAGCACCTCCGCCCAGGCCGAACAGTCCCCTTAAATCAAGCTGCACCAAATTGGACACACTCAGTCCTCTAAATATGTCTGATTCTTTTCATCGATAGCCATGAAGTATTCCCTGGGAAAATGGTGTAAATGTTAAAAAACGCCCATACTTGTAACGGAAAGTGAAAAAAGAATTCCTGGATCAGCCCCCCTATTCCGGATTAAATGGGTTCTTTGTTGATCTACGTTCAATCCTTCCACCAAGTTTTGTGGAAATCCATCCAGTAGTTTTTGCGTAATCCTGTTCACAAACAAACAAAATGACAAACCAACAAATAAACCATTGACCCCAGTCAACATAACCTCCTGGGCAAAGGTCTTCAACCATAGTAATTGTACATACTTCATATTGACACGTTTCTTTTTCTCAGATGCTCATGATTCCAATTAAATTCAGATATTTTATTGCAATTAAGTTTCTCATGCTCCCATGTGTTATTTTTAATCTTATTATTTTTGAACTGTAATGCTTCATGGTTGAAATGATGAATTTCTTAAAGTTGAACTTGAAATCTTAGATCCACAAAGATAAAGTGTATTTGTAGAATCCCTGGTGATAAACTCTTGCAGTAGTTTACTTCCAGAACAACGGCAGCTGTTAATATATGAATGTTCAGTTTCGGTGGGCGGAGGAAACGTTGTGTTTAGCAGAGCCCCGCTGACATGTGGCTGCTGGTTATCTCGCTGTGGCCGACATATTTGACAGACTGAATGTGAGTCGGTTATCTGGTCATGAGTGATGAAGCGTTAGCTCGCAGGCTGGCCGCTGATCTGATAAGAGATTGAATTAGACCAAATGGTCTCTGAAGGACAGTATTTGCTGCTGCACGCTGTGTGAGTCATGAATCATCTGCTCAGCAGCTGTAATGTTTTTATACAGACAGATATTTAGAGGCTTTACGAATTTAAAGGGACTTCATGTGGGAAGCAGAGACCAGATGTTAGTGTTTCTCTTCTACCTGAAATCTTCCAGATAATGTCTGTTTTCAAATTTCTTTGGTTTTAAAAATGTTTAGTTTGTCATTTTCAGAATAAACACGTATGAGAATAAGGAAACAGTTAGATTGGATTAGATTTAGGACTGGAAACAAATGGAAAACTAGTCTGGTTCTGTCTAAAGGTAAAAATAAATATTACACATAAATATGTGTTGGACGGCTCATAATTCAAAGAAAACTTTGGACTGGTGGTAGCCAGAATGTTTTCTTACGGCAAAGTAAATACTTACTGTAGCTTCATATTCAGCAAACAGACATAAATCATACCTGACAGAATCATGTGCTGGTCAGTAAAAATCTGCCGATATGAACCTTTCACAGACACACAGGTTAGGGTTAGGGTGCCAATGTCTCAATTTGAAAACTTTTATTTTACAGAGAAATCAATGCAGAAATATTTACATTTAAGTTTGAAAATTACCATTTTATTCATATGTGATTGTATTTCTTTTTATTTGTAGTTATTTACAATGAATTTTATGGTTGAACTGTAAAATATCAAGTCTCAATTTAATTTCTTTGTCAGTAACATTTGATAACGACATCATTGGCAATTTTTTCAACATATACACTTTGGCTGATTAATCAGTTATTTTACTCCCTCATGAGTATTGGTTTCAAAAATCCATATAGTTTGTTCCAGGCGTATTCTCCTAAATATGAAACTATTCTTTTAAGTTCTGTTTGTGTTTCTGTAAATAAGAATCATTTGTTGTCTAAATATCACCTGAATTATTGGATGATTAGAAAAGTGAATGTATTTTGATACAGAGGAGCAGTCAGAGCTGCTGGGAGACTGAAAAAAGAACTCTACATTATCACTGCGTTCATTCGTCATTCTCGTCGCTGTGTCTCATCTAAATTTATCTTGATATTTTTGTGCATCGCTCAGAATCTTTTGAAAGAGCCTTTTAATGTTTTCTCATCAAAGCTTCAGACAAAAACTCTTCACTAACCTGAAGTCTGCTCTCTTTGTCTCCTTGCAGACAGTCTTCCATGACGAGTGCAAGTTTAAGGAGAGCTTGCTCCCGAACAACTACAACGCCTACGAGTCTCTGGTCTACAGAGGCTCCTACATAGCACTCAGCAAGCACGGCCGCGTGAAGAGGGGCAACAAGGCCACCACTGCCATGACTGTGACGCACTTCCTACCGCGAATATGACGAGCAAAAACTGGCAATAACAAACTTATTTGCACATGTGGATTATTTCCCAGGTAACACGAACACCGTATACGTACAAACACGAGACAAAGCGGACTGAACAAGAAAGAAATACAGTTATATCTGATAGTATTTATTCAAACTTTATATGTATATTTGGGTAGCTTACTTTGTATTAGGAAATTATGGAAATGCCATTCTTTGCTGCTTTTATGATTTTAATCATTTTGTGATGTGAAGGAGACGGAGAGGCGTCAATTGTCCCCTCGGTTTTTTATGGGTGCTGCAATGCTGAGTGCTTGCCCTGTCAGTGGATGACAGTTCCTCCTTTTTGGAAGTGAAACGGATACGTTATTACCTCAAAGTACCATATCCTGAGAGCAAGAGGAAGAAGAAGAGGAAAGATGTGTGCATGAACTTTCTACAGATTTTTGTGCTTTCGATAAAGAAATATTTTTGTTGTCATCTGTCAAGAACTTGGGACATTTCCCTGTAGGCTATGTTGGATTGTGTCCGTCACTGTCAGGGCAACTTGTGCACTTGCAAAGTATGGCGGTTGTTTTTCTTGCTTTGTCATGAGGTGGTGGTGCCTTGAATTCCTACTTGCAGCCCCCTAACCCCTTGCATGCGAGAAACGTGGTGCTCGAGTCAGAAATAGGAGTGAAACGCAATTCATCGCTCTCACAGGCACCACTGGCCCAATTCCTAGAGGGCCGGAGGTTTCTCCGCTTTATTTTCTTTCCATAATTAGATCAATTAAGTAATGGAGACTCTATGCAGCACAGGACCCAGTGGAGCCTCTTGTGGCTGCATTGAGAGTCAGCACCCCCCAACATCATGTCCAAGGGAGCTTCGACAATCCCAGGTTTTACTTTCACACGTGTGTGTGTGTGTGTACTGTATATGTGAGCTTGCATTTATTTTGAGTATGTATGTGGATTTGCTCAATTAGAGAGCTGTTTAGTTGGGGGGGGGGGGTCTTTAATCGGGGGCGTCTGTGTAGCACAATATCAGAGACCAGACACTATGAAGCGACGTGTCCTCCATGTGTGTCCGCCTCGTGTTGTGTTGTCCTCCCTCAGTTCAAACTGAGCTGGTGAGTCTGATCTGTTTTTGAAAAGGTTGACTTGATAGAATAAGGGCCTGGTCACACGTACCCAAATGTTTCAGTGGCGAACCTTCGCCTCCCGGGGGCGAATAGAACATGTGCTTCCTGTGGCTCCGCGTGGAGAACAACCTTGGTGAACTTTGACCTGCGACCTCAGTGATGACCCTTCACAGTGGCTTGATGATATTTGGCACTTACAATGATGTGCTCATGCAGAACTTAGTGGATGTCATTGATTAGTCAATTCACTGTAAATACAATGGTCTGCTGCATTAATTTAAAAACAATGTTAATACTCCGGTTTGTTTTTTGAGAGTTCCTGATCCTAGGATTTTTCAACAATGCTTCAGGTAACTGTCGGATGATTTGAGATGATTATTAAATCCCAGACTTTTAAGCTATTTATTCTTCATTCAGTTTAGTCACGAGGCTTCTGGTGAAAGAATATGAGCAATGTTGCTTGAACCAAGGGGTCATATGAAGATGTTCCTTCAGGATTTATGTATGCAGCAAACCATACTTGAATTCAACCCCCTGCCTGTGCTTCTCTTTCAGACTGTAAAGTTCCAGTGTGGAGACAGGGGGGGTGGGAGGGGAGGGGAGGAGGGCAAAGGGCTGGCAGAGTTGAAGATAGCGATGATGCACAGCGGACTTGGGATTCAGGCATGTGGCGCTCGTTGTTTGTGTAACTTGCCAAGGATGCAGATCATGCATGGTTAAAATACCCGAGCGTAAGAACTGTGGGCCCCTCGTCTATTGATGTCACACAGTCAGCGCGGGGCCACGGGATTCCTGTCCCATTCGTCTGAGCAACTTTTGTACCAAGGTCGGAGATGCAGACCGCCTGGGCTCTGTGTAACCGACACGTTTTCTGGCATCTTTAACCACTTATCATTTTGCGGAGCTTGGCACCTGTGGGGATATTTTTCAAGAACGGTTGTCTTGAAATGTGCAATGCAGAGCGGGTGTGTTTGTGATGCTGAAATGCTGTGATCTTGACTTTTATTTTGAAATTTCAGCACTTGACCTGCAATACTCTACTGTAAATAGCGAACTACCAGGCCAGCTTGGTGAAATATGATTTAGAGAAAGAAGCAAGACTCTCACTGATATAGCTCCTGTCTTATCATACAGTGTTTTACCTCATGCCCTGTCTGACATTACTGTAACGCACTGACAAAGTGAGCAATGGTTTACACGCCCTTTAAGCTCCAGCTTCTGTCTAGTAGCAGAGACTAATGTGCAGTTATCTGTGTGTGTGTGTGTGTGTGTGTGTGTGTGTGTGTGAGTGTGTGAGTGTGTGTGTGTGTGTGTGTGTGTGTGTGTGTGTCTTGTCATGTCATGTTCAGTTTCTGCCAAAGCAACAGTGGAGATGGTATCAGATCAGTTCGGTCAGGAAATAACAGGGCATTGTGTGTGTGCGAGCGGACGTACCGAGGATGAGGACGACGGGGATGAGAGCTGCTGCTGAGACCAAAGCACTGAGTGTGGTTTGAGCTGCTGGTGACTGGAGCTAAAAGGCCACGAAAAAAACAAACATGAATCAAACACTTCCAGGAAAAAAGGACACTTGAGTGAACATTGTGTGAATAATGTGATCCGAGAGAGACACCTGACACTACCAGGATGTTTTGTGATGATTTCTTTTGAGCACTGACACCACAGAACAATTGTGTTTGGGGGATTTTCTTTTCTTTTGGGGCCTCCAGCATGTTATTACTCATTTTGACTGATCAGCCTTTATCACGTCATCTGTAGGTTTTCCTGGGACAATTTCACAGCAGGGCTGATTTGTCAAAATGTACAAAAAGGTGCAATTTTATTAAAATGGAGTGCAATTTACTGAGCACGGGGAAGATGCTGTTTCCCTCTTTATGACAATTTCATCAAAACAAGACGACACGTGAGATCTTAGTTCTTGTTTTAATGACAAGCTTGTGTCGACTATTGTCTATTTATTTGATTTATCATGTTTCAGAGGACACTGTCAGCAAACCAATGGTAAAATGGCAAAGTCACAGTGGCTCCTCCAGACGAGCGATGCAATGATGTTGTGTGAAATGAACTTGACATTGTTTACACCTACAGCAGCGTAGCTTAGATTTGCTCAAGAGCTCGAGAACTGAACATCTAAAGGAAATATTACGAGTTCTGCAGCTTTTGCATGATTTCGGCAGAAAAAGGTCGTATGATGTGATGCAGCAGCGTCTGAGAGAAGGTGCATAGTTAATGGTGAAGTAAAATGTCATCTTTCTACATTAACCTTTACTTCTTTAATTCCCCTATGATGCGTATGGAGATCTGAATGGACGAGGTATGTGTCACCCTTTTTGATTAAGGATCCAGTGTCTGGATTTTGCCATTGTGATCATCAGACCTGTTCAGCTGGTTTTAAAATGTGTTGGTTCACAGGGAACTGGAGGTTTGTGGGAGGATCTGTCTGTGAATGTGTGTGTCTGTGAATGTGTGAGTGTGTGTCCCTGTGTGCCAGCAGCCTTTGTGTTTCTCTCTCAGTTTTCTATTCCTGCACTGAGGGGAGAGTGCTTCCTCTGAGTCCCCCTCCTCTTTTTTAACATATACCTCACCTTCTGCCTTAGTTCCGATTATTGAAATGATTGTAAATTAGTTTGAAACAACAGACTTCTCCAATCATTTTGTTTCTGAAAAAAATATGATGACGCGTAAGTAAAATACTATATTGCAAATGGTTTTCCTTTTATTTTTGTACGTATGTGCTGTGCACAGCAGTCAACTGTATTCCTGAGATGATAATTAAAGATGTTTTGTAAAAGCTGTTGTTCTTTTCTACTTTAAAGTCGCATGTTTGACGTCCTGCGTGAGTCTTGACCCCGAGTGACACAGACTGGACTCCAGAAGATCTGGGAAAGAAATTATGAACGAGGGTGAAAGTGTCTAACCTCGAGACGATGAGCTGGTGTGTGGCGCCCTCTTCTGGTGATGCTCAACAACACGTACAGTACTATGGCAACGTTTGAAGTAAATTTAGCTGAAAAAAGAAATGAAACAGAATTAGTGGAAACATTTGAGTTTTAATACTTTAAGTAACAGATGTAAAGAGAAATACATTTATTAGAGTTGTTGATTAAAAAAACTTAAGTCAATATGAAGAATAAACTTTTCAACATCACACACGATGCATGAACGTTTTTTTTCTCAACAAAGTCGAGGTTAAGGACAAAAGATGTCACATCTTGAACAGACGTTTAAGGTCTATGAGACAAAATTGTGATTTGTGAGTATGAGCTATTGAAATAAGATTTGATGAGGAATGAGCAAGGTTTTATATTTCATATTAATTTTAAAAAACAATAGGAAACCTGCAAAATAAAGTGATGCCCTACATTTCAGGTATTGGCTGTCCTCATCAATAAGTGAAATATTGCTGCTGCCGCCTTAACACTTCTTTACTGTGCAATTTTCTCCCAAAGGGCTCAACATTTCCAGTTAAGCCTCTCATAATATGTCATTAATATGCGATGTAGTAGGCGTTTACATTTTCACAGCTTCTCTAAATACTGATTCATGTCCAGACTGTAAACATAAACCACAAGTTGCCCTGGTAGCGTCTCAAGAATGTGCCACCAACAGTATATAAAAACATCACACAACACTTGAATGTGTTGCTTAGATATTGTTGCCGTGGAGCAAAATCACTTACATCACTAGATGTCAACTTTTAAGGGACTTCAATAAAAGCAGAATTGTCAAAGGGACGTCCCCCAATGAGGTTACAACATGTTCTGGTAATGGATGCAGGGTATGCACATGTGAGAGGAAGGGAGAGGCTGCGGAAGTGTGTACAGTTAATTAATAAGCACTTTATGAGTCATTCACTTTGGATGTCCGTCAGCAAACAGTGATTCATACCTCAACGGTACACATGACAGATTCTGGTTTGTGGCATTGATCTGAGTTGACGCTACTTTCTAATTTAAAGAAGCTTCATTATTTCAAGATAAGAGGTGAAGTTTGTTATTGTCATTTCTTTTTCTTTTTAAAAAACCATCTCCATCAACCTTTCGCATCTTCTGCCTCATCCTCCTTATTCCTCTCCAGACTCGTTACAAGTTTAATCTTTATCAAAGATTTATTTTTAGGTTTGAACAAAGAATAGAGTCAGTGTTGTGCTTCTATCTTGGCAGAAATCGATTTCTTGATGTGGAGGTGCTGCCATTCAGAGCAATAACTAGTCAAATTGTGTCTTGGTGGTTTGAGCTTTTAAGAACTGCAAGCAGGCAACCCTTAACCACGGATAAACAGGCCGGCTGTCAGTCATTTGGTCAATGAGTTAGCCAGTTTATTGACCCTGTGCTTAAATAGACCTGTTGGACTTTCTCCTCCTCCACTATCTGCCCGCACACACACCATCCTGAACACTTGCGCTGCTGAAGCCAAGAGTAAAGCGAGCACAGCATCCCCGCTGACCATGCACCCAGCTTTCTTCTCACTCCTCCTGACAGCCCTACATGTGTCTGTACTGGTGGATTGTAGACCGAGGCCCTGGGACTCACCAGAGCAGCGTCCGGACCGTCGAAAGAGCAGCTCCCACACGGGAACACACACAGAGACACCGGCTGGTCCGGGTCGGTTCTACTTAGAACTCAGTGGATCAATGAGAAGAGGCGTTCACACAGACTCTCTAGGTAAGTCTGTAAATATAAGTTCATTTTATTATAAATGAGTTCATTACTCTCAGAAAATGAAAAGCCTAATTGATATTCAATGCATTAAACTTTTGTCCGGTTCATTTCTCAGAGCAATATCATACTTAAAAAACATCTTAAATAAAAACAAAGTTTTAAAATCTATTTTGGATGATGTGTCCGAAGCATATTTTGTATTTCATCTACGCAAACAAACCGATTTCTTACAACCAGGAGTGTTCACGTTGAAACTTTTCTAAACTAAAAAGTGTCATATTTAAACCGGTTTTCTTACAGTTGTTTTGCCAGTGAGAACAGATACAAGCACCGTTGTGTCAATATTTGATTTGAGAAGAAAACGGTTTCTCTGTATGGACCTGAAGGGAAAGCTGCACGTCTCTGTGAGTATTTACTTTAGAAAACGCTTGAGTGAAGTAAAAAAAAATGGCTGCCGGGGGAAGCTGTGATAAATATACTGCATTTGTCTGCTTTTTTCTACCAAACAGAGACAAAAGGACAAAGCAGATTGCCTCTTCCAGCCCATCTGGTTCGATCTGAGAAACCACCGTGACGTGTTTTCCACTGCAACTGGCGGCAAACTGCTCAAACTGCAGGGAGCTGCTCACCGAGAGCAGACTGAGGCCTCCTCGGTGCAGCTGGAGATGTTCCTGGGTCCCTTGGTGAAGAGACAGAGGAGGAGTGAGGAGGTGAACCCCTCTGATCCATTAAGAACACATCCGCTTCCCCCACATTCCGCCAAAGATCACAAGGAGACGTCTCACGGGCAGCCTGAGCAGGACCAGGCCGGGGCCGTGTCCAAAGAGACCATCACCTCCTGCGACGACCCCCTGAGGGTCTTACAACACAACGGGCCCGTCAGTCCCGTCAAGACAAACATCGCAGACCGGGCAGAGCAAGACTAAGACACTGAACTTTATCAAATGAAAATATCAGGAGGGGGTGCAGGTCTCTATGGTTGTTCTGAAAACTCACTTAATGTTTGTTTGCATGACAGACGCAGGTAGATTCCTCGTCCTGCAGCGTCAGAGCCACGTGACAACTGACAGAGGGCTGGAGGAGTCAGGTTCACGTCAGAAGTTATTTCCAGAGAATTCAATATTTCACAACTTCTGAGAAAAGAAAGCAATTTATCAAACCCTTGAATTGTTTTTTGATTTAATGGAGCTATTACACGAGCTAATGGACTCAAACCCTGTTACATCACAGCGCCTCTGTTTGAATAGCAGAAAACATTTGACATAATCATGGGGCAGGTTTGGTCCAGTGTCCTGTCGTCCTTTAACCTCTTATGTCGGTTAAACTTTAAACCCCGGACCAGATGTGGGGCAATGTTTATTTTGCATATGTAAAAATGTATAATCTGTTAGTAATTATGAATATTTATACAGAAATCTGTTGGGAGGGATAAAAAACAACCAGTGCATGTTGTTGTTACTGGAAAAAAATGTATTCATTCATTAACAGGAGCCAATTATATCAGGTGCCGGACACCAATAGTCGCAGAAATAAAAAAGCTATTTATTTATTGAAACGTGTTAAATGACCTGCTTCCTAGTCTACTGTTTTATTATTTATATATATCATGTTGTCTTATTTCTAATACAGAAAAATAAATGATAACTATTCTGTGGATTATTGTCTATTTATTTATCAGTCCAGTGACATGTTTGAAACCTGCTCTGAAACATCTGCTCTCTTTCGGCCTCGTCCCCACAATTTTCTAATTCACCACATCACCAAGAAAAGAAAGATCCCTGCACACTTCGGGACAAATACAAACTAGAATGAAAAAAGATTTTCATGAAATTCTTTTAAAACACAGTCTAACAGACTGGTATGTGCCCCAGAAACATTTAAGGTGATTGTGGTGAATGTATCAGGAGGAATTTGAATTATTGGAGATTAACATTTGAGCTGTTTGAGGCCTCAAACACTGAGAACTGCACCAAACTTACTGGAAACATTTAAGCACAAGCTTTTTCCCTCCAAACAATTCAAAAATAAATCACATGACTAATATACACACAACGTATTGGTTATGTAAGAGGTAAATATTAGGCCTGGACAAACATTGTCCAGAAGAAGTGATGCATTTCAAATAATTATAAATGAAGAAGCATATTTACTGATGAGATATTTATGTTAGTTATGTTTTTAAAAATAAATAAAAATTGTGTAAAGAAGAAGAAATAAGTTTTAAAACAGTTTTATCAGGAGGAGACTTTTTTGGACAAATAACACAATGACACAGAAACACACAACAGCGACTCACTATTCAGGAGAGAGACGTGTTTGAGTCTGTTCTGTAAATTATTTAGTTTTAGTTGAGAACTGCAGTAGAGAAACCGTGCACAGATGCTACAGGACAACACACGAGGTGTTGACAAACGAGTCCTTGTGTTAATTCATGAAAAAGTCACTGATTTCCAAAAAGTCAACACTGCTGCCGCTCTGTTGTTTTCCTTCGTTAAAGAGATGAACGGCAGGGAGATAAAAATAGAAACACCGACTCACAGAGTTTCCAATTTTGAGCAACCACGACCAACACAAACTATCTGAGGTTAGAGAAGGGGAATAAAGCAGATTTTAACATTAATTAATACTTCATATCTAGGACATTTTGAAATTATTGAATAATGTTTGATAAGATATCGACATTATCAAACTAAATAATTAACAATAATTGTTTTTTTTATATTCCTGTGTTTATCCATTAAATTCCAAATGTGAGTGAACTGTACACTCAGAAATATCAGCCAGTTTTCCATCAGGATTCATGCGTTATTCTCTGGGAAATCAACAGAAATGTAAAAACAAAAATCTCACAATGCTAAAGAAAGTGAAAAAAGAAAAAATCCTGGATCTGCACCAAATTTCTGTCCTGACCCGTATCACATCCTACCATCAAGTTCTGTGGTAATCCAGTAGTTTTCATGAAATCCAGCCAAACACAGACTTTACAAAGCCTCTTACTTACATTACTAGAACCTTTGACTGTCTCCACATATTAAATACTTTAAAAAAAATAATAATTTAAGTCTGAAGAGGTTTTTATTTCTTCCCTTTTTTTCTCCCACCGTCTCCTGCACATCCTTCCAAACCTCTGTCCTCCCTCCTCCCATCATTCCTCCCTCTGCTCCTACTGTTTAACAAGCTCTTTAACATGGTCGCCCCTGTGGACGAACACGCAGCGAATCCCTGACAATTCAAACCTGTCGTCCTCTTTTCTCACGGTCAGTATGAACCGACACAGACCCGTGTTGGGACTTATAGAGAACAAGTGTGCTCTGTCAGAACCCTCAGGCAAAGAACAATGCATCTCCTCCACAAAGTAGCGCACCACCACACGCATGTAGGCTCCGTGTGTGACGACCAAAGCATGGACCGGGACCCCCCTGACCCCATCGTCCGGTCTCCCCTCCACGGCAGGCGAGTACTTCTCGTCCTCCGCGCTGTGGTGCCAGTGTTCCGCCCCAATCTGCTGCAGCATTTTCTCCATAAACCCTTTGACCCGCTCCTTCACCTGAGCAGAGCAGAAGTCTGTTACGTGTGTCTTTTGTTTTCTTTCCACACAAACAGCAGAATGTACGTCACAGAAAACATGATTGCGTGCAGCGGTGAGGGATTAAAGTAAAAGGTTGTTAAATTCAAAACAACACAACACTGTTCCGGTCAAAAACCCACACGTCCACATGCCAACTCCAGTTTCACCCTGATGCAACAACCTGTAACTGGTGGAGGGGGGGGGGGCTCTGGCTGACACGGATTGGGGCGCTCGGTGGCTAACGTCAAATCTATCTTTGTACGACTGCATCATCATCATCATGTGCTGGTCACGTACCAGAGTCAACGTCCGAGCCAAGATCTAATAGATGAAGCCTGACGAGAAGTCTCTGAAATACAACACCCCCCCCTCAACCGTGTCCTCCCACATGTGTGACACAGAGCTGAGTGACTTTTTAATCAGAGGCAGTGACGGACACTCTGCAATTGTTTGACAGTACTTTGACCCTGATTCACATTCCAGCAGATACATAGGAGACACAGAGATGCAAAGAGGCCTTGACGTAGCAGGTTGCATCCTCAGAGACAGTGGTCGGCAGAGGAGACGAGTGTTTCCTGCCACCTACTGGTACTGAGAGCACACTGCATCGGGGCACTGACACCACACTAATGTTAGTGGATGTAAACGTGCATGAGGATGTAGATGCAAAGATGCAGCATTTTCAGTTTAGACAGTTTTAGTTTCCAGCCGAGGATTATTAATATAAACACATTAAAATATGTATCTGCATCAAAGTTATACAGATAATAAATAAGTAAACTCCTGGTTGAAGTTGAGTCTCTGTCTCACCTGCTCCGGAGTCTCGCCCCCTGGTGGAGTGAAGCCTGGGAACGTCTGACCCGCTGCCTTTGCCATCTCTCTCACATCCTGCAGTAGTCCACCCTCTGCTATTCCAAAACTCTGGAAAACATCACGTCATTAACCGGATAACTCAGACTGTTCGTTTTCTAACGTAGACTGAGACGTCAGTGAAGACGTGCCACTCACTATCTCTTTGAGTAAAGGGTCAGGAGCCAGTTGGAGCGTAGAACAACTGCTGTTGTGTTTCATTATTGTTTCAGCAGTCTGGAAGAAAAGAAAACAGCCACCTCATCACAAACTGAGCCACAACATGGATAGAGAGAAGTAAACTGTTAGCAACCTAGTTTGCTCATTACTACAGAAGTGAGATAGTTTAGAAATAAGACCAGAAGAGGTGGTTTAATTTATATATGAGAAATTAATCCCGATGTGAATCTACCTGCTGGGCACGCTGCATATCACTGACGTACACGTTGCTGAACTTGACGTCTCTCAGGTAGAGGCCTGCAGCTTCGGCCTGCTGCAGCCCGACCTCAGAGAGAGGAGCATCTATAGCCTGACCTGGGTGATGGAGGAGGAAAGTACTGATTATAAGAAAAAGAGAAAATAACTGCTTTCATCTTCTTAGCACAGATATTCTGAGTCGTACCTTGTAGACGACCTTCTTTGTTGTAACGTGTTTCCCCACTGCAGGAAATACAAAATGCATCAAAATGTAGGAATTGATTCTTTAAAATGTCAGAAAACTATGAAAGTCTTTTTTCATAGTTTTCTGATGTTTGTTTCGATGTTTGTTTAATAATTCGTTTTTTTCTGTCTAATTTCACAAGTTTATGTGTGTGTGTGTGTGTGTGTAACTGCTTTACTAATTATTTGTACTTTTGCCTTTGACCATGTTTTCCTATGTTACAGAGTTATGTAATGGACTTATGAATGATTTGTGTCTGTATATGTGCTTCTGTGTGTATTTTTTCATTCCATTGATCGGCCAGGAACTGCAAATGAAAACTACTCTTCATGGTTAACTCACATTTACATGCTGGAACTAAGTTCACTTGTTAATTTACGTCCATTGTCCCTTTAAAATAAATAAACATCAGGACATATTGCTTTTCTTCTTTGTCCAAAAGCAAAACATATTAAATTATATATAAGTACATAGAAAAAGCAGAAAGCCAACAACTAGCTAACTTTTTCTATCTTTGACTTTTCAAACTATTTATTTATGATCATTTTCTGTTTTTTAACAAATATCTTCTGATTGTAGTTTTCATCGTATAATTAATCTTTGCAGTAAATGATGTTGAACCTTCTGAAGGAGGATTTGTTTAGTCTGAACAGTGACAACAAAAATAGGAATAAATATTGTTATAGCTCAATTACTACACTATTGATTGAGAAATTTGACCAGACATCGACATGTTTATTCATTCATTCATTGCCCTGGCGGTCATTATCAGGCACTGCAGCCTATACAGACTGGCCAGAACTTGAATGTCCCGAGTGTCCCTGAAGTAGTTTTTTTTTATAAAACTTTATTCCTAAGTGTGTTTCTTTACAGTAACACATTACGCTCCAGTGTCTCCAGTGTTGGTCATGAGACACACATGTGACACGTGCTGCTGCAACATGGAGTGTACATATAAAACCTGGAGACATGTAACTATAGTGTTGAAGAAGTAATGGATTACTGCAGGTTACTCTATTTAAACATACCCAGGTCACAGACACAGACACAGAAAGAGCAGGACCACTGAGGGTTCAATTCAAACTAATGCAAACATGAAATATCACATTTAAATTCACTTACTGTCGAACAAGAGTTAAACCAAACCTCAGAGCCCTCATGCTGTTCACGACACACGTGAGCGCGCCTAGCTGCTCGCTCCCGGTGCTTTAAATAAAACTGCAGCCGTGCACGAGGTCTCCAGGAAATGAAGTGGATCAGTCCATGTTTGTCAGGACGAGCACGCTCCTGTCACGACCTGCAGCACAAACCAACGTCATCATTAGAAAGGTTATTGGGATTAATCCTGGATTCAGATTGGACCTGACTCACCTGCTGAATCTCCCTCCTCTCCTCTGATTGGCTGAATACAAACACATGTGATCAGTTCAGGTAAAATATAACTTGTTCACTGAATTATTGCTTTGGTTTATAATAGTATTCATCGTGTTCTTTGTGTTTTTCCTTTCAAACAAGTTTTTTTGATCAAGTACTTGTGTTTATTATTTTTGATATAAAAACAATCCTGCTCTTACAGCATGTGGCCACTGGAGGGCAGATGTTGCTTCTTTCCCCTGTCACAGAAGCTCATGAGTAACTAAGTTTACTCTGGTCAAGTAAAGGTTATATAAGTAAGTAAGTATAAGTATAAGTGTAAGAATAAGAACAAGTGTGAGAACAAGTGTAAGAATAAGTGTAAAAAAGGGAATACGATTTTACATATGTCACGGAACCATGTTATTGTTTTTAACGTGTATTTTATTTTCTATAATTCATTTCAGCCACAGATCTCTTGATTTTTCTATAAATGTTTCTTACTTTTAATCCATTTGCTGTGTTTGTGTGTTATTTTTCCTACATGTATTTATATTTGAATCATTTGTTCTTGATTTTATTTTACCGTGTACTATTTGTCAATGTTGTAATTGATTTGACCAAGACTCTCAGATAGAAGAGAAATTTCATCGTATTGGGACCAAATAAAGAATAAATAACTAAAATAAGTCCTGACCTTCCTGTTAAGTCATCTTTATTCAGAATATAATGTACTGTAATTACACTGTAGGCTATGTATTATTTCCATGTTTTAAATTTCCTTGTGTTTTATTGCATGTTTCCATTTTTTATTGATGTTTCTTAATGTTTGCGAACACCTTTCCTGCCGTAACTCTTCAAATGTCCCTGTATAGAGGAGCTGGGACACTGATGAAGACTTATCTTATCTTATACCCCCCATTAAATGAGCTAATTAGATTTATTTACATGTCCATATGTTCTCCATCATATTTCAGTATCTTGGTATATACACCAGGGATTTTAAGGTGGTCAACAACTGTATTTCCTGAGCTTTAGCACCCACACACACACTCACACACACTTATCATTTGATCACGACAAACAAATTGTAAGCACACATCCGACAAGGAACAGAGGCGTGGGAAATAGTGAGCTGATGTGGTGTCACACCCTTTAAAGCAGACGTTTATTGACCAGAGGTTGTGCAACAGACATTTGAGGTACATGATATGAGTTATTGTGGAGGGGAGGCAACTCAAAGGGAAATCTGCACCATTCAAACTTCCAGATATCAGAATATTTATGGTTGGACACGACAGACTTGGTTGAACCCATTATTTTGTGGCAGTTACAATGGTGTACACAGAAACATACGGAATCCATGTTTACTGACATTCAGAGTGATTGTGGTTGTATAAAGCAAGAACTGCACTTTGGCCTTCATAGGAACGCTGTTTTTTTCCCTCCTCTCACACACAACAAATCAGATGTAGCACCAGCATGAACAGAAACAAACGAACTGTGTTAAAACCCCAAGATAATGTTGCCTTGTTGTGCCCCCCCTCCAATAGGTGTTGAGTCCAAGTGGAAGCCTTGCATGTCTCCCGTTTCCCATCGTACTGAGCAAGTCGTTTTCCCACTAAGACAGTGGGATTCATCCACAAAAATGATAATGTGTATTCTCTCTCCTCCGATCCAGGCTTCCCTAACTGCAGAGGTATAGGTGACGGATTGTGAATTTTCTATCTTGTCCAGTAATCCTGAGGTATAGGAAATACCACTGATGCAGAATGTGACTGAAGAAGGAGAGCAAAATAGATAAAAAATAAAGGGGGAGAGGAGACATGCTATCTAAGCAAACTGTCAAACTGTACAAAGAACATTTCCAGTCGAGTACTCATTTCATGTTCTTCTATCACCATCTACTTCGTTTTTTTTGAATGTATCTCTTAAGCAGTAAAATAATTATATTATAATACAAATGTTTATAAAATAGCAGCACACTCAAGTGACACATCACAACTAGGTAATGTTATTTTTTTTTTGTATAAATGAAACAAATTCATAGCTTTTAGCAGCGCAAAAAGACAACAACAACTCAATAAAAATATTGACACTTTTTTCTTGATGTCTTCACACCTCCTCCTCGGTCCTCTCTTCACTTTGGAATACAGTATCTCTAAAATCTTAGAAAAACCCTTTTGCGGGTCTGGTCACCCCATAAAATATATCAAACACAAATTGTAAAAGGTGGTCTCAATATATAACACATGCAACAACAAATTGCAGGAAAGAAAATCACAACCATTTAAGTTTGGGAGAGAGCTTACATCAGACAAACAGAGGCAAAAATGAAGGGGTGATATCAAATATTCATACACGGGATGTTTTGGCAAACGTGTCATTCAATTGCCCAGTTTTACTGAAAAACATCGCTGAAACATTAGATCCCCACAATTTTCTTCAGTCTGACAAACATTTACTCAGCAAAGTCACATACCGTCATGAAAAAACTCAAGCATCAAGTCAAAGACACCTTACTGTGGCAAAGCCGTGTGTCCCGTTCAAAAACAAAAAGGACAAAAAAAAAAAAGAAAAACCTTGTTTTGTGCTGACGTCTGTCTGGCTGATGAACCCCCAATGATTTGAAGCAGCAAAGCTCACAAGGGGACGGATGTGTTCACTGACAGACGATCAGCCCCAACGACAAAAGCCAGCACCATAAAAAACAAAACAACAACTGACCAACCACTGCGACACACATCAGTTAAGGTGGTTTTTAGAGCAAAGGCTCTGCTCCGTCTTGAAAAGAAATGCAAACCTCATTGCCCTCTGAAGAACATGTGCAAATAGTCGATGTTACAACCACCCGCTCCTGTAGCTCATCGCCGCCCCGTGTGACTATCTGTGGCTGTGTTACAGATAAATAAAAAGAAAAATTCAAGTAAAAACAAATATTTCATTTCTTGACAAAGTAAAAGGAAATCAAACAGAACCCATGGATCAGTGAACTCTGTGTATGCTTGTGTTTTTTGTGTGTGTGTGTGTGTGTGTGTGTGTGTGTGTGTCGGCATTTTGCGATTCATGTTGGCATTTTGTGTTTGTTCAAACTCTCTGCAACGGTCAGACTCCCCCCGTCAACTCGCACTTAGCTCGGGTCGGAATGTTTTATGATCGGAATGTCCTCTCGTCTCGTAATCGTGTGAAAAGCCGTTTGAGTTTGACTCTTGCGTGACAAGGGTATGTCTGATGATTGGGAAACCAGCCCTACAAAGTAAACCAAAGAAAAGGCTAACAAGGAAAATAAAACCAAAAAAAAAAAAGGAAAACATCCATTCACCTCCAATCACCACCCAACACATTTCATTTTGCTCATCTCCTGGGGAGCATGTTCTCAAAGTGCTTTGCCATTGAAATCAAATAGGGGAGCTGAAAACAGCCCCATGTGGGACTCTAGATGCATTGACAGTATCTCATCATCCTGTTCTCCTCTAAACCCCCAAGAAAGTTCATCCTCGCATGATCTGGCAGTGTCTCAGTTCCTTATTTCACTTCTGTGTGAATGGAAACTTAGAGCATGTCTGTTCACTTAGCTTTGTGATAGCAGACATCGTTCACAAGAAGTTTAACCCAGATTAACAGAGAGTTTTATTGTGAGGCGTCTTTTTTAAATCATCATCGTCCACCGCTGCGTCTCTAACGTCCTCCCTGTTCTACTGTCCTGTGCCCTGCACCCACGTGCAGCTCCACAGTGTCTCTGTCTCTCTCATGCTTTCCATACCGCACCCCTGCTCATTAATAGAGAGGAGTCTAACGTCCTCCAGCCTTTTTTTATGAAAAGCATCACTTTCTTCAAGACATCGCCCTCTCCTGTTTTTTTTACATGTGCATTTCACTCTGCACGTGCGAGAGGTCTCTGCTCCTCTGTCCGGACTCACAGCAGCCTTTCATGACTGAGGAAACACCATATCGTAACAATGTGAAAAAGAGCAAAGTATCTGTAATATGTCATTAACCGAATGGCAGTAATAAAACAAACACCTCACGTGACCTCAGAGTCCGAGGTGAGGCACCTCAGGAAAACTTAAGGGGCTCTGAGCAGAAGTCCCCTTCGCCCACATCCTCCTTCGCTGAATCTTTTTCTTTCTCACTCATAGTCCGTGCACACGAGCTCACTGCTGGGCAACAATGAACCGTGATGCACTGTTAATGCATGAAGGCAGTGATATAGCATGGATGCCCTGTTTATACTGATGGACAAACTGTGTGTAGCCTCGGGCTCCGTAGACGTTCAACATAGAACCATGAGTCTACGACTTGACTTTGCTTAAGTGCCTCACGCCGTAGGATACACACTGCTAATATGGATACAGGATCACATGTAGCATTCACTCTCTCTCACACACACACACACACACACACACACACACACGCATACGCATGCACACACAGGCACGCATGCAAATTGGCATACAAACACGCACACGCTTGCACCTACAAACTGACGCACACAAGCAGCCTGAAAAAAGGAGCTTATTGATCTCTACTACTCAGTTCCAAAATATGTCCAATAATAATATTAATAATAATATTACGAATACTACTAATAATTATTACAATCCCATCTCTTCCCTGGAATTGGGACCCACCAACTTTTAGCATAATGTTCTCACAGCTTCCTCTGTCTCATCCTCAACACACACACACGTGGACCTTCTGATGGTCGAGGAGCTGGGACACGTGTCCTCCCTCACACCAGCCACTAATGTAATAGTGATAATACTCATATAAAACTAAATGTAGAGAGACAGAGAGAGAGATAGAGAGAGAGAGAGAAATCTTGAGCCCCGCTGTGATCCCATGTATGCAATTTTCTTAATGGTCTCCACAACTTCTACCACAACAGCCTCATTATCAAGCTATGGTTAAGATATAATTTAAAGATCATACTATACAATCAAAGGCAGAATGCAAATATGATTGGCTTCCCTTCTGTATATCCAAGGCACCACAGAGCTTCATCTTGAATCTAATTTGTTGCTTTAAACATCATAGAAAATCAATTTTTTTTTAGGGCAGGCATTTTGTTTTTCTTTTGACTTGAAGAACAGAAAATCTACAAAAAAAAAAAAAAAACTAGCAAGCATTGTTCTCTTTCTTTTAAAGGGCTTGTGTTTTTAACATTTTTTGTTCTTTTGTTCTTTTTTTTCTGCTTTTAAGAAAATTGAGGGGGTTTTTTTTCATGATGCTTCTTTTTTTTTTGTGGAAATCCTGTGCAACGACGCCCTCTGGTGGTTCACAAGTTGACATCACGGACGTCCGTTGGGGTGGAGGATTGATCCAGCTCATCCAGACCTTTGCCGCTGGGGCCCCTCTGTGTCTGCTGCTGCTGCTGCTGCTGCTGCCGCCCGTCACGCAGGCTGCTCACCAGCACGCGCTCAATCTGCTCCTGACACTCTTTCAGAACATCCTGCAAAAGCAAGGGGAGGCAGAGAACGAGCTGTCAGAATATATATCATTATTAATCTGCTAATACAGAGGCAGGAAGTTTCTCTCTTTTCCAAATCAAGCCAGAAAAACTTTCTTGAACAGCAACATTAAAAATGTTTGACACTTGGAAAAACATTGTCTGAGGATCATTTTGTGTCTCTAATAGGACCTAATGAAGTAAACAGTCTTTTTCATGTAGTTAAAAGTTTAAGATTTAAATCCATGCAGGTTGTTTGCCTAAAAATATTTTTATTCTCACATGAAGTACATGAACCTTTTCCATCTGCTCAGCCTTTAATTAAGATATAAGCAGTTTAATCAGCTCTTAAGGGAGAAATGGGCTTCTGCAAAAATGTGTTACAGTCAACAAGAAAAATCAGAAAACTATAGTCAGCGCATGAGAACCAGGGGCCCCTGATGTGGCAGCAGATGGGCCCCTGGGCATCTGAGGCCGGGGGTTTTAAATGACCACAGATTGTTTAGCAGCTCCAGCTTCTGCCAAGGCTGAACACAGACCAGACCCAAGCATGACATCAGTCCTGCAGGGTTGTGCACCGAACACCGACCCTATAGTTCTCATGTGCACACACGCACATGCACAGACAAGCGTGTGCATGCAGACCACGACTTCCTTTATCCCACCACCCACCTATCCCAGCCATTCCCAAACACACACAAAACAAATACAGAAGTAGCCTTGACAACAGAGCGGCTGAAAACACAGGTAGTACTAAAGCTATGTTAATTACATCCACCTCCTGTGGGAACACAAAGGTGGTGCTTTTTTAACGAGAGCCAGTCTGTGTGCCTGCCTGCCTGCAGGGGATCCATCTGAGACCCGGCCGGCTTGCCTTTCACCATCAAAGGCTGCGGCGGCAATCTGAGAATCCACCTGGGACGGGAGCCTCTCACCAGCGCTGAGCCCTCATATCCTTCCCTGATGGAGGGTTGACAGAGGGGACAGGGCAGCATGGGAGAGAGAGCAACTCACTGGGGAGGAGGGGAGACGTGAGGAAGGGGGAGGAGGGCTCAGTTGGAGGAGCGCTGAATGGATTGTTCGCAGGAGAGTACGAGAAAGGTCAAACTGTTGTGGGGTGAGGAGCAGCCACGACATGTCATTCAAGATAAAGCAGACGACAAACTAATGTGAACACTCTTGTCAGACTCTGAGTTCACACTGCTCTCTGGTGGTGAAACATTGCAACACATGTGCATGCATAACATAACTGAGAGCGCTCATGGCCGGAGGGACGGGTGAAAGTGTACCACTTGTGGAGCGGGGAGACATTCTTTAGAAATTCACAGCTAATTTAAACCTGATGGGCCACAGTTTGAGTCTGTGTTACAGCTCCTGGTGCTGCTGCTGCTGAGAAGTAAGAGCTGAGACCTCGCTCGCATGAGAACCGCTCTCTGGGAGCACGGCTCAGTGACGAAAGGTCATGGTGTCAAAGGTCAGAGAGCCGGACACATCACAGGGTGAGACGGGCATTGTGTTGCCAACGTTTTAGGGGATTTCTTCTTTCTAAGAGTAGAATCTATAAAATGTCTCAGGTTAAATTTTTTACTGATATCTTAAATCTGCATGAAGTAATTCCTGCCTTGACATAATTTTTATTTTTAGTTCTCCAGCATTTATTGTTAATAAGCAAAAAATAGTTTTTGGAGAGTTTTTTGTTCACAATCTGAATCTGATTTGATGTTGAGGGGGTTGGTCTGGTCTGGGGTGGGCGCCTCTAGGAGAACGTTTCCCCCAGCAACGGGTCTGACGTGGAGGAAACCCGACCAGCGTCTGTCCCTTAATCTCCTCCAGAGGTTGGCCGCCAACGTGGACACACTCTCTCTCTCTCTCTCTCTCTCTCTCTCTCTCATACACACACAGACAAAATCTTCCCATGCGCCCCATTGGTCATAAAATCTCAATTCCGGTGAGAAAATTAAGTAAAGCGCAGAACATGTTAAGGAACTGCCTGTGTCTTACCGCAAGAATGCTGCTTAAAAGACAGTCTCCCCCCGTCTCTGCTGCTCTTTAGAGCGGCAGTTCGGATCCCATGCCAAGCCCCATGGGCTTTACTCTAGAAACTTTAATGACTTCAATGTGTGACTACTGGAAACACCAATACTGTGTTCAGAGGAGCTCTAGGTACTTGCATACTGAGGGGGGCAAACGGCACAGTTGACCATGGGAGGTAGAGCTTTCCTGAAGCATCTTATTTTGTAGCCTCTGCCCCCGGAAGACACATGACTAACGCAGATCCGCCCTTGTAGTTACAGTCCTCTCTCTATCCAATCTCATACATCACACTGCAACAATACAGCATATGTGTTTCTTGTCCCTGGGCGGCTTTTGTGACACCGGCAGTAGGTGGAAGTCGTGCAGACGGAGAAAACCAAAAGGAAGAAATGTGTGAAGCCGTGGAATGTGTTTAAACTGCTGACTGCACCACAGAAGACGGTGTTAGCTACTCTGGTAGGAGTTGGTGGTCAGACAGCTGAAACAAACACACACACTGACGACATATACTACTGATTTCAAGGACTCTAGGGGCTAACGCTGGAAATAAGGAGTCACCACATGACTTGAATTTCAACGAGTCACAATAGAGAATGTGACCTTTCTCTTTCTTCAGCCTGCGTGCCCGAACACCACAAGCAGTGGAGCCTGCAGGCTGTGTTAACTGAGATAATCTTCCCTAATAAATGCATCTTTGTTGCAAGGCTCTAACACATTACTGCTGAAAAGAAATAAAAAAGTCACATTTAAACTTCATTACCAGCCATCAGGCAACTTGACTGAAAACAGCTCAGTGATAGTTGGGCCACAGTGGAAACATGGTGATTAGAGAAAGAGGAATAAAAACAGAAAAAAAGAGGAAGATGTGTTTCCGGTGTCTCTCACAGAGATCCTGCCCAGTCGGTCCGGCTCTGTGACTATACCTCCGCTTCCGGCAGAAAGGTAGAACAACCCATTGTGTGTTCATACACAGAGCGACACTGTGGAATGAAGGTGTGACATTCCTTCTTTGCACAGGCCGTGTAGAATGTGCTGTAGTGTGTGACTGTGACCGAAAAAAAAACATGAATGAGAAGAGAAAAAGCCAAAAAATGATAAGATGTAGGAAGTGATGGCCTTAAACCCACACAATTCTCTAACCACTATTTCCTGTTTTACTCATTCATGATTAAAACACTTGACCTTCTTGAAGCTCACAAGGAATCTAAATGTCCTGCAGCACGTTTTCCAGCTTCTTACTGCAGCTTCCATTGATGGATATTCGAGAATCACAACTGATCTTTCAACACAAATGACACATGTTCTCTTTGCACATTATGACTCAGCTCATCAGACACATAGCCCCCCCTGGCCACACCAGGTGTTTGTGAGGCTACACACATTCTTCCAGCGGTCCGAAATGGTGACTTGGCTTGATCTCGGCTCCACTGGAAAACCACAGGGGGGGGGGGGGGTCATGATGCTGTTGGCAGCAGTGGCTGCAGAGGTTGGCGAAACTATCTTCTCCTTCATATTTTGCCTGGCTCTCTGGTGGACTCGCAACGAGGAGCAACTCCACTGGCTACCGCTAAAGCGAAAATACAGAGCGATGTGTGTACACATTTACACTCTACACCGCCACCCCGGTGACTGACGTCGAATGTGAGGTTGAGGTGTCCCTTGGATGTTGAATTGACGTATGAAGTGGTTCAGCTTGTGGGAAAAGAGGGGCGAGTGTTAACGCGACATGGTCAATGATCAACATTTAGTGTTTTTTGGTGTGTGAAAATCTAAAAGCTCAATCCATGGCAAAATGTGTCAATAACCCAGGCGCCACAACAACTTCTGGGCATTTGTCCTGAGACTTTAATGTTAAATCACAAGTGGTGCACAAGTCTGATGTGAGTAACTTTATAAACGAAAAGACACTCTGCGTGTATTTTGGCTGGCTCCTCTGCAGTTTGCACTAAAGCCCTTCATATATGTTGAATTAGGAAGGCTGCCCTGTGCTTTGCCTCCTGTGTTTACTGAGAGCCATGGCTTGTCCGAATCCAGGAATGTGAGGAGTTGATCATAGAGACACAGAGCGACTTAATTCCCTCAAGTCTACGACCTCGCAGCCTAAACACACTGAGGCCCTGTGCTGCTGAGGCCAGCTATTTGTTTTTCCTCAGCTGCTGGGCGAGACTTCACACAGCTCGCACCAGAGGGAGCCATGCTTTCCAGCAGTGATGCATTAGGAACCATAGGAGGAGATGAGAGAGGGCTGATTGTCGTGAGGGAGGCACGACACCCCCTCAGTGTCCTTTTCACACTTCAACAACTTTCTTCCTCCTCCTCCTCCTGCTTCGCCTCCTTTTGAGACAGAATTTAACATACCAGGGCTTGAGGCTTGGGATCAGTGTCACAGCCTTTGAGCCGCTCCCTGTGCAGCGCACACACAAGGACACAAATGTTGGTGTTTATATTAAGTCTGCTATTACCAACCAAAAGCCATTTTCATCATGTTTGGACTTCTTGTGCCAAGGTGCTGGCCTCAGAGCTGGAGCTGGTCCCTGGACACGGCTCAGTGGCTGCCCACTGCCTCTGAACAGTTAGGACTGGTAAAATGCACAGAACAAATCTCCCCAAAGGGACTCAATAACTTCACTTATCGTGTCCCAGTGTCACTGTCCTCGCCCTCTGCAGTTCTGCCCACCTACTCACGCCTGCAGCGAACTGAAGCCCTCTTGCATCCGTGTGATGAAAGCCAGGCATCTCGGAGTCAGCCGAGGGCCCTGCCTGTGTTTGGACTCAAACTCACCAGCCACCGCAACATTCACTGCAGCCAGACAGCCACACAACGGCCTGGCCTGCATTCCTGTCAGTGATAGAGCATACTCTGTATATGCTCTCAACCCGGCTCAATTTATAGGACTCTTTATGCGAGAGGAGAGGGGAGCGGACTGATGGAGAGGAAAATAAATGTATGCAATCATCTGGAGCATGGTGATCATTTATTCTAAGGAGGGAGGATATTTTAGTTTTTAGCTTAATCCTCATTTCTGATATTTCTTCTTATGACACATAGTAGAACCCCTCAAAATGAGATTAAGGAGCCTGATGAACAAGAAGCCAAATCTGAGTGTGAGATTTCAACATCCCAACGACCATCTGTTGCAAACACACAACCTTTACAAGCAGGTTGACTAATCAGCATTTGCTTGTTAATAGATTGCAAAGTGTGTGTGTGGTAATAAGATGATTTCATTGTGGCATTTCACAGGAGATGTAAACTGAAGGAGGAGATGAAAAGCTTCCAACAGAGCAGCAGCTGAGTCACAGAGTCCCTTTAATAACTGTGCACAGATTAAAAAACCTCTGCTCACCTCACTGATACCTGCAGAGATACTCATGTTTACTGCTCCTTGGTCAAACATTACTCAGAAACATCGCTCCAGACTTTCCAGACACAAGTATTGAGCTCTCAGCAAAACCATGACTAACAAGACCACACTGGAATTCTGCATTTTTTACATTTTTATTTTAGAAAATATATATATCTCTAGTTTCACCAAGCTCCGGATGTGACTGAGGTGTTATAAATGAAACTCACCACTTCTGTGTTTGTGATTTTAGCCAGCAGGTCTGTCAGGCTGTCGCCCCACTGTGACTGGTCAGTTGAATCCAGCTGCAGGCCACAGATCGCTGCCCCCACACTTCCTGTAGCAATCATGGAGGGGGGGTACATGGCGAATCTGAAATCTGTCAGAGGGAGAAACACCAGTTGAGTTAAACGTGTTTTGAGTGAGGTGAATTTTTGCAGTTTATACAAAGAGGCATCTCTCGTTGTTATTCACCTGGTGAGGTTTCTAAATTACACTTTCGATTCATGCGCTCCACACAAAAGGGCACAGATACATCCCTCCCAGAGACAATATGATTTGGTAATCTAGCAGTCAGCTAATAAATAATCCCTCTATTGTACCAGGTCCGAACGCAGCGCTCACTAATGACCAGGGGCCTGGATAATGAGGGTTCACTTGGCTTGTAAAGGAGCTGAAAAGCAACCACCCTCACCCGCTCCCCACCCCGGTCCCCCTCTCCCCAGCCCGGCCCCTTTTCTTCCATCTCCTGAGTAAATCGTGTGCTTGCTGAAAAAAGCCCCATAGCGCTTGGAAAGGGAGGAATAAAGAGGCTCAGTGCCTCTGCCAATGCTCACTGCTGTAGGTCCTTTTTCCACGTGTGGTCACAGGCGTGCGTCTCAAAGACCAATAACCTTGTTAGCTCCCCTCACTGTCATTCATAATGCAAATGAGACAGCTTGTGAACGGGCCAGAAGCCCGAAAAGGCAAGGCAACTGGCATACAGGGGGAGAGCGAGGGAGACACACAGACAGAGAGAGAGCGAGAGTTTTTCACAAACACACACACACACACACACACACACACACACACACACACACACACACACACACACTCCTTTCTCTCTTTCTTGCTCAACTTCTACCTTTCTCTTTGGACAACACATGGCCTGCTCAGATGGGGGCAGTGAATGGCACACATGCCCCGGTCTTTGTTGCTACAACAGGCAGCGGTTTGCATTGGCGGCCCTCCTATCTTTTAGCATATTAATAGAGTGGCGGACCTGCAAGAGGGGAAGGAAGAAGAGTGTGACTCCATTGTCCAGAGTCATCACCTCATTTCACCCAATTGAGAGACACAGCATCCATCCCGTCTCTGCTGATAACAATTCAGTGAGACAGGCCGGACAAAAAGACTGTGGCCGGGGATGGGGTGGGGGTTGCGCACGAGGGTCAACTGGGGGGAAGGAAGATGAAGAGGAAGGGATGGCCGGAATGGCGACAAGGAGAATAAGAAGGGAAGGTGGTGGGCGTGTCGAGGGGAGAGGGTGTAGACAACTCCGCGGCACATCACTCTTAAGTCTGTGTCCAGAATCTTGTGAGGTTTTGGGAGAAGAAAAGAGTCGCCCTCCAGTGACCCTCAACTCCTGCCTCCCATCAACCCCTCCACCCACCCCACAAGCATGCCTCTCTTCCTGGGCCACCTATGGACTGGAGGAGTGGGCAGTGGGGGCAAAGAAACAGCCTGCACATTAACATATTGCCATATTCAATTGCAAAGCAAACTGCACGCAATGGCTCTGAAGGAGATTTTTCTTCCTTCTTTTTTATGTGGAATCAAAGAGGTGGGCCCTTTGATAGCTGTAAAGGCAGCCCCTCACTGCCTTTTTAACATGCACAGCCAGGCTCTTTCTCATCTTGTGGGCTCAGTGTTGACAAATAAATGAACTTATTATACACCCCTGTGTTAGCAGCTGGGCCTCTGCCAAGGGGCGATTTATTAAAGGCTACCTCGAGCCAAGAGGAAGGAGCGCACAAAGCCCCTCGGCATTACATCACTGCTGTAAGAGCACAACTTTCTATAGAGGGGTAAAAGGACAAAGGCATACACGGATTTACTGTACGTGTGCAGTGAGTGCAGACTGACAGGCAGGGAGGCAGACAACTCAGAGACAGCGGCGTGAGACAATGAACCAATTCCTACATGCTTTAAGATGCAGGCGCACACACACACACACACACACACACACACACACACACACACTCGGCATAGATGAAGGTTTGTGGGAGAGCTGAGTGGCGGGCAGTGGGCAGCAAGCTGATTTTTCGCACTCAAGACAAGACAGGTCTGTAGCAGAACAAGGACGCGCGCGTGCAGCCGATGCGGGCTGACACTCCGGCCTGGTGGCTGCTGCATGTGGGGGGAAGAATGACCGTATTTTAGGAGGCCCTCATTGGTATTCATGTTGAGGATAAACAGTGTATGTAGCTGAGTGGGGACGCCTGCGATGGAAAGCTCCCTGTGAGCAGCGGCTGGCTGGCCTGGCCTGCACGCCTCTCACCCCCTTCAATGGCCCTTTCTCCTCCCGGTGCCCCCTCGTCTCCATTCCTCCGTGTTCCTACCCCGTGAAACTTCATCCTCAGGCCTCTGGTCACACAGTCTGCTTCCCTACATGGCCCACTCCTCCTGGGTGGCTGCTATGCACAGTATGCACATTAAACTTGTAAATTAATTAAAGCTGGAAAGTTGAACAACAGCCAAAAAAAGAAAGAAAAAAGATCTCCTTTTCACCCTTTCCTCTCACTCCAGCGCTATAAATCAGAGTCTTGTATTCTATACATGTAGCCCTTATTGACCTTGTTTATTAAAGGAGCAGCATTACGAGGACCCGCAGCCTGTTGACTGATTAAGGCCAA
This sequence comes from Paralichthys olivaceus, assembly GCF_024713975.1. NCBI lineage: Eukaryota > Metazoa > Chordata > Actinopteri > Pleuronectiformes > Paralichthyidae > Paralichthys > Paralichthys olivaceus. The sequence goes on along the minus strand of NC_091099.1, from coordinate 7,947,403 downwards.
AAACAAACATCATTTTGGGATTGGCATGACAGTAAGTTTCAGCATTAATGAAACATGGCCGGGTAGTCCAAACACATCTGTGGAGAGCTGCTCAGATGGTTCACCTAATGTAGCTCCTCGAGAAATCACCAGTTAAATAATAACGCTGCGATACTGCCATCTGTCATATTCCATTCCAGTCTTGTTCCAGACAAGTTGCTCTGTAGACGAGCGCAAAAAAAAACTTGGGAGAGTCTGAGTCATGCAGCCTGCTCAAACTGATTTCAAGTCATTAGCCAGAAAACAGCATTCCTGTTTAATTATAGCATCCTGTGACAACTCTTTTCAGTGTTGCACCATCATCTCCACTGTCACAGCTGCAGCCTTGAGGCGTTGGCAACATTGCAGATGGGGAGCATACAGATTTATAGAAGTTTGAATGGGGGAAAGCATGAGGCTTCTCTTTCCTTCACATTGCAAACTGCTAACTCTGTACTCTGATCGTCTATATGTGTAGCTGATCAGATTCAGACAATCAGGAGCTGAGCAGAAGTTGCGTCCATAGAGAAAGAATAACGCTAAGACTCTGGTGTCATGTCGTTCCAGCTGTCACCGACATTTACTTCACAAATATTAGTCTGTGGTTACCGTGACCTCCATTAAACATATTAAAGGCGTTTTGATTTCTAGTGGATAACTGCAGCATCCTAAGAAGAAACCTATCTCCTCATGTTTCTACTGTGAGTCAGCTGGCCGCAGTATTTTAGAGTGTGGTGCTGATTACTCCAGCGAGGTGAGGGGGTGAACACTCAGGACGTGCCACTCAATGATTCACTCTGTGTCACATTTTTGGGCGAACACGGTCAGGAAGTGTCTTCCTGCTCTGTGTGTTGACGATGCAGCCAGACCGGACATGATGGTGAGGGACGATAATTTGTTGGAGCAAGTGGCCAATTTGTTGGGGTTCTGACTCATCGAACATGAAGGGGCTTTTATGTAAACAAACACCAGTAAAGAATTTTTCATTGACCACATCTGAAGATGAATCATTCATCTCCAGAATGCCGAGCTGAGCCTGGAGGGGATTCTCCGCGCAGCAGCCGCTTGGAGAGAAAGCAACACGGAGCATTCCTGCCTCTGGACCAGTGAAACTTAACATCCTAAATGCATGAGTCACTTCTGAACATCTGAGTGGTCAGTGTTGCATAAAAATGTACATGTTCCCTTCCTGAATTTTGGGCGCATGACTTGGAAAGCTTTGGGGGATACAAGAAAAAAACTTTTAATTTTTAATTATCTCATGACAGTTGGATAGCAGTGCACTTCTTCATTGTTCTGAGATAAAAATTAAATACAGTGGATGAAGTGTATTTCAACATGTGATCCAACATTTGACTTTTGTGTTTTTGGGTTGTATAACAAAACAAACAGTGAAATATACTGTGTTGGGCATGAAAATATGAGTCCAGGCACAACTGCGTGAAAGTTGAGAAGAGCAAGGTTTATACAAACTGCTCCCTCATTTTGTAAATAATATTTGGAAAGGTAAACCTCGGCTTTACTGTAGTACTCTGCACAATAAGAGCAAATAGCTTGTTCTGTGGTAAAGTTTTTACAAATATATCAGAGTGAAAGTGAAGCCATACGGCAAAGCTCTCTCATGTTTGTTAGCTGGTGAATCATTAGTTTGTCTCGGAAAAAACTAACCAGTTAATCATCAAGTTACTCCTCACGATCCAAAGACACTTCCACATTCCACAAAAAACACTTTTCCACAGATAAAAGTACTCAATTACTTAAACGACTCGCTATTTACATCCCAACTTGTATCAAAATGCTCTTTGTGTCTTCCACGACAATTGACTCTCTCTTGGACAGCACTGTTGGCCCCGATCCAGAATTTTCTTTTGATCAACTTCTATATCCATTGTCACCATTCCATGCATACCATTACAGAGAGCACTATTGGAGTTGGTATATATTTTTAAAAAACTATAATCCCTGCCAATATGGCACGAAGACGGAGCTCAATAACTGCAGAAGACAGGTTGGGGTGCATCTGTCTGCCCCATGCACCCCATCCATTCTCCCACTTTACCTCAATTGAATAATAATAGAAGAGGAAGCTCGGAGTGCTTGGTGTCTGTGTGTAGGAATGGAGGTTCATAATCTCCCTTAATGAGCTTGTTTCTGGGCTATTATCCGGCGGCCTGCCTGAGGGAAGCGCTGGTGTTTCCTATCAAGTGGCCCCGCAGCGCTGACCCTCGCATGGCTCTGCATATGAAATGTAAGGGCCGAGCCTTTTGTCTCCTTTCTCTCAGCCTCTAGCTGAGCCCCCTGAGCCATTTGCATAGTCGTGAATGGGCCAGCCAATGTTATTAATTAATACAGAGCCAGCCTGCGCCACCTGACAAAATCCCACCGAGTGGCTCGAACGGAACTGTTTCATCAAAAGAGAGGAGCCATTAGGAATGAGAGGCCTTATTCTCCACTTCTCCTCCTCTCTCTCTTGTTCCCCAGAAAACAGAGAGCCGTGGTTTTATGCATGTTTTCTTTTTCAGTATAGGGACAGCAGTGGTGGGAGTAGTGGTGGGTGGTGATTTGAATGGACTGTATGAAATGGGAAGGCCACAGGTGACCCGTTGTCAGACGTCTTGCAAATGTAAATCCTCCTGAAAGATCTCCTCCTTCTGCCGTGACTTTACCTTCTCAGCTCAGCTCGAGGAGGATTCTCAGCAGATAGCCTGAAGATTTACGGCTGGGAACGTTCGGCAAACGAGGTTTCGATTTTCCCAGCGATGTTCAGATGCATCAAATTGTTGACTCACTCACGCTCTCACTCTTTCCCCGCCTTGCCCTCACTCTCTGTTTGCCTGGATACAGGTCTGAGGAGAGCATGCACAGATAAATGACCTGTTGCTAATCCAGAGCTAACTCCAGAAAGTCTCCCCTCTAAAACACAATGTCAGGAGGACGACTCTGGGAGGCTCATAAATTTATTTCCACTGCCTCATTGAAGCAATTAAGGACAAAGTGCATGAGTCTTTCACAATGTTGCTTTGGGAATAGGTCCGATCACTGACACGCTGTCATTCCACACATTATTCTGCTGGCGCGAGAGAACAAAGAAAAGAAAAAACGTATCTGGAGAGGAGGAGTTTTTTCTCACCCTGTCATATCAATTGCACAATCAGTGCAGGGGATTCCATTGCTTTATGTTTTAAATACCTGTCGCCTCCCTTGTATCTATTGATCTAATTGTAAACACACTCCTGTGAATGATGTCAGCACAAGAAGCCATTTTCCCATGAAGGATTGTTGTCTGAGAGTTTCAAAATAATGGAAGCTGCTGGTGGTGTTGGTGATAGTGAGTCACTCAGAAAGGGAGAAAGAAAGAAGAGACAAAAGCCTTATTGTAGTAAATAAATACTGAAGGATGTTAAAGGGCTGGTTGAGGTGCCAGTTTTCAAAGAACTCCACTGAACTTGTTTGTATCTTTGAACGAGGCGTCAGAGGTGGCGCAAACAGGAGAAACCTGCCTTAGAGAATCCCAACATGGGAACTCAACATGGGAAAGCTATCATGTCCGCCAGCTGTAGGGTGGGGAGGCGTGAGAAGATGGTGGAGGTGCGGGGAAGAGGGGAGGGAGGAGAGATATGAAAACATGACATGCCTTAGAAATGCCCGAGCAAAAACAATATCTTCCTCTGGCTCTCCCCAACTCCTCTGTTCTCTCCTGCGTCTTCCCTTGCCTCCACCGGGCCGTCTCCTCAGATCATGTTAAGGGCTCCCCGTTCCTCCCACGACTCTCTGGATGTTTGATCTTGAGGGAACAATTCACCTCAAGAGCGGAGAGACAATAGCCCGTCTGCCTCCGCCCCTGTCCATTCCTCTTCTCGACCCTGTGCGACATGGGAATGCCCCTCAACCAGGCAAAATCTGCTTTGAAGTGTTACTGGATGCTCTGCAAGCCACTGATATGCCTCTAAAACACGACCACATACCAGCCTGGGAGAAGACAGATGATGGACATCAGACCTAAGAGTCTATCACTTAAATGTCTTCCATGACACATGCTTTTCTTATGCAGAATATTTTCCCCCTGGAGGTAATGCATCTCACTTAAGTTACTGCGGGCCGTGACTGGCCCACAGCACACCTCTGCACTCAGAGCTGTTGCCGCATGTTATAAAGCGAGGAAGGCTCATAACCCGCTGCAGAAATAAGATTTGACTTATTGCACTCTGTACGGTCAGTGGACCAGTGTTATTTCGATTGCTTGTTAGGACACACAAAACAAATGTTCTATTAGCTCCGATTGCGTCCTACCTGTGGCACAGAGGGCGATGAAGGTCTGGACATGTTTGCGTATAAGTGCCAGTTTATCCTCAGGCAGCGGCAGCCTCCTCACAATGTGCTCAATGAAGTCGTTCGGCGTCACCGCTGCCAAGTTCCACTTCAACTTCCCCAACACCACCAGTTCCCATTCCTGGAGAGAGGGAGGGAGGGGGGAGAGAGCAGAGAGAGTTGACCGAAAATGAGAAAGACTGAGGGTGTTTCAGTGACACAAAGTACGACCACATATTTACATACTGAGACAGTTTTACACACAGCTGTTCAAGACTGCAAATGAAAGTGTGTGAATGTGACACTGTGGGCCCCCGGGGGCCCCAGTACAGTGGCGAGGGTTTGGGGGTTAAGCATTATTGTTATTACATTAGCATCTGCTTGGCCTAGCCTGGGACAGAGAAACACCAGCAGCGCCACCAACTCAGGTGACCTCACAACACTGCCTCCCTCCCTCGTCTGTCTGTCTGGCATCTGGGGACTTTCCTAAAGAGGCCCACCAGAGGTTCTACAGTGTGTGTGTGTGTGTGTGTGTGTGTGTGTGTGTGTGTGTACAGTGAATATGGATAGGAACGCTGTGCTTGTTGAGCAGGATCAGCAGTAAACCGTTGTTATCTTAGAAAGTTAAACAGTATTTAATCTCTTTTCTCAATCTATAATTCATTTAAACTATAAAAACACTTCATTGTGCGCAACAACATTAAATGTGATTATTTCCTTTATTGCATCCTGTGTTTCGCTTACAATTCTGTCTCTACCCTTTGGTTCAGCCTTTACATCTTATGTTCTACTTATATAAACAATGTCAAGAGCTGAATAAAAGATCAAGACTTTATTCTAAATCATTTACAACCTATGTTTCTCAGGGGAAACACAATCCTCAGGTAACATTTTAAATTAAAGGCTTCAAATCGAACATTACTCAACTCCCCGTGTTATCGAATATGCCTGCATTAACTGCTCTAAACTATCACAAATCATTTTAATGTGGGTCTCCTGGGAAAATGTGATGTGAGAAGAGTGTCGGTTTGATGTCGGGGGGGCACTATAGGTGTGGTGCCCTCTTCTCTCAGTACGTTGTTGAACTTTCACTTCTCAGCGGAGGTGATCAACGGAATAGTTGGTGACTAATTTTGGAAATAAATGTTGTGGTTTGGTTCCGGACTGCAGACTTGTGACTGCGACTGTGGATGCTCCTCATTTTCCCATTCAGAGAGAGAGAGAGAGAGAGAGAGAGAGAGACCACATGGACTCAGTCATGAGACAATTCAACATGGCTGCTGCAGACCCTGCTACAAGCCCCAGCTCAAAGTGACATTCTTTTTTTTAGCCTCGTCTGATTTTTAATCTCCTCAATGCTACTCACAACTACTCATATGGGAGGAAATAAGAAAATTAAAGCCCTTTTGATTCAAGGGTGAAACAATCGTCTGATTGGTTTGAAGAGAGTAATATCTCAAAGATTAAATTATTTGATCAATCCCACAACGCCCAGCAGTGGTTTGTTGATTACTTGTGCATCATGGCTGCCTCCTGCCTCCCGCTCTCAAACAGCCTTTTCCATCAGTGCCAGCGAGCAAGATTCAATACAGCGAGGGCTGCTGTGACAAACCTTGCAACACAGGCTCTGTGCTGACAGAGTGGCAGGCACCCACTTCCTTCTGCTACTTGCCTTCCTCTGGTCACACCTTCTTTGTAACATTGCGGTTCTCTTTACAAGAAATTGTTACCAAAGATGAGGAAAAAAACACACAAAAAAAAGATCACATGCCCTGAGCAGCTGATCTCTGTTTCCTGTATCTGCATGTCAGCCAAAATACTGCCTTATACAGAAACACTGAGCGGAGGCCTCAGCAAACCGGTTCAAGGACTGAGGGCTTTGTCTGCACAGTGAGCACAAAGGTAGGACGCACTCAGTTTTCTGAGCACAGCAACAGTCTACATGCTGTCTTACAAGACCTCCATCTCAGGTTAATCATGTGCCACTTTTTTAAATGGACACCGTTTACTCATCAATCCTCTGACTTCAGTCCGCTGACCATTCAACCCTTCGCTCAGCAGAAGGGAAATTAAATCTGACACGATACTCTCAAGTAGAAATACATTCCACAAAATTATCCAACAAAACCAACAGAAGCTCGTGAAGAAACAGGGGAATGCACGCTGCGGCAATCAGCACGGCGGGCAGAAAGCCGCCCGCCAGTTAGACAGCGAGGCAGGCCTGCAAACATCAGCCATGTCTGAATCATAATATGTGGACTCTTTCACAACATGGGTGGGATTGGTTGTTGTTTACCGAGGAATGTTTGTGTAGCACCGCAGCGGGGAAATACTTATCTGATGTGAAACCCAGTTAATTAATCGGTTTGTGCTGGTGAAAACAGCTGGTGTTATCAGGCCAGAGCGGCCTTATCAAATAAATAGGACACAGAGGAATGACATTTATGTTTCTCTGCCCTGAATTGTCAGTTATGTATATGCACACATGCTGTAACCTACGCGTTGGATAATGTGTCAGAAGTAAAAGCAGCATGACACAACATCAGAAACGTGTGCAGTTATTTTTGGATGAAAGTTAAACTGTAAAAGGCAAACTTGAATTTCTCTTGTGTCTCTCTCTCCCTGACAGGAACAGAGTCAGAACTTTGGCTGGAGTTCAAGCTGACCTCGTTGCTCTGTGCAAATATCTGCCACTAGATGGCGATGTAGACCACTGCACAGACTGGATGAGTATACTGTAAAGTCCACAGGGTCTTGTACAGTGAAGAGAGCCCTTGTGGGACAATTCACCGAGGGGCTGCTGCTTTTTCCTGGATCTTTGATGACTGAGCGGTGCAGAGCGGAGACTGGACGACACATTTAGAGAAACGAGACCAGCTCTGGTGTGAAGTGAGATGTTCTCAGCTCAGTTGTTAAACAAACACATTTTATTACCTTAAAATCAAATGCAATAAAAACCTGTTGACTACAAAGTTAACATGATGCAGAAACATGTCATGAAACATAACTTTGTCTTGGGATGACATCATGAACCCTAAGAGGTGCCACTGTGAAGTTTTTGTGCACAAAACCTTTTGAAGCAAATGTTGCTTACCAGCAGCTCTTGAGGTCTGATGGAGTTATCTGTGTAGATGCAAAGCTTCTCTGCAGTTAGTGGACGAGTCTCTTTCAATTTGGATGCGAGGAACATGCAGACTGCACCCAGCAGCTGCAGGTTGCACTTTTTGGTGGGTACCACGGCTAAAAATCTGTCCAAGTAGTTCATGGCCAAGGGAAAAACTTCTTCTTCGCACTTCTGCTCCTCACAGACCTGAATAAAAGAGACAATGCAGCAATAGTTTACCATCTGCCAGCAGCAACCAACCCTGCAGTGACCTGCCTTTATTTCCCAGCACTTGAAAAGTATATAAAACCTTTATGACACAACGAAACAAACGTCTAATTACATAAAGAGCGCGTATAAATTCAATGACACACATAGTTGGGGCCCGGCCAAGATTTTGCGCCCAGCCCTAATCGGTTGCGACATCATGAATTAAATCGAAATGCATTATTTCACAAAGAATGAAATAAGTCTGGGGCACAAACTGTCAATAGAGTCACATTCCTGCTGTTCACTGACTAAGAAATGAATTCAAGTCACAATCAGCCGAAGCCAAAAACACCCCGACAGCGCAGCACACGGAAACACACTTTTTTTCATTCGTCATATTTTCATAAAATAATTAAAAATACAAATAAATTATCCACACCGGTTTTTTTCACATCATAATGTTCATTGGTCCTTTCCACATCATATCCGACAATTCCTATCCAAATTCATGCGCTGTAAATATGAATAAAATGTCAAAATAAAGACGAGTAGCGAGAGGTTGGTGTGGCGTGCGTCACCGCCGAGCCGATATGTTCATTTCAAAAATTAATTAAAAATCTCCAGTGGGTCGCACCGGGATAATATTGACATGAAAATAAAGCTCAAAGCCTGGGGAATGTTTACATGTGGGTGTTGATCAGAAATATTCGATCGGGGGACAAGAATCGAACACAATTCCAGAGTGAGGCAATGCGACGTGGGGAAGAGCAAGAAGACAGATAAGGCCCTCGCCCCTTCCGACACTTAAAATAGATGCGTAAAATGTTCCCAAGGCTTTTTGCGATCAATTCTATATTCCGCGGACACCCAAGACCCTCCTCTGTCAATGCCGACGGGCTTCGTGCGCTGTTATTGCGTTTATGACACCGTAAAGTCCCGTTTAAAGCCACGAGCGCTCCTGTAAAAAACCAACATGGCGATGTCGGAGCGCAGGGCAGCAGCGCATCGGGGAGTGCATACGTGTGCATGGAAATATTCAGCCTAAGTAAAATAATAACATTAAAGAATCAACACACAGCTTGCGCACACGGCGAGGGAGGCATTTAAAAGAAATTCAGCGGTGTCGCAGATTTCACGAGCTTTTCAGAAACGCAGTCCTCGCGAGCGGACTTTAAACGTGGTAAGAAAAACTACAGAAAACGACGCGTCAAACGAGGAATAAACAGTGAGAAACCAGAGCTGGGAGCGAGATGTGTTGTCCGTAAAATGCAAACTGAGCTCAGCAAAGCAGCAATGGCAACAAGTCAGGAGGCTTAAAAGTCGAGCACGGAAATAATAAGCCTGTATAAGGCTTGTCAGCACTCGGGTGTTTCGATGTGTACCTCCAACATCCAAGTAGCCAACATCCTCCTCATGAACGGCTGGATGTCTTTCTGGACGCCTTTGAAATAGGAATATTGGGGTAGAAACCTCTCCTCGATGGTCAACAAGCTCTGCAAGACCCTGTCATCGCACAGGAGGTTGGGATCGGGACGAGCTCGTATGACGGTGTCCATTTCGAGGCAGAGCAGCTCCATGGTGCCGCTGGTGCTTTCACTTAAGTAGAAAAAAGTCGGATTTCTCTCCGGTGGCGGTGAAAAGCGGTGCTGCGGAGTTAAAAACGCAAAGAAAGGGATGGCAGGGAAAGTGTATAAGAGGCATAAGAAAGTGAGACTGCAGGGGCTCCGTCAGAATAGTCCTGCCTCTCCTTGTTGAGAACTTTTTCCTCTCTCCCCACAGTGCGCCTCTACTTTCATCCGCCTGGCTCCGGCAGGCGCATGCATTTCAAGCCTGCCCAGCGTGCGCCACTGACGCAATTCACTTCATTACCTCTGTATAGACCAGACGCAACACGCTGCTCTCACTCCTCTTCCTTCCACTCAGACATGCGAGGCAACTTCTCTGTAAACTTGTTTCATTGCAAACTGTCACCAAAGCAGAGGCAACAATACATGGAGAGATATGGCACAAAAGAAAATCCACTTTAAATCGAGTTTAAAGGGATTTTACGCACATTTAAGGACTGACTGGGATCAAATAAACATATGTCCTCATTCTTTAGATGTTTCAAAAATATCTCGCTGATAAATGTTTAATGAAAGTATGATGATGTCAGGTTAAAGAGGTGTTCTCTTTGCACCTATTTCTGGATCTTGATAAGATGATGATCATATGATATTGTCACTTATCTCATAACCTAGTGTAGATGAATGGCTGTCCGGTTCATTGCTGCATTATAACCACATTTACAGGTTTTACGCGCTCCAATGAGTCCACTTCACTCCCGAAAGTGCAACAAGTGCTCCTTGTGAATGTAAACTGAATATAAACTTTGGGTCGATATAAAGTTTGGGTGGAAAAAGAAAGAACAATACAAAGAAAGTGATTAATTAGTATTGATTTCTGATTAAAACCACTTGTCTGAGAGTTGTTTTTTTCAACGCACTCAGTGAACTGAGTGCGAGCTGAGGATGACGCATGTGGAGGCTGAATGTGGCCATAAAGGCTGCACGTTAACTTACAGAGGAGCATGAACGAGCACACAGGACACACGCACACACGTTTTGTCGACCATTTTTTTAATAGCTGCCTCTAACTGCTTGTGGTTGGTGAGATAGCTTTCTAGGAAATTTGAAGCAGCGTTGAACTTTTTTTTTTTTTTACTTTTGCATAATCTTCTCTTAAAGACAACCCAACGATCACTGGTTTGGTTTTTAGGACAAAAACCATATCTACCAATCATTCACCAATTCCTGCTATAAATCACTATTTTCCCCATTTAAAAAAAATAAATAAAAAATTGACCAAAGCAGGTGGAAACGCAGAATGTAAGTAAATGAGCAGATAATTAAAAAAATGACTGCCAATAATTTAACCTCACATACAGCCACAAAGAGAATCTGCATGGGTAAATATGCTAATCCCTCTGCTATTCTTAGTCAACTTCAAAGTCCTGGAGCCTTGAATGAAACAAGACTGAAGTGCATGAGGGGAAGACTGCGGGACTGTAAAATCCTCAGAGCTTTAGAGCTGTTAATTTCCATCCGAGGCTTGTTGGTTCTATAGCTGTGCTTGTGAGAAAAAGTAGGGGAAATGTCTCTTTAAAGTTTTTTTTTTCTCCAGTCTAAGTTATTTCCTCCTCCCTGTGTCTGTGCGCGGAGCCAATGGTTCCTCAGAGCTCCACCGCGGCTGTGCGATTGTTACTGGGCAGACTTCTTCTATACCTCTCTCTCTCTCGCTCTCTCTCTCTCGCTCTCTCTCTCTCGCTCTCTCTCTCTCGCTCTCTCTCTCTCGCTCTCTCTCTCTCTGGTCATTTATCAGTCTCTCTCTCTCTTTAATGGGTGTCGCTGTTGAAGCTCAAGCAGCCTATCAGAGCGTCTTGAGTGGCAAAACGCAGGGCTGTGGGTTCATGGAGTCTTGACTCAAATTAGTCCAAAAATAAAAATTTAAACTTTGAGCAGGAGAGAATCTTTATTGTTTCCGCATCATCAACAAGTGTCAGTATCCTGAAAGAAAAATTTGAACGAGATCAACCTGGATCCTGCATCAAGAAATTCCATCAAATCATTTGAATTTTAGGTGGAAAAAAAGATATAATTTCAATCTTCAATTTACATGCTCTGAGTTGGAAAACATGGATTTCTCTGCTATATTGTGGATTGAAATTAATAACTGAAATTGATTTTTTCACTCATATGATGCTGCAAAATGTAACATTTATAAATCATCTTTTAAGCTTCAATGATCATATTTCTATCTTTCTATCTTTTCCATCATTCTATCTCTGTGAGCTAATATGAGGAAAAACATTTGAACGTGATCACAAGTAAGAGAAACAAAGAAAGAAAGACAGAAAGAAGGAAAGAAAGAGAGAAAGAAAGAAGGAAAGAGAAGGGTGTTGCGGTGGAGATGCAGGTGCTCCTAAAACCTCTTATCCAACAGCATCAGGTGCCACAAGCTCACCATGGATGCGTAATTACGCACCAACGACAACTTCTAATCACAGTTTCATGTCAGCAATAGTCATGTTTTCTTTGTTGCTGAATAAATAAATACATTTTAAGTTGAAAAACATCGCAGGTCTCGTCTGCATAATCACCATCAACAACCTGCACACTGCTCATGGATTGAATCTTTACATCTTTCTCCCAAAAAGTGAAAAACTTTGTGAAAGAAGAAATAGCAGCAGCTCTGAGTTGTTCTTCTCTTGAATCAAATACGATATCTGTAACTAAACACGTCTAAAATTCTTAACATAAACTCACACCCCAGTGTCCATATGTCAAAGTTTAAAAGCGCAACTTGTCGGGAGTTTCTACAGATATTAACACACAGCCAAGGGTTGTTTCTGTGTGACGCCAGCGACTCCTCTGAGAAAAACGAGACGCAGCAGCAGAAACGCATTTGGCCCCCGGAAGCATTCAATTACCATATCACAATAAAATCGGAACACACCCCACGGGTTAGTACCGTTAACAAGTTACGACCCTATTCACAATGAAAGGTACGCTGAGGAGGGGGCGGTGAATCATGACTGAAGTGAAACTTCCAACGCTGCACACTGCAAGAAATATCTGTCGGGACAAATTATTTTATACAGTTAAGAGCTTTTAAATCTTATTTTCTTTCAAGCACCAGAGGGGATGAGAAATGTCAGCGGATCTGCACCAAATCAAACAGTCTATTTAATAGAGAATAGTGTATTTATTTGCCTTTATTCAACACTGCTTTAATGTCGGATCTTTATAAATAAATAATAAAGAAAGGCATTGAAAACAAGCACATTTATTAACTCATATCTGTAGATGTTTCCGCTTTAAAATCTAATTAAATAAATTAAAAAACACGAATGAAATAGTGAGGGTGAGAACTTCCTGCAGTGAGGATCGAGCAGTGACTCATTATTACCATCACCGCACCTTTCACAGTTTAAATCACCGAGATGCAACGAGCAGACTCTACAGATGATGATGATGATATTGATATGTTTTATTTATTCTTCTTCTTCTTCTAATGCTGGTGAGAAAATGTCCTAGATGAGACAAGAGAACTGTTGGAGGGGAATTTATGAGACTCCTCCTGAGCCAGAAACAGTCTTGAAATGACAGTATCGGGTCTGAGTTTGTGTTTGAGTAATAAACACTGAATTAAACAGCATCATGGCTGCACACTGGAGTTTCTATGAATGTGAAAGGCACATAGTAGATTCTAATTCCCCATAAAACAAAAGAGGAAAAACTCATGTTTTTTAATCACTTAAATTAAACCCAAATACAGCACTTTACATGTAAAATGTTGTGTAATACTAAATGTTAAAATGTCTTATTTAAATGAGCAGTAATCTCACAAAGCAGATTTCCAGGTTTTTCTATATTCTTCATGAACCTAAACATGACACTAAAATAAACAAGATAAGATCATGAAGATTGTTTCTTTCTTTTTTAAAACACAGCTTTTCCAAATTGTAGTTAAACTGGTTCCAGTAGATAATATCTCTTCAGCAATGTGAACAGAAAACAGCTCAAAACCCAATCTGAAAACATCACACCTGCATCAGCAGGTCAGCAACTGTCAGGCAGGAAATACACCTCTTTTTAAAAAGGAATAGATTAAACAAAAATATTGTTTCATGTTATTATAATCTTAAATGATCAAACTCATCATAAAGCTTCTTTTAGGAATTCAAATAAATAAAAATGATAAAGAGATTTTATGTTACAAAGACACTTTATGTGAAATTCCACCTGTGTCTCTTCAGTATTACTTTAGAATCATGTATTAATTGTTTATTTACCTGTGTTTAAACTGTTCTTGGATATAATCCTTATTTTTAAAACAGATGCTGTTAAAAATATTTTTTGCAAGATTTTTCATAAAGGTATTAAGCCTCAATCTCTATCAGATTACTGTTGAAGGGCAGAAGAACCCAAGTGATGTACGGAAATTAATTCAGAGATTTAATTATTTATTAGAAAATTACATAAATAAAATGAAACATTTCATTCCTATAATTCAAATTAGCTCATTTCCTAATTTTCCTGATGACAAACCTGCTGGATTTCCTCTTTATTTAGATGCTGTAAACATATAAAATGTATTATTATTGAATTAAAAATAGAAGACATACAGAGTGATGGTGGGAAACATGGGAGGAAAAACGAATTTAATTAATAAATCATTGATTTTTCAAAGTTCAAAAATATGTCTTCATGTGTACAAACATAATGGAGGTGTTCACATTGTAAGATAATAAGCAGTTTTCACATGGAGGGAGTTAATTCGAACAGTCGAGCAGCAGGTGTATTGGCTTCAACAGCCCTGACACCAACATCCAGCCTCCTCCTCCTCCTCCCTCTTCGCTTCAGCTACCATTTCAAAAATTCAACTTCTAAATAAACTTCTCATGTCACTTCCTGCCAGCTGAATAAAGCCAAAGACACATACAAACATGTAGGAATCTCTGAGAGCAACATCCAACAGCAGCAACATACTCTCATCAAGTGCTCCGACATGTGTAGCAAAGAAAATCAAAAAATACTAAAAGCAGAAAACAGTTTTCAGCTGTTTCCAGTTTGATCAGGAGAAGCACCGTGTGTGGTGGCAGCCATTTGTTTATCATGCTCACATTTCCCCATCTTTGCTGTATTTTTCTGTGGTTGAGCTGCAGATGTGTCCGCCAGACAACAACAACACAGAGGAAACCTACTCGTCCATGACACAAATATATTAAAAAACAGACTCATGCAAAACTTAAAATAATCTCCAACCGAAAAGTTTGAAACAGCACAAACAGTTTATTTTTGGTCAAATGTAGAATTTTGAAACTAACACGGATCCTGTCCAGTGTTTCAGTCGTTAAAGGCAAAATCTGCAAATGTTACACTTTGCTAACTTCAACTTTTAATGGTAATAAACTGTGAATCTATACGATCAAACATCCTTGATAAGAAAAAACTACAACCACATGACAGTGTCTACAGATATTTACTGGATTTCTGCAATTTGAACATTTGATGAAGAAGAACCATCACATGCTGCTGTTTTGTTCCAAACAAACAAAGCGAAAGAAACACAATCAAGCCAAAAAATAGCTAAACAATCCTCAGCGATCTTTTGAAAAGGTTTGCTTGATGATGATCTCTCCAATCACGTTTGAGCAGGCTTTGTTGTTTCATGGTAAAGTATCGCTGTTTGTGTTTTGTGTGAAGAAAGATTCGACCCGTAATAAAAGAAACTAGTAAGAAGAGTCTTTGCCCTGAAAACTGCTGTCTACCCTGGAAACCCCAAAATACTGTTTGTTTGCCCCAGAGGATGATTAATCACCAGGCGATAGCCGATGGGCTTCGAGATTGATCTAATGACAGAGCAAGAGCTTTTTGTACATCTGCAAAGTTCCCACCTGATCCTAAGCATCTGTGAAGCTGATGTGGTAGATGCCACTTTCTCTAAACCACCTAGAAATCACTGGTTAGATTTTACCTGCCTGTCGAGAGCAGCCCCCCTGGGTTGTTTTAAACCTGAGTGTTTGCAGCAGTGCTGTGAAGCTCGTCCCTGACATCTCCACACTAACCACCTGTGGGATTTCTCCCCCGTCCATGACTGATGTTACAACAATGCAGCTTTGGTATTGAGTGCTCACCCTGCAGACTTCCCTCAGACTCCCTCAGAAATTCTTTATGCAAACACGTCCTCCCCGAATTCTTTGAGACGTGCCCTTATCTCATTAACTGGAAAAGAAACAAGGGGAAGCAAGAGAAAGAAGGAAAAAGTAAAAAAACAAGGTCTTAATTGTTGTCTTTTGACATCTTAAGGGTGAGAGCCCTCTCTGTTAGAGCAGACATCTTCCTCAGGTATGATACCTCTCAGAGCCTCTGGTCAAAAAACATCCACTGAGAGTGCGGTGGTGTTAATAGACATTCAGCTGCTTCCAAAGTCTGTGAGGATAACAGACTATATTGTTCATATTTGTGTGATTAACCCTCAAAATTCTCATTAATGTAGCTTGAAAAACATTATTTATAAATAGTCAGAGCAACAATTTCAGGGAGTTTAAAGCCTTGTTAACGGCATCAGAAGAAAACCCCTAGAGCTACACAACGGCTCCACAAGACATCTCTGGATATGGAGGTGAAACCCCTAATCGAGGTGAAGCTCCTACTATTTGTGATGATGCACTCATTGTATTCATTATGCACGATGAAGAATTCAAAGCTTTGCATTCGCATGTTGAGTGAAATCAATCAGAAGAGTACATGAAGTCACCCCAGGTGCTTTTAAGGCGGATAACAACACAAACAGTTGTAAACACAAAACACTTTCTGCTTCACTATGCAAACAAGTCTCCGTAAACAAAATGTAAAAAGCGAGCGAATGAGGAAAGAAGAACTCTTCTCTCATTTTAAGAGCGAAAAAACAAGAACTTTGTCCCAGCAACACTGCAGATAATTAAAAAACACCAGGTAAGTCATTGTTCCACTGATTACTCGAGTGGTAGTAGATTGCAAACCTCCGTCAAGGTCCAACAGTCCCACAAGCTGAACCAAATCTCACACACTCATAGATATCAATCCTCTCAATGAGCCTGAGTTTTTCTTAAACATCAATTATTTATTCCCTGAGTAAATAGTGAAAATTAAAAAAATATCACTATCTCACAATGTTAAAGAAAGTGAAAAAAAAACCCTGGATCCACCCCCCGACCGGGATAGGCACCAATGGATTCTTTCTTTCCTCTCGTAGAAATCACTTCAGTAGTTTTTGCTTGCTTACAAACGAACCAACAAACAGAACAGTCACAGCAGATGAACTGTTTCTATATGAAAATATTACCACATTTTTCATCTATTAAATCTGCCGTACAGTAATTACACACAAGGATATTGCAACAGGGTGAAGAGAAGCAGGGAATTACCCCCCCCCCCCCCCCCCCCCGAGACCCCCAGAGAACGGCTGATTACATTAGTTCACAGCAATGACAATCTTGTGGGAAATCCCCTTTAAAATCAATAAGATCAGTTCATAAATGAGAAAGATGATTGGAAACTACCTAAAGATGCAACAAGATGCCAAAAGCTTTTGGTAATTGTAAAGGTTTGGCTGAAGATAAAAACATCTAAAGGTGTATGTGAGCTGTGCCTTGGATTGGTGTGGGGTATACTTCAACTTTGCTTTACTGTTATTTATGTGCATGCACAGTATGCAGCTTGATTGTAACTTTCATTCTAATAGAATTATTTGAAAATTAGAATGAGGGTCCCTTTTGTCCCTTGAAACGCTACCAAAGACACAGCACTGAACATGCACGCCTCTGCAGCCAATGGGTACGAGCGGCGCTGTAGCAGGGCGTCCGGCTGAAATCGACTCTGACAACAGCTGCTGAGAGAAATATTTTCTGTTCCCTCCTCCTGCTTAAACCTCCCTCATCTGAGGGTTTGAAGAAGTGATACTCTCATCCCATGTGGCCGCCTTCATCCTCCTAAAGCACAGAGACAACATAACAGAAAAGTAAATAAAAAAAATTACAGATCCTGGTGTAGTTATTGTCTTGCACTTCACTTTGGATTTAATCGTGTTGCAGGTGCCTATGGGAAAGCTGTGCAGCATCATTTCTAACACTTTGCTTTTTGTCTTCCTTATCGCTCCATACAAGGATAATTTCCATATTCTCACACACAGTCAGTCCTTCCTGAAAATGCAAAGTAAAAGCCTCACTAATAACTGAAAGTCCCCATGTGCTATGTCCCAATCCATCACGGACGTTAGTAACAGTTTGCTGAGGGACAGGTGAGCTTCTCCACGCAGCATGGGTCATAAAAAAGGAGGAACAATAAGGTCTGGTAGCTGTGGCCAAACCTTCAGTTAACACAAGAAACAAACCGTCTGGTATTCATTTACCTTTCTTCAACGCCCCCCCACCTCATTCCTTCACCCCTGCCTCCATCCCGACCATCTTTCACATGCTTGACCCCGTCTTCTGAACTGCACCAACAACCTTTCATGTGGTCATCAAATCTGTGACCAAATGAGCCAGGGAGAACGGTGGGTTTGGAACACCGGCTGCTAAATAATGTCAATATTTCTTTATTCTAACGGAGAATAAACTGCTTTCTTTAATGTTTCACACATTGTTTTCTTTTTTTCTCCAGGAGCAGCGAAGTCTCGGTCCACACATAGCAGAGCGGCTCAGCTGCTGCCGCCGTCTCTTCCCCTCCATCTCCTCCAGGATTTTCCCATGTTCATATCACTAGCCCTTGACTTTGTCACTCATGCAACAGCTGCTTGCTGATACCACACCACAGTTCCAGTCGGTTGCACTCCCTACTTTTCACCACACACACCGAGAACAAAGACAATGTTAATCCAGTGTTAGACCTTGGTGCAGAATGCAAGGACTGCTCGGGAGGGGTTGTGTATGTCCAGACATTAACTAGAAATATGCATACAAAACTCTCCAGATTGTTGGAAATTGTGTCTGTTCGGGCTCTGGGGAGGATCAACATCCTGAGGATGTCCACCTGGGATCACAACAAGCTCAGACTAAAACACACTTGAGGTCAAAGAGATCTCACAAGTTATGAATAAAGCTCCCTGGCATGGGAAAAAAGGCACCAATGAGAGAAATTAACCATCACACATAAGTGACTATAAAGTGTCAATGCAGCTATGCAAAGGGACGCCAGATGATGTGAGAAACAGAGTTGCACAGAGCATGAAGAGCGACTGAGCCGCTGGCACTGTCCACAGAATAACCCAATATGTCAAACCTTTTACACAATCCTTGCTTAACCTATGATTCATATACCCCTCCCAATTATGGACAAAAGAAAACCTGCCTATTTATTTAAGTCTGTCAAACAGATTGAGAGGAATGCAAACATAAAAACGTTAACCATGTACTTCCCAAAATAACACAAGTCATTAAAATAACCTTCCAAACCAAACATATCGAGCACCTGAGCACACAACCTCACACGCGTGCACCGAGTGGAGCTGTACTGTTACCCTCATTTCCCTGTCTCTGCTGCAGATGGTGACACATGGCGCAGAGATGAGGACAAGATTACTTCTACGAGCATGGTCGGTTTCCCTCCTGCATCAGGTGTTCACCTATCTTCTGTTACTAATAATAACACAAAACACTCAGCTTTGAGATGATGAGCTCAATTAAGAAATCACACGTGTCAGAGGGATGCCGAGAGGATGCACGTGCAGCAACAGAAACACCAGATCAGAAATACACAAAAACATGATATGTCCTAAAATAGACAAAGAATTTAGGTCAACCTGAACACACAGACACAGAGTATCTGATCTTCTTAGGCTACATCCATATTACTAAAACACTAGCTCCTAAAGACGTATATCATGTGACCATTCACATACACTGGGCATGTGTGTGCCAGTGTACACAGGTATGGTCTCCTACACATGTCAACACTTGTAACAATGTAAAATACAGAATTTAACTGCACAGCAGCAGTTAGCAAAGACAGCAGGGTCGGCAACGCTTGTGATTGATTATGGTAGACACTGACGTTGGTAGCTGAGACTTATGCTGCTTGTTTTCTTGATCATGTGATAGGAGCTTGACGAATCAGATGCCAACATCTCTGTTTCTGCCCGTCCAGACTAAAATGTGGCCTCGGAGTTTTCAGACTCAAGTGGGGCGTTTCTTCTCCATTTCTAGTGTAGACGCCAGGTGTGTACATAGTGATCAGTGATGGAGACAAGTGTAGGGGGGCCCCACCACAGTGGCTCCCCTGGCAGGCCTGCAGCTTCATTACGGCACCGCACATGAATGTGTGTGTGTGTGTGTGTGTGTGTGTGCACCGTCCACCCCACCACTCTGGATCAGGCTGCAACAATTTGATCCTTTTGGGAAACTGAGGTGTTGGAGTGTAATTTATAGGCCGTATCTTTCAAGTCTTTCCCCCAGCTCCGCTGGTGGCGTCAGCCCCTGAGCCACTGTGTGTGTTTAACGGCTACATGTGTCGCTCCCTATCTCTCTCTCCGAGTGGCACAAAGGTAAAGGGAAGCTTAACAGCCTGGGAAAAAGTTGAACAGTGTGAAATTACCTTGATCCAAAGATTCCTGCCGCATACCAGCCCAATGAACCCATAACAGAGCAGGCACTCAGTCAGAGAGCCCTGCCTGCAGGGAACAGCTGAGACATTACAGAGGCAGAGGGAGGGAGGGGTGGGGTGGGGGGGGGTGGGGGGGGCACGGGGAGGTGAAAGAAAGATAAATGGAAGCAGGAAAGAGGCCCACCTCCAGTAATCTCCAGTCTACAGTCAGTGGTAGGGGTCAGAGTATCTATATCTAATGTACATCCTATGATAATGCCGGACAACTGGTCGCTGAGGTACCACTGACAGAGCTTGGGTCAGATTTTACCGAGAGGCTGTTTCTGGGGGGATATCTAAGAGGAGCAGCTGTAGATGTTGACAAAATATTGTGGAAAAATGAGATGACAAAGCTTATATGTGGATTTTCAAAGGTGTCATTCTTTACAAGGCAACTGTTTTTTGTGAACCTGGGATACGGCACGTTTAGAGATACTTTAGGAGTAACATGAACTGCAGCAGATTTTATTTCAAAAAATACGATTATAGACACAAAACCATTCTACAAACAAACAAGACATGGGTTCTGTGATGGAAAAGCATTGGAAAGGATTTATTTAGATGCTTTACATGCTTGTTGACCTACTTGTCTGAGTCATGCTTTAATGCCCTGGTAAAAGCATGTAGGGCTAAAGAGTGACGGTAAATCATCTACAGGAAAAAGAGGCTTTTTCGTTTCACAAACCTGAACCTGGTCCTGTAAAGAATGACCCTCACTTTCTATTTCCCGTTACTCTTTAATACTGGTTATGTTATTCTCCCTCACTGGAGAACAGACTTTTAAAAGTTTCTATAAAAAGTTGAAAATAACGCAGCAGAAATGTTATTTTAGTCAAAGGCAAACTGTGCCAATTAAGTAGAAGATGCATCATATCAATCAAGACTTTAATTCATAGTTAGCTGTGATGTATTAGGGTTAGGGATTAGGATATAGGTTTGGATGTATACATTTATATTTTCTGGTTACTTATCACAACAAAATATTTCAGCCCTCATACAATTATAATAATTCTATTTTGTTTGTGCTCAATTACAGGACAGTTTGATGCGTTCTGCATAATCAACATAATCATGCACTTATGAATATATAGTTATTTCAAAAACTATTCAAACATCATGGGCAATTGTTTTGTATTTGTTATTTTGGGGGTTTCAGTTCTAAACATGAATTTGAGAAAAGAGATCAGAATCTCAGCTTTTATTTCCAAAAATGTATATTTCAATGTGTTGAACAACTTACGAAATAACACATTTACAGTTAAAGTTTACAAGCAAAGGACAAAAAAAGTATTGCATTCTTCATTTGTGCTTTTTACTGCTGCCTCTTTCACTTCTTGATTTTTTAAAGTAATGCCAGTATGTTCTGAGTCACTGTCTTACGATCAAGTTCCTCCTGATTAGTGAGGATGTGTTTCTCGTACACGATGTTTCATGAAGACTTCTGGATTCAGTCTGCATCCAAAAGTGTGTGTGTGTGTGTGAACAGTTGGGAAGTAAAGGGAAATAAAGACTATGACAGTCTTGATATATTTGTATGGAGGCACAGAGAAGTTGAGTTGTTGCCTCTTTCTGTGTCAGATACAATGATGAAGGAATACATTTTGTTTTAAAGCCAAACATTCAGCAAACACAGCTGCTTTTTACTGTCCATCACTGTTTTCATATATTTATACTGATGATATCTGTCATGCTTATACAACATGAACCTGTTGGGCAAGAAAACAAATAAAACAAATATTTTGTTTTGCAAAGAAAAGACACAGATCGGTTGTCGGTTGATTTATAAAGGAAATCCCCTCTTTACAGGGGAAATATTTGATGGTTCACTCCACCTCAAATTGAGCCAATCTTCATTCTAAATTAGTGCCAGCAAACCTCCTGAATCTCGTGTTAATCTAACAGAAAATATAAGATTCAAACACATATCATCATTAACTAATAGTCTTTTGCTTTGTGTCCTTTGTAATCTACGTAAGAAAATAGTTTTTACATTAGAACTATTTAAAAGAAATTAAAACTTGTCACTGTAAAGTAACATTGACTCATTCAAACAATGATGACAGCTGAAGGAGGGCGACATGTTTTAGGGCAACACAGAAAAAAATAGTTCCTGTACTTGTTTGTTGCACCTGTTTGTTGTGTGCCAGTTTGTGATGAGGATTTTCTTATCTGAATATCTGCAGCACCTCTGCAAACAGGTTGTCTGAGTCTCTCTCTCTTTCTCTCTGGGCTATGGAGGTGTGTCAGTTGTTTACAATAAATTATTGAAACCTACTTCAATTGTGTTGATGGTGACAAAGCTGAACATGAGCAAAGATTTACCTCGAGCCACATCTAGAGCAACTTATAATTTAGGGTTTGGCGTCTAAGAATGTCCCAGGTTAATCAGGTGCAACTCTTATGCTTGCAAGGTGTAATCAGATTACCTTTTGACTGCTGTCGTATGTGCACAACTTTAAACAAATGCACTCACTGTCTATTTGTGTCTAAAATACCTGACAACAGTCATGACAACCTGAGTCCTCACTCTGCACATGGACATTACTATAAGGGTTTATCAATGAGAACCAATCATTATAAATTGATTAACAAAACTCCTAAACCATAACTAAACAGTAAAAAAAGATTATTGTTTGCATTCCAACAATTAATAATTAATTAGATTCAGTTATATTTCTGAAAATGTAATTCTGCCTTTGACAACATCGCGTCAATAAAACAAAGTCTTTCCTCTTTTCTGCTCCTACAGTTTATAATATGAACCACTGGTCTAACGTTGAATGTATTACCTAGGTTCTTGTATGTTTTGAAAGTCTCATGCTGAATTTTGGTGGCACATTGATGCCACTGCCGTTTACACATTTACAGACAGAAATGTGCATCTTGTGCCCCTGACATGCTCGAGAGTGAGTGAAATTTGGTGCAGCCTGATTGAATTTAAGTGGACTTTCTGAGGTATGCACAGAGTAATTCTAGTTGATTTCTGGCAGGCTGTTATTGTTTAAATGATTGTTTTTTAAATTGTTGTTCTGGAATCAAATAACAAAAAAAATATATATTGTTAACACAAATAGTATCAATACGCAAACATAATAAGATGCTATGATACAATACACTCTGCTACTTTCCTTTTTCTTCCGCATTGATTACAGCAGCACATGTGACCAACATGTCCACTCACAGCCACTCAGAGAAAAGAACCACATCAATACAACAAGACCAAACCCATTTACCAAATTAGCCTGAGACTTGGGTCACAGGTTGGGTCACTGCGGAACCTGAGGAGAACCAGTGAAGACCTTTATTTCCTGGATTGTGATGTAATTCCACAGTGTGACATAGATAGAGAATCTTCTACCTTGAAAAAAAAGACTATGAGGAGCAAACACAAACGAAAATGTTGGTCTTTCTTTAACGGCGAGAAAGTGGCCGACTCATGTTCCATTACCTCTGGAATGTCGACTGTGGAATAAGGAAGCAGCCGCACATCACAGGCTGGCATTCATCTTTCAATCACCCCACCCTCCCTCCGCCGCCCTCACCCCTGTAATCATGTTAGCTCATACATAATCGTATTTCAATTACTGACAGGAGTGTGACCCTTGCCTCCCAACAAGCCTAATCTAATACATGTGTTTCCGAACAGACAGAGGGATGCCTTGTTTTGGTATGAGGACAGAAAAAAGACACATGCATCAGCATGCAGTGTCATGCCAAAGCTATAAAAAGGGATTCTAGGATTTTCTTCTTATTCAGCCTGGGATGTCAGTGGCTATTTTTAGCAGGAGGTAAACTGAAAGTTTCGCCTGAAGTGATGTAAATGCTAAGTCGGATTTGGAACACATGCAGGAGAAGAGGAGAAGAAAGAAAAGCGGGGTAGAGGAAGGAGGATAGCACAGAAGATGCTTGCAGAAAGAATGCAAAGCTAACAATGTATGTCTCCATCGGGCTCACAGTCGGCGTGTGTGTGTGTGTGTGTGTCAGGGGCCCACTGAACTTTCTGTAATCCCACTGTTCAGGAGAGTGGAGTGAAAACACCAAAGATACCCTCAGCCATAAATCTACCTCTCCCCCTCTCCCTCTGTCCCACTGGGTAAGGTAATTCTTTCCTGCAAGACTTTTTCATCTCCTCTCCATCTTTCTCTCCCTCTCTTCTTCTTCTTCTTCTCCCTCTCCTTCTCTTTCTGTTCTTTCACTCTGTAATTCCCTATCTGTCACTCTGTGTCTTTGTGCTTAGTGGCCTTGTGTCATTATTATGGGCCAATTTGTGTCAATGCTAACATCCCATTCATCATGGGGGGAATGGTTTCCGCCGAGGCTCGAGGGGCTCACATACCTCACCTCTCACATTTTCACCATGGTGGCATCCGCTCCGCTATGGGGTTGGAGGTCAGAGTTCCAGACCTCTTGAGTGATCACTGACTACTCTGGCTTCTCTGCTAACCCCCTACCTGCTCTCCCACCCTCCTCGCTCCCACCGTTACTACCTCTCTTACATTTCTAGGATCACTTTGTTCCTCTTGGGCACAGATACTCCCAAATCCCTATTTCCTCTGTGTAATAAATATCTTTCCATTTCTATCACTGTCTAATTCCGTCTGTCATTTTTTTCTCTGACCCAACTTTTCCCCAACTTTTGCCCTAGAACAGAATGACAGTAGAAAGCCAAATTGGGTTTGATCAGTTGGTACTTGTTTCATCAGTCTCATGTTTCTGCAGCGAGATCTGCACCATGCTCTACACATTACGCTCCCATGCCTTATCCCACCCACCAACCAAACCTCCACAACCCAACCCCCCATCACATCAATGGCTGACATGCCCTTACTCTCACTAAAGCTCCTACATGCGGGTCGATGGTTTATTTCTTATGAATGAACAGCCCGAATGAAAGTGCATTCCTGCTTCGGCCCTGAGAGGAAGCAGCTGGCTGTTTGGTAACTTCATGTCAGACGCTGGTGGTCTGCAAAAGCGAGTAAATGACTGAGAGTACAGGTAAGAAGGAGGACGAAGAGAAAGGAGACAAACGCAAAACATCAAGAAAAACATCAACAACAAGAAATGGGGCCCTGGAAGATGATGTGCAGAGAACTGTTGAAATGCTGAAAGGGTCAGTAGGTAGAGCTGAGATGTTCTGTGATGATTTAGACAAAAACACATTTCACATGTCTGTGTCAAAGTTGTCTCACGGACAATTCTGCTTCCTGTTCAGAACATGGCGAGTAAATTAAGAAGTGCGACAGTCTTCATTACACAACACAGAGCAAAGGTTTCAGAAAAAGTCTGCGCGTGAAGCATTTCCTGCTTCAACCTGGGAATAAGCGGCTGAGCTGAAAGGATCCTTGTTGTTATGCAGTCTCTGTTGTTTGTTTAGAGATGGTATTTGCTGTAAATCTGTGCAGTGAGAGTTTGGCTCCGGTGTGTCGCAGGCTGCCAGATGCAGGCAGGCATGTGGGGCATGCAAGTTCGTCTCCATTTCTCTCTCTGCCAGCTCCTAATTATGCCCAATTACACCTTTAACACAAGTGGGCCGCTGTGGACATTTCTCAGGGTGTGAGGTCAAGCATTTCCTGTGTCTGTGAATGACCCAACGTCAGGGGAATTGTCTTGCAGGGGCCTCCCTCTCTCCCTCCCTCCATCATTCACTCTCTTCATCTTTGCAACCCCTCCTCCACAAAGCCCAGATCCCAGACCTCCACCATTCAGCAATGAGTCAGATAACTGAGGCTTAACCTCTGCGACTTGCTGGGGCTCTCTTCTCTTGAACACAAACAAACAGGAAAAGGCCTGCACACCCCGACTCCCTCCCATGCAAACATGCATTGACCATACATGCACACTCCTGCATTTGTGCATGCAAATACAAGTTGCACATACAAACTAGACATGTTAGCATTCTCAAAACAGAAACACGCTGTGAAACTCATTGTAACTGAAACCCAAATCTGAGTTCTTGGGAAGCTTCTGGCGAGTGCACCACATTCTGAGTACCCCTCTCCAGTTACAGAGGTTTTTTGATTCCAGTTGTTTTCTGATGCTTCACTCCATTTCATCTTTATCCTTCCACTGTCAACAAAACACCTTAGGGTGCAGCCGACGTGGACCTGAATGTTAATTACAACCCTTTTTTCTAATCTTATTCAACACATGTGAGTCATGGCTTCAGAGGAAAACAGCAACCCACCTCACACTGGTATAGTGTACCAACAGGTTGGGTTCCCACACCCAGTAGGAAAATAAATACTTCATAATCACCACCTATCAAAACAGGCAACGTACGCAGGATGAACCGAAAATGGTGCATTCCATGGGAAATCCATAGCGAGCAAGTACATGCTCGCTCCTCCACACTGACATTTCAGAGACACAAGGGAGAGATTAGAAGCACATATGGGAGGGCCACAAAAACTAGGATGAAAGATGGCTGAGGGATATGGGGGTTAAGCCCCATATTTTTACAAGATGAATCAGTGGTTGAAGTGACACAACGATGAATGAATTGTGTGAAGGTAAAATCAGCAAGTGGCTCAAGTGAGCAGGCCGGACTTGGGTGGATGATTTATTTAACATGAAGGATCTAGAAATTGCACAAGCCACTGGCAGAGCAACCGTACGTAGGAGGTGACAGTTTTGTAACATATGTGTATTTTTGAGTCCAGTGGCTGCACGGTCCCTGCAGGAGAAATCCCACATGCACAAAAAAAAGAGAGAGCGTGAGTAAGACGTTGTTTCTTTACAATTGAAAAACCTCAGTGGCAAGAGAATCTATGTTTTGAACATCTTCAAAAGCAGCCATCTGCCCACCCACCACCTCACACAATCCTGCAGGCCACTAGGCAGTGGATAGAGTTACTGCAATGACCTAGCATTTCACTCTGCCAAAAACACAGGAGTAGAAACAAATACGAGAAAAAAGTCCTCCGAGAAAAATGTCAGGGCTTTTTCCTTTTTTTCCTCAAATGCTGAGTAGAGGAGTTTGGTTGTTATTGGAGGTGGGGAAAAATGAAAGAGGTCATTCATGACAAAGAGCCAAGATATGAGGAAACCACACTTGTGTCTGAAACAGGCAGAGGAAAGGCTGAGCCAAGTCTTACTCTCAGCTGCTGTTCCAAGCCACACATTTATCACACAGGCACTTCCCCAGCAAGAAAAGCCCCTCACAGGCAGCCACGGAGGGGTGCAGACTTGCTTAAGTGACTAGATGACCCTGAATACCAGAGAGTGGCAGGTCTGTGGGATGAAAGGGGACCTTGTCTTGGCCTCTGTCCGTCCATGTGACTTTAAGTGCTGTCCCACGTTAAGGTAGACTGAGCCTGCAGAGAGACACAAACTACCTGGCAAATATTTGTGCGCTGGATCCACATTGTGGGCCACATGAAGAGGCGGAAAGCTGAACTGGGCGGAATATGGCCTAAAGCTATTAAACACACTGTGTTCTCCTCCTGCACATTCTTCACCTTGGAAAAAATGAACAGGATAGAGAAGGTGGAAGCAGTGGGTGAGAGAGAGAGAGGGAACAAACTCTAACACTATACTAAAGAGCATTGTGTGTAGCACTTTGGCGGGCTAACGATTATAGCAAAGCTTTTCCAGGTTTTCGCCATCTGTCACTTTTATGAACAGTGCCGTAGGAAATTGGGTCTTTGGGTTGTTTGGCCTGGGAATAATGAGCCACTGAAAATGATTGTTATAGATGACCTCTTGGCACTGTTCTCATATGGAGCCAATCGAGGAGCAGCTCCAGAGGCCTCCTAACAATCAGGGATAAATCAATTGGATGTTACGGGTCAGGGGCACGGGTGCTGCAGGAGGTAGGCCTGGGAACAAGGTAACAATGTCTTTCCTGCATGGAGGCCGCCTCGGCTATGATGTGTTTCTGACAGAAAAAAGGCCCGGTGCCAATCAAAGTATCCGAAAAAATGCTTTAATGCGATACCTGAACTCTTGACAGGCGCTGCATAAAACAACTAGGGAGGTACTCCTCCAATTAACTTTCAGATGGCGCAGAGAAAGGGGCTTTAATTTTGGGTGAAGTTAAGAAAAATGTGGACAGATGAGGGGATATGAGGGGAAAAGGGGGAGAGAGGGAGCGCACGTGAAGGAAGCAGGGAATGATACGGGATTAGGGGAGGGGGTTGTGTGAGGGAAGAGGAGAGAGGTGTGTATTCCAAAAAGCCTATCAGCAGTAACGCCAAGCCCTCTTCGGATGCCCCACAGACAAAACAGACAAAGCACCTGATAAGGTTGATTGTGAGAGACATTCCTGAGCTGAATGTGTGTGTGCTGATGAG
Organism: Paralichthys olivaceus; assembly: GCF_024713975.1. Taxonomy (NCBI): domain Eukaryota; kingdom Metazoa; phylum Chordata; class Actinopteri; order Pleuronectiformes; family Paralichthyidae; genus Paralichthys; species Paralichthys olivaceus. Next base: position 7,919,312 of record NC_091099.1, on the reverse strand, counting down.
GGCACGTTGTGTGGTCAACAACGTTCTCACAACTGATACCAGAAGTCCCCAGAGAGTTTGCAGCAAAAATGTCACACAGGTAAAATAAAAACAAACCAAGTCATAGATAAAAAATCTTCCAGTCATCCTGTAAGATTTCTACCGATGATACAACTTTAATGTTGTGACTTATAAATAACATAAATAACTAAATAAAGCTGTAATCTATAAATTCTCATTTCTCGAAAAACCTCTGTCTTTCAGAAGTTTATCTGAGAACCTTCCTTCAGACATGAACTGAACCCTGGATCATCTTCTGTAATTATCTTGAGGCTGTATGTGAGTACGCAAATGCCGACATTCTTCAGTTTTTCCTGCAAGGTCCCCGAGTAAAAACTCCGGAGTGAGCCTGTGTGAGAATACAGCAGGAAATATACCTGCAGAATTCACAGCAAAGCGGGTGAGCGTAGTGATAACACACCTCACATGCAACAGATGACAAATTAAAACTAAAAGGATATTAATATCTCAGGATGAAAAAGAGGAGCCATACATGTAGAAGATACAGATTTTGTGTAAATGTGATATTAAAAGAAAACTCCTCAGTTGTGTAAATACGTTTTGTCGCAAAGTGTCACCCCTCCCCCGGATGCCCCAGGGATTTTCCTGTTGTTGGCAACACGTCTCACTTAATCTCCTGCGGTGCTCTTCATATGCAAAAGGAAGTTCATAGTGGAAAATGAATATGGTAATTCCAGGGAAGATGTTTGGAAGTTAGATATTACATGTAGCAGTTTACTACCAGCTAATGTAATCAAATTACTTTGTGTGTTAGACATGTGGTTGGACCGGGACATGTTAGCGTGGCAAAACAGGTCTTCAGTCAGACTAAACATCATCATGAGTGTGACCCTGGGTTCCGTCTACAACCTTACGTGAAATAATAATGTAAGACACTTGAAGCACAGTAATTAAAAAAGGGGATACCTTACATATTACACAAAGGGCACGTACTCTAAACTATAGTGAACTCTTGAAAAATCAACCCTGATTGCATTACCATCATTGCAGATTTTTGAAAAAGATTAAATTCCTGTCCAACAACTTCCTGTTTCTTGTTTCAGACACATCCGGAACACAATGTAATTTTACGTCTATCTAATAAAAAATGATAAACCAAACCCAGAGGGTGTTGGAACCAGGTAGATGTTTCCTCGTGCTCCTGCAGTTTAAAACAGCAGACGTCAGGGTGGTGCAGTTCCTCCAGTCATTTTGGGTCGGTTTAAACATTCTAAACAACATTTGGCTCTCAGCAAACTTCCTGACAGTTTGTTCCCTCGGGCCTTTTGAATGAAGGTTGGGGAGGCCAGTATATCCCCAGGGGATGCAAATGTGGAGGGTAATAAATATGTTACGTATAAGTGTTTCGTGTTGCAGCAGTTCCTCCTGAGGAAAGGGGCGAGTTCATTATTTCCATATCTCTTACTGTCCCTGATCTTATCTCATACCTCATCTTGTTGGAGTCTTTGATCCTGTTGACTCACTACAACCCGTTACTGGATCTACGTAACTCCTGGTCTGCAATGAAACATAATAATGAAGTATAAAGAGAGAGAAGACCATGTTTTGACTATTTTAAATGAAACCATTCTGGAAACAGAGTAACCTTTTGCATTTGGAAGAAGGATGAGGGTGCAAAGGTGAGTTAGTCAGAGAAATAGCAGGTGATGAGATTACTTCTCTTCTCTTATTTCTTCCTCATTCTTTCTATCCTACATGCTGCTCTCCCAGACAGCTTTGTAAAGTGAACTCATGATGCACCCATGTTCTGTGTCCAGTGCATGATGGGAAACAGACACCAGCCCAGAAGTATTAAGCCGCCGGAGAAAATTAAAGAAAAATAAGCTGCTAAAATCGCAGGAGGATGTTTGACAATTGAAAATGAAACGAAGCGGATTGAGGCGTTTTGAACAAGAAACTCTCCTCAGTCCAATGGGCTTTTGAGCATTAAGTATATCAAGTTCTTCTCTCTCATTCTCTCGCTGTAGCTTGAGTTATGAGGTGCCACAATCACTTGCTGCATGCGGACAGCTGCCCTGGCAAACCGTCACAAGTAAGGCAGTGTATGCAGCGAGGGCTGCACGACCTGCTGGAGAGAGAAGGGGGATAACTGGCCAGGACGACAGGGGTGCAGAGTTAATCCAGCATAACAATTTGATAAACACATAAAGGATTGTACGAACAAACATACATGCGAAGACGCTCTCTCTCACTCACTCACACACACACACACACACACACACACACACACACACACACACACACACACACACACACACACACACACACACAAACACGCTTGCACGCAGCTGGTCCGGACATGAAATAAAAAAGAAACCTCAACAAGCTGTTGGCTACTTCTGTTCTACACGTTGACCGTGAAAGACACAGATTAGAGGCCACTGTATGAATGTGCCTGTCAACAGCACATTGTATTCGCTTCTCAGAAAAAGCCCATATGTTCAGTTCCCATTAGCACGGTCATTCTGATGGATCCCTGTGTGTGGACTGTAGCATAATAAGAGGCATCATAACAACATTGAGGACAGTTTTACAGGGATGTGCATATGTGTGTTTATGAACAGGAGCTGGAGGAACATGTTGCACTGGGAACAAGAGCACAACATTCAATAAAGTGGCATAGACACAGCAACAGATGTACAATCTGTTGTTAAAGACGACAGGAGGTAGTTTATAGTGTTTTAAACATACTGTAGCATGTGCCGATACTACAGAAACAACAAAGTAAAAATGGTTCAGCATAATCCCTACGCCAAACTGTGCACCTCTGCAGCAATGTTTTCTTGTCTTATAAAGTAATTTGAGTATATGTGGCTGCATCTTTTTGAAGGACGACAAGGTAACAATCGGCTCAAGCACAGCACAGACCAGCAGGGAGTGTGTGCGTCACGGTGGCAGCTGTAGAGAGAGATTTTTAAAATTTTGAGGGGAACATGCGCTGTCTTTTGATTATGTAACCTGCAAAGTTTATGGCTGCACGTCTCTGTTGCGTATGACAAAGTAACAGCCATGCAGAGGAGTTGAGGATTTTGACAAGAAAATTGGTGAAGAGGAAGTAATAAACTGGAGCTAAAGTAAAAACTGTTATTCAATATAAACTCAGAAACTGTCTTCATGTTTAAGAATCATATTTATCTGAAATCTGATTAGACTTTAAAATGTTTGTTAATGAAGAAACATGGATTTAGAATAATAAAAACAGTAATCTAACAGCAAATTGTAGCCTAACATCCCAGCTTTGTGATGGAATTAGTATTATTGTTTTTTTTTTTCAGGGTTTAACTATTGAAAATGAATTCTACTGGTAGCATAAAACACAAACACACACTGGTATGACTCATTCATTTAGCCAGTCTTAAATGCATGTTTTGGAATGTGTGTCTTTTGATTTTGATTGTCTTTCAAATGTTACAAGGTCTTTAATAAGTTGTTCTCAATGCCTGTCATGATACCAATTTATATATTTACCTATTAAGAGTCGATCTGCACACTCTGAGAGGACATACAATTCCTCGATTACATATTGTCTGCTCACATAAAGTTTTCACCATCAGTAGTGGGGAGAGCAGTTAGGTTTTAGACACGCAGACAGACAGACAGTTAGGCAGACAGACAGACAGACAGCAGGGAGATGGGAACAGTCAGAGAGTAAGAGAGAAAGTAAGAGGAGACGAGGGGAAGGGGAGGGCGCTCTGCACAAAGGAGAAGCCTGGATTAAGTCATGAGTGGCAAGCGACATAGGTTGGATTTTTAACAAGTGAGATCACATCCTTTTCCCTAAACAGAGGAGGAACTCATCCTCTGGTGGACAGGACGGCCACGCTAAGCCTCGCCACTGTCTGTCTGTCTGTCTGTCTGTCTGTCTGTCTGTCTGTCCAACTGTGTGTGTTAGTGTCTGTTAGTGTGTTTGCGCAAACGGGACATCCATTATGGAACTGAGACAGTGGCATGCAGCTCTGGCCTCGCACACAGGAGGCTCCACACATGTCAGCAAGCTGCACACTGACGGACAAACAACCAGTGTGTGTGTGTGTGTGTGTGTGTGTGTGTGTGTGTGTGTGTGTGTGTTCTGGTGATCCTGTTTGTATGTGTGTGTGCTTCAACATACAGTGAGTAGGCATGTATTGTAGAATCAGTCCTTGTTATAGCAAGCATGTAGAAATGAACATACTAACTGTTATGTCATATGAGTGGTGTGTCACTGTCTGGATGAGGCAGTGTTTGCATTATGGGGTGAAAATCTTAACTTCGGCTCCTTTACCAAAACACGCCAAATTCTCTACAATCTGGTGCAATTCAAGTTAATACACATACAGGAAAAACTGTTTATTCTATGGTTGTGAATTGACATCTCTCAAAAACATGTTCAGTGGTTTGTGTTAACAAAAGATGTTCACATGTAAAACTGACGAGGTCTGTTTGGTGTATCTCATCTGACTTATACTTTAAAATTATTTTTGCATAGTTGTAAAGTTCACATGTATTACTCAAATAAAATAGCACAGAAATAAACTTTGTCTTTGACAGTCTCAAAAAGTTGTGACCACTTAATACTGCTTTTAACTCTTGTCTGTCTTTGCATGGCAACAAGGGAAGATTGTGATTATTGCAAATTAATGTTAGGGAAAAAAAAAACACTTCTGAAAAAACACTGATATATTTTGTATTTTTAAAGCAAAGATCTGAGATGAGGTATTTTACCTTTGACTGTGGAAACTGGACAATATATTACTTTAGGATATAGGATATAGAAAATGAATGTTATTTAGATTTTTGTGAACTGCAAACCCTAACCCTCTTAGGAAAGTTAAGTGCCATAACACAGAAATAATAATATGTTTGTATACTTTAAATGTTAATTGCAGATCTGTGACACAAAGAAACTCTCTGTGTTCAAGTCAGACCTGCCATTTACTCAATCTGTCCAAAATCCATAACATCTTGTGTTTTACTCGTACTTTATGTAACCACAACCCGAGTTTATATTTTAGAGCTGTGCCTGAATGCATCATGGGTGCACACTCAGAAGACCGATGCTGTTCTGCTAACATGCTACTTTCACTTTGCAGCTTATACTTTATGCCTGCAACATAACGAGCAGCGCTTGCACTGGGTGTCGGCACCAAGCATTAATCATAAGTTGCCAAAATGCACTTCATTTCTCAGGAAAGGCATATGGAAAATGAAAAAAACATCATAAAATGCTTTAAATGACCTAATTACAAAAAAGCTACATAATGGAAATCTTTGGTTCCCAGTGCAGCACCTGTCATTTCAGTGTTACTAAACAAACTACTCATGCAAAATCCTCTCACACCATCCTCAGCCATTTACCTAACACTGCTGAGCCATGAATGCAAGACAGAGCTGTGGAAAACACAGGCAAATCTGGACACACTGATAGATCAATCATTCGGGGAAAAAATATTTGCATCCTGACTTTGTGTCACAGTCAAGGTTCTGAGAGAAATTCCGGACTACAAGGTTCACACTCAGCAGAGGTTGTGCTTTTTACTTGTGATGCTAGAAACTATTTGAAAAGATCAGATTTTAACTTTCCCGGAAAGTAGGGAGCTCAGGGTTGTCAGGTCTCGCTGTCTATAAATCCTGTTTCTTGAGGGAATTTTATCACTTGATCAGCCTTATGCTGACTTATTTCTTTTATTTTTTAAAGATTTATGTGAACAATATGGGCTTATTTTTTGTTATGAAAAAAGACAAATGCAAAGACGCTGGAACACACCAGGAATGCAGGTCTAATCTTGATCCCTGTCACACATGTTAGTTACCTATCCATTTCAAGACTATCAATCATGCTTACTGCATAGCCCACAAGCCGGAACACACACACACAGCCCGTATACACTGCTGCCATTTCTCTTTATCTCCCACTCTCAATTCTGATGTAAAGAGAAACAATATATGAAGCTACCCCATGTTTCTCTTCCTCCCACACACTCATCCCTCCCTCCCTCCTTCATGCACCCCACTTCCCAATCCCCAACCAGACGTGACCCTGTGTGCAGAATGTAGGGTGGAGTAGTAAAAGTCTGGGCCTGGTGAGCTGAGGGGAGATGGTGCACAGATGGAGATGCTCTCCTCTTACAGCCACACTGCAGCAAAGAAGAAATTAAAAAAAGATAGAGGAAGGAAGAGAGAGGAAGGAAGAGTTAAAAGAAGAGATGGAGGGAGGAGGGGTTGGGGGTGAGCCCAAAAGAGAAATAAAAACACTTGCAGCTTGTAATGGGAACTTTCCTCCCTCTTGGAAATATTTCCTCCATGACTTTAGCTGAGTTATTTGTCCCTCCATCTCTTTCTCTCTCTATCCACCCGCATTCTACCCTCCCTCCGCCCCTTCATCACCCCTCTGCAGACTGGGCTTTCACTTTGGGGGGCCCTCTGCTTCCCTCTCGGCTGACCAGGGAGCTTTCAAGGTACCCTGATGGATGCTAATGCTGGACTCTTTCAGATCGTTTTACTGCCGCGGTCTTTGATCTGCCAGCAGGCCTCTCTCCACGGGCTGCCTGTCCTGAGAAAATGTAAATCCCCGCCTTACAGACACCTGTGAAAAAAATACAGCAGAAAGAGGGTCAGAGAAAGAAGTTACTCTAAAGAAAAAGGGGGAAATAAAGGATACAGTATTGTGACATTTAGAAAAAAAAGGGGGACATAGTTTAGATTGCGGCAGAGCCACAAAGAATGAAATGGAAATTGTGCCGGAAATAAGAGCGATTGGCGGAAAAAAAGAGGGACAGAGCTGCAGAGAAAGGAGCGGAGAAACTGAGACACGGCAAGCAACAAAGACGAAAAAGAGGAATGGGCAACCACAAAACAGAGAGACAGAAGGGACATGGATGGAGGCAAAAGAAAAGCTACAACAGCAAAAAGGAGGAAAGTTCATCTAAAGACCCAGCATGGAAGACAGGAGGAGAATGGCTGAGAGGAGAGAAAGCAAGATGGAAATAGCATAAAGTAGAAGTTGGTAAAAGCAGAGACAGATGGACGATTTGACTCGAGGAAGAAAGAAAAAGAAAGACGGAGAGTGAGCCCAGACAGACATATGAGGCCTGCTGCGCAGCTCAAGGGCGGATGTGTCTGTACGGTTGAAAATTTAGGAAGGAAGAAGTGAAAAAGAAAGCGTGTTGAAGGGGACTCCAGTCAGCAATGACCGGGGACAGCAGTGAAAGAGGCCTCCCTCTCCAGCGGCAGCAGGCCGTGCTCTGAATAGTGGGACTGCTGCTGGACAGCTGGGTGCAGCTGATGGGAGGACAGACTCTGTGGAAGAGCGCTTGTCTTCCTGCAGCCAGCTGCTGTGTCCAGAGGCCCACAGTGACAGCACAAGGCTCAGAATTGATTGCCAGAGCTGGCAGTTCAATGGGGTGGAGGGAGTGCAGCGAGGTTGACTTCTCTGAAGTAGCACTGTACAGCAGCAGCAGAGCACAGCTGGCACTTACTGTATCCTCTTCCGAGAAAAAAAAAAAAAAAGAAACAGCGGAGGGGAGGGAAGAGAGATTTTTGCGATCTTCCCCTTGTCTCATTCTTTAATTCTGTCTATCCCTCCTCTCTTTCTTCTGAGCCTCCAGCCACTTGTGGTAAGTCCTCTTCTTCTCTTTCGCCAGAGAATGATGGTGGAAGTGACTGTCTTGTCTTCCAGCAAAGACAAACTGCATTGAGAGTCTTACTGTATGAATGACTTTGCAGGTACGTTTACATTCAGCTGCTCTCATGCACTGAACTCCCGGCATTCTCCTGAGGGGCTGTATGTGAGAACGCAAATGTCCTTTCAATGGAGTCCTTCCAGCTCCCCAGTAAAAACTCTGGAGATCCTCAGCAGGATTCACGTTATTAATGGCCCTGTACACAACATCTGTCCTGAGAGATCCGATCACAAGTGGCCAGCGCTAGCTACCTGATGCTAACATCCGTCTTGAACGGGTCTCCTGTGACCACTTGTGATCAAATCTCACTTCTATGTTGTTTTGGCCCAGTCTGAATTTACAGATGTGTGGGATGTCACTGTTTGTGTGTGTGTCAGGAGGAGCTGAAGGAATCTCCTGCAGCTTTCAAAGAAAAGCATCAGTCATGGTCAGTGTTGATATTTTTCGCGACAGTCACAAACAAATCACTGCATGGGCAAACATAAGAGTAAAAATAATTTCAGATCATAGTGAAACTGTAGCAGGTCAGCGGATGGTCCCTCATATGTGGCCCAGGATGCATTCATGTTCACACTGCTAAAAAAATGAGGACACGTGGCTCAGACCACCTCCGAATGTGGTCTAGCGTGATGTGATCTATATCTGATCCGAATGTGTGTTCACACCTGTACTTAGACCTGTCTGCTTGAGATCAGATCACGAAAACCACATGTCAATACCAGGTGTATGGGGGGCCAATGACATATCTAACATGCAACAAGCACAAAAATGAAAAACAAACAAATATTTCATGAAATATATATATATTCAAATATCTCATGAAAAAAAAAGAACCACACACGTAAAACACACAGACAAAGATGTCAAAAGAGCTTTTGATGCTGCGTTGTTCATGTGTGAAAGGCAAACTCCAAAGAGAGTTTGGGCCCAATTCTGTGGACATCCTCATGTCTGAAAACAGCTTTTGAGGTATAAAATAACTCTTGTGAGGCAAATTCAACTCAAGGCTTAATTTGCTTTACTGATTTTATCACTTTATTAGATTCAGAAGAAGAAGAATAAAGTTGGGAAGAAATATGTAGAATACGTGATCTTGAAATTAAAAAATTTAGTTGGGCACTTCAAAGCCACCTCCACTTGCATGATCACAGCTCTACCTCTTCTCCGATCAACACTTATGTTTCCTTTTGTTTCCCCACACTCCTTCATACTCCAGCCTGCATGCCCCGCTGCTCTCCATCTCCCTGCACCTTCCTGTTGTCCTATCAAAACAGCAATGATCTCATCCTCATTGTAGCTCCGGATGGGAACAAAACCGAGCCCAAAGTCCACAGTAGCTGCAGCATCCTCCTGTCCCCATGTCTGCTCCATGTCAGTCGGTCTGTCCGTCCGTCTGATCAGGGCACATCCGGCCATCCTGACTCCCCTGCAACTCCCCCAGGCTTCTGTGTCAGGAGGAAGGAAGGAAGGCCCTGCGGTCACACAGGAGGGGGGGTTAGGAGAAAGGGAGGGAGGAAGTGTGAGAGGGTGTCTTAGCTGGAGCGGATCCACTCCATTGGAGGCGCTCACTATAGAGGGGCTGTTTGGACAGGGACAAGGCCAAGCACAAGTGTGTGTGTCTATGTGTGTGTTTGTATGAGTGCATCTATGGCTACAAACCAAGATCATCACAGGAAGGGAAAAAAATTGTGTTCTGTTAAAATTATTGATGGCTCTGCTGAAAATATTCAGCATACAGTGCAATCCATTTGGTGTGTGTGAGTGAGTGTTAGTGAGTGAGTGAGTGTGTGCGTGTGTGTGTGTGTGTGACTCAGTGCTTCTGTGAGTTCACTGTTCATCAGAGAGTGACTGCTTACCTCAGTGGAAAATCTACTGAGTCATCATGTTCAGTGACTGCGATGAACATGGAGGGTTTAACACCTCTTTCTTCACAGCAGACATACAAGTGCACACACACACATTCACAACACACTTCCACTTCAAAAGCTTACATCCATTTGTGTGTGGGAGAACTCTGACCTGTGTTCGTACTATGCAATGAGCGAATGGCCCGGAGCACCACCTTGCAGATTTTGCTTAACGGTTTCATTTTCAAAGCCGCATTTGACGAGTGCTGATTTAATCTTTGCAATATAGAACATTTCTGCAGAAGGAAAATCAAGGTTTGCGACTTATTGCCAGCAACTGATCTCTTTAACTTTCTGCTTTGTTGCTGGAGAGCCGGGTGGAATTAAGTGCACCGGAGACTGAGTTGGAAAATGATATTTCCTGGTGTGAGGAGTGGAGCGGCTGGGAGGAAGACAGCAGGCACACAGGTACAGAGACAGCCACCGTCCTCCACTTTGCTTCCCCGCTGCTGCAGGTGCTAGGTCTGCTAAAACAGATGGCTGTTTTGATCCCTGGAAGGTATGAGCAGGATGCGGCCTGGTAATCGAGGAATGGCTGGCAGCTATGCTTGGAGAACGCTGCTGAGGAGCCTTCGGGAACAGCACTTAACTGGTCTGTGGCTCAGCCTGTGATTGGATCTTGATCAGGACGTGCATTTGATGTGGGTGGTGCATATCATGCATGTGTAAATAGTAAATTTGTGATCAGGTGTCTCTGGGGGGGAAAATCCAGTTGGTGGAAAGCAGGCGTCTGCAGCTGATCACTTAAGACAGCATGATTACAGCAATAGAGTACAATGCCATTTATTCTTATCAAGCAACAATGAAAATGTATGACACATTTACTGCGTCTGCAGCATCAGAACGAAAGAGAAAAACTGAGATAGAAACACAACATTCTTTCCCTATGTGAAAAGCCGCCCCTGTATTGTGTGTTACAGTTACAGTTAAAAGTTAAACCATAAATCAACACATCACTTCCTGCACTAGGTCATTATTGTTTTATTTGATTTATAATTCCTCTGTGTTTGTTCCCTGTGTATTCAGCTGATAAGACTTACAGCCGGGGCTTGAGAAGGCACACCCTAGCTGCTCTTGTTCAGCTACTAAAAATAAGCGGTGAAGTAATGTGAAAAACACTGCTCTATTTACATTCTGGTAAGTTACAGCCTCGACGCTGCCGGCCTGTAGTGTTGAATCTGGGCTAAATGACTGAGGGGGAATTTCGCTGCATGTTTTTTTTTTTTGGCAGAGCAGACAGGGAGAAATGGTGAGAAAGTTAGAAGGAAAGAAAAGGGAAGAATTAAAGAAGAAAAACTGACTGCAGGAGGTTTCAGTTGCCTCTTGAGAGAATATTGTGTTTAAAAGATGAAGGTGGAAACCGAATAGTCCACATGAAAGAGTAAAAAAAAAAAAAAAAAAAAAAGAAGTGAGAGGATATGCCAGAGATGCCAGAGCAAGATGACTGGCGGAGACAGACAGCTGTCACCGCCACCGTCAGACTTGTGAGTGTGTTTGTGTGCGTACGCACTGTGACATCTCATTCCTTCCTAATAGCCACAGGGAGGTGGAGGAAAGAGATAACAGACACTGCTGGGCCGACAGCAGATACAAATCTCCCTGGCTGAATTTATGAATGATTGGGATCAGAGGGGCACGTGGACGGATGTGTGGGCCCCGCTCCGATCATGCCTGCCATCACACATCCCCCTCTGACGACACTGTTGTCCTCGAACGCTCAGAGCGAGGCAGGCGGAGAGAGGACACAAAATGCCACAGTCACAAAGCAGCTGTTATGTTTGATGACGTAAATTTGTTGCATTCTTTTTCTGGCAAATATCAGCTAATTTTTCTCCCTGGTACAGACATCACATATGCACGCATTGCTCTTGGCTCATGTTGACTGGCTATAGCTTGACACAGAGACAATGCACTCTGCTGTGATGGTGTGGGTGTGTAACCACAGCGTAAAGACTGAAGATGCAACTTGTTAAATGCCAGAAAAGCACAAGGTGGGATTTTCTTCTCTGAGCTCAGATTTTACAGTAATGCTGTCAGATATTATAACTACGGGAATTCTTCCGTCTATCATCAACTGTCAAATGAAGTTACAAAAAATGTGACCAAAGTGTGTGATTAATGTGATTTCAGAAAGACAACTCACGTTCAACCATTTATTGCAGCATTATAACATAGTTTGTGTTTGGTTTCTAGGCTCCAATGTAATCACTCCCCCGATATGATTACACAGATATGATGGGAGTGACCAATAAATACTTGTAACCCCCTGTCGGAGCCTGCAGGTGGATGCTGGGGTGGTGGAGTGGCTGAAGCAGTTGGAAGCAATACTGCAGCAGCAGCAGTGCGAGCAGAGAGGGTGATGGGAAATTTATCCGCCTAATAAAGTGGGTGTGTATAATGGATGATTGTGGAGAATGAGGTATGTCACATGATGTGTGTCACATGATTGGAGCAGCGCAGCTCGAGTTGGCTGCCTGAACTAGCTCACAGTGTTCGCTCCATTTACAGCTCTGTTTTGAATTTGCATGTTCTCCTTGTTTCTGCAAAGACATGGAGATTGGGGTTTGGTTAATTGGAGCCCTAATATCTCTGTTAAACCAAAATGACCGGGTGTGCACAGGTTTTTGTAAACATGCATTAATCTGCTAAAAAGGTCACTGACTCCATTGCCAATAGAAGAGTTTACCTCTCTGTTTATTTTTCCCTGGTGAGTCATCACAAACGTACTGGAAACCAATGTTCATGTTCATCTTGCACAATAAGAGAAAAATAAATAAATAAATATATCCCTGTTGCACTTTGTTCCCAAGATTTAAAAAACAATAAGTACACTTATGTTCTTGGCTAGTAACTCGCCAATGCCTGGAAGTTCAATGAGCGTCATACAATAAAGGTGCAAAGTAAGAATCTGGACAGGCAAAATAAAGAAGAAGAAAGAAATCTGTGCATAATGTTTCCAAAGCCAAAGAATGGTTGTTTATGTTGGCCCTGTGATGGGCAGGCCACCTATGGTGTACCCCTCCTCTCACCCAATCTTTGCTGGGATTGCATCCTCACTGCCGTGACCCTACAGGATAAGCGGTAAAGATAATAATAAGTCTTTTATAAGTCCCACAATTGGGAAATTGCAGTGGATGGATGGATGTAAGGATGGATGGATGGCTACAATATAGACACAACAGAGTATTTAACTGGCTAACAGTATATTTCTGGATGTGTCTAAAACTAATCTGAGCTGCTCTATAAAATCTTTTACACAATTGATCATGCAGTCTTCATAACTTGATATATAGAGCTCACTGTACACTGCCATGTGAGTTATTTGGATTACATGAGTTCCTTTGAGAGCACAGGTTGTATCAGTGGTGTATCCGTTGACGGACAAATTATCTTACAATGTTACAATGAACATTGGAAACTAGGGATCAGTGTAAATCACTCGGTTTCTGGGATATATTTTCAGTAACACAGTCAACCAACAGACATTTTTCAGCTACAAAGTTTCTAATCTTAAATCTTAAAATAAGACAATTTGTGACAATGGTGGTAAAACAGGAGACCAAGTTACGGGCAGCATGAATATCTTACTAAATCTCCTTTTAAGCTGGAAACAATTTAGAAGGTCTTGGGTGAGTAAAATAATCATGTAACACAGCAGTGATTAAGCCACTTAGGGAGTGATGGAGGGCAAAGTGGTTCGATATGGATAACTACTTTGAGTTCTATGCACATCAAGCAGTCCATCCTCAAATCATTGTGTTTCTACTTCATCTATCACTTCTCTGATATTTTAAATCAGTCCAATGTGATGGCAGGCATGGTAGCTGCTGGTAAAGCAACACCCAACCAGCTGATGATGAAACAGAGCATGGACTCAATCACGTATTTCGCCACCGCTCACCCTTCCCTCACCTCCCCAATGTCTGATGAGGAAAAAGAGGTAAAAGGAGCTTGTTTTCATCTTATCTGCAGGAAATAGCATTAGCCAAAATTGGACTCTTGGGTTGGGTCTTGAAAGGGATGGCATGGCTTGGGCCATCATTAGTCCTGTCCCCCGACGTGCGGCCTGCCTCTGATCCAGAGCCAGGGCTGGGCAGGAAGGTAGAAGCTGGGCAGGAGAGGGTCCACAGCCCTGGGTGGGCTCCACCACTTGGGCCTCGCTAATGGTCCGGTGACCATCAGGCTGGTATGTCGGTATGCAGCCGCCACTGCTCGTGCCGGCAGGGGATTTTAAATCGGCTGGAGCAGACGACTGTAAAACAAGAGTGGCGACCCTGCCCACCTCGTCACACTCACTGCCACGATCACTGACCATCCACTTCTCATCTTCCCATCTCTGACTGAAGCGAAGCCAACAGAGCATAAATTGCAGTAAGTTAGTTCTGCTTGGACGGGTCTAATCTCGGTGCTTTTTGTGTCAATGTTTCCATGTTTCCTCCTTCTCAGAAGAAGGAAAACAGTCTTTCTCAGCTCACTCACATCCCACAATGCCCTGCACTGCTACCAATGAGAACACAGCTTTTTCCCAGCAGTTTCCACAATGACAGCTATTTTTCCCATGCTCTCTTTTCAGAAAACCTATTTGGGGCATAGAGGACATCAGACCAGTTGAGAATGAAAAAATAACTCTTTGAGAGATCAAGGAATGAAAACGTAAATTTTACGACACTATTGTTTCTACTTTCACTTAGTTTTTTTTATGTTTTCTTATCAACTTTCTCCCAGCACAAATCTTTTTTTCTGTGACTATAAACTGAAAGTGTTACATGATGTTTCCTGCGCTTTAACAAACAATGAGCTAATCCAAAAGCAGAGCGCCTGTATTCACAGTTCCTTTTGTGACCAATGTGTTGGGGAAAATGCTCAGGCCCTCAGGGAAACATACAACCTGCCATTCAGGATAAAGGCTGTGTCAATGACAGAAGCATATCAACTTTGCTCCAAGTATTTTACGACACAAGGCTCAACTACTCACACAGCTCTGGGGCAGCGGGCAGCATCACAGCCCCAACAGAGAGCTGAAGACAAAAACGATCAAAGAAACAGTGTCAAGTGTCTATTGATGGGACACTAGAGTGTTCCCTATTGTACTGTAAAAATGTTGTGATGTACAGTGAAGCACAAGGGGCTGAACCTAAAACAGGAAGGCTAAGAAATGTATATTCTATAAGAGCTCTTTGATACTAAAACAAGAGGTTCTCACAACGAGACTAAAGGCTGTGACACCACAAGGCAGCGTATACTGGCTGGCTTATCACAGGACTACTATTAATACCAGCGAGACTTTGTCCCTCTGTCCCCTGAGGGAAAAAGATGGAGGAAGTCATCGATTCTTCCCACCATAATCTCTGGGAAGGACAGACCTTGCCTTTTCCCTTTTGGGTGACGAGGGTTATTATTCTAAAATTTTGAAAGGGCCCACACAAGAGCTATTTCTGTGTCTCAGTGACGGTCGAGTCGCAGCCACAGCAGCGCCAACAAATAGTCGTTGTTATGGCCTCCAAGCACTGTGGCCTTAATCTCTGAGGATGGTTTGATTCTTTATAACCTCTGTCGATTTAAACCCATTTAGTAAATACTCTCCTGTCAAGAACCTATTACTACGCAACAAGGACCTCTAGTGGTAGTGTGAGTAATGATAGTTGTCTTTTGGTAGCAAAGGCATAGCTAGCATTATGTTATAAAAACCGTAAGACCTGATAAAAAACCTTAACGATCAACAACCATATAAGAATAAGAATAATTAATTATAATTAAAATGATTGTATTAAGGCAGTGAAGAACAATGTCGACTTGTTGATGAGGCACTAGTTCTCAACTTGCTCTTAATGGTCATTTTACACTCTGTCACCAGAGGAGGTGCTTTGACCCAATGCATAGTCACTGTAGATACACACGGAAAATGGGGGATAGCTCCTTTTAATTATAAAATACACTTGACACATGAGTTTGTAGGTATTAAAACAGAAGTATATCTGTTCAGTGAGCTGCATAAGTGAATAGCCTTCTGTCTAGACATGCTGTAACCTCTAACATATTTAGGTTTTTATTTTGGAGGACTTCTTGAACTTGTTGACACAAGTCCTACGACCTCACCAATCATAGACATCATTTGACACTGGTCTTAGATATGACCTGACATCAAAGTAGCAGGAGCACCGCACCTTTGCCATTATTTTGAAAAGAATAACTACAATTACCCTATGGGGTTTGAATGCCTCTGGCAACAAGTGCAGTTTCTGGTACATATTTCTATAACATTATTTTTTTCCAGATTCATACAAGTCACTATGACCTTTGATCACTTTATCTTTGAGTACAAGTGACAACTGATTAAAGGTTGAAGAAATTCCTTCAAGTAATATCACATTCAAGATGCCAAGAATGTGTTTTCTGAGGCCACTGGGGCCCTTGACCACCGAAATCTAATCAGTTAATCAGTGAGTCCAAGTATTATGACTTCCCTTGAGATGTTCCTTGGATATTCAAAAAACTAAAACATATATAGTCAGTCCTATATAAACCATTCACAGCAACATGAGGTCATTGTGACCTTGACCTTTGACCTCCAGGCACCAAAATCTAATCAGTACATTTTTGACTATGAGTGAATGTTTGTGCCAAATGTGAAAAGACTCCTTGATGCCGATCTTGAGATATCCCCTTCACAAGGAAAAATGTGCTTTGTGAGGTCATCGTGACCTTAACCTTTGACCACCAAAATTTAATCAGTTCATCCATGAAACATAATGGCCCTCTGGCCATTTGCTGTTACCGGAGTAGAGGCATAAGCGTGTGGTTGAGATATTGAAATGATCATGGTTTAGTCAGGTTACGGCACAAAAAACAACGTATATGGGGGGGTAAAGTACAAGAATCTTCTTCATCATTGTCACAATATTTGACACATGGTTAATGTCGAGCAGCTCCTGTCATAATTTATACAACTGGTAGAGGTCCCCCAACAATAAAAATATAATTATGGGTCGTAATGAGGTGCTTGCACAGACAACCTATGACCTATACTGGAGGACAGTTCATTACAAACACATTTGTGACACACAGTATAAATCTCAATGATCAGGAAGTTAAACATAAGACTGCCACAAATAATGCAACTCATATTCTACCATAAACCCTTGAATATGTAGTTTTTACGTTTTAATTTATAAAAAAATCAATACCACACAAATTTGTATCACTTTCTTTTCAAAACATTGCATTGTCTATGTCCTTTATAGGAACGACTACAAATAATTTTATTCTAAGTAACTTCGTTTAAGTAAAAGTGTATTTACTTTCTGTGTTTGTTTCATCATTATACATTTTTTTATTAAATGCTTCTACATTCTCAGTCACCTTTTGTTTTTAAATTGTACTAACAAACAAATATTGCTTATTGTTGCTTCTTCTCTAACCATGCACCTCTTTAAGATGTTTTTGTTGTCGAATCAAGAAAAACAGTAAGCAAAACGACAGAGCAAAGAAGGACGGACAGAAAACCAGACTGGTGATTTGCATGCAGAGCAGCTGTTAGAGCAGGTCCTGACAGCAGAGACAGTGGGTTGGAGGACAAACTGCACAGTGGTTGTTACAGGATGAGGATGAGAGGAAGACGCAGGCTGCATCTGTGAGTGTGTTGGTGTGTGTAAGTATCAATGCATGTGTGTGCTTTGTGTAAGAACACTGTTCCTTTGGCAAGAGCAACCACTAGGACTGCCTGTGTGTGTGTGTGTGTGTGTGTGTGTGTGTGTGTGTGTGTGTGTGTGTGTGTGTGTGTGTGTGTGTGTGTGTGTGTAGATCTGGAGCAGTTAGAGCAGCAGTAAAGCAGATGTTTCCTCTGTTTGGCCCTAGAACATGAACATGAAGAAAAACAAGGGCCTAACCTTGAAGAGGAAGCTTATACACAAGTAATCACCTAATCACCACGTTTAATCTCTAATGCATATACAATAATATACAGATTATAAATATTTTATATCTTAGTAGTGATCTGAGTCCAAAAGAGTTATGCAACTGACACAATTCATCAGTGATAGATCATCTTATTTTTACCACCAGGGATTAACATGCTCAAATAAACTGACAAAAGAGGTGTTATTTACACACACACACACACACACATTCTTGTTGTGCACTAGAACATGTGTGTGTGTGTGTGTGTGTGTGTAGATTAGATGTTTACCTCCTGATGCTGCCAGCATTGCTTTTTGGTTTTTAGGTTTAATTATTTCATTTTTGTGGATGCTACCACTAATGCACAAAAATGGACCAAATTGGTTTTATGTCAATAAAAACAATCTCATTACAGTTATACATAATGTAATGTAATGTTGAAATAGTTAGTGGAGCTGGAGGTTGTATTTTATCATAGTGTTTAACCAATAACACATACTACTGCAGCCACCATATTTACAACTAATGTTTATTAATTAGCACTTGTTAAAGGTCACATTTCTACTGAGCATTTTGAATAGTTAGTATGTATAGGAGGAGCAAATTATTGCATGTGTAGAACTGACTTCTTACACCGCACACTCTGTTAAAGGTTTGCATTTACCAGTAAAAATGAGTCAGCATGTTGTTTGTGAATGAATATGCTTGAATGTGTGTGAAAACCACAGAATGACTGGAAAGTGGTGCAAAGCAAAAGATCCACTGAACTCCACCATCTTAAGAGACCCATGTTAGGTCTGTTGTGAGGAGCAGGGCAGCTGCACAGCGCTAATCCCAACAGGCAAACGTTGTGAACACAAGTGTTGTGCTGCTGCTGTGTCCCCTGAACGGTCAACCACATGTCAAAAGTGTCGAGTCACCCTTAGAGCAGCCACTTGACCCAGGAATGCTCTTTCATACTTGAATACACTGTATGCTTATTTTCTTTAAAGCCTGTGGCCAATTAGCATTGAGAAAATGTTTGATGAGATACAGTGTGAAACCAGTAATGACCATATGTTTTCTAATCTACATGCAAGGTAATGAAAGGTGAACTGGTAACTTATTTATCACTTTCAAACTTTCTTAAAAAACTAAACCAACACTGTATTTAAATATCTCCACCAAATATATATGTAAATATAGCACCTTTCAAATTCAGTTTGATAATATAATCGTATCTGCCCCAAAACCTCTAATCTTGACATCTGAACACAGAATTAGAAGTAACCTAGCCTGGGGGAAATTAACACATTTTTAATCATCTCCATCTTAGCTAGAGACACAATTGGTCTAAGTTTAGCAATGTTTCTCATCTGATAGAAACAGAACGATTGCTGTGCAACAATGGTAGGAGATACCTTGAAAATAATTATCATCTGCCCAAGAGGAAGCAAGTAAAATGCAAACACCATCAGGCCCAGGACAGAACCCTGGGAAACAAGGCAAGACAGATTCAGTTGATGAAGCATAATTATGAGCTGGAATGTAGAAAGACCTGTCTGACAGGTACGAGGAGAACCAATCCAAAGAAGATCCAGAGATACCCCCACCGCAAATGCCCAAACTCTCTTAACTAATAAAGTGATCCACAATTTCAAAAGAGATACTGCAACTTAGTAATGCAAATACAGTGCCAGTAGTCTAAGTCAACATGGAATAACACCAACCAAATAGAAAGTGTATAAAAACCCTTTAGAGTTACACCTAGGTAGTAAATAACACATATCCAAAATGCATCCACAGTGACAGGTGTTAAAGCATTTACCTAATTGGTAGTGTGTGATTAATTAAATCAAAATTGCATTTCTGACAATCACATATAATAATACTGGAGTTGTGTTACCATGTGTTAACATCATATATATAGATATATATAGATATATCTATATATATAGCATTTGTCACGTTTCCTCTATGACTTTGGTTGTCCACTCCCACTGCTTGTTGTGCTTTCGACTTAATCTACCATCGTAATCTACCATTTCAATTGCAAAATTAACTTTGCTATGTTCACTGTTTTTAGAATTTGATTTATACATTTTATTTAAATGTAATAAAACATATTAAAGATATCATATGTGGCTCATCAGCATATCTTGTTGTCTTTTTTAATCTTCAAAAAGTAACAACCTGCTCTTACAAAAGGAGTAGAACAGTATGTCATCAAATCAGGGTCCTTTCCTTTACCCTCACGTCTGTTAAAATAGACAATGTAAGACTCTTCTAATGCAGCTTGTCAATGCATCTAATCAGTTTAGATTAGCAATTTAAAAAGTAAATCAGTCATTATGCACAAAAAGACAGTGATAAAGAAACCACCTAGAGCTAACATTTACAGGAATCCATGCTTGTGAGGTTTCAATCGCAGAGAAAGACACAGTAGTGGTATCATATCACTGTGATACTGAAAATGACAGTAACAAGGTCAATAATAGATTATCTGCTGACCTTTACCTTCACTGAAAGCTACTTTTATTTTCCACTATCAGGAAACTATACACCTGCAGCTCGCCTAAGAGCAGATGCACCCTATGTCAGTGGAGCACAGCATGAAGCGGTTAAACCTGACTAGGACAACACCATTGCAGAAACTCAAACACCACTGTGAAGCACACGTCAACATCAGTACTACTGTAGGCAGTGTAATCCCAGCAACATTAAGTTTCATTTCTAAAGTAAGATCACTTAAGAGAGCAATGAGCAACAATTTCCACGACTCCCTCATAAAGTTTTTTTCTCTTTGACAGAAGACAACTTAAAGCAGTCAGAAGAAAAGCTTTTTCAGGCTCCTACATGAGACAGGCAAGCCAGCAAGACTGGTTCCAATCAAAACAAAACTACAAGCCCAGCAGTGCTATGATCTCTTGTTAACAGAGAAGATGGCATTTATCTACTGTAATGTATCATCCTTAAGCCCATTTCTGCCACAGGTCATGTAAGTCATTATGATGATCTTTAAAAACTTAGAGTAATGACTTACCCACTCAAAATAACAACTTAGTGTCCCCAAAATAATCACTTAGTATATTCAGATAACAACTAATGTCCAAAATAACTACTTAGTATCTCAATATAATGACCTAGTGTCTCAAAATATCCACTTAGTATCTCGACTAGTGTTGCAAAGTAAGGACTTTCTTGAAATAACAACTCACAATATTAAAAATAATGACTTATCTCAAAATAACGACAGCATCTTAAAAAGAATTAGTATTGTGACTTACTATATGATGATGACTTTTCAATTTCATAATTTTGATTCAGCATTTCTTGTTTTCTTTCACTGGCAAAAATTGGCTTCCATACTGTCTCTGTTACTCAGAGACCTATTTTTTTTTTAAGATACACACACACTGACTTGTATCTGTTCACACAAAGCCAGCAATGCATTTAAAATATGTTAACACAGGCTAGTATGGCTTGAGAACCAGCAAGTTGAAACTCAGCACAGATGAATACCTGCTCACATGAATCAGCAGCCCACGTGATCGCAGTGGGGGAAAAAATGAAGCCGTCTTACCTGAGATCACCTTCTGAAGCCAACTCCTGAGAATAACCCCACTGACAGGATTCCGCACCTAGGAGACATGAGATAAATGAGATGTTGGATGAAAGATGTCCAGTGAAGTGTGAGAACAGGACACACGATTTCAGGTACATTGCTATCACCTTCATTACATTTAAATAAGCTCTTACACACTCTGAATAGTCTTTATTATGTCATACTTTCTAATAAAAATAGTTTATAAAAGTGTTATGCTTTGGGTGAATTAGGCAAGTTAAACATATCTTCTATGTCCTCAGATAAATCAGCAACAGTCGACTGGCAGCCTACTTCCAATAATATCTGTTCCCTCAGATCATTTTTATAATCTGATTATTTTTATTTCACACTATATCAAAATGACATTCATGGGAGTGCTGTGTGCTGCTCTATGTCATGATTAGTTATAATTATGAAGCTTTTATTTAGAAAATCTTCGTGGATCTGAAGATTGTGTCTATTGCTTAACAAAACTTCTAAAATAGCCAAGATGCAATGTATGAAAAAAAGAACACTAGTTAAGTAAATCATTCAATCTTATATATAAACCACAAACGCAAACAGTGATGAAGCTAATTCAGTTACATCTTTTTAAAATATTGACTATAAAATCTTCATTGTGGATAAACCAGGTAGGTTGAACACAAAGTTTTCCAATTTCACTCTGCAGCATTGACTGTTTATAAAAAGTCTCTGCACACAACATCCAACACATAAAAAGGTTTAGAAGTAGTCACATGAAAGTAAATGCAACATGAGGACAGAAGCTGCATTAATAAACCACTCTGTTATTGTTTCTTCGCCGCTCATACACACTTGAGGTCTTATCACTCATCACAGTGACTTGGATGGGAGAAGCGGATTATTCCACAAAGGAGCCAACTGACTTTATGCTAAGTCTCCTTCCTATCAGGTGTAATCAGGTGTAATCTCCTGCTTTCCCCCCATAGAGCTCATCTTTAGCGAGGGACGCAGCAAAGCCCAAGGGTCCTTTCACCACGTCAGGTCAGAGAGCTAGCTTCACATCCGAAAAAGTAAAGCCTCACCCCCTCCCTCCCTCCTGCATAACTTCATTTAACGGCAGGACAAGGTTGAATTCACTCTGAGCGACCACAAGGAGTGGGAGAGCAGCAAATGAGTGATGGAGCAGGGGGAGGTGAGGAAGTTGTGGCATGAAAGCCAGCGAGATGTGAAGTTGTCAAAACACATATTTCCTTTTTTTTCACACAAAGTGACTACAGTGGGAATACAAAGCATGTGAAAGGGAGAGAGGTTTGAATTACAGTAGATCCCTCAATCTTTAGAAGTCAGGAAATGGGATCAGATGAATGATGAGCAAGACATCCAGGACTTAAGATCCTGCATTGTCTGAAATGACTTTTTAAACGTCTTCCATTATCCAACCTTGTCTTTGAAACCTGAGCTGCTGGCAGAGCACATCAGTTACCTGCCTCCACATCAACAACCGCAACACAGCAATACCAGGAAATGTAATTCAGTGAAACACGACTTGACTGTATGGTTTGTGTTGTAACTGTATCCAAACCAGTCAGATCATTTCAGTGAATGAATGACAAATCATAACAACTTGCAACTTCCCCTTTTTCTTTTGCGTTATTTCCCTTGCTCTCCTTTTCCTTGTAGGTCCATGCAGGAGTTTACTGAGAGCGTTCTACCAGCTTTGAGGTCTGCATCTTGTTCTGAAATGACAGCAGCTGCTGGGACGGGCCACACCGGGAGCAGCCGAATGCTTCAGTGGAAGGGGAATCTCCCGCTCTGAACAATGCCACACTCATTAGTGCTTTAAAGACCCTTTTCTGGGCCTCCTCAGTCCCGAAGCAGGAGATAAAAACAGCTGCATTTTATCAGGGTATTAGAAAGTTTCTCTGGTGAGTGCTCGTCTGTTTGGGCGTTACGCAACACTAACAGCTCATCCAGGTGGGTGACAACAAAGAGACAAGGTTGCAGGTAGAGTCTCAGACCTATTCTGGCTCCTTAATCTCTCCATTCTGACACACACTTTGATTTGTGAGTCAGTCCAAAGCCTGAGTAAACAGCCCGTCCTGTCGCCACCCAGGTAAAGACTGCAAGTAACTTTCAATCAACTCTTTGGTTTGCTCAGAATTTGCTCAAGGTGGTTCATTTATCTTTTCAACCCCTGGTTAATTGAAAACAAAATTCAGTTGATTGGCAGACCACAGTGTTCTCCCTGCTCCCCATTGTGTCGAGCTGGTTTTCTGAGGCCTAAGAATTTGCCCTCTGTGTTTGTCCCTCACCAGCATGAGCAGACAGATGTTCCTATACAGGTCAGGGCACACATACACAAACACACAAACACACACACAAAGGTATAAATGCATGAAAACACACAATCATACAATGTTAACAGAGATGTTTCACATAATCAAAGACAAGAGCGGGACAATGACGACGGATAGTTTGGCAAGAAGAAAAGACAGGTGAGAGTGAGAGGAAGGAGAGAAGCTGCAGGTTCAGAAAAGGACAAAGCAATGGATTCCTGTTCTGTTTTTGCAAGTTTGTGTTATTATTTGCTCTATAAATAAAGATAATTTTCTTTTTTAGTTTTTCAGCTTTACTCTTCGGGCCTTTTCGGACCATGGTCCGGAAAAAGCTTCATGTCTCTTTTACATTATTTACATTTATCTGGTTAGTTTTGGTTTCACATTGTATTTAAGTGAGGGAAACTAAAGACTTTGTACAAAATACATACATCCTGTCGTCACATCCTGTATGTGGGCTGCATCTACCTATACTTGATGTTGACTGGTTTGTAGACTGACACGCATCTGACATCAGTGTGTTGTAATTTTCTTATTCTGATTATTAATATTTCTTTAATAAAAAGCACAGATAAAAGTTATATTTCCATTTGAATGGAGAAAATTAAATATTATTATGATATTAATACTATACTATATTACTAGTAAAATTAATGTCCTCTTTATTCTGCTTCTTTTGTTTTTCTATTGTTAAATGCTGTCTGAACTTGCTGCAATTGATCTGAAAGTCCAAACTATCCAAAAAATTGTTTCACACTGAACAATTAACCAAACCATGTTTAGTTTGATCCTTCGTCATTCTGTTCTTCAACCTGGTTGATAACTAGTCACTCATGTGAGAATGAACTAAATCTCCAGAAAATAATGAATTTAGGGACGATTTTAAAATAAGGCATTTACATTTTTCATAAAATAAGAGATGCAAAACAAATTTTTTGGCTGTCTCTCAGTATTTTCAAATGTGTGCGTCCTGTATGAGGTGCTCAGGCCAAAGAAATAAACCTACTTCTGAAAAGTGTCAAATATATTTACATTTTTAAGTCAAACTGGTCAAAATAGCAAAGCAATGTAGTTTCATCAGACATAAATGTGTAGATGTATTAATGTTGCTTGGGTGGCTCTAAAACTACAGTGTCCATGTTTATAGTAATGAAGGAAAATGTCACACAATCAGACTCACTCATGTTTTTTTAATTGTTTTTGGAGGTCTGTGGCATAGAGGAATAAATAGTCAGCATTAATTAAAATCACAGCTTAAATAACACCATTATCGTGACTGTGTAAACCAAATTATGGCACAATTGTATTTACGATCCCTATATTAACCTGAATGGTGGAGGAGCTGTATGAATGGTTCTGATGACACAGAGAGCGTTAGCGTAACATGAAAACAAAATGGGAGAACACCTGGGGAGACAGAGGGAGGTGAAGAAGTGATGGAGTAAAAAGAAAAAGTTCACAGTGATAATAGCAATAAATCTGATGTGCTGTGACCCCACACAGAGTCCTGCAGTCTCTGTGCATTCCACCCGATTCCTCACAGGCCCCACTTAAGACATGAAACCTGTGCTGACAGCTCAACCTGCTGACCCCTGTGACCTGTCTATCCCTTCCCCCTGGGGTGGGACACCAGCAGAGAGAGGAAGTGGCACGGCCGAGGAGGTGAAAGGTCGATTCAGAATGCATTTCAAATGTGAGGGAAGAAGATGGATGGATGGTTGTGACAGTTGTGGAAGCAACGTGTTTTCACAAGTCAAAGACTTTCAAATTATTTTTTTTGGACCCTGTATGACAAATGTGTCTTGTTGAAACAAAGGCGTAGTGACATGAAGATAAGCGGACAAAGGACCTGACATGATTTATGTCAGTCAATAACTGAAGGTAGGAGGAGAAACAGTAGTTGGAGTAATGCAGTACAAAAGAGATACAAACTGATCCAGTGAATTATTTTTGAAGACTAATGTATTCTATAACAGAAATATGACAAACTTGACATTGCAGGTCAGTGGGTTGTGATATTGGCCTCGTTACAACCTGAGGCTGGAGGAGACTGATCGTATGAGAAGAACCAGGGTGGTCAAAGAAACATATATCTTCACACTATCAGTCTGACCTTATGTTGGGGTAAAGGCCCCAGATCTGGTATTGGAGTTTTCTATGCTTTTGCTTATGCTCCTCAGGTTTCAACAGTTTGAATTTAAGACGACTTCAAAAATTATTAACGAAAGGTAACATCTAGAACAATTTACACTTCCTGATAATTGAGGATAAGGAAGTGTAGCCTGGTGGAGATTAACCCTCAAAACACTACGTTATCTCTCAAACAACAGGCAGAGACAGTAGGTAACCGTGGTCTTTTCCATGGCGAGCGTCAAGACATTCTTGGTACGGGGGCTCAATCAGACCACACCAAAAGTTTGGACTTGATAAGCACAGTGGGGGCAGTAGGTTTTTGAGCAGAATACATTGATTTCCAAATAGTCACATAGCTTAGTGATCTGATGATATTAGACGTCTGGAACACCTTTTTACTGTCCTTCTTTGAATGTTGAACTGACAGCGTTCTCTTTTCTTGATCTGTTCCTTTTCATGTTCTAGAATGTCTGCCAGATTTTTTATCCTCTTTTGTGTTTTGTCTTTTTTTAAAAAAAAACCCACAAGCCATTATCAGCTTTATGCTGCAATCCAACAGATCTTCAATCAATGCCTGTCAAAGTAAGTGGACGTACCTTACAGGACAGCCCGTTGCAAAGTCTGTTTCATGTTTCCCTACAACTTTACAGGCCTTCTTCCTTCTTTATTCAACCCCCAGCTGTCATGATTTTGGCAACAGGCACAGGCACACCTCTAACGGTAGAGGATTCCAAGCCAAAGAAGGTTACCAGAGAATACTCTTCCTTCCTTTTGTTCTTTCTATTAATGCAGTGTCTCTTTTAGGGAGCAATCCTTAGGACATGACGTTTTATGCAGTGCACATGAAGCTCAATAAAACTTTTACTGCATGCTAAAATTCAAGGAATGCATTTTGCCCAATTTTGAGAAATAAGTTGATAAATATGACTCGGGTCAGAAAACTAAAATCTAATTAGTAAAATATTAAAAAATGTTCAAGTGGATACAGAACCAAGCAATGTTTCTGAGTTGTGCATCTGTCCAGCCACCCTACCACACCTTCTTATAACTCCAGACAAAATACACTTTTACCTTTTATCAAAAGTATTGTATTAAATCTTCAGTGAACATGTAAGTAAGAGTTTAGACAGATTAAAATTTAACTTAACCAACTTCAAGGATGCAATTCTAGTTTCACCTTAATGTAAAGTCAACATTACAACAATGACATCAACAACAGCCAGAATATTTCACATCTTTTACCTTGATAGCCGGAGCTGGAGCCTGTGCATTTCTAATGATACTAAAGTAGATGAGGCACTGCAATACCATGTTGTTTGTTCCTTCATTGCAGTGTGGTAGCCTAAAACTGTCCTGTTATAGCCTAGTTCTACACCTTTGAACAGAAGCTCTCTTGATGACTAATATACACAGAAAATATCAAATATCAGTGATTTTAGCTGTTTGTGCAATATTGATTTCTTTTGCAACACAGAGAACAACATGTCCATCGCTTTCTTATTGACCATTGACTGTCATTAAAATATGTCTCAAGCCGAAGATTTGATATCCAATTGTAAGATCATTGTGACTATTCAAGATCTACTTTTCACCACTCTTCAGCTGTGGCCAAATCCAACTGGAGATATTTAAGGGAAACCTTGCTAAATCTCTGCTGGTTAACAATTCTCTATTGTTTAAAGGATTATATCGTCATATCCCTAAACACCACTACTTTTTCAGTTGCTTCATTAAGGTATTAATGGTAATACAGTCACCTTAATATGAGTTGCTTAATGGTTTGGAAAGATGACTCATGGTGAAGGTGTGGAAAGGTCAACAGTGAAAGAAAGTATAAGTTGCAACATGAACTCTGTCACTCTTCTGTATCAAATTCAACACAGTATTGAATTTATGAAGCAACTGAAGTAATTTAATTCAAGTACAATGTACTGTATGCTCAAACATCGATGGGACTTTAACCCTCTCCAGCCACCGTTTGAGCTTTAAGCTACTCCTCCACTTGCAATAAATATTGTTGGTCTATTTTAAATAAGTTGC
The DNA here is from genome assembly GCF_024713975.1 of Paralichthys olivaceus. NCBI lineage: Eukaryota > Metazoa > Chordata > Actinopteri > Pleuronectiformes > Paralichthyidae > Paralichthys > Paralichthys olivaceus. Next base: position 7,891,732 of record NC_091099.1, on the reverse strand, counting down.
ACAGTGAGTACGTAACAACTGCCCACATTAGCGGCATTCATTTATTAAAATGAACACCACATAAAATGTATCGGCCATCTCAAGAGTTGAGCAGACATCCATTTAGTTTTGTATAGTGATTGTTTAACAGCCAACATTTCTCTGATCAGATTATTTTTCAGTCTCAAAATATCTTTCATGCCCAAAAGCATGCCTCATACCCCCCTCTCTCTCTTTCTCTGTCTTTTACACACTGAATAAACGGAAGCTGAGTCTGGGGCCACATTCTTGCCCCTTCCACACTCAATTGCCAACACAGCACGTGGCTTTGTGCTGGCTTCGCCGATGGCTCCTTTTAGAAGTTCTTAATGGGTCACACACACAATATACTTTGTGTTACCAAGCAGTGAACCTCCACTGAGGGGATTGGTGGTGTCACCAAGGTTCAGGTGATTGAGAGGGAGAGAGGTAGAAGGAATGAAAGAGACCCATGGGTTGATGACATATCGGGACGGGGTTCGGACATGCAGACCTACTGGACCCTCAGCTCCTCCATGTTTTTAAATTTAGATGTGCATTTAATTAAAGTTGCACAGTCAAGGATTGCATGCTCGTATTTTGATCTTTGGAAAATGGCAGTTTTAAAATTATGAAACAGTTTTATGATAACCAAGGCTATTAACTGTGAAACCACATCTGACACATGGAGTTTCTCAGACAAGTTCTCCAATTTGTGGCGCGGGGAAAAAAGAATGGTGGAAAGTTTGAACAATAGCAGCTCCTCTTAAAAAACCTTCAATTCCTGGCAATATAACACCTTCAAAAATTCAACTTTTTGTGCAAGCAAAGAAATAGAGGCGGACTTCAACTTCAAGTTCGAAAGAAGATCATCTTTACTCAACATAAGATACGTACACGAAAGTGGAGGGGGCCCTCTGTACAAAATCTGTATAAAGTTACAGATGTGAGCAAAACAGAGGAAACAGAGCAGTACCAAAGGAAATCGTAGGGGGCAATAATTCAAGCAAGATGTCCATAAGACAAGAGGAAGACAATTCAACAATGGTGGAACTTTAGGAGTAGGTGAGAAACTACAGTTGTCTTTACGATGTTATTTTGCTTGTGCACAGCCTCCTCCACCTTTGCCACGTTTGTTGTTATCAGAAAGTCTTGACACTGCGCTGCCTTCTAGTGGATGTTTTCTCTGTTTTCATGAGTAAAAACAGCATGAACGAGCCTTCGGATGTAAGCATTTAACATTGCAAAAACATGTGCAACTGCTTTTTCACTTTAGCTTGAATTTAGCTTTAATCATTCATGTTCATTAGTGCATCTGCCACAGTGATGTGGTTAATAATAGCAGCGATGGCTTAGTTTAATAGCGAACTCCTAACAAATATTAATTTTATTTGCATTGAAGAGAAAACTTGACATTTGTGAAATTTTGCAGTTCGTCCATTTATCGGATATAAGGTGTAATATTTTCAATGTCTGATTTGAAGTAATGCGAAAGTAATCCAAGAGTATTGAGGTGGGATTATATTATATATACATGTTTTTGTAATACAATGGATTGCGTTACTAATTGCAAAAAATGGCCATGTCATTTCCATTCAGTAACCGACATGTCAAAGTAATCTGAGCTAACTCTGTACAGTACATGCATACAGGCACACATATACAGATGCACCCACGCACATATACACACACACACAAAGACACACACACACATCGATATGTCCAACAGTGGTGAACAGCTGCATGGGTTGGTCTGGAGCGAGACCAGCCACCTCTTGGCCACAAAGGGCTGCTTGTGCCCCCGGCTCGCTAGGAACATAAAACACAAGAGATAAGACCAGACACTGTTTGCCAGGACCAGTGGACCTCCCCAAACAGGAACTGCAAGTGCAAGTGTTTAAAACACACACAAACACACACACACAAACACAGAGGGATGCGAAGAAGCACATACATGCATGTGAATTACACGGGTGTGTATGTGTTGAGAACGTGCAGATCTGTTGTTAAAGCCTCTTTCTGCTAACGTACTTTATTTGCTCTGTATTTACTTACAGAGCATGTTTAAAATATTTTAGGTTATTGATAAAGTTGCTAATCAATGACAGACAGTAAGTTTCATTTCATGAGAAAAGGTTCAACCAGTTTGGGCCTGAGTGTTGTTTTGTTTTTTTAACCACTTGTTCTCTGGTGCAATTTAATGTATTTGGCAAATTTTAGACAGATTTGTTGCACAACTGACATCATTTATAATCGGCTGAACAAATCCGCAGAACTTCTGACATCTCGTAACTTCATGTTCATGTGCAGTTTATCATGAATTAGCATTGAGGTTGTAACAGCCTCAAGTTATTTAAAGTGACTTTAAAGTACCGCAGTGATACTTTTACAAAAAAACTCCTGCAAAGGAAGAAATCTCCAGCCCTGTGATGTGAAAAGACTCTGGGATCTATTGTGTTCTGAATAGTTGTTAATGCGAGGCTGAAGAAACCTGCTTCAACAATGAAGCCGTGCTCCATTCTTTTCTATGTGGCTCTATTTCTGCTGAGTCATGGTTTGTCCAGTCACCACTTGCAGGCCCACACAGACACAGGGCCACACACACCATGACACAGTAGAGTCTGTGTGGCTTGGATCAAGGTCCACTCGCAGAGGGGGAGGAGGGAAAAGCCCCTAAACGTGACTGATGTCTTTGTCCTTATCGCTGCCCTTCTTCTTCCTCTCTCTATCCATCTGTCTATCCATCACCAGGCCTGTCTCTCTCTCTCTCTCTCTCTCTCTCTCTCTCTCTCTCTCTCTCTCTCTAACCTCCATGTCCCTGTCCATCTGTCGATATCTTCTTTAATGCTATCTATGGTCTTGGTCTTGTTCTACTTTCTGTCTTTGTTAAGCTTGTTTTAAATTACCTTGACCAAAACATAACTTTTATAATCTTGTGCTGTTCCTTTTAAACGCAAGAACAAACTCCATGGCCTCACGAGTGTCTTAAATATGTATGTTTATCGCATTGACAGGGTGTGTGTCTTTGTGAAGCCAGATGTGTGAGGAAGATATGGGACCTGCTGCACGAATGCTGCCGCGCCACCGGACAGTTTATTTGAATAATTTCACTTCATTGATCAGCTGTCCATACTGACAGTGGGCCATGCAGCTGTACCTCATTCATAACCTCCGGCGGGCTCACACACACAGATATGGTCACAAGGCAAAATAACTTAAATCTCCTTTGTGCATAAGAAAAGATCGACATATGCAAACAAAAAAAAAAGCACACTCAACGCACTCTTGAGTGAAATATCAGGTTTGTATGGTTTAGAATTACACTTGGGGGATTTTGCAGAACTGCAGGATGTATACAGAAGGTGGAAGCTTAAACATCTGTGTACGCAAATAAGAGTGAGAGAGGATGATGTCTGAAACACCTGGGACTCATGGTCTCTTTTGGGAACGGTCTCAGCGTTAAATCCACAGAATCAGCCTATCGTGAAGGAGATCACTTATATAAAAGGCGGGGAGGTATTGACGGTCACACATGTACGAACACACATGCAAACACACACAAGTTTAACTGTTTTATTCTTTAAATAAAATCTGAGACTCGTGCCCCAACACTTTACTTAAAACAGCATTATGCAACAATTTTACCTTAAAACAACAGCCTCAGAATTATTTTGATGGTACACAGATTTTTAAATAGGAGAAAGAATTGCATCTGAGTGCTGGTCATCTGATAAAACTACGAGAAACAGGCACAGCAGGTTCAAAAGTAAACTGTCGATCAGTTAATAAGACATAGACATAATAAAAAAAACATTGATCATCTCCAATATTTTGTGAGGAAACTTTTAAAATAGCCCAAATTCAATAAGATAGGTCAGTGTTTTTGTTAGAGCAACAGTGCTCCCGCTTCAGGAACCTAGGGGTCACAATGAATATTCAACATTCGGTCGTGTTTTTGTTCAGTTAGTCACAGCTTCGGTTAAGCGATTAATGGACTTTACAATCTGGAAATGAGAAACACTCAGATACTGTTCAGACTCAGAGCCCACTGATTTAAACTTGTTACTTAGCAATAGTTACACAGTGCAGCTTTCATCTTTTGTTCATTGAAGATCGTTAAGATCTGAGACTCAATGATTTGTGAGAAAATGATTTTAACACCAGGCCTGGATTCTGAATGATTCAGTCATAGAACATCCACATTATTCAAAAGAGACATGCGTGTCCATGTGGGGTCATTTTCATACCAGTAAAAAAATATTAAGTGAGTGAAACTGAGAACATCATTATGTGACACTATGTGATGTTCTTAGTCTCATGAATAACAAAAATCATGGGCATCTATACCCTATAGGGCAAATGAATGCTGCTGTCGTCTGCAGGGTTGTCCCTGGAAGGAATAACTGGAATGTGTGGCCCATCTATTGCAAACTCATCTACTGGAGACATCAAATTTGTCAATGAGCATTTTAATCGGTTTGCTCACATAAAAAAAAAAACCTGTTAATTTCAGTGTAAAAGGGGCGTAAGTCTTTTATCAGTGCCCGATGCCGCCTGCTGCAATTGCATGCATGTGATATAACGTAAGGGAATTCGTGAAGGAATTAGGTATTTCAGAAGAGAAGAGGGAGACTTGTTTTATACATATTAGCAAATTTGGTTTATTGGTTTTAAATGTCCAAGGAAACTGGAAACAGATTAGAAGTGGGTGCTCAGGAATCCTGTTTCCCATGATTCAATACAAGAGTACACACTGAGAAAGCCAATGTTAAGCAAAGCGGTGTTACAGCATGCCAGCACAAGGTCACAGACTGATGACGTACAATACCTTTATTTATTGCTATTTAAGAGTCAGAATGTACAATACTGTGGCTTTAATGATCGACTCTCAAGGGAGTTTGTTTGTGATCAACTCAGTGGCAGCGAGCAGCAGCATTCTCCAAGTGTTTCAATGATCATGGCTAAGTCCTCTGTCACCTCCTCGTGCCTGCAAGACATTCCATCGCCATTTTCTTTTTCACTCCCAGAGGGATCTGACTAAACTTTAACTGCCGTTGGGCAAAAAAGAAGTCCTCGGCATGAGAGGGACTGATTCCCATGTGATTGGTTGATAATTGCCATGTTTGGAATGATGGAAAGATTCTTTGAAATCTGTGTCACCAGTGTTCATGGGCAATGTACTGTACATGAAAGAGGAAAGGCGGTATCACTGATTAACAAAAGCCAGCGTGTCACACAAATAGGTCTACCTTTGGTGAACCCTGATCCAGATACAATATATTAACTAACCATCCACACTCACTCTTTTAAAATGCACAAGGTGGATTCATGCAGGTAATCATGCAGCTAAAGTAAAAGTAAAAGTATTCACACGTTATCATCCGCTAAACTGATAAGATTTATAAACATATTTTAACTTAATTTCTTTCAGTTTTGCTATGACACTCAAGTCATTGTTAAAATGCTGCCTAGATAACTTCCTGCTTAAACCTGTCAAATGGAAGCAAGAGGCTGTGCAGAAATAGCCTTTCATCAGCAGCAAACAGGATGTGTCTTTGGAGGATGTGTAACTAAAGGTGAGGTGTGGCGAGCGGCGAGCTGCAGGTTTGGAACAGCTGAGAGCTTTCGTTTCGACTCAGCATGTTGGTTTCTGCTGTATCATGAGCGGAGCCACAAGAACATAAGACTATATGAAGATAAGACTTTGTGGAGATGTGTAACAAAAGTCATAAAGTTTGTAATGTAGGCATCGTTCGTATCCGTTTATTCAAGTGAAGTCCATTTGCTTCATTTTATTTATATTGATTAAATGATCTACCTTCTCTTTTACTTTTTACACACTATAAAGACAGTGATACTTTGCTCCTGCTCAATAAATCAATAAAATGAAGCAATATTTTACACTGATACAGATAAACTGTGCTCTTAAGTTATGTTAAGACATTAGGAATTAGCTGATCTTGAGCTAGTGCTGTATATATGTGTGTAAATCCACTGTATGTCCTGGATTCTACAGCTTCAGCAGCAGTAGGCTCTAAAGCACTGTATAGCAGCCCACCGGTCTGACTATCGCCCTCTATGGGCAACAGGCGGTGAATGTCTCTGCACATTAGCAGAGCAGGGCAGGCAGCTGGACAGGGAGAAGTGCAGCACAGCCACCAGCTACACTCAGGGCATCAGCAGCGGTGCAGCCCCCGGGAAACAGCTGCTCGGCCATCAGTCACACTTACGCCACAGAGCACTTTACATTTCTGGAATCATATTTTATGTGATTTTAGAGGGTGTTTTAAATGGTTAAATAATAATGATGTGTGGGGGGGTTTATGTAAAATGTGACATTTGCAATGGTTTATCAATAATATAACAAGGTTGTCATCTGAAAAAGATCATTGTCACATTCAGCACAAAGCAAAGTTTAGGATGTTTTCAATCAGAACCTCTGGCAGATAAGGTTTAGACCAAATGGAGGTGAACATGTGACAACTACAAAATTTAAAAAAGGGAAAATTGACACAGAAACCTGGGGTTACAGGAAACACACACACACACACAGTCTAATTATGTGGAGAATGTGGCAGAGAGAAACATTTGAATATAAGGATCAAACGTGCGAGAAATGAGAACTTCTTTACAACTTAAGAACAAAAGCATGTGATTTGAAATGCAGCTTTAGTTTCTTTCACCTGTTCACAGACTTTAAATTACTGATCATACTTTCATGTCCTGGTTACTGTCAGGCTGCACCTCATGTTTCACTTTCTGGACCTTTAGGGGCAAAACCCCATTCTCCTTTAAGTTTTTGGTTTAAATAAAAAGACATGATCCTCTGTTTCCAATCGACAACAAGCTTCTGTAAAGTCGTAATATCAAGAAACCTACAGACTATGAAAGACTGAAATGGTGTGGGCTAAATTGTAATAAAGTAGGAGGGGTAATTGTTGCTTGATTCATTGGCTATGACCTGATTTTAATTCATTTGAAATTGTTAATGCAAGATGGACAGGGACGTGTTTAAAGGGAATTTAAAAGATAATTTGCATTGAAACAGAAACTAAAACTCAACAATTCCGCCTTGTTAGAACTCAGCTTAAGGCCAAACTAGGTGAGTATGCAGCACATGTGTTGCTGAACTGTTGCATCTTATATAATCATATTGTTATGATCAATATTATTTTATTTTCCAGCCCTAATGTGTCAGCTCAAACTTCAGTCATCTATGTGTTAAAACATTAGCCATCTGTTATCAAAAAAGCACGAGACCGGCGCTGAACAATTAGCACCAGAGTTGATGGAGGCCACAGTGGCCTAATCTTATCAGCTGGGGTGGGGAGAGGAGAGGACGGACGGCTGGTGTTATTTCCGTTGGCTCTCTTTCACATCAGTGTTTGCAGTGGCATGAGCGATCCACATCAACCGCGGCAGGGAAAGGTGCATGGACACTTATCAGTCTGAATGCAGCGCCTGAAACCAGGAGTGTGACGAGTTCCAAATGGAAAATAAAACAGTAGAAATGGTTTCAGTAATTCAAAGCACAACGGTTGACATATAGGGCATCCATTCATCTTTTATTTGACGTGACATCGCAAATGAATATGACGGTAGTGTCAAGAATAGAAAAACCTTCCCCAGAGAGCGAGCCTATAAAAGAGCTGTGTAAAATTTTAAAAAAGCACGAGCGGCTGGTCATGTGTTAACATGTGTTGTATGGATAAAATGCCCGTTCCAGGTGTTTCTTTACTCGAGAGTTTTTGGGAATGTGGGGTCTTTGTGGGGCCAGAGTTAATATCAGGAGGGCAGGTAGGGAGACAGGGTGAAGTGAGTGGGGTTTAATTTCATTGTCTTTAATCTGTGTCTGGCTGACATTCCTCTAGAAGAGTTCCCATCCATCTACATGCAGAGGCATCTGCCACCTACCTACAATATACACAATGCCTTTTCCTTGTCTTTCATTTTCTTTAAGCCTTACACAAATTAACACCTTATCTCTCTCTCACACTCTCTCTCACACTCTCTCACTCACACACTCACACACTCTCACACACACACACACACACACACACACACACACACACACACACACACACACACACACACACACACACACACACACACACACACACACACACACACTTCATTGGTGTGAGAAAAAAGTGACTAACCAGGAGGGCACGCATTAGAGCACATACCTCTATCAAAGCCAAACTTTTGTTGTGAAATACATTTAAAAACTTAACTACTGTTTCACTGAGCCACCTCCTCTCGCTTGTCGTTCCTTTTCCAGGCCTCAGTTCACCCCACTACGGCCTCATGAAGGCCCACACCTCACTTCTGGACTTCCTGGCTACTGATTGCAGCATCTGACTCACAAAAGGCAAAACATAAGCTGCTGGTGTCTGTACCAGGTACCATCTGGGTCTGGTTACTGGGCGGTGAAGCCAGTAGAGGAGGAGGAGGAGGAGGAGGAGGAGGAGGAGGAGGAGGAGGCAGACGATGATGGCAGGGCTGAATGTGTTCCCCTCTAAAGCTAACTGAGGGGCCACAAGAACAGAACCTACTGGAGACTATGGGTGGACGTAAAACACAGTTGTAATAACACAAAATCAGTGTCTGGAAGATGTTAATGTGTTTCTTTTTTGCGGTTTGAAACACAAGTTTGTCTGCTGAAGAAAGATCTGACAAATGGGTCTTTCATATAATTGATTTCACATCAACCTACTACTTACTCCACTTGTGTTGTTTTTTTTAACCTTCTCAAATCCAGTTGGATGAACAGTATGACATTTTTTTTTTATAACGATAAGCAATTTCCTGATTGTTTTCAATATCCTGGCCCCTTAGAACGAAGCTTTGCCTCATCACAGCCTGGATGTTGCTTTAATCAAAGATACATAAAGAACTGTCAAATTTCTCTTTGGGGCCTGATTGATCAGATTTATTATTAAAATTATTATTCAACAATAATAAAAAAGATTTCTCTGCCAGAAATTATATCATGACCACATTTTAAAAATCGCATATGCAAAACATTTTAAAGAAAACATAAAATACATATTGACAGGGGGTTCAAAAGATGCATCACTCAGCAGAGTCACGCGTCGCTGAAGAATGATGTGAACAGCCTTCCGAATAATTCTCAGGAAAACATTTTACCACGCAACCTTGCATAATCATAGGATCGTGCATACCTTTGCCGATGCAGATTCCTTATCTTGTCATGCTGCAGAATTTCATGGAAATCAGTTCTGTAGTTTTAATCCTGCTGACAGACAGACAGCAATAAAAGCATAACCTAGTGATCGTAATCAACTGTACTGCACTTACAGTCTATTTGTACCTATGTGTTGTCACAAACTTAAATTCCTATTGTATCTTGGCCACAACCCAAAATGTGTGTTCTTTATTGGATATAGATGTGTGTGAATATGTGTGCGTGTGTGAAATTAAGAAAACAACACTGACCCAGAGAGATAGTGAACAGCAGTGCTGTTGCTGTCCGATACTCTGCACTCTGTCCAATGTCCTGTCCGTGTGACCGCAACACTACCTTTATCTCCAAGTTATTCTGTCGTGTGACATTAGCGTATGAAGGATGTCCTGGACAGAACTGATAACTGAGGTAATTTCCTCTAACACAATGGATCTTTTACATTTTACTTTTGTAAGCAAGTCATGTTTGCCACTGTTGTAAAGCAGCATCATGTTTACTTCCTACCTTTTGTCCGGCAGCTACTTCAGCCAGGGACTAGAAACACAGGACTGCCTCCACAGCTCTGCAACAACACCACCATTTTAAAAGTGATGAACACTGAAAATCCTGATTAAGAGAGGGTGTTTCCTGATTTGACCTGGAGAAAAATTTACACATAAATAGATGCAGGTGATGAGCTAATTAGTTAACGATGCACTGACTGGATTGACCATATGGACTGTATGACTGACCAGAGAGGCAGGGCAGGGTGGGCTTTTGAACTAGAGGCCAAACTTGGCCAGATCTCTTCTCAGTGAAAAGTTTGGAGAGGAACTGCTGCTGTTGGCTCTGAAAGGGAAAAGCCCAGTCAGGGTGGCCAAGGATGATTCCTCTTTTGTTCCATCCCTGCCACCTAATCAATTTTCTTTGGCAAGTCCTAAATAAAGTCATATAGTGGTACTAATGTTTTAATATAGCGCCATGTGTCTGTGGCACAGTTATGGCCCCAGACCTCCTGATCCCACCCTCTGTATCTTGATTCATTAGCAGGCTAAGGGGGTGGGGGGGCATTTGTTCTGCGGTCGAACTAGAAAGAAGAGGGTGAGGATGAGCAAAGGAAGAATTTTGACCTCGGGAGGGGGTGGAGAGGACAGGGAGAATAGAGAGGCAACTAGAGAGAGAAAGAAAGACATAAAGAATCAAAGAAAGGCAAAGACAGACAACGTTGTCCATCCATTTTACCAGCCATGCAGAAAGTTATTATTATCAAAAGCTTGAAAGGAAAAGGAAGAAAAAGAGGACTGAGAGTAACAGAGGGAGGAGGAAAGGAGGAAGTAGAAAAAGCAAAGGATGAAGATGATGATGACGAAGAAGAAGGGGGAAAAGGCAGCCCATCTGAAGGGGACTGCTGGGCTCAGCAAGTTAGCGATTACTGATTAGCCAGCTCGGTCCTGTCGGGAGGCCTGTCTGTCCTTGGCTTGGGAAAACAACATAAAAGGGAGCCGCCTGTTTTGTGACGGGACTTGAAAGCTTGGTAGCTATCGGGAGACATTAGCCTTATCAATGGCCGGTCACTAGAGCCGAGCTATATGAAGCAACAAGGGCACTGCCTTTCCAGAGGGAGATAACCAACGCATACCTCGGCCTGCATTTGCATGCACTGGGGCAACAGGCAGGCAGAGACACAATATGACAGAGGAAAAAAATCACCAAAAATGTAGAGAGGCTGAAAATGGTGGCTCTGCCAACTGAGGTAATAATGCCAACCAGCCAGGCAGCCAGTCAATCAGTGCTTCCTGCCCAGTGCCCAGATGGGTGTGGCAACCTGGCAGACGAGTGGCGTGCTACACTTTCTCCGCCTGGCGGTTTTTAAACCACCCAGACATCTAGTGTCCTGTACTGGGCTTCCACATGCACGAGAGTGAAAGGTTAGACGGCACCTTTCAACCACCGAAAAGGACACACGGACACTTGGTGTTTGTGTGCGTTGGGTTGGTTTGTGGAAGAGTTTTCCATTGCCTAACGTCCAGTTAACCAATCTGATGAACTTGGATCAGTGGAAAAAGCAGCTTTGAAAGTGCTAGGAGGACGATGGTGAACTATGACAATATGACCAAAAAAAACATCCAAAGTATTTCTGGAAAGATCCATGTTTTTCCTCACATCACGATGGTACATAACACATTGGACCAGCCACGTAAATATGTGCACTGAGCGAGAGAACCTCACACACACACACACACACACACACACACACACACACACACACTTCCCCATCTTTACCGCACCACTACCCCACAGTAGGTTTGTGCTGATTGATTTTTGTGGGGTAAGGTCATTCTGAACAGCTGCTGATAGACGTGCAATTCATCTGGAGTTCACAGAGTGCTCTGGTCGGTCAGTGCCGTTACTGTTTGTACTTCACCGAATGACAACGTCATCAGGCACCCTGTCTTGTCAACAGCGTGGGTGGGTGGCAGGGCAGCTAGTCCGTCTGTCGGTCACTTTTCTATCTGCTGTCACTCTCACCTAATCAGTGCAGTGAAGACACAGGTTTTTATTCCTCACTTGTGGAAGTTTTAGTCTTGTTTTCATTGTTCTGCAGAAAGTACTGTTTATCATATTATCATAGAATTTCAGGAAGATGAAAGATGATTCTTTACCACACATTTTCCTATTTATCCTTCCTTATTGTCACTCAGCTTGATAATCTGTCCATGAGTAGCCTGAGTTACCTGGACATGATACACCTGCCACACACCTAATCCTGCCTGTATCTGTGATGTTATGTTTGCAATATTTGCAGTGCACAAACATCTGGAACGTGCTTCAAAGCAACACACTCTGCACACAGGCGCCACTTTTCTACATTCGCCCCTCTCTCTCATTCTCCCTCTCTCTCATTCACGCTCTCCCTTGTTTTCTCCCTCATTTTCGTCCCAGTTCCGACGCCATAGCCTGCTTCAGATCTTGTTGTCCTCTCTCTCAGCTGACTGGCTGGCACACCTTTCAGAGGACAAAGTCCCTGAGTGAGAAAACAGAAGAAAACACACTCGAGCGCACGCACACGGGAGCACAAGTGCACATATATGTAATCATATGCAAACACAAGCATGTGCGCTGGGCTGCAGAAACATCTTACACACAAGCCAATAGACAGATGAATAAACGCACAGTCAGGCAAACCTGATGCATACACACACAAGCACACACTTCCAAAGTCCTCCAGCGTCATGCCTTCCCACCCTACACTTGATAAACCCTTGTGTGAGGCTGAAAAAGCAGGAGAGAGCACTCAGCAGCCTTTGAACACTGGAGCATGTTGCATAAGCTCACTGTACCAATGGACTGTATTCACACACTCAACTGTAACGTACAGTATTCTGGACTGCCATGACTCAGGAAAAACTTTCAAAGAATTATATCTCATGAGGTTTCCTTCAGCCTACATTATGCAATAGTTTAGGAAATGCACATCTTTGTTGGAAGTACTTGATTGAGAACATGTTAACTCAGAAAGAGACAGAAAAGTGGCAACTAGTCAAGTAAGGATGTTTTGAATCTTTGGTTTTCATTTTGATGATGAGTTTTTCACAGATTTGTGATACAATTGAAAGTTTTGGGATTCAACCCTAATGCTAACTCAGGAACCCCAAAATCTGATATGAGAAGCCTTATGTGTGGCTATGGTAGCTTTTCCATCTTTGGTCATGAGTTGAGAAGAGAGGTTGGTTGTTCGCCATCTTTAAAGGTCCCAAGTCAAATAGAAGAAATATAGCAATATTCAATGAACAAGCTCCATTATTATGTTCTCAGGTAACATATGAGAAATATTTTGAAACACACTTTCATGCTTTTTTTTTGCCAAGAATTAGATGAGAAGATGGCTACTCTTGTGTCTGTTAAATTTGGAGCCATGAGGCGATGAGCTTTGCTACGTATTAAGCCTGGAAGCAGAGTGAAGCTTATTCTTTAGTATATCGGCAAACCACCAAATTCCTGTAACTCTATAAACACCATATTAAATGTCACGCATCAGTGTGTCTTCAACCCTCTTTTTTTATTCTTTACATTAAAAAGTACCCTTAAGATATCATCCCAACCTGGAGAAGTTGGGTTTCACAGAAATGGGCATTAGGGGGGAAGGGGGGGTTAATAAAAATATACTACTTATGGCATTATGGGAAATGTAGGATCCAGTGTTTCTTGAGTTTGACCCAAAGACTACATTTTAGAAAATGTTTGTCTCTGAGGCTTCAATTTGTTCATTGAAGAGTCTCTAGCGAGTTGTGATTTACCCAACTTTATAATAGACTAGTTTCTAGCAAAACTAGAGCTATAAGCAATACATTTTAATAGAAAGATATTATATATCATGTAGGTTTCATTTAGTTGAAATAGCTGTAGGAAAAGAAGAATCTTTAAAGCCCCTACAAGGAACCTTTCATTTTTGTTGATTTGAGCACCTCTGTGGACAAAAGCGGTAGTTTTCCACTGTTTCCTGTTGTAAAAACCTTGGTCTGGTTGAAGGAATGAAAAAAAGGACACACAACTGTTTGCAGGTTAAATAGGGATGAGGTAATGAATGAATTTATTTTGTTGCTGAATGACTGATAACTGTTATAAGACAACATTATAATTTTGTACTACCATACACTGAACTACTGTAAATCGTTTCGTCTGACCTCACCAGTGGTCCGAGCCAACCCCAGACTTTGAGAATAGCTTATAGAAAAAGTCAATTTTCTCCCTGATTGTCGCCTTTGCTGTTGTAGGTCATGAAAAGGCAGCAATATTAAAATGAGACCATTTCATAACAATTGGAATTCTCCTTGCAGTACGTTTAAGTTTTTTACTGGACTTGCCAAATGCCATTGTGTACTATTTCGATGCAAACTGTAAATCACAAAGAATATGTTTATTTCTATTGTTTTGAAGCATTTTAATAGTCATGTGTTTACTGGAAGCGTCTTGGATGTCATACAGATTATGAAGGGCTGCGAGTTCGTAGTATCTACATCCATAAGGAATGAATGGAGAAGTTGTTGAAGTTCAAAGCAGCGGTTTCCAACCCCGAAGAGGAAACCAGAGTGCTCTGTTTGTCATTGATGTCATCGCCAGCAAACCACACTTCAAACTGCTAATAAGGCAGCAGGGGTATTCACTCCAAAACACAGAGGGCCTTATTTGTTCAAGCCGCACACCCTGTGTGTGCCTCCATGCTTCTACTGACGCTGTGCACTAATGGTTCCCACATCAGACTCTCTCAGTGGCCTCAGTCACATATGACTGCCATGCATCACCATCTCCATCCACCTCACCTCACCCCCAAAGGGCTCGGTCAATTAGTACGTAGCATGGAGAGCACAGAGCAGGCTTCCGAAGGGGCCTCCCAGTGGGGGATGTGAACAGACTGACTGAGGAAGCAGAGCGGTATTTACTGAAAATCACATTTGGGATGCACTGATAGTAATCTGACTTTAATTTAACTGGTGAAATGGGGATGTGAGTGTATGCATGTGTGTGCTCATATGTGTGTGTATAAAGTGAGGGGTTCTGGGAGCCCCGCACTGCGTAATTGAGACCGTATTTTCAAACTGCCCAGACCAGATCTTGACTCAATCACATCTGGCCCCATGGATGGGGTAGACCAGGATCTACATCTTTGTTTGACAATGTGTATGCTGCAGATTGATTTTCTGGTTCCAGTGGAGCAAACGGATGTGAAAGGGAGGAACAAGATTATGCCTCGTGAGGAAGGAAGTATAAGCGTAGCATTACGAACATGTGCTGCGCCAACCTTTTCTTCTGCTATTTCAAGGACAGCGTTTTTGATGAGTCACCAAACATGCTTAGTACATGTTTGCATTTTAAGTAATAAAATATCTTGTCAGCATGTGTGTATGTTGTTGTCTTGTACATCTAGACGAGAAATTCTAGTAAGAGACTGTATAAGAATTTCATGAATATCAGAAATGGTTGAAGAAAGCCCACTGGTAAATGTCATGGGTGGGATGAAGAGAGTTTGGAGGTTTGTGAGTGAAGCAGTGAGAAAATGTAATCACTGGTGGTCTGGTAAAACTGAGCCTGTAGTCTACTGCATATCTTTTGAATTATTATTTAGTTTTAAACTAACACAGCCACTCATTTTGGTTTGGTTTCCAATGTTTTTGTCTTTCTGGCCTTACTTAAAAAAAACTGCATCATTCTAGGTTAGTTAGTGTTTTGTTGACTGGGTTTTACAGGACAGCCTCCTATATGTCATGAGACCTAGTTATAAACAGCTAGGATTAACACTGAAGGATGAAAGAAGGTACTGCTGCGAGCAGTTCACTGGATAATGCTGGAGGATCCGTTTTTACACCGAGAAAGATCTGTAATTCTATTGAGAAATACAATAAAAAGATAACCTCATCTAAAATGAAAAACTTTCCAAATGTCTTATCTTTGTTGTTAGTTGAACTACTGTACAATAAAGTTTATTTGAATCTTTCTATATTAGAATCATGCAACTTGATGATTCCTTGATGGTTGTCTATTTACAGATGCTTGCTCAAATCAGTGAAATCTACTTTCGTGAATAGAAAATTAGCAAGTGGTTGTGAGTGTGTACGTTATTTTGTCCTGACTAAAATGCTGTGAATTTTCAAACTAAAAGGGGCCAGGAACATTTCCAAACGTCTCCATTTTTGCGGCTCTAAAACTGGCAGGCATATGTGTAGCATTGCAGATGAGTTTTCATATGAAAACTGGTATAATGGGTGTAGCCTGAGTGATCATCTTTTCCAAATGTACCAGTTTGGTTCCATCCACAGTACAACGCAAAGTTTATTTCCAAAGATCTGAAGAAATTCTGGAGTAGTGTGATCAGCAGGTAGCAAGTAAACCAAAATGTATACGTGTGGATGTAGCCTCAGGGTTGTTTTCATCCTATATCTTAAAAACGAGGGTGACTAGTTAGCATTAGCTGTTTTTCTTGTCTTTTAAAAATAATACAACATTGAATTTCTCCTTTTTGGTGAACCAAGACACATTTTTCTATATGTTTTCTCATGAACTACTGCACTTGGATGAAAACAATCCCACACTTGTGTGTGCATATTCCTTTGCAGATCTATTATTATAATTATCTATTACTGTCATAAATTTAGGAGATTGTTCGGTCTCAGTACATGCATGCTTTCTCCCACAGTCATTTCTATCTGCATCTGTTTTTGTTTTCTTCTGTTTTTTTGTGATGCCACAGCAGAGCGATGCTGGGTTTTTAAAGGAAGTGAAGAACATAACATCACACACTTTCCATTGAGTCTCTGGAAGGTCTGACGTGAGTGCAAAATTAATTGCGTGCCACAATGAAAATATGTTTTAAACATTTATCAGCTCAGCACTGTTGATTACACCCGAGCAATGACTTTTCTTAATAACAAGACACATTTCTAAACAATTACTACAGCTGACAGAAATGTTAGCATGTCGTAATTTAATGTTACCACACTTGGTGCAATTAAAATTATACAATAAAACCATTTTTCCTCCTGCGTTCTTGGTAGTCACCACTTATCCACCATTTGATGTCAAACTCATGATCAAAACCAACACACAAGTTTGACTTTCACATCTTCAGGGATCAACCCACACGAGCTGGGAAATGTGTGTGTGTGTGTGGGTGGTTCATACTTCCAGTTTAACTGCTTTACTACCTGTAGGCCTTGGAGTTTTTGTTCCCTCCTGTGTTTGATCTCTGCGCCATTGTGGCAGAATGACTGACCTCAGTCAGTCCTGATAAAACAGTCCCCACCTACAATCTCTTTTGCAATTAAGATAAAGAGCACGTTATTCAGAACAGGATCTTGAAAGTCATGTAAAACCTCCATTAAATCCAGGCGTAGTATCAAATTTCAGCTGCTGGGTGAAAATGCAATTCACTTTGCACTGCAGGAATGCAGCACAGATGCAAGTACTCAGCGGGATAATGTACAGTATACAATGTGAAACCAAGAGAAATAAATATTATACAAAAGAGGTTACCAGTTTTATGGGAAGTTAATTTAAAATGAAAAAAACAAAAAACATACAAGCGGCAACCAGGATGAGATGAGATTGAATATATGAATACTTGACCTACGGTTTTCATAATGTCAAGCAACATATGAAAACAGTTTTGCTCCACTGTGACGTCAGATTACTATACCAAAAAATACCATAACATCCTGAATGTGCTGTACACTCAAGAAGCAGGACGCTGTACTGACGGGGGCGCAGATCAAAAGCGGTGGCCTGGGGCCGATTAGATCCAATTCCACTTTGTTACCAAGGCCTGCATTTATTTGCTGACATTTACCATACAGTAAAGTCAGACATGGCCCTTATGGAGGAGGCCCCTCGGTTGGAGCCTCCTAAAGCTATCAGCAGACAAAGAAAGGAAAGGGGCGACTTTAGACGGCCAGAAAAGGCACGGGAGCATCTGACTTCCATTGCCGAGCTCAGCTTGTGTGTTCCACTTAGCCACTGGTATTTTGAGGAGATGCAAGGCACCGTTACCAGAGCCCCGCACTCAAACGCTCATGATGTCATTGAGGTTCTATCATTATAGGCTGCAGATGATGCTGCACTGAGGCTGGGTTAATTCCCACGCTTGTTTCTGCAAACTTTACTTTGGGGGCTTGAATGCAGAGAAGTTTCCGGCTGAGACTTTCAGTTGTGTGAGGAAAGAGAAAAGAGAAATAGGAGAATGACTTTGATTTTATTTGCAGCATCTGTCTGCAGAAGTTTCAAGATGAAACAAAGCAGAGCAACTACGGCTTCATTCATACACATTTTAGTTTTAAAAAAGCATTTTAAAACATAAACAATCCTCACAAACGTCAGTAATAATCCCTGTCCACCTTAAAACACCTATCACATGATCATTCACGGACACCGGACATGTGCGTGCTGGTTTAAACAGGAAGCAGATTGTCTGCTTTGCAGTTGGCTGCTAAGTTACAGAAAATACTAAACAAGGAACAGCAATGGTGAAAAGCAAGTTGAGGGATTTCTTTTCTTGGACCAACAGCGAGTTGGAACTGTTTGTGTTCACTGCTTGTAGTCGAGTTAAGAACCAATGTGAGATGATTTTCCAAATGTCCGACCACACTACAAAGCAGCCCCGGAGTTTTCAAACTAAAACCGGTATGGAAGCAGTTCTAAGTTTCTCCAACTTAGTGGAGTGTTGACGACTTTAAATGTACCAAGAGAGATACATTTTAAATTATCAACTTAAAACTGCCTTCTCCTTGTAGCTCCTGCTGAACAAATGAAATCTGCCCCAGTACATAACATATACATGAGGGAAACATGAGTGGTTTTTTTCCCAAGCTGGCTATTACAGATTTACAGTATAAGTGGGTGTTAACTTCGGGATAAGCTCAACTGTAGCGCACTACATTCATAATGTGGACAGGCAGCTTTCTTGAAACATCTGAGCACTTGGAATGAATTCTTCACTTAAGATAAGGAGTATAGGTAATCTGGTCCAAATAGGCCATCTGCTGTTCCCACAGCCAACAACAGAGGCTAATAACATGCTGCATCCAATCAGATTGGACCAGAGTCAGCCGAGATAAAGGCAAAGCAATAAAATGAAACAATCTGGTGCTTTGACACTACAAGGAAGAGAGCTTGCTATTCCGCTGCTGGGCCGGGGGCAGGAATGTGCTCTTTGAACCAGCTTTATTTAACAGCGGAGCAGCATGCGCACAGCACGCCCTGAGTCTCTGAGCTGGCCCAGGGACCGTTTGCTCCTGGCGTGGGTACGTCATACGCGGGGCCACCAGGTCAGAGAGCTGGCATCCTCACCCCTGGCACAAGTTGCTCCCCTTGGGAGCGTGGGGGCTGACACCGGGCTCATGGGGAGCACCAGACAGACAGGGGCCTACCAAACAGCTTGTGACCATAACCAACAGTGGCAGAGAACAATGAATGCAATTATTTACAAGAACACAGTCCAAGTCTCTTTGAGTCTCTCCCTATTACGCCTGTTTACTCTCACTCTCCTTTTGCTGAGCAGCGTGGAGGGGCTGTGACCCTGTCGGTACAGTCGTCAGCAGGACTTTTTCATAGCGCCCAGGGCTACCCCGCTATTCATCCTCCATCACCATCAGGCCTGATCGGTGTGCAGCTGCAGCTTCTTCCTCACCAACTGTACAATTTAATGAAAAGGTCGAGGGAGACACATGAAATCAAGTGGAGCAGAGTTTTTCAAGCTTTCTGCAGGAGAAAAAAACTGCGTTGAAAAAGATTTTTCTTTAGGTGCAACGTTGAGGTAATATGGAAAAGATTCACCACAGGTTCAAACAATAATATTCTGGTGAATCATTACTTTCATGCACCATTAGGAAGGAATTTCTCTTTCTTTGGGCCTTAACTGCTGAGAAACCTGGTACAGACCGAAAAGTTTCTGTCAGCGTTGTGGCTGTGAGGTGCAGGGAGGAGCCGAAACCTGAATGGGCAGAAAAGCCTGCCTAAGTACAAATGCTATATATTTAGCCTCGTAAAATTGAATCATAAAATAAAATTTAATGCAATTCTTTTTCATATGTAATATTTTTACACAGCACAAACAATGATTGGTGTCATTGACTGAGGTTCCTTTGCTAATAGAAAAAAACTGAATTAACGACTATTAACACCCGCCAAAGGTCAAACCCAGTGAATTTTCCATGAGTGCTGCTTATAAGTGCGTTTCCCAACATCTGCAGACAGTTTTTTAAATTTGCAAAAATCTCGCTCTGTGATCCCTCCAGTCACATCACAAGTTCTGTTTTACCTGATTTCAATGTAAAGATTACGCTTCCCTTCTTCACCTGTACTTTTCCATCAACTGAATACACAGAGGCTCACACGTACACACATACAGTAGATACAGTAAGTTCCATCTTTCCATTCCCCTGTGGCTCTTGGCTGTGGCCCTTTGAGTCTCCAGATGAAGAGAGCGTGGAGTGTGGCAGAGGGTCCTTCCATAAACAATAAACAACAGTTATCTTGTGTGCGGCCGTCTGTGTCGAGTGGCACATGAAGCCAAGCCCGGCATCTGAGAGGCGGCATCTTTCCGCCTTTGGACTTGTCTCTTTCAATGGCTTATAAAAGTGTGGATGTGTGTGTACGCCCAAGGGTGTGTGTTCACAGCACAGCACAGGGCTCCTCTGTATTGTATTCTGAAGCTGGCTGGAAGTAAAAAGGCAGAATTAAGAGTGGCGGGGGCAAGAGGAAGAGAGCTGCCAGCACACTGCAAAACTGCGGGGAGCTCCCCTAGATCCCAGCTGCCCGGGACTGGCTGAGAGCATCAGGCGAGTGCCAGGCTTCCTCGGCCCTCATGGAGGTCGGCCAGAGAGAATGGGAGGAGTGGGAGGTGCACGTCAGAAAAAATGCCAAAAATAATGTCTGGGCCTATATAAAGTTGGCCTTGGGAGACACAAAATGCTGACATACACGAGAAAAACTCAATCTGTTGGCAGGTGAGAACCATCAGGGGCAATTTGTTTTCGGAGGACAAAACTGAGTTTTCAAGTAATAATTGGTTATATAAGGTGTTCATATTTGATGAAGCACTGGAACATAGAAGCAAAGAACTTCCTCAATAGCCCAATAAAATGGTCTTTCATTATTGGTGGCCTGAATGCCTCTCCTCCTCCACATGGGCTGGCAACACATCGGAAAACAAAGTTTATCTGGAACGGTTTAATGCATTATTTGTCTAAAAATCAAGGAAGTGAGTTTATTTTGCAGATAATTATAGCTTTTGTTGTGTCGATGGCCAAGATAAGCCAGAGTTCCGAGCCATTAACCGGTTGTGCTTTTTCTGGCAAACGCCACTACTGAGTTTGTAATGCACAATACTCTGTTAGAGCCCTGGCAGCAAGCTGGAAGATCTTAACATTAGTGTGCAGGGCTCCTTCCACTGCACAATACAAATTAATCAATCAATATAATATATGATTTAATATATAATCAGTATAAAACTAGTTTTTCAGCCTTATGTTTTAGGCATTAATATGAGCGCACTGGTTCCCACCCACCTATCTCTTGATCCACTGACATCAAATATCATGACTCAATGAAAAATTCAAGCCATTAACTATACAATATTCAAACCATGTAAAACCAATGTCTGATCCCACCACACACTGAAAGACGTAATGCTGCACGACCGTCCAAAGGGTTCGGTGTACTGTAAGCAGCAGTAATAACAGCGCAGGGAAATCCCCTGACTGGTCTAGACACTTTTGCCCTCTGAGCTGACCCAGGAACTGGCTGGGGCGCTAATCATGGCACTTGGCAGACAGCAGCATTTTTCCATAGGTCCTCAGAGAAAAGCCCTTCCTCTGCAGAGGCAGGTAATCACAGCAAGAGCACATCCCGCCCAATGAGGCTGATGAACGCACGCCTGCTTTGTGCCGTACAGGAGGAGCTGGGAGACTATTTCTGGGCTTCTGACAGAAACAAATGACCCCTGTGTCACCCGGCCTGTCACAACTGCCTGCTGGGGAGCTAATGTGGGTGTTGTCCATCATTGTGCGTTCCAGCCCCGGGGCCAGTGACAGGAAGTGAGCTCCGCTATGACAAGGAAGAAACCCATTTACATCTACAGGCTGTTTACTCACGAAACACTATGAAAGGGCTTTGGGGAAACTCAGCCCTGAGGTGTTGACAATTCAGGAATGACAATGCAAGATCCTCTGATTCAACAGAATAAAAGTAGTCCTACAAGTGAAAAAAAGAAATACTCTATATGCAGGCTTCTCTGTTTTGTAATGTTTCCTGCCCTGCATGATTACAGCATTACCTCCAACTACAAGGTTCCCCAGGTTTGCTTCCCGTGTCAGAGTCCTGACGGACGTTGTCTGTGTTTTCCATAGCGGAACCTTTTCCTTTGGACACCTGGAGTTTATTTATCACGTCCAGAGGGGGCCATTTGGATGCATTTCATGACCACTGCCGACACACTGTTCTCTTGAACACTTTTTTATTTCTAAAGTGGCTGTCCTGGAAATTTACTAATGACAATGTCAGAGATGCTATTGTTGGACTCATTGTTCCATTAGTGCGAGGAGCCGGAGAGTGAAAACATCCCACCGTGTAGAAGGACCACACGTTACAGTGGTGACAGAAATGCTTGGTTCGCTGCTGTCTTACACATTGTATGGTCTGAAAAGACATCTATGTTTTTTTGGTTTGTAAAAACTGATGTATGAATTATAAATAAACAACAGAGAAGTGTCACACATATTTAAAATTGTTAGCTTATTTCAAACTGTACTAATTGATAAATGTTCACTATACATTCTTAGATTTATTATTTTTGCATTATAGGTGAGGATGTTACCAAAGCATCACAAACGTTGTTTGTCTCGCCATGATGAGCCGAAATATTGGTTGATGCTGCACCAACTGCCAACGGTTCCCACAGCCTAAACAGGAGGTCCCAATTTAAGTGGCCACCAAATGCTTTGGTGACATAAATGTGGAGGACTTAGCAACTGTTCTCATGCCAGACCACTTTTTCCTCTTTATCCACAACTGTGACTGATCTGAGTGATAAATGTTCATGTGTGCACGGGCGGACGGAAAAACTCATTTCCTCTGAGGGCTGAACACCACAGACAAACCCAGAGCAGGTATGGAGATCAGGTGGGGCCTGGCGGTAGATTAGTTCACATGGTTTTGATGTAAACACATACACATAAGAATTAATACAGATCTAATAGGGGACATCTCTATGCATTGCTTGTGACAGGCATTTAAAATTCAATAACCACAAGAAGTGAGTGGAGCACATATCTTTGCCTAGGCCCAAAATTCTCCCACATTTAAACCCACTAGATATGGATTTGTATTGGGATTTTTTTTTGGATCACCAAATTATACATGCTCCTAAATATATAGTCCACAAAATATGTTTTTTATTTTCCCATCAAGATCCATGCATTATTCTTTGGGAAATCATCTTCTTGCAGGTGTCGCAATGTTATAAAAAAAGTAAAAGAAAAATCCTAAATCTTTGTTCCTTTATCTAGATTCATTACAAATTGAATGGGTTCTTCCACCAAACCGTTTCAATAAAAAAAATGGTTTAGTAGTTTTTGTGTAATTACAAGCAATGAAAACATAACCTTCTATGCAGAGAAGAGCTGCTCAGTGGTGGGACATGACCTGGTGACCAGTTTACAATCACAAGGCAAACACTTGGCGTCATAAATTAAAAGAATAAAGCTATATGACTTACTGTTAGGGCTCACACGTGAGCTTAGATCTTCTTTGGTCATTTCCGCCATATTTTTCATACCACCCAGGTGTGCCAAGAGGTAATCTGACCCAAGCATGAGCTCCTATGTGGGTCAGCAACAACTGGCTGGAAAGCTTTTTGGTGCTGCTTCCTTCTGCTTTCCATCACATCATTCCTCTTTGTCTTCCTAAATACTGGTGTTTGATTTGACATCTGGATTGTCTGTAATAAAAGAATACAGAGAGCAACGTTATAATACAGAAGAAGAAGCATTTCCCTGTTTATCATATGCTCATTAAAGTCCTCTTTTCATTTTTTAAAGTCATCTGAGGCTGGGCATGATTGATTGAGGGCCTCTGTGTACATCCTCTTTTTCCCCCTCAGCCCTCCAGACTCCCAATGCCCACAGTGATCGACTCCCACTTAACCAAACGCAACAGGCCGAGCCCACCATGGCATTGGCAGTGGCACAACCAAGCTGACAATTATTATCTACCTCACTGCCCTTGCGAGCAAGCTGACGGGATGGGCAGCATTTGTCTGGCTGCAGAAGACAGTATCTGTCTGCCTGTGAAGGGTCAATGAGGGCAACGTGGTCCCTGGTCAACCCGATATTACATTAAATCAGAATCATGAGCAATATGTTGGACCTAATGCATTTCCTTGTTTGTTTGCTTGTTTTGTGGAAATCAGAAGAAAAATGCAAAACTGTAAGTAAGCATCTTATCATAGACAGAAACAGTGTTGCTGATGTTTGTTTGCAGAAAACCCCACGACAACTGACAAGAGCTGAGGTGTGATCTTCTGATTCTGTGGTCTCCCCTAAATCCTCCGCCACCTCTCCAACACTCCGCTCTGTGATGATAAATCTGCACTGATCAAAGTCGTTACTTCCTGAAATGAACTACCGCTGCTTCCATCGCAACAAGCTCTGGTGGAGTCATTGTGTACCTTTATGACTCAACCACAAGTCAGAAACTGATCTGACCACAGTGCTCTGACTCAACTCTGAGTTTATACAAAAAATAAATCTACCAAAAATCTACCACGATCACCAAAGACGAGCTCATCAACTAGACCTTTGTGACTCATCAGGTGGAACGCAGTGATGGGGAAAGGGGGATACAGCAGTATAATAAGCAATACCATAGAGAAAACAATAAAATGCAGATAATAACAGATATGGCCTGTGACACAGATGGTCCAGGACTGTTTTAGATAGACACCCTCCTCATCAGGCTGAAATTGCAGAGCTCCCTTGAAGGAAACATGACTGGAATTGAGGGATCAAAGAGGGAAGACTTATGGACTTACATTATAGCCTGCAGATGGTGCAAACTGGTGTTTTGGTGTGGTGATGCAGACGACTGTATACAATAATTTATACTCTTAGTCATATGTAGAGATGGCTTTTTAAATTCTATTTATGAAGGATCATTTCCTGTTGTTCGTCATGTAACCTTGCATGCGTGTCACAAACCTCATTATACTTGTACTTAAGAGTTTGGCCCTAAACTATTAATATCTAAATAGTCTCCCACAGTGCATATGTCTGTGCTGGATAATGCTCTGGCAGCACGCATCATTCTGCTATAAGTGGGGGGGGGGGGGGGGGGGGTCTTCCAGCATATGTGTGATTGCACCAGTCAAATCTTTCTGCGTGTAGGTTCCCTGTTTTTCTGATTTCTTAAATGTTAACAGGTTAGAGAAGGTGAGAAGAACGCCATGTTAATAAACATCCTGTGAGTCAACTAATAATTAAAGAATGCACCAACACTCTTGCGAATGATCAAACATTTTTGCAGATAAGAAAAATAAACCCATTCGCTGCACATAAACATCTACATGAACTCAACTGTTCTTCGAGGCGTGGCACAAGTGGTCTTTTAGAGGTTTCGGGGCTGTGGTGAGGAGTGGGTGGCCCGGCCCTGACACCTATTCATCTCAATGAGATACAGTAGACGGAGTTGTTAAGGGACGTTCAAAGGCATTGCATCCCCACAAACACATACACTCAAAGGTCAAAGGAATAAGTTTACCACAGCAGCAAGACTTGTTTAAGACCATTAATCCAGTCACTCTTGCATCTGTGCTTACTTCTACATTGAAAGTAAATGCTAGATAAGGAAAGAAATGTACATCCATTTGAGGGTACATTTTCTCTTTGGTGACCAGGTGCATAAAACATTTTTCTATATCCACACCTCCCGTCCTTTTCCTGCCCTTTACACACCAGACCACTCTCCCAATCCCACCATCACAAATGTACCCTACCACACAGTGCACCACTATCCTTTGTTTAATTCTGTCAGCTCTGTATTATTTGTTTATGATAGTCTTCTCCACAGATCCGTGTTTATATCAGTGAGTAAATTGGAAACAACTGAAGTGCCTTCTGTCTGTTCAGTGGATCAAGGCAGAAAACTCTGGTCTGATTTCACACGGGGAATTTCAGGATCAAAATGTGAGACCTTGCAAAAGAGATTAATTTGTGATGTATTAGATAATTTCTTGAGATAGTTCATTCATCTGTAACCGCACTATGTCAACTGATGAAAAATATGCTGAAAACACAACTACACAAACATCATCTCGGCCCACAAATATCTGCCATTCATGAAGATGCAAAACCCGTGATAACCCTTCCTGTCTCCATCTACAATCTTTCAGAGCTGAAACATCAAAGCTTGGAACGGTGCCGCGTTTCTCAGTCAAAATGACCACTTGTCTCAACTTGGATGTGATCCTAGAGAGTTTTTGACATCGGTGTCCACGAGACAGACAGGCTCATTCACACAAACTCTCTCCTTCCTGGCTCGGCCCTCTTGTTCTCACAAGATCCAATACATTCATAACCAAACAGTGGTCAACGGCACAAGAGGATCAAGAACATGAAAAAGTCTGTGTTTCATAAGCAGTGCCAAAGGGTTTTCCATGAGACTCAACACTAAATTGCAACAAATCAATACCGTGCAGCTGGGAAATATAATTCACAACTTTAGTCAACCATTGTTCCTGATGCAACCCCTAGTGAACTCAGTGTCCTCGAAACATATGAATACTATTCTGTTCTATTCTGTTTGGTTTCATTCTATTCTGGTGGTTCCCCAGTGGATTCATTGGATAATGCATGAACTATAATCCATCCATTACTCACACTAAGCTTGAGTTTATTTGTAAAAAGCAAATGTCCTTCTGGAATTAATGATTAATTGCAAATTAATTAATTTACCATATTTTTAATTATCTGATTAATGGTTTAAACCAGAAAAAAACATAGAGCCGCACTTACACATGGGTCTGCACCATTGCATCAAAGATAAGCCTTCCATTTATCAGTGTTTTAATTAATATTTTTTGGTACTTAAAGGAGAAAATAAGGCTTTAGATTTGTCCAGAGAAACTGACATGAGCTACAAATTCATTGAACAGAAAAGTATGAAATATTGCTCCCAAACGTGGAAGTCTAGATACACCTCAAGAGCTTGTCAAAGGAGTTTCCTCCTCCACCAGCCTCCTCTTGTGGTCTCCTCCAGCAATGAAACTTAGGCCCTGTCCTGCTTCCTTTTTGTGTCCTGCTCTGAGGTCAGGAGTTGTGATTATGATTGACATTCTACAAACAACCAGCCTATATCGTATCATGTCCCTAGAATCGTATCTCTGTCCTCTCATCACTTTCAAAAAAATCTGTGGATGATGTCTGAACAACAAGTATTGATCATGTTCTTTTTTACTTGCAGCTTCTATTATCTTCTTATCTGAACTGACACAAACTTTTCTGGTCTCATTTCATGTTGAAACTTTGCTCCCAATGGTAGACTTTAAAATTATATTGCATGATATAAATTTCATTATGTTTACTCTCTTCTGCTCACATACATATTTAATCTTTATCCCCTTTCCTGGACATTTATCCTCCGTTATCTGTCACTCTCATCTTTTCCTTTCTGCCTCTCACTGGCCCCTGGCACCATCTTGAATATTCATAACTGTCCTCTGATGAGCATGCTAAATGGGTGTCAAGATGATTTGGCCACATGACAGAACTGGATTGTCTTTGATAAGCCCCGACTTGAGCCAGAACAAGGCAGCAAGGAGGAAAAGAGCGACAGAGAGAAAATAGACATTGACCCCAGAGGGGTTTTTGGGTTCTGTGCTGGACCAATCAGAACCATGAAGCAGGACTGTTGGAGAAAGGCCTGGGCAGCAATGGAGAGGTCAGTAGGGGGGTGGACCCCTGCGGTGGCCCTGGGGGTGAAAGTCATTGTCACCAGGCTTTAATGGGTCCTAAAATTCCTCAACTGACCAAAACCTGTGAACGATTGAGAAATGAAAGACATTTGTGATTCAAATGGGGCCTTTGGGGGATCCACCATGAGGTCTGCAGTTGAAAAAGCTTCTCAGAGGAAACAAACACTCTCATACCCACAAGGATAAGCCAACCTGCTTCCCCTTTTTTTGCTACAATTTCACATTTTCATAATTTTAGATCACAAAACTGCAGGATTCAGCTCGTTTTACTTTGACTTGGGTACAAAAGCGGCTTCCATTTTGAACATAAATTACTTAATTCGTATGGCCACATGGCAAATTGAATAATTCAACATTCAAATCGCAATGGGAGAGAAGGCACGGTAACGTGATTTGATGTCTTTCCTGCATAGGAATTCCATCATTAACAATATGAGAGAAATCTTGTAAAATGCTTGTTTTTAATCATAGACAGTAAAACCTTGTGTTTGTCAAGACTTGAATTAATTCATCTACAACTATAAATAGAACAATGTGTAATTTCAGAGGGTAAAAATTCCCCTTTCTTTTTTTATTTGTTTATTATTCTGCTCGTATGGGTTTGGCATAAGCTATAGCGTTCAAACCCCCGACAAACTCAGCAATAACAGGAAACACTGATTTCTTAATTTGATAGCCCCCTCAGAGAGGTCCAACGTTCCTATAGGCACTTCAGACAAGGGCCAGAAAGCACAGTGTTTGTTTGTAGTGTATATGTTGCATTTCACGCTGTTACATATCCAGTTCTGAAGGAAAACCTTCCTTTCAACTGATAATATGTTTGAGGGTAAAACTCCCCATGGACAATACGCCAACAAGTTACTTAACAATTAACTGCATTTTAGGATCTGTTGTACACAGTCGAGGACAGAGTTTTAATCAGAGGAGGTAGGCCCACCTTTAGTTGTAAGGTGCAGTGGTAACTAATATATTAGAGATGTGATTTTATAACATATGTTCTATTGAAGGTATACACATTTTTTTTGATTTGTATACCCAGTTTGATTTTATCCATTAACACGTGTAGGATTCCTGGACATACTTAACTTTGGCTGTGTGTAAGCTGTGTTTACTCGCAAAGTTACTATACCCCTGCTTGTTACATAAATCTTTTCATCCCCTGGGAGGCATCGAGGGCTGGCACTACATGCATTGTTTCCTCTGTCAGCATTGCAACCTCATCTGGCCTCACTGTCCTGGCACACAGTGGACCCTGCCCAGCCTGGATGGCAGACAAAGACCACCAACCACCCTCAGACCACCTTACACCACAACCTCCTATTTGGCAACCCACGTTTATCGGGCGTATATAAACATGTGCATGCACACTCACACATGACAGAAGCCTCAGTCGAAATCTCAAACCTGCTCACTAATCTTCACTAAATCTACCCCCCCCCATTTGGCTTTATCTGTCTTTTGTTATCAGTGCTGGAGCTGGAGAATGGGAGGGGGTCACAAGGGTAAGACTTCTTTTCCAGCATCTGCCTAAAGAGAGGGGGGCAGGAGAGGAGAACTAGGCAGGACAAGGGGCCTCCCCTTACTCAACTCCTCAACCCTCCACACCCCAGCCCCCCGGCTCTGATATATTTGGAAGTCTTTTTTCCTTTTTCCTTTCCTCTAAAACCCAAATAAAGTGTGTGATGGATGACTGAGCAGGGGCAACACCTCCCCCATCAATCTACAGCTAGCCGGGTTTAGGAAGGAGGGGGAGCTCTTCCTTTCAATGCCTCCAGAGGACCAGCAGCATGCCCCCCATGTCTCTCTTACACACACCCACTGGATGCACACATGCACAATCAGCTTTCTTTACATGAACGGTGTGTAAAGATATCCACTAATGTAAACGCACATTACAAACATACAATATATAAGCTAGCAATTACACATAAGCAACACTCTCAGCCCACCACTCCGCCACTTTAGTATCCCCTTAACAACCAAATTGCACCCCCACCCCCCAGTCTGCGGACCCCCTGTGATTACAGGGAGCATGATTTCAAACCCAATACGTAAAATTGCCCAGACAGGAAAGAGAACAAGCAGAGGAAGAAAAGTAAGAGAATAAATGCAAAAGAGAGAGAGAGGACAGGAGGGGTAAAGCAACGAGTGCGGAGAAAGGAGACACCAACTGGTCCTGGTTAGTGGCTGCTGAGCACAAAGATCTGAACAACACAGTCGGTCTCTCTCTCTCTCTCAGAGCACCACCAGCACAAGGAGTGAATTCCAAGAGAGTGTCGTCACCTGGAGCAAGGGAAAGGCAGGGAAGTGGTTTTAGAAGAAAAAAGGAAAACCCTGGTTTAAGACTCTGGGTAAGTTAGAGGGTGGTTTGTTGGGTGGTGTTGTATATATACACTCTGTCTTTATATATATATATATATATATATATATATTTATATTTATATTGTGTGTATGTGTGTGTGTAGGTAGACTTTAGGGGGGTCCATTGCATGGGAGCTTCTCATGCACACATGGAGACACAATCAACTTTAGAAATCAAACATATGCATCATAATTTTCATTGAATACACACAACCAGCAGGTCAGTGCAAAAATAATAAGCTGATGACAACCTCATGACTGACGGACTGACCGCTATGAGCATCTTAATATCCTTAGGTGCCAGTGTGAACACTTTACATCTCCAATTTAACAGAGTCCAAAGCAACATCCCTGCAACAAATTCTTCCTTTGTGAAATGTTTTCTTGAACCAGCGTTGGACAGAGGTTTGTTTAACTTCATTGTGTAATTTTTTGAGGTCATAGTTAGTGGTAGTGTTGTATTGGATTTCATACCAAAATAGGGCATATCCTCATGTCTTACGTATTGGCTGCAGGTGTTGGGAGGATTTATATCAAGACACCTCAAACATCCTCTTGCATCCTTAGAAAAACACACAGATAATCAATGAATTTATAAAAGATGGCGAGAAGAAAACACCATCACTAACTACAGCGGTGTAAATGGATGTGAATGTATTACATTAGATTGTACAGATGTACCTGGTAAACTGAGTTGGAGCACACATACCTTCACAGACACACGCACACTCCCTGAAACATATATCCATATGCACAAACTGTTGCTCCAATGGCTGCAAAAACGTCTCAAAGTCTAAACTGTCATGAATAAATAGCAAAAGCTTCATCTAATATTGAGTCTGAATGTATATATACACCTGCTGGTTAGTTTGGTTAGAGTTCTGTGATGTTTCATCTTTCAGGGAAAGTTTCTGCTGCTGGGAAGTGTGAGTGCTCTACACCTGAGGTCATGGTTATTGAGGTCTTTGTCACAGAAATAGTCTTCCACATCATACCCTAACTATCAGAGAGCTTGTTATGTCACTTGACTATTATGCATGAGCAGAGAGAAGTTGCTTTGCAGCTCGATGATTAAAATGTTGTAGGTTTTCAGGCAAATCAGCAGGTTCCAGATTAAACAACTTGTTCAGCCCCTTTTGTTCACTTTTTATAGTCTGAAACCTCTCGTCAAACACCTGAAGGAGTTTTGCGAACTCACCAAACTTCATTGCTCATAGCATTTGTTTCTTTTGTTTGTTATTTTTAATCTAATTCTTGCAGCTTGGCTAACAAGACACTCATTTATAAAATTCCTCCTGAATGAGGTTTCAACTTTGTAGCTACCACCTCGCTCACCATAAAACTCACCCGCATACTGGACTCCGGACTTGTGAAAGAGAACCACACTAAAAAGTGTTAAAGTAATCCAATCGCATTTGTCTTCGCAACTCATCCCATCTAGCTGCATGTGTCCAGCTGTCATGACACTTGAGATCGGCCTTTCCTATCACTGTGAGCATGTCCTTATAAACTGCAGCACACTAGCTTGTCCTTTACTTCAACAAAAATACACAAGTGTTTGTCCGTTTCTCTTGGAAAAACATTCCCATTCTACTTTTCTCTTCTTGACAGTTGCAGAGATACTTGTCAGCAACGACACCCAACAGCTACATGTGTGCTTCGTTCACCCGGACTGTGATATACAGCATACAGATGGAGGGACCACCCTGAAGTATACGTTACTCTACTATTTCATGTTATTTTCTTTAATCGCAGAAAAAATATTTGCTCTCATGAGGATGTTTTTGCACTTCTGAGATGCTTTTTGTGTATCTATGAAGTGTCTTGCAGGCCGTACACAGCTCAAAGGCTAGAGGTTCCCCACCCCTGCCGTAACCCTATTACCACAACCACTACTTGCCTAACCCTAAACCCTTAACCTAAGCTTCACCACTGACCAAAAAAATCATCTTTTCCCCAATTGGGTACGTGGCTTTTGTCCATATTTGGACAAACCCTCCCCAATTAACCAGCCTGAAATTTGCTTCCAAAGTCAAAGTACACACACACACTCACACAAATAGTTTGCATTGTAGTGTGTGTGGCAGGCAGCAGAACCTCCAAACAGCAGAATTATTGAGGCCCCAAACATGTGGAGATCCAACTCATTTGCAGCCAAACCAGACTCATCAGGCCCCAGACAGTTTGATGTGGCGACGGAAACCCTGTGTTGTCGTTGTTGTTGTCATTTTTGTTTGTGGGTCAGGCAAGGGCTTCCGGTATTTTCATGCTGCACATTGTCTTGTGTGTGGCTTCCTAAACGATGTTTTCGGATACAAAATACACTGCGGGCAGTTTGCTATTGGGTACCCACATGAAAAGATAACTAATAAGTTGAATCGGCCTGACTTCCAGGACAATACAATAAAAAATCCCATGTTGGAAAAATGATGAGTAGCCGATGATGTTAAACTCAGAATTCAGAAAAGAATGAACACAAAGCCACAGCCAAGCTAAAAATACCATTTGTCATGAGCACACAAGGAGCTGAGCTAAGCATAGCAGCGAGCATCTGACACAGTGAGAGAGATGGATAGACAGAGATGGAGAAATAGAGTGAGAGAGATAGCCTAACTAACAGCTGTGAACATTTTCCATTTGAAGTGAAACATTCCTGTGTGCTCACAGCCCTGCACACTCCAGCGGGCTTCCTCTCAGCTCCATGTGGTATTTGTCCCCAGCTAGGATCCAGGGAGTGGGAGAGCGAGCTGCAAACTTTCCCAAGGATACCAACCAGCCACATGCCACTCTCGCCCTCCCTCTCAGCTGAACGACACTGCTCTCCTCTCTCCTCATGATCCTTCTCTCCCTCTACCGCCTCCTCGCCACCTTCTGCTGTTAGAATAGTCTCATGATTGGAAAGAGTTTCTATTTATAATCACAAATACCATGGTAATACTTGCATTCTCAAAACAAGAACTTCCCTGTCTGACCAGTGCTGAAAGTATTTAGCCATACTACAAACATGACTTTATCTATATGTTGTGCCATCATATCAGAAAGAGAAAATAGAACAACAAACATTCATGGTCTTCATTCAACTGTTCACTGAAATATCTCAACATGTCCATTGTGGTTTGGCACAGAAATTTAAACTGACAGATTTATAGATCTAGATAATTCATCCCAATGATATTTGAAGGTATCATGTATCATGTCCTGGGGAAAAAAAACACCCTCTTTTGCAATATTTGAGAAATTCCTTTGTCTGGATCTATGGCAAAATTGTTTGGGTTCTTTCCAACCAACCAAACAACAATCAAACACAAAAGGGTGAAAACCTAACCTCCTTGGCAGAGGCAAGAGGGGCTGGCGTGACCATGCCCTAACTTTCATTTTATTGTCATATACAACATTTAAAAAATGGAAAACTACTTGACTCTGCCATTATTTCATGGCTTTTTTCCCCCTTTCCTTGCTCTCTCAGCATCTATTCCCTGCCTGAATTCTTCTTGGCTGATACTCGCTCACTAAAACACTTGCAAAGTTTGTTTCTAAACATTACACGTCTCTTTCTGTGCATTTCCTTCCAGGAACATTCTGCCTTTTGGTCCCACCTTTTCTGGCTGTGTACAAATTCACAGTAACTACCCTGGACTCCTTCCTGGTCTCTTCACTTCCACATCTCATGGCCGTCACAGTTGTGACTATCATGATATGTGTGTGTGTGTGTGTGTGTGTGTGTGTGCTTTTGTGTCCTCAGGATCATGGGTCTCCAGTTGTGTGAGTAACATGACGCTTCGGCCCCAGCCAGTTGCCGCAGATGGTAAGAGCACAACAGCAAAGTGCAAGAGGGGAGCGAGGAGGAAGTGCTGCTATCACCAGCTGGCTCAGTGGCTCAGCCAGAGCCGTCGGTAAGACGAGTGCAGCAACAGGAACGCGTGGGTGTGCATGGAGGCTGAATGGAGCCCCCTGAAGTCTGAGAGGGCAAGTGTTAAGAGGGTGTGCATGTGTGTACATGCATGGTGTGTCTATAGGTGCAGTACATGCGTCTACATCTGCATGATGTGTGGGTGTGAGTGTGTGTGGCCTTTAATGTTCATCGACGCGGTGGCCCACAAATGACGTACATGTAGCCCAGAGCACTTACTTCGACCTTCATCTTGTTTGTTTGTGCAGCCTTCTGAGCGAGCGCAGAGAAACTTATTCTTGTTGCTGTGTTGTTTTAGTCCCTGATTACCCAGCAGTTACTGTTTAAATGTTACAGCAATTTGCAAACACATGAGATAATGCAATACTGCCAGGAAAAAATAATCTGTAGTTTTACTTTCTCATTTTCTCATTTCATTTTAGATGAGTGGGCAGTTTTTAGAATTTCCTTTTTTAATGCAGATAGATGATGAGCTGACAATCTGATAAGCTGGACTTGATTTGAACATCAGGATTTTAAAGACCTGAAGTTTGAGTTAGATGCTGTTCATTAACGCCCGTCTCAGTTGGTGCGTCTCACAGTCTCTGAGGGGTTCAGACCTGAAGGAGCATGGGCCTCTGACAGTTGGGAGGATGCAGCCATGAGACCTTGGCTACCAGTTAAACTAAAACAGGAACACATTTCCCGTCACATACATTAATTCCCCTCCCACCTTTATCTCGCGTGTGTGTGGTGAGTGGCCTTGTGGTGTAACTCGGTTCACACACTCACAACTCACTCGCAACATACTGTATGAACTTCTCTAGATGAAATAGAAAGCTCCAACATTTTGCCTGTTTATAGTGTGGGGATAGCTGGGACCTCCCTGCAAGTCTGTGACAATGTGATAACTTCATTTTCCAAGCACACTCTTGTCTTTCCACATCAAAATTTCCATATTTACATCTCAATTAAAAAAAAGTCCAAGGCCGACATCCCCTTTCTCTCATCAAGCTATCCCACCCTTTCCTAAAAACAGTCATTGTTAGCACGGGTCATGATTGCGGCCAAACAACAAAAGGGATCACGCACTGCACCGAACATGGGACTAAAACCTGACATCATCTCTTCCTTGTCTCTTTTAATAGCTGTTTGGTGTCCAGATTCAGCTGCACCTCTGCACACTACATCTTTAAGAGACTGGAGCTCCTGTTAGGGAAGGCACTGTTACATAACAGACACCCCCACCCCAACCAACCACCAACCCCTTCTCCCCCGGCCCCTTCCTTTGCACATGTTTCCGAGTGTGACATGAGTTCAACAGTGAAAAGGGGGACAGAGGACCCTCTGAGTGATC
The DNA here is from genome assembly GCF_024713975.1 of Paralichthys olivaceus. Classification (NCBI taxonomy): domain Eukaryota; kingdom Metazoa; phylum Chordata; class Actinopteri; order Pleuronectiformes; family Paralichthyidae; genus Paralichthys; species Paralichthys olivaceus. The sequence goes on along the minus strand of NC_091099.1, from coordinate 7,856,427 downwards.
AGAGCTCGAGGAGGGAGGATAGGGAGAAGGAGTGTACATACTGGTGCGATGCCCTCGCACTACATCATTCCTCTTCTCTCTCTGTCACCCTCCAACCTCTCCCCCAGGCAGCCGGCCATCCCCAGTCCACGGACAATGGGAGTGTTAAACCAAAATAGTACCTTGCTTTAGCCAGGCTTCCTGCCTGTGTCCTGGCCTTGTGATTCTCTCCCTTTATCAAAAGGGGATTCCTGACTCCTGAGAAATGGAGACCGTGGTAGAGGGGCAGTTGGGACACAAGGCCCACTCAGTTGAGCACACAACTGCAGATGGGGCATGGATGAGGAGACAGGCTCAGTACAGTGGTGAAGATGGCGAGACTCAGGGATGAGGAAGGACTAACAGAGATACATCACACAATGCAGTCAAGGGAACATATGAGAAGACAATGTAGAGTATGTCTTACAGGACTGAGTGTTATAGCCAAATATTATATCAAGAAAAAAATCAACCAATCTATATCGCTAATTATAAATAACAAATGTCACATTGTTTTTTCTTTCAAGTTTTAAGAATCATTTTTGCATTTTTTTTTTACAATTCAAGGGGGGATCAATTTTGCTTAAACAATGCATAAGCATTATATCAATATATCGTAATATAGCTATTGTTATACTGCTATTTATGAAAAAAATACTTCGTTCAACTATTACCTCTGCGAAGGAAGTTAAATTTCCATTGCCGTTTGTCTGTTGGCAGATTTACTCAAAAACAACTGAAGCAAATTTCTTGAAACTTGGAAGGATGGCAAGGATTTTTTGTATCACCTTTTTTAAAATTGTGATTTCTTTTGACATTTTCACTGATTTCCCAGGGAATAATGCATGGACCTTTATGAAAAGATATCAGGAATGTATCAGAATATGTGTAATTTGGTGCAGCTTGATTATATTAAAGGGGTTCTCTGGAAGTCTGCACCCTTAGCTCTATGGTTAATAAAAAAGATGAAAACATCCACAGGCTGGTCGACCAACGTCTCACAGCTGACACATAGAGCCTTTGAGATCTGTCAACAATAAGACAACAGTGCCTCATGTTGCAGTCGACACAAATGCCGTCAAAAACAGGCTGTTCACTCCCACAGAAAATAAAAAGGCTTATTCACTGAAAACTCCCCTTGAATCATGGCCTGGGAGGGTAAAACATGTAAAAAGGAAGTACTGCACCAGTCATCAACAAACACTATGTGAGAAACATTTGCATTATCTTCTGAACATCTGTTAAGACCTGGGTCAAAAAGTAAAACTGTTCCAGACTGATGCTGTGTAAAATCAATGAGGTCAACAACAAGAAACAAAACAGCGACAAACAATAATCTGGAGACTGGGGAAGTTTTCCCTGGTTCTTATGTGCTTTTTCCACAGAGGACTTATTTTTTCAGTGTATATTCAACAATTTTAAATATACCACACAATAAGAAATGGACACAGGAAAGGGTTTCAGGGTAAAATACTTAAAGCCGTTTAAATGGTAAGAAAATATGCTCATTAGTGCAACCATATCAAGTTCTGAAATCTTTGATAAAAACAAAACAAATGGCAAGTTGGGACTACAACAATTACAAAGTCTGGGTATGTTTATGTCTGAAGAATCAGCGTCTTGAGCTTTCAGCCATGTAGCTGGAGAAATGGGGCACTATTCATTTGGTAGCTGTCTTATATGGCTAATATGGCATAGCTTTCTATTACTGCTTTGCTTTTGCTGTAGGTCTGTATTGTAGCGGTCATATTCATAATGTGTGGCCCTAATTGGCCACTGTTCATTCCAGTTTCACTCAAGTGACTGTGATGAAGGAGCCACGATCTCCATCACTGCCGGACCCACAACACATTTTTTTGTTAATTGAAAACAAATGTATAGAAACAGTTTTGCAGACAAAAAGTTTGCAAAAGAGCTGAAGACCACATGAAGCACTGAGAGATATTGCTCTCCAGATTTCTGAGAAAAGCAAAGTGTTTCTCTCATGCTCTCTCTCTCTCTGAGGCACTCTATGCTCTTGCAGCCTGAAGACAGGCCACGTCTTCCCCAAGGGTTCTGCTTGGTGCAAACCCAAGAAAGAGATTTTCCCTGCATTGTCTCGAGGACATGTTGTGAAAGGCTTTGGCTCTGACCGTCTGAGGTCAGTGGGTGCTGCCTGTGTGAGGGCCTCATTCATAGCTGTCGAAATATGATGTGGTGAGTGGATGCATATGAGGTTGTACATCTCTCCCCCTTTCCGTCTGAAGTGCATTCAAACAACATGGTCCTACTGAGAGCTTCATTATGCTGCCCAGGGGACCACGTAGTCTCTGTGACTGCATCATGGATTCCTCTGCAGACTCTGCCTCTCTGGTTTCTTTCTCCGTTTTTATTGCACAGTGCAGTGACTGACTGGGAATGCACCTTGTCTGTCCCTGGAGGACCACTGGGACTGAAAAGCACGCGTCCTCTCATTAGAATATTTCCCCCGCTCGTTCTGCAGCCAAGCTTGAGTTTACTGTGGGAACTCAGTGGACAATATATTTCCCTCTGGCTACAATGACTTTAAAAAAATTGTTTCCTACTTTCCTTTACCATATCATTTTCAATAAAAGGATTTGACCTATATCAGCTGCACTGATCCCTGAAGACACCATGCACAGCTACTACACGGGACAATGCCAAGGGGAAATTTCTAACCAGGTGCTAAAAGGTATCAATATATTTACTTCAAAAGCAGATTTAGGTGTGTGAATAGACAAAAGCCTGCAGCTAAAAGCATAATGAGCAGTGTGTGAACATGCACATAAAAACAGATAATCTTTGAGCGATATGGACATGTGATGTGGCTACATGTGAGCGTCACAGGACTGCCAAAAAAAAAGGCGCAATCCACAAAACCAAAATGACTCGCAAGAACAACACAGAAGCATTGATCAGTAAGTATACTTGTCTCTCCAATTCAAAACAAGTAACACATACCAGCAGCAATTGGGATAGAATGTGGTCCCATACAATTAACAAAGATTGGTTGCATTCCCTTAAGGATTTTCCCAGACAAAAGTGCTCGCCATATCAATACTGTCCCTAGCTGCCTCCCTCGCCTGCAGTGCTATGGTATCATATCTGGCCTCTTTGTGCGCAGGGGGATTTCCAGCCGCTGAAACGGTGAGCTGGTTGGGAATGGGCAACCGACCTCTGGGCAGCGTTTCTTTAACCGTGTGGGAACGATGTGCTCCGTGTGGGACAGGATGATACGGTGACAAATGCATACATGGGGGGGCATGCCGTGACACTGCCGCTGTGACTCTGTGAAAAGCAACGGGCAGATTGGAATTGACACATGGCCAAAATTGTAAGCTTAGTTTTACCTGACCTTTTTATCCCAATGAGATTAGATCTCTTCAACTGAGCCCTGACTTTAGCCCTGACTATAATGAAGCTACAAAACAAGTCTTTCATACCAACATAGAGGAAACATTAAAAATACATAAAATAAAACATATAACATCTTGCAAATCATAGGCCTAGAAAAAGCAGACAGAAGACACATCCAACCAAGGAAGGAAACAATTGCAAACTCAAATAGAATCTGCCTCCAAACATTTTAAAAGCTTCAATCAGGACCGGCTCATCGAGCTGTAAATCAGTCTGCAAATGGTTCCAGGCTGCAGAGGCAGAGAAGATAAAAGCACGTCTGCCAAGTTCAGTATGAACCTACAGGGACAGTCAGTGGAAGATTGTCATTACACTACAAAGAATAATTACTGGGTTTGGAGTGAGCCGTACCTACAGAAGTAAGAGGACTAGCCTTATTCTGTGGACGTGACAGGACTGGGGTTAATAATGTGTGTGTGTGTCTTTGTGTGTTTTTTTGGCTGCGAAAACGATACCACATAAGTGACAATGACTTTACACTCCACTACCACAAATCCCAGACTCAATCAAAGTCAATTAATATCAACATAACACAGCCCGCCTTCATATATCTAGAAGAAGGGACTTTAGCTTTGAGGAGAAGCATACAAACATTATATAATACATCTGACAACAAAACAGAATAATGAGTTCTAATTAATACAATCCCAGTGCTTTAAGTCTTCTTGTGCATATGACGTTTGTTTCCCTTTGCATCCTCAGCCAGTTTCCAAACAGCAAGCAGATTACACACATTAATGTTACAATGTTGGCTTGACACTAAACTAATGAAGAGGTTTTCATATCTCAACATTCATTAACACCACATTGCAGAGGCTAACACACGCTGGGAACATGAATTTCTGTTGTTTGTTTGAAAATGTGCAAGGCCTTTTTTGATTTAATAATTTCCTCTACTTATTACTGCCTAGCGTTACCCCCCCCCCCCCCCCCCCCCACACACACACACACACACACACACACACACACACACACACACAGCTGCATTAAAACCACCTGCTTAATATTGTGGCGGACCCCCCCGTGCTGCCAAATTAGCTCTGGCCCATCGAGGCGTGGACTCCACAAGTCCTCTGAAGGTTTCCTGTGGTATCTGACACCAAGACGTTAGCAGCAGATCCTTTGAAGGAACCTGGTGCATTTCCCATAAATGTGGTTATTGTGGCTCTATGGGTCGTGCTAACTTTGCTTTCGACACCTCCATTGTAGGGATTCAGGTAAAGGAGGATTCTGCACGAGCAAACCAGCACGTGCCTCCAACAGCTTTGAAAATGAACCTGACATTTCCATCATTTATTTTCAACAAACGTCTCCAAGTCTGAATGAAGGTTAACACACATTGTAGCCACTTGGAACAGCCATTATTCCAACATATATGTACTTACATCCAGGTCAATTTGCTCACTGATCTATTTCCCTTTTATTACACTGCTTTGCATGTCATATTCTTATGTGAAAATCATTATTTCCACATATTTTATCTGTGGATAATAATCCAACAAAGCTCTCACTGTAATTTCAGCTCATAGTGGCTCCAGGAAAATGACCAGATGATAGTGTTTACTGCTGGTGGGAAACATACTGTCTCACGTATTGTTTTATGTGTTGCAGAATTTAGCTGGGAGCATCACATTGCCTCTGCTGGCAATCTAAGGATTTGACTCATGAGGCTAATTGTGGGGTTGGGAATAATTTCGGGTTTAATGATTCTATTGATCAGTCACTAATAATTGATCTACTACTGAATAATATACAATATATAATAGTGTACATATTGTCTCTGTCAGATATGGAGTGTTGTGAAAGCTGCTTGTTGGACACCAAACTCCACTGAGGAGCATTAACTTTAAGAGTATTTGTCCTCTCATCTAGTTGAGCTGCATGTTTCCAGCTGTAAAGATGCTTGAGATGTGTCTTTGTCACCACTGTGAGCACATCCCCACAAACCAGGCAGCACAATAGACTGAGATTTACTTCAATAAAGAAACAACAGTTTTTCTATTTCTCCAGAAAAAAATGCAACGTTTCACATTTATTTTATTTTATTGATAGTTGCCATGATGCTTGTCAGTTCTGACATGTAACATAAGTTCAGTCCAACACAACTTTCTGCTGATCCAGCACATCAACATTCACACACAGCAGTCCTGAGAAATGTGATGAAGTTGAAGTGTGGCTCAGGACTCCAACGCTATTGGAAATGCTGCGTCGTGACCCAATTAAAGGACTGACATTATTCTCATTAACTTGCACTTGCAGGGATTAATCAAACAGTTATTACGTTACAAATTATTCTTGTACAACTATTTTGTGAAACTTGGCCACACCTTTTGGCCGATTATGTGTGAACTGTTCTTTCAGGAGCTGATTACTTTAATTAAAAAAAAATTTTCTGGATGAATCACATAAAAATGTTCTCAAAGCAAAACCTTATCTTACCTGCTACTCCCACCATAATATAATACAACTCAAAGTAACAATAAGGCAGTGAAGTAAAAGTACTTTTAAATAGACAAATGTTTTGGGGGGCAGGTAATCTAATAACAATAAATAAATATGAACATCCATCCTGTGTGAAAAGGTATAATTGTGTTTTTATTCATAACCTCTAAAGTTTATGCACCATCCTTCATTACTTGATTTCTTTAATTCATGTACACTGTTAGATTTGTGGGCAGAAGTCAGCAGTCAAATCTCATTTATAAATCCACATGCTGGTGTAGAAAGTAGAGGAGAAAATGTGTCACTGACTGGTAATCTCTTAGATCAGGTTTGAAGAAAAAACAAATTGTGGTTTGTGTCCAAATTGGGTGTTTACAGGGCTCCGTTTGCACATGGAAACTCATGCATGTGAACAGGTACCAGCATCGAGAAAAATAAACTGATTGTCGATGGCCACTCAGCTACAAAAACACACAGAACTAATTGAGTTACTTCAGCAAACTTCTCCTGTCATATAAATGTTCTAGTTGAAAAATGACCTGTGTGTTCACTTCTCAGACTGCTTCACGATTTTAAAGCCTGAAATGCTCATGTGATTGCTGTGTGACAAATTCTTTACATTCTTTCTGATTAAGGGAATTATCATTAATCAAGAACTACTCAAAGATGCTTTTTAAGCTGATACTCAAGCAGACTGTGATGTGTTCAATAAACTCACAAATTAGTCACAGTATAAAGAAAATGATGATAAAACTGAGTAATTCCTCCTAAATAATGGGAAATTTGCATATAGGCCATTCAAATACAATGCCAGCAATCCAATGAAACAGCTAATAAACCAGATACATGTATTTACAGTTGACAAAAGAACCTCACACAGTTTGTGACCTTACATAGTACGGCTCTTGTACAAGCTACAACCTAATCGTGTGTCTCAATGACTGCATCACTAAAAAAAAACAAAAAAACATGTCTGGCCACTGGTCAGTAACGAGCAGACAGAAGGTTAATCAGATCTACTCGGCAAACGCAGAAAACCCCAGCTGCACAGAAACCATTCTTCTCTTAACAGACTTGTAATTGCAGAGACAGACAGACAGATGCGGCTTACAAAACAACTCGTGAAGAGGAATGCCAGCCATTTGGCATGTACAGTACAACAGATGAATGGCTTTTGTTGAGGGGTTTCACCGGGCCGAGTTGACAGAGGGCTAAAGTCAGTGCTCCAGCTCAGCAGACAGACGGGACAAAGACGGGCCAGTGTATTTCACCCACAGTTTTTTATCTGGGGGCCTTTTCACAGCTAATCCACTGGGCCTGAGAGGAGCAGCAGGACAGGCCAGTAATGCTGCTCCACCTCTGCGGAGGCCTGAGTCTTTGGCAGCATTATGGGGGCAGATAAAGGAGCTAGACGGTGCCTTCTGTGTCTCTGAAGTCACTCCTGTCAGGCTGATTCTGATCCCTGACATCGGACCATTGGAAGCAAGGCTAGCAGGTCATTGGCTCAGTTTGATGGCCAGGTAAGCTGCTGTAGAGCCTGCTGGTACTATAGTCTGCCCCAGCTGGACACTCACACTATGGCCTGGCTGTGGTGAGATCAGGAGCACACATCCACACATCCCTCCCTGTTTTTTTCCGTCTTTCTCTCTCTCTGGCTCTTTTCACCTTACGTCTGGACACCCTAAATGACCCAGACCACTTTTTTAAAATATTGGCCAATGCCTTTGTTTAAAAAGTATTCTAAATCTGTCACATTCCACATGGTATCTATCTCTGTGGTGGCAGGACTTTCTCACAAAACTTAAACCCTATTTTTCTTTGAATGACAGTACTCTATTGTTGCTCGAATTGTCCATCCGAACCCTAGCAACTTCCCCAAATCGGTATGCTGCAGAAATTCCTGGCTCCACTGCCAACTCTAGCTACCTGGTAAAGGGGATTAGGGTTGCTTTATCCTTTAGTCAAGAATGCGGAATGGTTGAACTTCTGACCAAGTCAGACAGGCTTGACATTCAAAGCCCGTGTTCCAGGGTGATGCCTCCAACCTCTGTTGTCCTTCTCTCAACTTAAATTTCCATCAGGACAATTTGACATCAACAGCACTTAATAAACTATTTAACCCATAGCCTACTATATCTAATGAATAGTGATGTAAGGAATAAACAGGGTCGTGATTATGAAACACGCACTTTCACGGATCATGTGAGATCAAACGCTTAAGAAATAGGTTAACACCCCTGCAAATGCTTGGCCAACAGCCATATCCTTAATATAATTATAATCCTAGCATTCATGTTTGAACACCATCCATCCCCATCAAAGATGTTGAGTTTGAACAGGTAAAATCATGTGCCCACCTATTTGTCCCAGTCCTCCCCGACAGCCCTCAAGGCTCTCATGTAAAAATAGCTATCATTGATAGAATTCCTAAGTCATGACATGGTGCTCAATGTGACTACCACTCCCAGTAACCCAGCAGCAAGTCCCTCATACTCAAGCCCATTCATGAATACCATCATGTGCAAGCCTCCTCATCAGGAAGTAGCAGTGATTGTTGCACATGATCCCATCAAAACATAAAAAAGAGCAAAAGTCAAGGCAAAACAAGAGTCTAAAATAAAAGTATGACGACATCTTCCGACATGTCAAATACATACCATAAGAAGCTTCATGTATTTTGAACACAGCTACTTTCAGGGAATGAAAAATATTAAATTTGTGAAAACGTTATGGAATCTCCTTAACTGTCCAAATCATAGACTGTATATAAAGATCAACGACGAGTCTCCTCTTTCTCCCATTGTACTAAAATGAAGCTAAAAGAGTCTGTGCAGTTGTGATCTGGACTGGAGCTGTGGTTTAAAGCATCTGATAACTAATTAAAACCAAATTTACTTTGTTACTCAGTATGATATCAACTACCTAAAATGACAGAAGCCATCTTATTTGATATGAATTTTGACATTTTGACATCCACTAACATGGATGAGGCAGGGCTTATGATCTATGAAGATAGTTTGGCTTCACTTTTTTACTATATTAGCACCATTAGTCTTAATCTTATGAACTGACAAAGGTCTATGCCATGCAAGGGCAGGACAACTTTAAATACCAATATGAATTGTGTAAAGGCCTCATTCCCATATATTGTTAAGATGTATTTAAAAAAGCAACTCTCTTCTGAGGCCAGAAGGGCAACTTAAAATTCTAAGAAACTGTCGCTATAGGCCACAAAAACCTAAAGTTTTATTTATCTCAAATCAAAACCAAGCGGGGCTTTTTCATTTTTTGTTGCTGCATGTTCAAGTGATACCACATAAGACAAATGAAGAGAATAAAAAAGGGTGAAAGATCTTAGAAAACAAGGTGTGTCTTCGGTTTGGTAAAGTAAACGTGTCTTCCTCTACAGCAGAAGAAGAGTAAACAGGAACTTCTCCTGTAAATGTGTTTATTTTGAAGATAACGATGAGACTAACAGCATTAACAGGTTTGCATCTGCAGAACTGTCATTTAGAAAGACCTGTCATACAGCTTCTGCAGTCGGATGAAGTGTCTGTCTAGTTTTTAGTTTGCAGCCTCTCTCTTTCACTCAGCTTCACAACCCAGTGCTGCCGTCCTTCACAGGGGATGGGAGGCACCTGTGAGGGGGATGCTGTAGACGGCCTTGCCCTTCTCTCAGTCCTGGAGACCAGCTGACTTCTATCAGACGGCCAAGTCTATCAAGGACAACAACACTCAGGGAAAGGAACTAAATTCCTCCACCAGTCTACTACAGTTCTGAGACAGAAACAGACACTGATCTTCCTCTTACACATGGAACACCGTCACCCCTTTACATGCAAACCTGCACATTATTATTATTTTCTTCTTTTTTCTGCAATCATTCCGTCCTTTGGGGGATCTCACCAGCATTTTCATTCCTCGAAAACCCCGGGGCAGCCAGAGCAGTGAGGACTGAGGCTGTGGTCCGACACCTGATGCCCTCCTCCTGGCACCAAGGGCCACTGAAAGATTCCTCAGGCCTGTGAAACCGGCCGGCTGTGCACAGGGTTCAAAGATTCAACAAATTCCAAGGCAGCTCTCAGGGGGGAGTTACTTTGTGAAGGGCCACACAGAACTAAAAACCCTAAAAATATTTGAGAATGTTAATTATAGACTCGCTAAATTTACCAGGGACTGTACTTGTTCCTTTTGGAAGAAATCATGTATGGATATAGTTATTTATAGTTTATTTTCATTATTATTTTAGTGAAAAACATTATCTCAGTGCTGCCATCTTAGCTTATCACTATAGAGCAATTCCACAATATAAATAAGTATTAACTTTGTGGTTATATTATTATATCTGTGTGTAACTGCAATGAGGTAGTTATAAAGTGGTCACCTGTGGCCATGTGCAGTATTAGATGATGAGGAAGAAACCGTGTGCAATCTAGGACTCTAAAAAACTTCCTGTTGGTGTGGGAAGCTGGGCAATAAACGATAGTGTGTAAGTGTGCGTGGGTGGGTGGGTGTGTGGGGGGCCTGTCCAGATGGACCGAGGGCCAATATGGACGGAGTGGGGTCATAACAGAAACCAGAGTATCAAAGCTAAGAGGGTTTATTCCAGAAACTTGGCACTTTCAAGTAGCACTTATCTAGGGGTATCATATAAACTTAACCCTGCTGTCAGAATGGCTGCATGGAAGGAAATGAGTTGAGGGTCATGACCTTGAAAGCACAAGTCAAACGTCGCTGGCCACAGCATCACAGAAAGTCACAAGGTAAGCTGCACAGCCCCAGCCTCAGCTGGCCAGATGGCTCTAAAATCTGAGTCGACGGCTGATGGAAATCTCTGCAGACCCGGGTCCTGTCTCAGCCCCCTCCATGAGAGCGGCAGACTGACACATAAGTAACACAGCAACTGTCGCAGGGCGACCACACACCAGTTAGGACGACATTTTCCCTCATTTATCTTTTCACTAAAGCAAAAAAAAAACTCATAACTGTCAAAATTACAGAAAAGAGGAAGACAAGGTCAAATTAATTAGGGAAGCTGTGAAGCCATATGTTTAACTTGTACCAAGCTACATTTTTTCATTAGCAGGGCTACATCATCTCACTAGTTTGGAGACAATCAGTTTCATGTTCTTTAAATGTTGGGTGGTTGCAATATTTGCTTCACAGTGACAAATGTTTTCAGGCTTCTTTTCTAGCCAGCTATATGCAACCTAGTGGGAACACTGTTATGTCATTAACCAGTCTGCCAACAACACAAGTGGGTCATGATGATGCATCACTACTTTGCTTCAATCTCACCATGGTAACAGAAGTAACAAATAATTGATGCGGCACGTCTCCCTTTCACACGTTCTCTTACTGCTCATACATCAGATGTTCACTTCATATTAAGCGACCCTCACTTCCATTAATCTTCCCTGCAGCTTTGTCTGAACTTTAAAATTGCGACTGTCGGCAGCGTCTGCGTGTATGATGTATGTGCCGTCTGCCATGTTGGTTGCAGCGAGAATTAAGTGGGCTTAACTTGTGAATGACAAGATAATTTCTTCACATTCTGGAGCAGTCAATGCAGAGCATATGTCTCTTCAACTTCCCCCTTGAGCCCGGTTTGCAGTGGAGAGTGAAATACTGCTAATGGTTGTTTTTTTTTGTCAGACCCCTTTTGACTGACAGGGTGGGATTAAAGGAGTCTCACAGTGTCTGCTCTCATTCCAAGACCCACTGAACATCCAACCAGTTTAACGTTCACATACTGAGATCAGACCCATGCAAATCATTATCCAGATATGCACCAAATTTGTTTTTTAACTAATTATTGATTGAGAAACTCAGACAACGTCAAAAGTGAAAAAGAAATTCTTCAATGAATCAACTCCAAAACTTCAACGATTCATCCTCGGGCCTCATTCTTTCACCTAGTTTCAAGCAAATCGGTTTTTGCAAGATTCCTTCTAACAAACAGCAATGATAACACAACCTCCTTAGCTGAGGTGATTACAACATTTGTGTTCTAAAGCCTTGTGCTCTTTAGAAAAATCACCAACACCTTCATCGAAGACACTCTGCAAAGTCACAATGAAACTGCCTAAGGAAGACCCCCCCCTCTAATCCAGGGTTTATCACACCAGGACGACGATCTACACGCTACAAACCTTCAGTCACCAGCTCAACCTGAGGCCTCCTGCACAATGCTATTACACCTGCACAATAGCTTGTCGAGGAGTATTATTTCCGAGTCACATTCTTGGATGAATGCAAACCTGAAATCAAATCATGTGGAAATGAGCAGACAATAGAAGGTCTCCGGTCCACAGGTAGATTGGTGGATGGTGAGTACATTGCATTTTAAACTGCACAAACACAGACAACAAGCTTCAACAAACTGTCCATTATCATACACAGAGAAACCATAGACGTGACGTGAATCATTTTAGGCGTTCTTTAATTTCTCTCGTCAGCAGCAATTTGTGCTTGAAAGATTTTCCCACCATGAGTGAAGCGACCACAAGATTGGCTTGTGGATTCAGGCAGCCTACAGGAAACCTGAATATATTGTTTCCAAATCATTTCCTCTATTCAGCTTGTTTTGTGTGTGTTTTCAATATGTAGCAATATATCTAACGAAACAGCCTCTTATGAAATCACGTCACTGATAGAGTCCAACTGTCAAGAATTCGGTCATTTGGATGTTATCGTCAAGATATTGTTAATTTTGAAGAGGGGGAGGCGGAGCCTGACTGAGTGCACAACCACTTTCTCCTATGACCAATTGGAAGGTAGCTCCTAGCTGTCAATCACACCATCAATGCCTGAATGAATAACATTCTTTTATTATGTAATCGTCTCTAAATGGGACCATAATTCACATAATGAACTTGAACACTGGAGATTGAGACCAAACATTTTTTAGGTATTTTCTCATAGATTTCTTCTTGCAACCAGTGGCGTCGCCTCCTATAGTCATACAAAAGAATACAGGTCTCAGGCAGTTCTGCATTGGCTTCACTTTCTGAACCCAGAGTCTACATCAATATTTATAAGCAGTTTGTGATATTGAACAGTTGTGTTGGATGTCAGAAATGTAACATAACTTCCATATGTCTGATACAGATTTACAGAAGTAGACGATTGTGATACATGCTTTGTGAAACAAACAAAAATGGAAGTGAATGTGAAAAATGCTCGGCCTGAACCAAACAGATAATACTGCTATCTCTCAGCTCTTGTGATCATATCCCAGCCTTCAGAACTTCAGTCATATTAGACTCACAAATACTATTGAAAAATGAATAAATGGACAGGATCGAAAGAAAAGACATCAAAGGGATGAAAATATGACCATGAGGGCATTACTTCTTAAACTCCTGAACTAAAGTGTTTTAAAAATAGGATGCCTGAAGGAGGAGATCAAATAAACTGCATCGTCTTTGGCAGAGATAACTGCTGGAGATAACGGATCGGAAGTTCTAAATGAAATCATACCGCAGATCATGCGTGTCAGTGAAGCCTTAAGCCAATTAGGACAAAGTTCTGTCGTCATAGAGGTGATTCCCAGATGATGTGGCCAGAGGAAAGCAACTTCAAGCGCCTGACTCAGAAAACTCCTGCCGCTTTGCGCACAGCTAGATTTTCTGATAACTATTGGCAGAAATTTAATGTGGAATAATCCTCATGATGTTTTCAATAGTTTGTTTCATTGTATGAATTGTAGTTTTATTTACCCCAGAAAAGGCCCTTTATATTTAAATACTTTACATTTACTGTACATCTAGGGGGTCCTCTCTATGGAGTCTGCCATGTTTTTTACATTAGTCCAGACTGGACAAACTAAACACCTTTTGAGTTTTTATGACAACTGAAGTCTACCACAGGTTTGTTTTCATGTTTTTGAAAAATTAGGTGGCAGGTGGAGATTAGCCCTGAGTATTCTTCCATGACATGACAGCCGTTATAAGAGTGACAACATCAGTTATGTATGGTTATGTGTTGTGTCACTATATAAAAAGAAGAAGAAAAAAATCCTAAACAGGAAACTGAAAAAAAAAAAAAAAAAAAAAAAATGGCCTCACATTCCTAGAAATCCTCCAAAAAATGAATACCAAGAACAGGACGTGCTTGCAGTCTTCACTGCGTCACTACGTTTCCATTCTGCTGTTTGGTAGCTTGACAACGGCTTCTTTGTTGCCTGGTTACACACACCATTCTCAAACTTTAACTTGTTATATGATCTGTGACAACAATGATTGTGAATTATTGGTGACATAGGATATGATTTTGCACAACTGCAAGATTGCTTTAAAATCCATCACAAGTAATGAACTGCAGATAAAACGTGAAAATGCCCTCCGCCATGAATGAACGGATATCATGAGGCTGATAATTGTCTGTGGTTATAATGTGAGCGCTTAAATAGCCCTGTAACCTAAAAAGTGATTTTGATACGCAAAATGAGGTTAGCGATTGACCATGTGGTGTTCTAGTGAAAAGTGTGGTTTAAGTCAGGAAACTACCAGCACATTTCCTCACATCTGCCTAACAACGGCTGCACAAACAAATGTGTAAACATGGACATTAAGTTTTAAAAACCACAGATGCAACAGGTCCGTCATCACATGCATATGCATGCGCGGGCTCACAAATGACTGTTCCTCCTTTATTGTAGCCCTTCGTCATTTAGGATTGCTACATGCACATACATTTAACCAAACACTGGATACGGGGCAGGGGATGCTCAAAATGTGGAGTAGGTAAGATGTGACAGCTTCAGAGTGACTCGTTGGTTTAGTTGGCAGGAATTGTTCAACGGTTAGGCCCAGATGGCTGCACACCTGTAGGCCTCAAAGAAAACCCCCAGGCCTGAAAAACCTCCAGAACTGCAGGATGCATATTCATAAGGCTTCTAAGAACTGGAATATGATCCATTTATGACCACAGGTTTGACAATTTTGTGAAAACGTGGAACCTCTCAGATAAAAAGAAAAACATGTAAAACAAACCTTAAATTCCCTCTTCTGTCCATTAAGCCAGGCGTCCCCTCATTCAAATGTCCCAACTGCTCATACACGGCTTTTGTTTTGAAATTCTATGCATACATATGCCAATTAAAAACACATCTATTCTGTGCTTCTGTTCTATTGTATTAACTTTTTAAGTCTGACTCTGTTTTCCTCTTTTGTGTCCTGATAATGATTAAAAAAATAACTCCAAAGCAGCACAGGTGGTTGCGTCGCTGTGCCATATGGTGGAATTCAAATGTGTTGTGTTTGGCTTCAGCAGATAAATATTAAATATAAATCAATTCTGTTTGGACATTTAAATCATCGCAGAGTTTGTGACCTCACTCTGTAACTTCACACCTGCCACGGGGGGGGGGGGATAATTGGTCTCAATGGAGGGTGCAGTGTAAATGGCCAATCAGCTTCTAGTGTTTCACTCCACAGTAAATATGATGAAAGCATCACAGAATCTCAAAAGATAAATAAAAAATGAATGTGAATTAAATTTCATAAATGATGCAGATCCGTTTTAGAAATATATTTTTCACATATCAACATTGCTATACTAAAGAAATGTTTATTTATTGATCATATAAATCAATAATCATGGTTATTTTATACATACATATTGTAGCCTGTGTAAAAAAATTATCACAAGACAAATTTGAAAATTACATTCAACTGTATCAACTACAGCTTTTAAATTTACAATCAAATTATTGCATTGATTCATTACTGATCTCCTGTCATGGATTAAAACTAGAATGGCACTCAGTAGACTATAACCTTCACCAAGCCACATATAAATTCACTAGATCCAGATTTGCTCTTAAATAACAGTTTCCTAAACATGTCTGCATTTCTCATCAAAATCAATTGATTATTATCTGTGAAATCATCAAAAATATTACAAAATATATATTTTACAATGTTAAAGAAGGTGAAAATAGAAATTCCTGATCCAGAACCACAGCAAAATTAAATGGGTTCTTCCCTAACCTCTTCCCAAAGTTCAAAGAACAAAAACAATAGAAAAAGAAAACACTAATTTCAATAGAGCATATACCTTTAACAAAAACAAGCTACAACACATTGCCCACACATTTGAAATATCTGTTCCCTAAATGTGCTAAATATGATTCTTTTCCATAATGATCTATAAATTATTCCCTGACAAATAAAATAAAAATGCCATATCTCGCTTTTAAAGAACATAGAAAAAATCCTGGATCTGCCCCCCTAATGTGGATTCACATCAAATTTTATTGGCTTCTTTCCTGAGCTGTATCACATCCTTCCACCAAGTTTCATGGAAATCCACTAAGCTGTTTTTGAGTAATCTTAATTTAAAAAAAAGAATACAATTAAGACATAACCTCAAAAAACTTTTAAAAAAGGACCTGTCAAGCTCCCAAAACATGGGACCTCCCTGCCTCCTACACCCACGTATTTCAAACTCAAAACCTCTAGTTGGTACTGTGAGCTTCCTGAGAAACACTTAAAGCCAGAATAACCTTGATGGTGTATTTTGAACACGTGGAAATTTCCTCCACAGCCACGGGAGAAAGTAAAAGGCAGATTACTCACAACTTCTATTACTTTGACGTCTACTGCGTCAAACTTCAAGTTTTCGATGAGTGTCCTGATACTGTGAAGATCTGTCAACAAATATAAGCGGTGTGGATTGTTGTTTTAGACCTTTGCTCATGAGTTCATAAATTACTGTCAGGACTGATCTTAACTCAGGTTTTCCATCTTTCTTTGTATTTGACACAACATGATTGTCTCCATGAGTCCTTCTGTCTTTAAAACTGTCACTGTGATCCTAATACACACACGTGATTCCCCACGAGCCCCTGAGCGTGTTGTGTTGGAAATGTACTGTCTACATCAAATCAGATGGTGCCATAATATCATAAATATCACAAATCCACATCACAGTCACAAGCCTGCGGGGATTTCCATTCATTCTTAAGGCCCATATGAAGTCATGTATAGTGGACTTAAAGGGTTTTTACCTTCATTGTTGCATGTGAGCACCACAACAGAATGGTAGGGGAAGCATTAAAATGAATGCAGCAGTTCCATCTTAAGGTCAGCGTGAGGTACTACATCCAGAAACAAAACATCTTTCACCCTGGGTCGTTCTCTCTAGTTATACATCTGTTTCTCTCATATACAGGCAGCCTTTTTTCTGCTGCTAATGGAATTCAAACAAGAGGATATTCATTGTGTGTGTGTGTGTAATGCATCTGCAGGAAAGTGGAATGCGGGAGAAAAATGATAAAAATTATCTGCGTAGGAAAGCTGCATCACTGAGACTATTGAGGGAGCTGTACTTTGAGGAATTTAAAAGGTCTGCATGTCATTGACCAGGGGGTTCCTTCAAGCTAAGAGCCCAGTTTGTTTGTTGCAAATGGAGTTTTTTTTTTTTTTTTTTTTAATGGAATCATGAGCGGCCCCATTATTTTCCGGCACGTCTTTGCCGAATGAAAGACAGGAAAATGTGTAATCATGCAGAGATGCACAAATACAGGCGTCTGTGCACACGTGTAAGTGCACACATGCTCAAATTGGCTGCACTGTTTCAGGGTGGGATTTTTAAACCTCTCCTGGCACCCAATCACATCAAGTTTCCCATGAAGTTTTCTGTGCAGCAAAAGTGACTTGAACTGATTGCAGCAGATAAGTGGCCTAAGCAAATAGCCCTTCCACTGTGACAAGGGAGTGGAGAGAGCAATTAGTCCGGTCTTGAGATCTGCAATTCCATAACCTCAGATAAACCTTCTTGATTACCCCATAAAAAACTGTCCGTTCCTGAATGGCCTGTCATTGAGGTAGAAATGGGGCCATGCAAAGTGCAAGGCTGGCAGAAGTCCTGGAGTTCAGCGAGTTAAAACTGAAGGTGGAACAATGCCAATCATCCATATTATAACATGTGACAGAGATAGCTCTGGGAAGGAAGGCATACAAAAAGAACAGAAAAAGCATTTAACTGCAAACAAGAGCGGCACGCTGTTGGCAGGTAAGAGGTGTTGTCTGCCAAAACAAAGATGAGTACACGCAGTTAACTGCTTTCAAGCCCTGGCACTCGGCGACGAAACTGAACTTAATGCCAATTCGTAGGCTTAAGAAAATGAGAGAAAGTCGTTACTGATTCAGCAGCAGACTTCAGGCAGTTGTTAGAGGTTGTTTAACTTTATAAGATAACAATCACTCAATGAGGCTACATTCGATTAACACATCACAGTTGATACGAATGAAACAAATCCCTTTTTGTTTATTACCAACTTTTTTCATATTTTCCTCTTAAACTCTATCTAACTGAGCTGGATTGCTGCATGAGCCACGGGCATCTCTCCCTGTTGAAATTGGCAGCTGGATTAAGAGTGGAACTGCGTGGCGGAGAAGAAGGCAGAGAGGAGGCACAGTTACAGTAAAGAGCAATACCTTCCAGCTAACAGCACAATAGCAGAGAGTCGCAGTACCTGGCAAAGATACTAGTCACACAGAAAAGTACTTTCATCGCATTGTAATTACATTCATCAGTGATCTAAGCAGGAGTCGAGCAGGAGCAGTAGGTACTTGGTACAAACACAGTTCACCACAACGTGGGTTACTTCAGTAAACAGATAGATCACATCATAACAATACAGGGTGGAAAATTAAAGAAAATTATAATATTATGGCATCATTCATGAGACTGAATACAGCGCAGTTAGGAGGCAGCATGTTAAAATACACTGGTCTATAGGATGTAACCAAAACAACCAAGCATAGTCCGTGGTAAAGTACAGTAAAGGGATTCAAGATGAGGGGGCTGAAGGGATAGAGGGAGGGGAGCAGTGGAGAGATTGAGCGTAACAAGCGAGCACACATAAAGCCTGTCTCATTCTTTTTTTTTTTTTCTGCCCTCCCTCCCTCTCTTGGTCTCTCCCTCTCTCTCACCATTACAGCAGCATTAGAAGCTGAGCTGCTCAACTGTTCCAAGATGTCAGAACTACAAAGCTCCCTTGAATGAGGGAATGTGGGGCCCAGGGCGGCAAGGGAGTCTGGAACAGCTGGCCCAGTGGTGGGGCCTCCTGTTCCCTCGCTCTGCAGCCGCTAGCTAGCTGGGACAAGACAGGGATGTCTGGCTTGGGGGGGTGGTGTGTGTGTGTGTGTGTGTGTGTGTGTGTGAGAGGGAGGCTGGATTGAAGGGGGATCAGGGAATGTTTCTGTCTTCTCAGTGTAGGAGGGATGATACAGGGATCACCAGCCAGGTCCCCCTGACCAAAGCTGGGGAGGATTGGGTGGGTGGGGACAGGAGAGGAAGTGTGTGGCTGAATGAGGTTGAAGAATTGCCGCCAGTGATGTTCAAGTTCATTTCAGGCTCTGAAATTTTGGTGAACAGTGGTTACTGCATTGCACAATGACATGGGAGGGTGGACCAACAAAAAGGAACTGAGCGGGGCGTAGGAAATCGAGAGTGCAGAGTAGAGATTTAGAGCATGATTGTATAAATGTATTTCATAACACACACTCACAGAAATACATGCACACATATGGACAGGGAGCTGCATCTCCATCTGCTCATGCTCTGAGCTCAGGGAGACATGGAAAATTACAGGGAGAAAACACTTGTGGCTTCCATCTTGTCTTTGGTGTCAGAGAAGTGTGACTTAAAAGGGAGGAGGATAAAAAGAGACAAACTATTTTGGACAACCGTAAACAAGGGAGAGCTGTTGAAGCTTAGCACACAGAGAGGAAAAAGAAAGATATCATGTAAGGTTTCAGTTGAGTTAAAGGAAGGTATTGAGTTAAAATAAAGCCCAATTTTGCAGAACAGAAAGCCGGCATTTTCCAAGACATGAATGTAGATGAAGGTACGGGTGTTCACGTGAGTGCGCTGTGGGCCACCACATGCGATGCTGGAAAATGCAGCTCAGCTATTGCAGAGAACGAGCACAATGGCGGCAATGGAAAGGGACTTTAAGCAGCTACATCTGCACTCATACAGAAGACCTGCAATTACTAGCTGCAATGGAAATACAGCTTTCAAAGAACAAACTCAAGGCAAAAATTTAATGTAAACCACCATACAGTAAATGTAACAAAATGATGTCGGGTTTTACATGAACGGGTTCTGTTGTTCATTTAGGATATGGCACCATTCAAGAATCTCACTGCAATTTCATTGTTTTTATTGGTGTTTGTTTTTTCCAAGCTATGGGGGTGTTGTCATCTAAATTAATAAGACGCATATGAATTTTTTGGAGCTTTTTCTGTTGCTTACACATAAAGATGCGCCCCCGTCACACAAATACACACAGACGAGCGTGCACGCAAAAACACAAGTGGGTAAACAAGTATATCTGCATGCTGCGTACATGCATCCAAACCAGCACACACACACACACACAAACACACTGCATTCCTGCTGGGGGTGTGAATACTAAAGATTGTGAAGTGCATAAAATTCCAAAACAGTAAAACATCTCCTTTTAAAGGGAAGATTATTTACAGGAGTTTCCGCTTGAAGTCGCCACACAGTCGACCATACACTCGACCATACACTCGCCCCGCAACAAAACCATAAAACTCAGTCTTTGGGCGGCCTAGAGAGGCATCCAGCTAAGATTAGAGCCAGTCTTAAAACTGGATCTTAATTGTGTACGTTTTTAATTATACAATGGTTCGCCTCTTCCAGTCAGAGCAACTTAAACATCTGGAACCGGGCATGACAGAGGTTTCCTTTACCGCTGCAAAAAGAGACAGTGAGAGAGATGGTGAGAAACAAGAGATAGATAGAAAAGGAGAATAGAAAGGATAAACAAAGTATGTAGTGAAATAAACTGGTAAAGATTCAGCAGCTAAGACAAGTAATGTGGGCTTTTCCTTTCTAGTGTGCAAGCATGTGAGGTATGTGCTGGAGGAGGACACAAAAGATGATTCCTGGAGTTCCTCTTTTGGCACAGAGCAGTGGACCAGGCAGCCAGTTATTCAATCAGCCAGTCGACCCAACAGTCCCAGCTGCAGCACCTATACTGCTCCTGTGGTTTCTCAGCAGCTTCTTGGGGGTGCAAGGGCTAGAAGCTGCATGCAAGCATTAGCATGCAGACAAAGACTAATAAAGCTCTGGCGGTAGGATGCTTAACTTTAGGGGTTTGCACAGCACAAATAATGTGACACAAACATACGTTACAATTTCATGTATAAACTGTAAAAAATTAATTTTCCCTTAATGTCCCAGTCACAGCCTGTCACAGTCTGCTTCAGACAGTGTAAGTATCTCTTAAGTAAACTAGAAGGACACCAAAGAGAGCGTAAACCTTTGCCAGGGTCCAACAGTCCCCTTCAATTCAACTCCCTGGGAAAATGGTGAAAATCTTGCAATGTTACTGAAAAAGAAAAAACTACAGACTA
Organism: Paralichthys olivaceus; assembly: GCF_024713975.1. NCBI lineage: Eukaryota > Metazoa > Chordata > Actinopteri > Pleuronectiformes > Paralichthyidae > Paralichthys > Paralichthys olivaceus. The sequence continues at coordinate 7,835,149 of NC_091099.1, read as the reverse complement.
CAGAATTCGCCCCTTGATTTGGATACACACCAACATGTAGTGGCTTGTTCCCTGACTCATACTGCATCGTTTCAATACGTTTTGTGGAAATCTGTTCAGTTGTTTTTTGTGTACTGTTGCTTACGAACAAACAAACTCAAACAAAATCCACCAACCAACAAATATACGGACAGGGGTGAAAATAATAACTTCCTTGGCAAAGGTAATCACAGGAAGTCTAATTCTGGGTAGAGAACTGAAGGTGGCACTCAAATGTGCATGATGTCAAGAATAATCACTGCATTTCTTCTGTAGCAGAAGTTTTGTCCGTGGCTTCATATGTGTCATAGGTTTGGTTTTCAGTCGTGTCTTGGAAAGTAAAGTGTACTGAAATGTTGAAAATGGAGAAGTTTAGGTTGTGGATCCATGAGAAAGAGAGAGAGAGAGAGGGAGAGAGAGCGAGAGCTGCAGCAACGACGCACTGCTTGTATTTTCTTGCAGGTTAAACATGCTGATTGACTTACAGCTCATTCCTTACTCCTGTCCTGGGTAATTCTTTTTTACAGAGTCTTTCTGTATGTATTCAGTCAAGGAAATCACTGAGACAATTTCCACTCCTGCGAATGAAAGGACTTATTCTTCTAGATGGGGGTCAAACTCTGGTTTGATTGACATAATGGCATGGAAACTGCTCATTCATCTCTCCCATAAACTACTGCTTGTGACGGCCTGTGCTTTGAAACCTGAGCCGGGGGCAATCTACCTCCTGATATGTATAATGTTAACATTAAGTGAGGCAATAGCACTCATTTCCTCAGTTTATTATTGCACACACTGGTTACACAAAGAGAGCAATCTTACACAATTCACTTCTGCAGCAGGATTGAAAAGAAAGAGGAAGCTTCCTTCTGTGGGAATGTAGAGGACAAACACTGATGGTCACAGGGGAGGAGGTGGATAACTTGGAAATGGACGAAAATAGTTGTTTGTTGCTGATCATTCGGTTTCAATACAGAATTCTGCAAACGCTTTGTAGTGGAGTTTTGTTGGAGAGAGCTGAAGGATGAGAGGGGGTAGAGAGTAATGTCAGAAAATATAAAGAATACGTTTTTAATACTATCAACAATGACGACTTTGTGCCGTTAGGCCTGAGAGTCACATTGCCACACTTGTTTCTTACACCTAAATATGGAGGGATTTAAGGCGATAGACACAAACGAAGATTGATGTGTGGAAAGAGTGAAAACACGGCCAGTTCCATTTTGATGAACTCACTTTTTCTGCTCTGCCTGAAGCAGTGCGACAGATCAAACAATTATCTGTCTCAGAGGATAATGTGTCGAAGTTGCACTGTAATAAAGACATCTGCTGTGAGTCTTCCGAAAATCCCAAGATAAAAGGGCATCTCACGGCGAAGGGATGGACTGACGAAGACAAGTGGCACCAGAACCACATTTTTAAATTTACTTTCTCATTTTCCCATCAGTGCTGACAAAGATAGACAACCTATCCGACATCAGATGAAACGCAACGAAATGTCACTGGAGTATCCTAAATCCCAACAATGAGTCAATTATCCCTCTCCTCGGTCATTGGCGGAGTAGATTTAGCCAAGACATTTTGTGACCCCGGACTGACTCTGGAGAAAGCCAGGCAGAAAATGACAGTCCAGCTCTGACTACCATGCCTGGTAGACATTAGCCTTAAACTGTCTTTGTGGTATTTTCTCTAATGCCTCTAAAAGACACTGTCTGGCAAACGGTGACCTAACCTGAAATGACATGCGACACAGTGTTGTGTTGTTACAGCGCTATTATGGCAAAATATTAACAGAAAATATCAGGTGTGTGGACACGGACTATGTGCATGTGCCTGCTTTTCTTGGCTGGTGGTATTCCCCCGAGGAAGGACACACACACGCACCCAGAAACACACACATGCACACACACACACGCTGTCCTCTGCATGAGATGACTCACATGCCGTGACATCTGGTTAGTGTTGGAGACATTGTTCGGGGCAGCTCAGTGACTTCAGACTACGCATAATCGAAGGAAAAAGGAAAAAGAGAAAGCCTTGATGGAATAAAATACATAGTTTTAGACCCCAGTTCTCCATTGTTTTTTCCTCAATTGACAATGGGAGGCCAAAATGCCAGCACAGGGAATAACTGAGAAGTGACTCGTTCTAGGACAAGTTGGGCTTCTGGTAAAAGCTGCTGCACACAAGTATACAACTATTGAATGATTTTAAAAACATGTAAGAAAAATACATTATGACACATTTAACCGATTTTTGAAAAGTATAATTGTAAAAACGCACACAGTTGATGATTTGGCCAGAACGTCAGACCACACACTTGCCGTTTGAATGAAATTATTTCACAGTGGTGATTCGTGAAATCACTAGATCGCGATCTTCTTCCTCAGTTTTCTATGGCGGTTGGCAAACTACATTTAGGTGCATTACCGCCACCTTCTGAACAAGGTGTGAAAAACTCGGGTGATTGGCTTCAGAATAAAAACAAACACGGAGGAGGACCAATGTCGTGTGTTCTGTTTTGCTGTGAAAAAAAAGAAACATGGCTGAGAAGGCAGCATTTGCTTATATATTTATAACTATTTATTGTATTTAGTCATAGCTGTACAAGTTCACAACATCCGGTGGGATAGGCTTCTAGGTTGGCTCGCTATCGATGGCTATTGCGTGTTTCTGTCGGGGCCCATTATCGTAAATATCAAACATGTTTGATATTCACACTTCAGGATTGTTTGGGCAGTTAATCGGCAATGATTGATCTCCAGTCGGGAACACCCCCGCGATCGTCAGAAGGGATGAATTGGGTCTAAAATCGGCCTGACTATCCTCTAGTGTGCAGCAGCCTTAAGGGAGAAGTTATGAGAGAGGTCAAGATGTGGAAAACATCAAAATCTGGTAAGAAAGTCACAGTTGCTACTTGAGTTTCTGGTGTTTTAGTTTCTAGAATTAAACATACGATGAGAAAAATACCTTCACAGAAAACCGACTGTACTGCTCTGCTTGCTCTCGTTCACATTTCACAGACGCTTGTTCTCGGGCTAAACAGGGAAGTGTCATCATTTCATGACTGTGAAGTTGGGTTGATAGTGTCAGGTCTTGTGTAAATGAAACTGAGCTCTTGTCAGCAACAAAACAATGGCATAAACCGTGTATGGAAATGAGCTTGAGACCAATCCAAAGCAAAAATAATCTGCTGTGAATTTATCCTCTCATCCCTCATTACTGCATCCCCCCATGGCTTCATCTGGGAGAGACACTGGTCGAGAGAGGCTGTTGAAGAGACCCACCTCCCTCCTCTCCCAGCACTGCCTCAGGAATGCTTTTCTTCTGGCCCCCTTAGCCCCATGTGTAGACGCCCTCTCTGCAGGGTGTGTTTTGCATGTAAAGCAGGCTGCAGATGCTGTCCGCAAAAGGGACCTAGAGGGACAAGGGGGACCAGGACACAAGGAGGCCCCACTGCCATGCCACCCGCCTGGCCTGGCCTCGCTTTGCTGCCACCCCCTCCGCAGCTCCCCTCCCACAACACCTCTCATTACTTCACCCCTCAACAGTTACCCCCCCACCTATCCCCACTCCCTTTCCGTTCAACATGCCACCCCTCTATCACCCCATTCCCCTCCATCCGCCCCCCCCGGCCATCCCTCTGCCACCCTCCCAGCACACGCAGTTGTGTGTCTCCTGGGAAACGAGCTCTGGTTGGTGTATGGAGGCACGCCGAACACACACACACACACACACACACACACACACACACACACTTACTTCAGTGGATAGAAAGACCTGAGAAACGGCATTTTGCACAGAGAGAAAGAAAGCGAGGAGGGAGAGAGGAGGGAGAGTGATCACCTCTAATAAAATGGTTCTTTACAGTTCTGTTATGCATATTCGGCTTGACATGACTGCATTCAGGGGAAATAATTAACAAGTGTATGGCGTACATTAATATTGCATTTGACAGCAGACAGGTGGCTGGCTGGGAGCAGATGTTAGGAGGCAGACCAGAGAGAGAAAGCCTGAGTGAGAGGGAGAGATGGGAAATTATTACAAGGTCCTGTAGCAGTAATACAATCCAACACGTAATCACTGCATTTTTTTTAATGCAGTTTTAAATGCACTTTTGTGGTGCTGAAAGTTTCTAAATTAATTTATCAATGGGAAGCTGATTGCAAATAAATCTATTACCAACCACTTCTGATTCTCACCTCAGTCATTATTAAGAAAAAACACAAAAGAGATGCTTGTTACAGCTTCAAAATAAATGTGGAACTGTTATAATTCTCCTTATTTGTCACATATATTTAGGGTTTGATTGCTAGTTGGACAGAACAGATTAAATTGCACCTTGGAAGTTTTAATTTTTCTTAGATAAAGTTATTAATAAGTGGAAAGTTCTGTAAGTTGCAGCCCTACATCCCTGTATGATAAATGTTTGAGGCGTCCATCGGTTCATCCATCCTCTCAGCTCCTCTGTTTGCTGCACACAAAGCACCACAGTGTGGCCAGTCGAGGAGGGTGCAACTGGGATGACATAATGGTGTTTTCCATCCAACCTCTCCTATTCCCAGGATCATGTACTCTGCTGAACAAGGTGTGGTGGGGTGTGCAGAGTGTGATTGGGTGAATTACTGTAGTGACACACTGGTGCATTTGAATAGTGACCTTTCTTTGTTTCTCATACAGTACACACACACCAACACACACACCTAGGCCAGTCTTCACATGTGAAGCCATTGATCCCTCCTATGTGAAGCATTGCAATGTGTATGTAGTCCACAGTCCTGCCTATATTCTGTTTTTATTTGAATTTAGTACAATTGGCAGATATAGGAATGGTGGCTTTGATGTTTTTGAGTGTGGTCATTCTGAAGCTATTTCCAGACATGAGCTTCGCAGGATGTCAACGAAATTGGGTCCAAACTTTATCAGGAGTTTACCTGCACAGCAGATGATTCTCCGCTGAGATGTATTCACAACAAAACTGAAATCTCCGGAGGGTTCAGCTGGGGAGAATGTGATGTAATAAATAATAAATAATCGCATGTTTTTTATTTACAGCACATTGACATTGGCCTTATGACCAAAAGTTCTCATGACATCTGTGTTGGTGTCTTCCTTATCTACGGCACCTCTTTTTTACCCTTTTGTATCCTTTTGTTTTGTTTTGCATCTGTTGTGTGTTAAAAACATCATCAACACACCCTCTTGCTCTTGTGAATCCTCCGGAGGATCTCATGCTGTGTTCTCACATGAGCTCATTCGAAGGGAGCTGGCCTGAGAAACTTCGGAGAAAGTCTGGGGCCTTTAACTCGCACATGTGCATTCCCACGTACAGCACCTTCAGAGAATGTCAGGAGATTATCGGGAGTTCAGTGTATGTCTGAAAGCCGCCTATGAATTGCAGTGCAACACTTTGCTCGTGCAAATGTTTTAACTGTTGTTGTGTATGAATGGCTCTAGAAGAATTAGGGTTACGTTTAGCTGAGCAGGCTATACAGCATTTATGGTACGTATGTGCAAAATAACACCTCAAAGAGCAGTGCAAACTAAAGTACAGATTAAAGAGCAATATCTGCGGAAGGATTCAAGGCCTTTTGAACGTCCTCCTGTGCAGTTCAAAAACACAAAAAAGGAACCATCAAATAACAAGAGTAAACATTCATTTCCTTGGGCAAAGCCTGGAAGCGAGGGAGAGTTGATGCCTCTATTGTGTGAGAGCGGGATAGATGTGTGGCCAGCACACCAGTTTGTGTGGGCTTTCCTGTTTCCCCCCCCAAGCAGCTTCAGTCGCCTCTAAATTTACACACTTTCACCTCCTTTTTGTGCTGTGTAATGTACATTAAGCTCTGGAGTCTGTATCTCACGAGTCGACACACTACACTGGATCTCGAGCATGAGTGTCAACACGGTAGGAACAAATACGTATTCCCATGGTTGAAAAGTTACAAATCTAATCAACTTCTCCCCTTACATAAGTACAGACATTGTAAATTCTGATTGCTTTCACTGCTCTTGTCTACAGTTGCTCATTGTGCTGCTGTGTCTGACTCCAAGTCTCAAACACGCGGGTCAGGATGCAAGAAACTCTGGTAGTCCCCATGCCTTGCTCCAGCATTTGGAACCACTCTCAGCCTATCACAAATTCCTCTTTCTTGGCAGCCGTACAGTTTTCCCTCTTGCGCTCTCCCTTTCCTCTTTTCATCAGCGCTGGCAGTAGAACTGTAGTCTACATTCTGCACTAATTAACAACCTTCAGAGGAAGACCACCAAACTGGTGAACTGGCACACTCGAAGCACGCTTACAGTAAGACTCCCTTTCATTCTGTTTTCATCTTTCTTCGTTCTCTGTCCACCTCTCTAAAGGCTGGGTTGTGCCGCGTTAGTCAACACAATGTTCCAGCTGAGGTGGAGCTCCTACCCTCCTTCAAATGACACACACACACACACACATACATACACACACACTGTGCACGCTCTCACAGTGAAAATGCTCTGTGCAACTTTCGGGTGACCTGCCACCAACTCACATTAACTCACTGTACATTATCAGAGAATCCTGATAAACAATGGCAGCATCCACATGAGGGCATGAGCCAAGTTGGCAGCTCTCTCCCTTTGACATAAACAGTTAACAACACTTGCCCTCATGCTCTAATATGCAACATTGCATATTAGAGTTCTTCTTTAATACCCTTAGATATATAGAGTCCTAATCTACTATTTAAACCTACTTATTATCAATTCATGTATAGTGCAAGAGCTAGACTGTGTTACCAATGTGTTAAAAGGAGAGATGTACTTATATTCAGGTTGATAAATTTAAATAAAGGTTATAACTTGAATAAGCTTACATCCTACTGCCCATTGCTGCAGCTCCTCTTTTCAGCCTCTGTCTGAAAGGCTTAGTTTTAGCTCCTATTTCTTTAAGGCCCCTTCCCAAAAAATCAGCTCTGATTGGACAGCACTTACTGTGGTTGGTTCCAGCACGTGTAGGAAAACTTGCTCTGCTCTAACGTCACCTGGCTCTGTTTGGAGCCAGACTAGTCGTGAGTGATGCCAGACATTTGCATGATACCTATACGTAACATCTAGATTCCCCAAAAATATCGGTTGAACTACTGACGAGTTGATCCAGGTGTTTCAGGAGCAGAACTTTTACATCAACAAAAAACTACAGTCGAAGAAAGAAAAACATGTCAGGTTTAAGGTTCCTGAGCTGGTCTGCCATTATTCTAAATTTCAAATTCATGCGTCTCTTCACAGATCGTTGACTGGCCTCTAAAAATAAATCACGTCCAGAGATTTGACTTTTAGTTCGGCATTGGATTTCATCCCCTGATTGAACCCCCGCAATACTAGACAGAAGTATAATTCATGATTGTGCCCAGTTCTGTGTTAACTGTAGTTCTTGCAGCCACAGTAAAGTCTGGAATAACTCCAAGAAGTATAAATGCAGCTTGAGTGCAGAAAATGAAGTTTCATGCAAGGACACATGTGACTTCCTGGTGTCCTTCAGTATACTATCACAAGCAGAGGGGTCAAAAAGTTTTCCCGTTCAAATGAATGGAAAAGTGGTCTCAGACTATAGGACCCCACTTTCACAGAATGAGTTGTGTTGCTATAGCATAATTTCAGGCCGTGGTAAAATCAATAAGGTCACTGATTATGGTTTGAAACTGGTTTGGCTCAATTAACAGAGGAATTAAAGTGTGAGTTGATGATTTTGATGTTTTACTGATTGAGGAGTAACTCAAAAGATAATTTCCTTCACACTCTTGTTTTTTCCTCCTTAAAAACTACCATTATTAAGAAGGGCAACATGCACACAGGGTTATACACCAGTATGTACACAAACACATACACTCAAATACACACACAGGCACTCTGCATGCAAACCCCAAGCTGCATTTCTGGAGCATAAATTGAGTCTCTGTTCGTTGCGCTCACCCTCCTCGTCTCCACTGCCATCTTCCACCACCAACATCCACATCACATAATATGTCATAGAACTGCACAGACCTAAAGCAGACGAGCTGACAGCAGGCTTAATTTGAATCAGGTACATGCTCTCCTTCGATCATGCACTATGCTGAATAGTCTGGGTCTCTTAGGATTATATTTTTCCTCGGTTAAGTTAGAGACTGTGTCATGGACTAAATTCTTAGCATTTCTCATTTCTCACATTGATTTCAGAGAGGCATCCAGTTTTACTTTATCTGTTTTGGTGTGTGGTTTATCTCGGTTTATCAGTGAGTTGTGTTTGCAAGCAATAGAGGAACTTTTCCCTGACAGGTACGGCTGGATTTAATTTTTTTTTTGTTATGTTATACGAATAGGTTTCAGCTTTGCTCTCCATTTTTTCATCACAAGGGAGATAACTACATGAGAGCTGGACTCAACAGTATGGCAGGAATGAAAAATAGCTCTGGATAACCTCTGACAAAATGTCCATTAGCAAGTTTAGGCAGCTCAGTGCCAAAACATTGCAGTACACAATTCCAAGGTGTGTGGTACTGTGTGAATATGAAACAGGGTAAATAACTTTGTTGTTCCAACTTTCCCTGGTGTGAATAAAAAAAAACAAATGAAAGATCCCTGTCTTCTCAGAACCATCATGAAAAGTAGCAGATAAAGAAAGACAATTAGCACAAAAGAGGAGCAACATTATGCAATGTTTACACTGTTGAGCTTCATCTGACAAACTCAACTACGGGTCACAAGCCTGACAAGATGGCCCAAACATATAAAACAGGAGGTGAGGGGTAAAGAATGAAGGAATTCCGAGAAGACAGTGAGTCCAGAGAGAGAGTTTGCCTTGTTTCCCAAAGAGATGCTCTGGCATGTCAGTGATCACAGACAGCCTTCCATCGTTAAGTGACTCTGAATAGCAGCGAGAGGACAGAACAACAAGACTACTGGACCAGAGCGGGGCGAGTGGTGCTGGCAGGGCCGGCGTATTGTTCCGGGGAGCCGAGCAGGAGGCTATCACGGCTAGGGCCAACCACTAGCCACGTGCTCCTCAGTGAGGTCTGCTTGAATTATTACATTTCATTCTGTTATCTTTCATCATGGTTCATTACAGACGGACAATTGAGATTCAAGAGAAGCACCACACTCAGGGGTCCCCGCAGATGCCCTCAGACAGGGAGAGAGAGAGTGAGAGTGAGTGAGAGAGAGGGAGAATCCCTGCACTCTCCGCTGAAAAGGATGGAGGAGGATGGACAAAAACACATTGTCTGTGGATTTAAAAAGGAGGCTTATGGCCGCTATAAAAAAAAAAAAGAAATGTGCTTTTGGAAGGAGAGAAGAATGAATCTGCCCGCTGATGCACACTCAATGAGACGTACGCGAGTGGAGCCATAGAAAAGAAGCGAGAATTGAAAGGGATGGAATCTGAGGCAAATGACACTCCAGTGTTTTGAAAATAACTGACAGCTGCACAATAGGACACCAAAACAGACTGCAATCTGTCCATAGATGAGATGAAAAGACAGGGACTTGAATAGAAGTGCGACCAAATACATACAGAGATACTGTCCATTCATGGCAGAAGTGGATAAATAGACAGCCGTGAAAATGGACATGAAAGGTGAGGTTTTGCTCTGATAAATGAACCAAACAAAGAGACATCAACAAAGAATTTGTGGGACAATTAGACTGTCTTATTTTCGGTACATGAGTGGCACAAGTATGCCGAGTTCAGGCCTTGAGAAATCGTGTTTGCCAGAGGGTCCCACTTAATGCATTCAGAAACATTTAGACTCACAGAGACAAAACAGAAACCAAAAGCCAATTTAACATTGAAGTGGTGAGTTCAGCAGGGGACGCTGTTATTGTTAGAGCCAATCATAGCTGATTACAAACCTGTCCAAATCAGTGACGTGGCCCTGAATGAATGAGCCGCAACCATGTAGGAGAAATGCATGTGTGAAATTGTATGATCGCCGTCTCTCCTCGCGACGCCTCCGACTGTCCCTAATGCATCTGTGTGTGTGTGTGTGTGTGTGTGTGTGTGTGTGTGTGGAGAGGTGAGCATCAGAACACACTCCTCTTGTCACTTGCTGTTCACTGCATAACACAGACATTTTCCATTCTGTCAGCGCAAGCAGTGAGCACACTGGCTCCTTCTAAACTCAGCCGCCACTTCATTAAATGACTTCAGACTCTTGGCAGAGTCAGTGGGAAAAGTCTATATTAACTGTGTGTGAGATCCACGGGGTGACCAACAAAGGCCATAGTTGTTCCTCCATGCTGGGTGCTGCTCGGGGGAATTCTGAGGCCTATCGGGGTCCCCTTCCACGGGGCCCTCTGCCCCATTTATACCTCACACACTTCTTCTTCACTCTTTCACACGTCACATACATGCATGCAGACACAAATAAACACACACGGATGCACACCAGAGTCACAAAAAGCTCTGCTGACCTTTGCCCCACTTTCCAGGAAAAGGGGCTGGGATAGTGAGTTACTGTAAATTAGCGAGTGCTTGGCTAGAGCCAGCCATGGTGGAGGATAAAGTGCACATGTGTGTGCTGGAGGGGCACAGTTTTGACATCATTATGCACTGTGCAGGATTGAGCCAATTTATGGGTTGCGACTGGAGAATGGAGCGAGGGATTGGGGTTGATGTCTCCTCTCACAGTCGGACGCGACAGCTGGCTCGTTTGTTTACAGGACTTTCAGACAGAGAGAGGCAGTCGTATGACACCTAATGGCCGGGAGGAGAAGCTGGCGGCCGCATCACACCATTTGCTGTCGCTCAGCCAGGTCAGAGAGCTGGGTCATTTGGGAGCGAATGGGCAAAACAACCAAATGGATCATTTACGGAGGATTAAAGCCAGAGCAAAGACGAGCTGGTGTCAGGAGCCAAGAATTGAGACGGTTCACTGACACAATGGACTGTGCTGTCATCATCAGTTTTGTTTTGAGAAGAATAGCTCAGCTTTCACTTTAATAGATTTCATTGATTATATTACATTCATGGCACTGACCAAACTCAGAAAGCAGAAACTTGCATTCGGCCGCTTTCACTGAAAACATTTGGACTTGTCATCGACCAAATGTTGACAACATTACATGACATGCAATGCAGGGGCGGCATCCTTTGGAGGCTGCATTTGAAGGCTGATTGCATCACAGTGGCGCGACTGGCCTGCCCCAACTCGAAAGCTCCTCCAAATGCGGCCGACAAATATGTCCTTCCACCCCTGAGCAATGGTAGCTCCTTCCCAGCCCAAAATATCCCATGATTCATTGCTCATCAGTGAGGAACTTTAGAAAACTATAGAAACCTAAGTACTCAACAGTACACATGTTACAAAAACATCTTTTCAACCTTTATAATCAATCAATTTATACCGCTCATCATTTGAGGATCCCTGGGGACCTATAGCTAATCCCACCTGACGTTTGGCGAGGAGGGTGTAGCCCTCAATTTGGAGTCTCCAATTAACCCTACCTCAATCTGCATATCTGTACATATATGCATCTACAGGAAGAAACTGGACTACCTAGAGAAAATATATTTAAACATGGCGAGCACATGAAAGCTCCACACAGAAAGGCTCTGACCAAGCAAGGATTCGAACTGGGAACCTTCTTGCTGTGAGGTGACTGTGGTACGAACTGCACAGAGGTGGCCTGAGAGGCCTCGTGCACCAGCCTGAATAAACACAGTCAGGGAACTCAGATTGTTTCTCTTGTAAATGTACACACTGAAACCACCACGCATGTGCAAGTGTAGTGATGAGACCGAGGATGTGTTTGTGTGTGAGTCCAACGTGTGTGCATAAGAGTGTAAGCTGCTCCTGAGCTGTACATCTGAGGATGGGACATAATCAAGGTTGATCTTAAACTCGGTAGCAAAACTTGACAGATTTATTTCCCCTCAAAGCTCCAACTGTCTTTAACCGATTACATGTAATTATCCCATTCAGACGACCGTTCATCAAATCTATACAACGTTCACCTTTCACTGGAAACTCTTCATATAGGGGAAGTTTACTTTCAATTAAAATACACCACAGAGACGCTCACACATGCTCTCACACGGCCGCTAACCTTCAAGTGACTCCTGCAGCATCCTGAGCCATCCACCACATTACACTGGGAGATTCAGTGCACAAAATGAAGGAATAACACTCGGCAACAATATGGCTCAGTTCTTCCCACCACGGGGCTTCACTCTGGGAAATGTGTGGAGTTTCAAAATACTACATCCTTCCTACAGTATGTGGCCATTCTGAATAAGACCCTCTGTCTTTAATTGGCGTCTTTTACCTTCTTATCAGCGTCCGTTTCTCTCTTTCACTCGCTCTCTGTTTCTCGCACATACAAGAAACATACCCACACACTGCATTCCCACCTAATCCACATCCATCCTCTCTGTCGAACACACTGGAGATTGATTTTGCTTCTAGTATAAACTTCGAAGTTGAGGTCAGACTTTGGGGTCACAGGGCCAACAAAGGGCCACGGAGCTCCACTTCAAAGGGAAACAGGCCTAAGCGGGGCAGCGAGCGTGTTAGAGCTTTCTCTGCACTTACTTTGCACCTCGCACAACACGTCTGTTTACTATTGTTAATGCCAGACAGTCAAGGCTATGTTAGCTGGCTGCTGCTTTCAAAACGTCTTGACTTTTCTTGGATCCACTTTTCCACACAAACCAGTGTTGTAAATCATGCACTGGAATATAAAAAGAAAAATATATCTGCATGCTTTAATGACATATCTCCGTACATGGTTTGGTAAACGCTGTATAAGCGTGAGACATTTGTCGTCGCTGACAGGGACCTTTAAAGATATTTATTGATTTTGTGTGGAAACCTGTTGTAAGAATCATCTGACAGAAATAGAGAAGACTGATGTTTTGAGGATTTCAATTATTGATCAATCAGGTTTGGATGCATCTTGAAACTGAATTTAATTAGATTGCTCCTGAATTGAACCCCAATATTACCTGTTTTAGAATATTTATTGACCTTAAGTTTTTTACAGCTTGGCTTCATCTGAGAACTTTGGCTTCTTTACTTAAAATATAAGTTAATATTTCTCAAAGTTAGGTAACAGAAGACAATAAGTGAATCCAATTATTCCAAAGAATTTCCAACTGAAATATTCTTCAGAAACATCTTTTGTTTCGCCTTTTAACTGAAGAGGACAGATGCTTCCCTCGTGTAAAAAAACAATTCACTGTGAGACAATGTGTTTTTTTTTAACTGAGTCTTCCTTTAAATCCTCACTTTCTGATTCCATCAGCATGACTTTTCTGCCATCTAGTGTGGAGTCTGGTAATGACAGCAGCAGCCATGCATACCTGGCAATGCCAAGTATCATAGAGCTCAAAGTAGGAATACATATTTTCTAAGCTGTCATCCAGCTCTTTTATTTTACCATAACCTAAATATATGACACAAACATATGGATGACACGTTTCACACCGGCACAAATTCAATCCATGATCTGAAAGAATCATATGGATGGATGGAGATAAATGTGATGGAAATAGGGTCAGCTTTCTGAACTTTTAACATATGTAATAAACAGTTTATGTATTATGTGAATTGCATATGGTTTTTTATGTTTATATGTATCACATATGAAATTATATTATAGTAAGTGTGTTTCTGTAAATAGTTTAGCCAGAACCGTAAATTCATATCTTAATTATATACACTCACATATATATATAAATATAATAAGCAATGTGTACATCACATGTTGCTTATTGTGTTATGTTGTGTTGTGTAGATGCTGATGTTTATCATTGCAGTGCTCCTTTCTGACCACTAGAGGTCAAAGTTTTACTATCTATGAGCCAAACCCTGGATTTAAAAAAAGAAACAATAATTTCACCAACTGTTATGAAGAGAACAAGCCACTGAAGACGAGACACTCAAGGGGATGCTTACAGCTCCGTCTGCGATGAAGTTAAAAGTCACCATTGTTCAAGCACTGTGTGATTATCACATGCAACAATGAGTGAAACATTACTGCGAGAAAAAACACACAAGAGCCACAACAACATGAAATGATCACTGAGAAAAAGATATTTTAAGAAATATAGGAGAAAATACTGTCCTAATACCAACCCTGTTTTTTTAAAAGTGATGTTAACGAGTGTGTGTGGCATATCAACTGAATTTAACGGACAATGAAAGAAAGAAAAAAAAAGGCTGCCCCGCAGACTTCATGACATAACACCTTTCCTGCCCTGACGTTGGCACCCGGGGGAATTTTGAACACCAGCGTCAGCAGCTGACAAACCTCAGAGATGAGACCCACCTTGAAACAGCTGTAAGAAAACGTTTCTGTCACAGTGACTACAAAAAACAAAGGTTTCCACTTCACTGATCGCTTCATGAAATACGGCACGACAAGCCTCATCGAGCAGAAAAAGGTACACAACGTGCTTCTGTTAATAATGCAAAGCAATGAGTTACAGTAAACAGAAACAGTTTGGAAAAATGTGCAGCTGTGCTGAGGCCTGTATGTGATGGATGTGAAGAATCCAAGCTGTCATTTCTTTGGGTGGAGGAAGCAGACAGCAGCTGAGTCAGACATGAATCTATAATGAAATTGTTAAAATTAGATTCTTGTGATATTTGTGTTTTCATGCAGAAACTGTAAAAAAAACTCCTAAATGCATTATTAAAGCTTCAGATGCACAAAACAACCGAAAAAGAACAAACAGCAGAAAAATTATCTGAGAATTTGCTGTAATACAACATGCAGACGGTTTATTGGACACGGCTGCTTCAATGTGTAACTGCGTTCCGACAGCATGTGAGCTGGCACAATCAGCATCACCAAGCCCGGAGGTTCTTTCTGCCAAGCAGCTGCAGAGTCCCACAGTTGATCCTGGTCCAATTCTATAGCAGACACATCTGCACACACAATACAGCTGTTTGGACCGATTCTCCGAACATTTTCTGGACTTGCCCTTTCACAAAATGGCACACAAGTGGAGATTGTGGGTGTGAGACATGCTGCGACTTACCATGAGAAACTTAGTTAAAGTGAGGGGTAGCACCTGGGTAACGTTCAAGAGCATCAACATGCTTCCAACAAGAACACCTCACTCACTGGGACTTCTCTGCACAGGAACCTCCATCCATCCATTATCTATGCTGTTAATCCTTTGAGGGTCATGGGAGTGGAGCTGGATCTCAATCAAGTCCATTTAATGTCTCAGCTGATTTAAACAACTATTCACACATACAGCTCCTCCAGGTATAATGTCTAGAAAAGTTCATGGTTGCCTTGCATATGTAAAAGCAGCTTATGCCAATTGCTCCACCTCCTCCACCTCCTGCTGTGCCACTGAAAACATGCCAGCATTCAGCCATTTAAGAACTGTTTCAGTTTTCAACCTTGTCATGAAGTTCCTCTTGTGGAGCGACTTATGTTTTATTAACGGTTGTCAGAGCTCTTTGAATCTTCCGGGCAGGTTCTTTGCACAACACCACAGAGTAAAGTTACTGAGGCTTCAGGTTCATTTCCAAATTTAAATTTAAATTTTTGGGGAATGGGAGGAAAAAAACTCTTCCTTATTTGCATCATATGTAGTTTAGAGTGACAAGTATTTACTCTGCAAATGATAATTCAAGAAACGTTGTCATTTATCCTGAAGCTTAATTCTCAAGTCACTCGTCACTACAGAACCAAGTTATGTAAATAAAATAATGACTGCAACTACTGATACCTTCCTCAACAAAATTCTCCCCTGAAAAATGCTTCCTCTTGGCTTCAACTTCAGGAAATATAATATTCTGTTTTCCAGTTACACCTGACATTACTCGTTCTTTTTAAAAACCTTTTTCACTCTAATTTTAAATCTATTCAGAAATACAGTTTTATATTTTTTCTACTTCAGCCTGACATTATCACATGATCTGTAAATGTCCATCATTCATTTATTGTATTTATTTATTTTTAAACCTTTGAAAGCAACAACAGAAATGGTCCCCACCACCTACACTGGTATTTTTGCTTACTGTGATGTCATTTCTTAGAGTTTTAAAATAGCTACAAAAGCTTCATGTCTCTGAAGTCTGCACAACCTAAGCTAAATGGTTATATAAGTCAATAAATTAAAAAACAAGTAATGAATAAATTAAAAAATTCATGAAATTGTATCAACAATAAAATAAGAAAATAAGAAAAAAATAACAGACAGAGACGTTAGCTCTCTGGTATAAAAAGAATGAATGTAATGGCTTTTAAAGTTTTCATTTTAGATCGATTTAAAAAGCATCATGCAAACAACAATCTCCCATGACCAGTTTGGGGCTAGTTAGTGGGTTTTACTCCAATTTAGTCTGATTTATCTCTCTGATCATTGCACTACTTATTATCTATACTAGTGTTGCTCAGTCATTTGCTGCAACAGGAAACTAATTTGGGTTTATTTAAATGTGCTATATATAAATTCAACTTTACTTGACTAAACCGTGCATACCCTTTTATTTGTACACCACCACATTCTTGTCCTCTGCTCATATTAATGCATAAAGATGCAGACTACATGAATAAATACTGTTCTGTTTTTTCCCCTCAATATTTGAAGTTGGTTTGTTTTATTCAGTTTCTATCTTCACATGTGGTGAAGTTCTGTATTAATGTTACATGAACTGCGTCAGAAAGGTTGATCCTGACTCTCGTCAAAGCTTCAGTTTGTTCTCAGCTGCACCATGACTTTACTGTAAAGCAAACCACCAAAACATCACGGTCTGTCAGTCACAGCTGATACAAACCATGTTTGTGTATAGGCGAGAGGAAGCGATGACGTCAGTGTGTTTCATGTGAAACTGTGAGGTGGTTATCTGCAAGAGTGACAGGAAAACAAACAATACTTCTCTTCTTTTTGACATTACTGATGACAAAGTTATTTTTCTGATGAGGATTTTCTGAAGAAGTGAAGTGTCTACATCCACTGAGCCAGTCGTGCAGTTGAAGCTAACCAGTGACGTTTGAGATGGTGACGTGATGTCGCTAACTCCAAATCTGATAACACTTTGTTTTGTATATTGAATGACTTATCATTCTGACACTGATCAACAATTTCTTACCTCAAAGTATTGAAATACCAAAAGCTGAAACTGCCTCGCAATAAGTCAAGCATGTGCAGGACCTTGACTCTGCAGCTCCACGATCACTACTGCAGCTCCAGATGACGTCACCAGAGCAAGATGACAGCCCCTGGCTACTTCGCCTTCATTTCTAGATAAAGGGAGGAGGTGGAGACACATTGTCCACCTTTATTTACAGACTACGGTCCATCCGGGCTACTAAAAATGAGACTCAACTGCTCAACTGTTTTTATAATCTTCTGTGAGATTTGACTTTGTGATATTTATCTTTTTGAATGACATGGTGAAGTATCTTCTTCTCTTAATCACACACACTAGCAGTTGACTCTTAGCAGTGGAATGAATACAGAATACTTAGAAATACTACTGAGCTACTATTTTTTCGATTTGGAGAGATATATAAAATATAGCTTCAATATCATTTTAAGTTCATTGTTTACTTTTTACACTTGTTGCCACAAATTCCTCTCACATGAAAACAACGTCAAGAAGCCAAACATGAGACAACCAAAGACACCAGTAGCTATCCAAGGACTTCTATCTATCTATCTATCTATCTATCTATCTATCTATCTATCTATCTATCTATCTATCTATCTAACAGCTTTTCTGCAGATTCTTCCTTCAAAATAGAAACCCACTGAGAAAGAATACAGCACAATCAAGATTATATAAAGCCAGCCAGCTGTCCAAGTCACAAATGTACAATAGAGAAATTAGTTGCAGAGAAGCAAAAGTGCAGAAAATAATGATTGCATGTACAATATCCCCCCCAGCCAGGCCTGAGCCTCTGCCAACACTTCAGCCGATTTAGTTTCGCAGCCATTCTGACAGGAAGCCATTCCCTCCCCCCTTCCTCCCCCTCCCTCAGCCGAGGTGGGCGTGCTGAGGGAACACAGAGCGTGCAGATGTTTATGTTCCACAACCAAAGCTGTACCCACATCCGTTCTGAATGAAGACTTTTGTAGCCTATAGCAGGCTGCTCAGACCAACAGTGAAACAGTAGGTTACAAAACGCAGCACGTCTTTGGTGCAGTTCACTTTCAGCACCACTGGAGCTCAGAGACCAACACCAGCCGCCGCTCATTTAGACGAGCCTCAGAGTTGGAGTGCGTTTATGAGAGGGTAAGACAGAGAAAGTTCCAAGCAGTGCACTTACTGATCTGAAATTTGAATGTCATCAACAAGCTTAATGAACATAATTGGGACGTAATTGGACACTTTCTCCTGTCAGTGTCTTACCTCCTGTCTCACGTTTCAAGCACTTCTCACCACTGACACATTCACAGGCTGCTGTGACTTCTGGGTAATAACAGGTTTGTCCTTTAGTCACTGGACCAAACGCTGAGTGATTCTTTAATGAACTCTGCTCCTTCATTAGCCTGCTCATTGGAATTACTCAAATCAACCAAAGGCTTGTTAAGTTAAAAACCATCAAGTATTTTCTGTGGCCTTTATTCTAAGCTACCAAAAAAAATGATGTGGTCAAAAGCTCCATCAAGACAAAAAAAATTCAAATCAGTGAATAACGACAATTAAAGGTTCAGTGTGTAAGATCTAGGTGAAAGGGATCTATTGGGAGAAATTGAATATAAAATAAGGGTAGTCCGCAGAATGGGGTGTAAACTTTCTCCGGACATTGCCTTTTACTCATGAACAATGCAGCGGGAGATTCTCCGCTCAGACATGTTCACAGCAACACAGAAGTCTCCACAGGATTCGGGCGAGTGGTGGTGCAGCGGGCAGGATGTAAGGCATTAATTCCACTGAGGAGATCAAGTTGTTTCGTTAACAACATATCGACAGCAGTGTTGGCCCACATCCCCATGAGCTCTCTTGACATTTTTGTCAGTGTTCTACGTATATGGCACAAATTCTAAATCCGGAGATATTTGTTTTCTTTTTGTTGTTTTCATTTTTAGAAAAGTCATCAACAAACCCACTCACTCGTTTTGAATCCAGCGGAGGATCTGCTGCTGTGTTCTTACATCTGCCTCTCCGCACTTTCTGCAGACATTTTACCAGGGGGCTGGCCAGAGAAAGTCCGGAGGCTCTCAGATAGACATGTATCTATATTGGACCTCCTTGATATTGAAGAAAATTACATTGGAATTATGTTTTATTGCCCAGCCTTAATATCTTGAAACCAAGTAAAAGCATAGAGAGACACATATCACACAGATCAATTATGTGTTATATTTCCTCACTGTGCATACGCATTCTATCGATCTATCTACTGTTAGTTGGTAACTTAAAGGTCCAGTGTGTAAGATTAAGGTGAGAGGGATCTATTGGCAGAAATTGAATATAAAATAATCCTAGTTATGTTTTCACTAGTGTGTTTCATCTAAATTGCATGAAGTTTTCTTTACCCTAGAATGATCGCTTTGTATTTAAATACTTTAAATTTATATTAGGAGCAGGTCCTCTTTATGGAGGCTGCCATGTTTTTTTTACAGTATCCCAGACTGACGTCTTTAAATTCTACACGCTGAACCTTTAAATCGTGCACAAGACCTTTAAACGTACACAGAGTATTCCCCATCTAGTCCTATACTCTAAAAAAATCTATTTACTTATGTTGTTGTAATTATTGCCCAGCTTTAAAATCTTACTGGTTAAACAAAGTCAAAGTATAGAAAGACACAGGAGTTACAAATCTTAGGTAAATCAATTCCGTGTTATTCTCCCTCACTGTGTTTACACAATGCATTATCTTTCTATCTATCTTGTAATGGTTATTGTTATTTCCTAATTACCCAGCCCCTAATATCCTAGTGGTTAAACAAAGTAAAAGCACAGAGAGACGCAGAGTAAGCACGAGATGTTTTGTTACTTTGAGCCGCAGTCACATCACCACACCCTGAAAACTCAGTGGAATTGAATTAAAGTCTCGTGAACCGATAAACTGCCTCGAACACGTTAGTCGAACAGGACGACGAAGATTCTTTGAGCAGTAAAGATGTCGAGCAGTTGAGACAAACCAGAGAGCTGCAGCGGTCAAACAGAAAGTTGTGGAGGGAAAGTTTGTTTGTACTCACGACGGGAAACTTGACGTTTTACTACGAGGCGACGTCACTCGACAACACGTCCTCGAACGAGATGTTGAAACAGTGAAACACGTTGAACAGTTCGAGGACTTTGACTTTAAGAGACGAAGCAGACGTGAACTTTCCCCTTCTCGTGTTTCACTACGTATAACAGCTGTTTAGTGGCAGCACCACTACTACTACTACGAGTCACGAGAGCACACACACACGCACACACACACACACACACACACACACACACACACACAGTGTCAAAAACACGCTCCTCGTGAAACCACAGCTGTGTCTCACCTGTCTCCAGAGCTGAGAGTCGCGGGTCTGCGTCATTTCTTGGACTTTACGCACCAGAGGAGCTTTAAAGCAGCGCGTGAGACTTGTTTACAAAGTTTCACCGTGAACTCTCATTGGTCCGAGTCGAGTTTAGGCCACGCCCCCACGCTCGGTCACTGGGTCGAGTGTCAAACCTGTTTCCTTCTTTTCGCTGCCTTCCTGCAGACTGAAGGAGGCGAGTTACAGCCCGGCGCTTTAGCTCTGCTCTGATTTGTTTTTTTTAAAGGTCCAGTGTGTAAGATTTAGTTGAAAGAGATCTATCGGTAGAAATGTAATACAAAATAATCCCCGTGGTGTTTTCATTGGTGTGTTTGCTTCTAAATTTTACAAATTGCTGTTTCCTACACCCTGAAATGGCCCCCTTATATTTAAATACTTTACCTTTACACCGGAGCGGGTCCTCTCTACGGAGGCCGCCATGTTTTTTTACGTTAGTCCAGACTGGACAAACGAAATACTTTAGAGTTTTTATGACAAATTAAGGTTTCCACAGGTTCTCTTACCTGTTTGAGGGGGAGGGTAAGATGAGGGGTATTCAGCTGCAACATGCAACTTCACCACTAGATGTCACTGAATTCTACACACTAAGCAACTTTTTTTGCGCTTTCAAAACTAGTTTGAGGGAACACTGATTTGAAAAAGGGAGAGCGTTTTCCTCTTGCATTCCCACTCGATCCAAAAATTCACGCATTACCTACCCAACACTATGATGGAGGGATGGGTGAAGTATTTGAGTCCACAAAACACTTTTGGAGTTTCAGGGGTAGACAGTGTTGCAGCCAAATCCAATTATGTTGATGTAAGTGGTGACCGATTCTCCAAGTGTTAAAAAAAACATAAAATCCTCCATACTGCTCCTGTGGTGTCATCAAAGTATTCGTAAGCTCCAACATTCAAATTCGACTTCCTTCCGATCTTCCTAGTTACTAGGATAACAGCAGACATTTGTGGTGTGGTGAAGTGTTATAATATGCTACTCTGGTACCTTAACATTTAACAACACTTAACATTGTTAACGTTGTCTCTGAATTCAACATCCTTCAAATTTCTCCTGCAGGAATAGTTCAATCAAAGCAAGATAAAGTGCTTCTGCTTATAAGGTTGGTTTGTGATGTATCATGAAAATTGAACATCATGCAGTTTTTTAGTCGTCAAGTGATCATACAAATTCTGCGGCACAATAATAAAATACAGGACTACAGAAGTATTCACATCTTTATCACATTTCAGGATACTGCACATTAAGTGGAAGAATGAAATCCCAGTAAGTTCATGAAATTATTTTATTTGATATCGCCAATAGAACAAAAAATGTTATGGCTCACAACACTCCTTCTCAGCCAGCATGAGAAACCACTGGGGACTCGATTATCTTTGCATCTGTGGCTTCCTGGCTATTTTACACAGCCACACCTTTAGCACCTGTTGTATATATGCTACCTGTGTGTTAACATTTCAAAATCAGTGATTGGTCCATACTGTTAATCAGCTTTCATTATGTTGAAATGGAGAAAAATGTGCTGCAGACATAAAGTAATGAAATAATAATTTCAGTTGCAAATAAGTCACTTAAGAGGTATTGTACCGTGTGTTGCAATATGGTTGCACTGCAAGCCACCCACCGGGTCATTAGTCTGCCAACAACCTGTCATGCTGAGATGAAACTGTTAACTGTAATTTTTACAGACTGACGTGTTCACCCCAAGATGTCACGATGGAGGTTTTATATTTATTAACATCACATGAGTCACAAGAGAGCAGCTGTGTCTTTAAGTTACTCCCAATTACATCTGGTAACTGGTTTTGATGTTTTGGCAAATCGGTGTATATCTGAGACCTGTTTTGAGCTAGCAATGCTATTATTATTATTTCTTTAAACCAATCACAATTGTCTTGGGTGGCGTAAGACCAGGATGCAGAGATGGTGGAGACCAGCAATGGAGGAGGGTGGGGGGTTTATTTTAGCCAAACATTTAGGGAGATGAGTACATGTCTAAATAAAAATCCTCTCTCCAGATCGACCAGCCTGCCTTATTTCATGATGCAGATCTTCATCCAAATGTTTCATTTTCAGAGAGTACGGTGCAAGCCCGGAGTTTGTCGTTTTTTCCCATGCTGCACTTGCTCTTTGTATGCCTATCATATCCCCTAAACACCTCCCCACAACAACATGCTGTACATTTGTACCACTTTCCATTATTCATAAGACATTTCCACGGCATAACCATATAATTCAGGCAGCAATTATATTCCCCTTCAAAACAAAAGTAGCAGTACATGAAGTGAATTCATAGAAGAGGTCATTATCAGGATACAATTTTTTGCCCATCAATTCACAATCGATAGCCCATGATCACAATGTAGGCAGCAAGTACAGCTTTAGGTGTTTCATGGATACGACTCTCAAGCTTTGCACACATGGGTCTGGACAGTTTATCCTCTCTGCAGATTCATTAGACTGGATGGGGAGTCTGTGAACTGACATTTTCTTTCCACAGATGTTCCATGAGGTTTGAACCACTGAGGGACAGTAAGTCATTTGCCCGGAAGCGAAACCAGCATTGTTTTGCTTCGGGTCACCTCATCATCAGGTCACATGCTCTCAGTGATTTGAAATAAACCTTAGCAGGAGTTTTAGAATTAGCTTGTGCTAACCACATACACTTCCGCATTGGAAACGTTGTCATGGAAACAAAAATAATTAATCACTGTCACATGACCACTCCTAGATGTTCTGTACGTATCACTTAAGATATATCATGTGTTGAAATCAAGGATAAAGCTGGATCTGTATTCGTCTACATTATTTCAGTTTCTGCCCTCTTCTCTGCTGCAGTCTGTGTGGAAAATACAAATGTTCCATACGACAGCTACGAAGTGTTTGTCTGATCCTTTCTGTGTAAAAAGAGTTTAATGGGATCCTTGTGCTTATGAACATATTCACACCTTCTTATTTAGTGTAAGGTGTGACATGTTAACTTTAAGTGAAAATCATCTGTATCCCTAAAGCTTCGTAAAAAGGTTCTGATGAATGAGTATGAATTTCACAGGAGGTGATAGAAATAGAATTCACCACCTTGCTGAGTTCACATAATACGTCTATTAAAGCGGTGGATTAATTGACTTTAATGAGATATTATAATAATCTTGAAAAAGAAAGAACAGAATGTATTTCTTCACAGATGTCATGGCGTCTGTATGAAAGGGAGCAGGGAGAGACGTGTCAAAGGAAATGAAACAAACAAGCACATTATATGTGGTTACAGCTACTGGTGTTTTAATAATTCATTTTTCCTTCTACTGATATAACACACAGACACACACACAGACACACACAGACACACACAGACACACACACACACACACACACACACACACAGACACACACACACACACACACACACGGACCAGCTTTTGGGACACCACTTTCTGAGTATAGTTTAGAGGGAAGATACCATATTATAGATTCTAAATACCTACCGTCACTACATATTTACATACAACCATCTTTAGAACCATGTGAATAAACAAACTTGTTATCTAACTGACCTTTAGAGAACTGGGGACTGTATTTATAAAATGCATGAGGTCAGCAAGCAACAATTATCAATTAATTGTAATCTATTGGTTCTGTTTCTTTTTTTATGCAAACATCCCAAGTCCTGATGTGATGTCTTCAAACTGCTAAAAAGAGATGGTAGACTAAATGGACCTGGGCCAACCGTGGGTCTTTTAAATTAAATTTAAGAAGAAGAATTTAATTGCCATTGCCATGTCAAGCAAACAGAATCTAGAGACTATATCGTGTTGAGTTGTTCTCTCAGGCACACTCAGGTGCAGGTTCACCAAGCAGACAGCATGGTGACGTAGTGGAAGGATTCGTTGGGACTAGTTACACAACTTTCACCTGAGATAAAACATGTTGATGAAACAAGTTTGAGGGACAGGAAAAAACCACATATACTACGTTCTTCTGAGGACTTGTCTTCTGAGCTTGAAGAGCAAGACTAGTAACTTTCCTCCTCTTCTGTTACCTTTATGCACACCAGATCCAGGACAATAAAATGGATGCTGTCCAAACAGCACAATATATTTGTACACAAGCTGTGACATGTTTCCTCTGAGATTTCTCTGCACAATACACAAAGCAGACAATGATCGAACTCACAACAACATGTCCTTGTCCTTCTCTGACGGGATTATGAGCACATTTTCCATAGTTTCTTCACCTGCTCAACCTTTTGCATCTTGTCTTAGCTTCCATTAATGTGTTAATGAAAACAGCAAATCAGTGCTAAGAAAAAATTGATCCCACAGATGTGTAATGAGCCTAATGAACATGAATAAAAAACAGAGATGCACTTTACTTTCTCTGTTTCACACACCTTATTTCTCACATGACAGTTTTTTTAACCAGAGCTAAAATGAGAAACTTTTCTTGTTTTTCAGTGAAAATATATGTTGTATTTTGTTGTATTTGTTGTTTTTGTGATCCTCATCATTGCCATACTTGGATCGCTCATTTTCTCCCATCAAATGTGTATTCCATAAAAGCAAAGCTACAATCCAGTCTAATCTCAAAGTTTATAAATCATTTTAATCACCAGGCTCATTGGAAATCATGAATCAAATGTCTGAATAAACAATTAGCCGGCTGCATCAGGAGATGACTCATTCTTGTTATTGACTAAGCACCTGTAAACAGCCAGATGAGACTGTATGGAATATAAACGGTGACATGATAATAATAATATGAACCATTCTGCTGATGAGTTAAGCATCAGCACCAAGATGCTACAGCTAACATTACAACAAAATGCTAATTTAAGATAAATCCGTAGCTAACAAGCTGAAGAGCCTTTGTCAAGTGATCGGCACAGTGAACTTTATTGGAAAAGCAGAATATAATAGTAGTACTATAATAGTAGTGACACAGTTTGGTTAATTCATAAAAAACTGATATCTCTCAAAAGGTACATGTATACAAGGCCTGACTACGGTGGCCCTGAGAATCAAAAGCACAACAGCTTTTCAGAGAGGACAATGACATTTCAGAAAATACATTTTCCAAAGCATAAATCAAAATCGTACACTCTCATAGAAAACCTCATTAAATATTAACTGATAATTATCGTCTGTTTCATTGTCTGCTTTGCTATAATTTGAAACCGTTCTAGAAAGACCGATTGTTGATTTGACCTGTTGAATACTGAGCGTAACACTCCAGGCTACGTTTGCAATTACTTACAGATTTGTGCCATTTAAAACACGGTTTGGAGTCTAAACCAGATTATCTGACACTGTCTGTTTATTTAACTGCACTGGCTCAAAGGCATCAACACCACTAGATACCTTGTTTGGTCCTCAGCAGTTTAAACAATCAGGGCATTTTAAATCTCTATATTTGTTTTCTTATAATTGAGAATTCATCCGTGAGCCGCCGTTTACTATTAAGTATTTAATCCACATAAATAATCTAGTTATTACAGGCATTTTATTTTTTTAGTCTGGCTCTGATTTTACTGACTATTCCTCTCATTTCAGAATGTTTTTTTATTATTATTTTTATATCTTTAACATTTAAACTCTAATATTTCAGCCCAAATGTTGTATAATCTTCACTTACTGTTTCATTGTTATCAATTGTTTGTTTCGATTCTTAATTTTTAACTTATAAAGCACTTTGTACCTGTGCTGAAAAGTGTGCACAGATTATTATTATTATTAATCATTATTATTGCTTATTGAGGCAAATATTTCCAGTGACCAGGAGCGTCGCAGGAAATCACCCTGAGCTGTGAGGGGGCCCCTGATTAATGGGGCTAATTAAGAAAGTCCTCTTTAATGACAATATTGTGAAAGGGCTCTTAAATTCTGTGCACAGCTATACTGCAACAACACCATGGTGGGAAACCCTCTAACGAGGCCCCATGTCCCGAGTATTCTGCCAAACATTTTAAACGTTAGAGGTTTAGTTGAAGACTACAACGTCTGCATGTGTGTGCATGATGTGTCTGTGATGGTGTTGGGGATCTGCGCCTAAATTTGAGAACTTTCATGTTTTTGTTTGTATATTATGCACTTTGTTTGTAATTTAGATAATAAAAGAGTCAGAATTATGTGATTAAGCTTCAGGTCCCTATTCCCTGATGCCCACAAAGCCACGATTGTGGCAGCAACTTTGACAAAGCAGAACCTCATTATTAATTGTTTAGATACCGACAGTAAGAGCATTAGTTTATCTGGCAGTAATAAATGAACAAGATAGATTTTTTGTGCATTATGATTTTCTTCTTCAATGTAAATACGCTACACTAAATGGCCTATTCCATCAAATTAATGAAATAATTGTTCTTTCAAATTTAATGAAATGCTTAAATAACCATTTATTTAAAAGAGGGATTATTCTAATAAAATTATTCATTCAGTTTTTGATCTGTCTATCCCCAAAGGTGAACTACAACATGTTGAAATTATTTCCTGTATTCACATACGTTTAGTGTGAATGCGTCTGTCTCGTCTTTTCATTAAAACCGTCCGTTACTGTCTTCATTTAGCACCGAAATTAAAACGGCTGCCCCCAAAGGGCTTTATATTGGCAGCGTGAATAACAGAATTATTCATGTTTATCTGTGTTACCCAGTTTCTCTCTGCAAGAAACACTACTGGATCTCAACAAGAGCCAACTACCTGTCTCCGAGAGGGTTCTACCTGCACTTAGACTATTTGGAATTGGTATGAAAATAGAAATAGTTTTTTTAAGACGAGAAGTCTGCAAACTGGTACAAAAAAGAAGAAATATTGCTTAATTAGGCCCAACAGTTTTGATCTCTGGTTCTGAGAAAATGATGCAGTTTTTGGTGGGTTTGCTTAATTATGATGCTTAATCCAATCGGCTCTCCTGAGGTTTCCACAACAGCACAGTGGTAATTAAATCAAAGAAGTGAACGGAAATGAGGAAATGTTTCTCTTTCTTTCTTAATCTTCTTTTTCTGTCTAAATATAAATGACTAGAGGATGATATAAATACAATATAACCTTGTTTGTATGAGCTCTGTGGAAACAACAGAGCAACAATTATGAACTATCTTCTAGATATTTTTCATCTGACTGATTCTGACAAGACTCTCATCAATGCTTCATGAGATAAAATCAGTCTCTCACATCAGCGACTTTGAAACGACAAACACCAAGCTGATATACACAAACCATCACGCTGTACTGAGTCAGTGTTGCTAATAAATGGACAGAAGTAAAACATATTGATTTTGTTGCCTGTGTAGCTAAAAATCATTAAAATCACCATCAAGCGTTTGTTGGTTTTTGATGCATTGATTCATTAAGTTGAAGAAGCTGAAAATGAATTAGATCATTACTCTGTTTTCATGGTAATTCACTGTTAGGCAAAGGCACCATATGTTATATTGATGGGACAACGAACAATGAGCTCTCGAACAAACAACTTAAAATTATAGAAACCGTCTTTGAGAAGAATTTATTTGATTTTGACTT
Organism: Paralichthys olivaceus; assembly: GCF_024713975.1. NCBI lineage: Eukaryota > Metazoa > Chordata > Actinopteri > Pleuronectiformes > Paralichthyidae > Paralichthys > Paralichthys olivaceus. The sequence continues at coordinate 7,807,152 of NC_091099.1, read as the reverse complement.
TTTAGTTGGGTCCATGCCCCCTCCATTAACATAGAGGAGGTGATGTTTTTTGACCTATACTACATGCCAGCCACCAGGAGGTGCTTCAGCTTCACTTTTGGGGGCTGTCATATCGTCCATCTTTGTATACAGTTAATAGCTTAAACCAACAGTTAGTGCATCATATGGCAACATTAGAGAAATGTAATGTACTATAAATTACATTTTACTGAGAATACATCTGTATTTTTAGTTGAGGAGGACTTGTACATGAAGAATGCACATGTGAAGCATCATGATATAAACATCTTGGTACTTAAACTTGCAAAAGTAATCTGAGTCCATGATTGTTTAGAAGGACTCAAGCAAAAAAGATCTGGGGGGCCCCTACATTAACCCAAACCAAGAGCGTATGTCCTCCACCACCAAACAGACATGACACTTTGTCCCTTGATAATTCCACTCTCCTCAGCAGGATATGAATCATATCACCCTCCACCCCAACGTGTGAATGACAGCAGAGTGTGTGGTGATCGTGTTGGCATGGAGGTCAGAGGCCGGATGGAGCTGTGGAAAAATGCCCCCCTGTGGTTGATACCTTTTTGTCTTATGCTCACATCGGGAGAACCAGCGCCAATTATCACAGTGCCAAGTGCTTAATCCCCATCTAAGTCATTAGTCTGTGAGTCAAACTGTGCTGCTAAGATTGAAGGTAATTAAGAGCGATCCCTGACATGCAGCCTGAGTGTTAGATCTCTCAGATTCACTGTCTAACTAACTCCTTAGGGGGAGTTCAGCAGCAGGTTTCCTCATGTGCGCTCCTATAGAACACAGTTGGACTGACGCTGCTCACAGTCAAACCTGGCACAGTGAACGCTGCAGCAGAACTGTTATCCCACTTTAATAATTGCTCTTTTTCTGCACTCATCTTACATCATAATGCTTTATTCTTTTCTCTAATGTATGCCCACTTTTCTCATGCCAATATGTGCTCATGCCTGATGCTCAACACCATTAAATTCAACTGCCTGGATATTACAGCAGCCGTGAGCAGGTGTGTTCTGTGGAAACACGTCTTCCAAGTGTCTTTGTGAAATTTAGGATTCACAGTTAAAGGCAGTTCTGGTTGAGTTGCCTCATTTAATTCTTGTTATCATTACTGAGTAATTTCTATCAGTCTCACCCCAGTGGCTCGATCTCAGTGTCGAATCATCAACCCTGCCCCAGTGATAACAGAACAATCACTGGTTTAAAAAATTAATAAATGCTCAACAAACACAGTCAAATATTCTTTTTCATGGTGGCAGATGGAGAACACACTCTAATATAAATTGTATGATTTCATTGAATGTTCTTCATGGCCCAATCAATGCAGATATTTGTGTTTTTCAGGGAAAGGGGCCATTTCATTTCATGCACATTAATTCATATCAGTCAACTGTTACTGGTTTGCCCACGGAGGGAGAACAAAAAAAACACTGTCTGTTGCTCTGATTGTTTTGCACTGATTACATTAAAAAAAAAGAGAGAGAGAGGTCTTGCACTGTTTTTCTAATGTGAAAAAATGAAACATAAACATAAAAATGAAAAATAAACAGGAGCTTGTGTCTTAAAACGTCCTCCTGTTTGTAGCTTATGTAATATACAGCAGAGAATTGGAATTTTAATCATGAGTCTGGTTCTTAACAAATGTTTTTTGGCATAAAGATCACAATCATAATCATAATATACTTCACTCCTGAATAACATTTTTGAGTGTGATGTTTTTCAGCTCCACAGAGAAATATTCATGCTGTAATGTCACATCTGTGAGTGTGCACTGGGCACACTCACATATACTCGCATTAATAAGGCAGACGGTAGCTCTGCACTCTCTTTCTCTGGAGGTACGTCCATTTTATGGTGGTGCTATAGCAACAAATAGCCGTGTTTATGATGTGGGATCTGCAGCACTGCCACGGGGCTTGCAGGCGTGTATCTCCGCCAGTAGGGGGAGGGAGAGCAAACAAAGTGACAGACACAAACAACTGGTTGAGATATGAGGCTTCACAGAAAGCAGATGAAGTCATCAGTCTTAGAAACACCAGAGTGAATGGAAGTGTTTCTTCCTCATCAGTGCAGTGTCTGTTCCTCACAGGCAAGCTGGAGGCATGCGGCAGACACAATCATAAACACTGCATTTGTTAATGTGAAAATCAGATGCAGTGGGAAAACAAAAACAAGAGGAGCCCTTAAAGACAAGTTGCCACATCTATATTCACATGGAGACTCTGCACAGACGAGATCCTGAGTCTGCTGTTACAGTAGAGATAGACATGACGTCAGCCACCTTTTTCCAGTAAACCGAGTCCTTCATCTCACGGGGGGGGGGCTACAGAGCTACAGCTCAGGTGTACTTGGACCTCCCACTGATCCATCTGGGCTGCAAGGACTCACATGTAACATCCTTAGAAAACAGAGGGGGGGGGGGGCACAGTCAGGGAGGCAGCTCGTGTCATTTCTGCCTCTCTCATTAGTTGCCTCAACAAAACACATGACAGCACATGAACATTTGAATAAAAGCAAAGATCCCTGGGCAAGGTTGCAAAGGGATATACCCTCACTGAGCACTGTATTAGGAACACCTGTACACCTGCTTATTCATGCAATTATCCAGTCAACCAATCATTACAGTGCATAAATAAATGCAGATACATTTCAGCAGCTTAATTTAAACACACCAATAACTTCGGCCACTAGGGGTCTCTCAATCAGAGCAGCAACAAAAGACATGGCTGGACGGCATCGTGAGGCTGCATGGGATCATGGGAATTGTTTTCACCACCAGTGCCGATGACAATCTACCTGACGCGATTCATGTTCACAGTTTTTAACGTTTTATTCACGTCACACACCAAACTGTGATGAAGAATCACGATCTATTTTAACAGGCTGGCTAGTTAGCAGTGTGTTTTTCCCTCATCGTATGTTGTTTGCCCTGGGAGCTATAGCAGAGACGGTCAACGTCATGGTTAAAGCTGATATGATGCAATTAAAAGGGGATCAAAATGTCCTGATACCTCCAATAAAATTGTGGATTTTTTGAATAATTCTGGATAATGTAAGTAGTCAACAAAATATATAACTTGGGTGAAGTTGTTTTTAGACATTGTAACGAACAAAATAATGTTTGCATCAAACCACAATCAATAAAAAAAGTGACATGATTTGTTGGTGCCAGACAGGCTGGTATTTCTGGAACTGTTAATCTCCTGGAATTTTCATACACAACTCTCTCTCTCTCTCTCTCTCTCGCGCTCTTTCTCTCTCTCTTGCGCTCTTTCTCTTTGGAGTTTATGTGCAAAAACTCACACAAACAAAACATCCTGTGAGTTCTGACACATCAACACCTTGTTGTTGAGAGAGGTGAGAGGAGGGTGGTCACACAGAGTAACTGTTGAATTACAGCACATTTGCATTTAGCTTCTAAACAGAAGATGTCTATCCTGGTACATTAGTCTCAAACAGTCAAATTATTATAAAAAACTTTTCCATCAAGAGGAAAAAAGATGTGATGGCCCCGATTGCCCAAGTACGAGCAACAAATAAAGTTTGGTAACATGTGCAGAAGAATATAGGTATTATATTTAAAAGAGTCATGTAAATAATCCACATTTTTCAAGTTTTCATGAAAGAAGAAGGGCGGTAACGTAGATCGTACACTCCCATTGCAAGAGGCACACTTCCTGTCAGGTATAAGTGCCTTGAAAGTTCCTCCATCCAATCAGTAATCATCCTTGTAAGAACAGGTACCTAATTATACTGGTAGAAGTAAATGTCCACTTGTTTCTTTGTCATTTTAATTTCCCTGTTTGTCGTTGTGTTTTACTATTTGTCGATGTGATTCTCCATTTGTCGTTGTTTCTCTCTTAAGGGCCACTGTACTGAACTGACCAAAAAGAACATTAACGCATCACTCTATGGTCAGGTTCCACTCACATAACCAAAGAACAATTTGCAGCTGCAGTGGACAGCCTTTTCCATGGTGACATGTGAAAAAAACAATCGATCAGTAATAACCTGTAAAAACATGATGATTGAGTCAGGCAGACGCTGCATACAGTAGAATATAGTGTATATAAAATCAATGCACGGGTATTTCTCTGATCACCAACTGAAGGTCTGCGTTATATCTCTGAAGAGGAGGGAAGGATTAAATTAGGAGGTGTAGATTAGTGAGGCGAGATGCTGTGATCACAGTGAGGTGAGTCACTTGATTTAATAGCACTCCACTCCTGAAACTTGTTCACAAAACAAATTCACTGAGTTGACATCTGAAATTAGACGAGGGATCACATTCTCCATCAGTGTGGTGATGTTCAGTGATTCACTGCATTCTCACACTTCTAGCTGTGTTCAAGATGCCTGAGGGAATTCTGCATCCAGATTTAACATAACCACGCCATAATTGTCCCTAAAATTAGTTCAGAACCTTCTGAATTATATAAAAACCAGAGTAAGTGGATTTGTTTAAGTAAAATCATCTAACAGATTAAACTCGCTCAGGCTACGTCCACACTAATATGTTTTTAATCTTAACATGATCTGTGTCACAAATCATCTCTGTCAGGAAGCAGATTGTCTGGTGTGTTGGTCGCTTCGATGCAGAAAACACAGCGAAAGAGAAACAACAATGGTGAAAAGGTGGAACTGTTACTGAAAGTAAGGTTCAGCAAAGCTTTGGCTGTCGAGTCATGACTGATAAGACCCAATCAGGAAATGCCTTGAGATTGTATATGCTGTGATTTGGCGCTTTACTATTAAAATTGACTTGAGTTGAAGATGTGTGTCTATGTCATTGTTTTCAAAAGTCTCTGCCTTCTAAACTGAAATGGTACCAGCAGCATTTCCAAAAGACAAAGTCTAAGGCTAACTTCAGGCTTGTTGTTTGAACAGCAACTGAAAGCCCTTTGAAAATCATGTTTTTGCTGACCCCTGGTGGTTTAACGTCTCCCCTTGCTGCCGTGACTCACAGGTGGTGAACGGAATGGTGACGTCTAGAGTTTTCCTGCTGGGTTTAAGATCCTAAATTCAATTACAAAGTATTAAGATCAGAGTTCTGCTGAATTCTCCAGGATATTCAGGTGAGGGGTGGAGCAGCAGACAGGATGTATTCATTCTGCAGTGGAGATCAATTGTTTTTGTTCGGCGTTGGCTCTTATCACCAAAAGCTCTCTTGACATCTTTGTTGGTGCATGTATGATACTACTTTTTCATATTTGTGTGAAATGTCATTAAAACATCTCGCTCCTGCGGAAGATCTCCTGCTGTTTTCGGCTAATTCAACCAGAAACTCCGGAGCTTCGCTGGAGAATATCTAGACTTCAGCGTGTGTCTGAAAGCAGCTTCAGTGATGTTTGCTCTTAACTATCGTTGTAAATACGAAAACATTTTCATCTTTCTCCCAGAACACCAGAGATAAATGACACGAGGCTAGATGTCTTCTAAATTTGCTTCAGTTTCCTGAGGTGACAAAAACACATACGTTTTTTCTTAATTTGTTTTTGTTTTGCTGTTTTTTGTGTATATACAACTTTGGTTAGTTCATTTTTAGGAATGTACTAAAATTTAAAGCTACATGCTGCAGAACGTTTGACACCTTGACTCTGAATAGTTGCAATACCTACAACCTGAAGAAATCTTCTCTCCGGTCCCAAAAATGTCTTTTCTCAGCATCTGATGCTCAAGACTCTCAGTTGTCTGCAACCATCAGTGGGTCCACACTCAGAATTATGTGACTGATTACGCCTCCTGTCCCATCTAGGTGGATTGTGTGTCTGTCAGTGGGGAACCTTGTTAGCACTGTCCTTGTGGCTGCAGGGTCCAATCGTCGGTTCTGATTACTGCTTTGTTGTCACCATTATCACCTTGCTCATCAGTAAAAGTGTGGAACTGACAGTAATTGTAATTGTTTGCTTAGTGGCTGTGTGCCTTTTTGGTGCTCCCATGGCTGCCTGTTGTTTCTGATAATATGTAATTAGCTGGATAATCTTTGGTCTTTAGAGCTTGTTTTGAAAATTTCTACATAATTTTTTTTTTTCTCACAGTGAGAACAAAGCCACAGCACATAGTTCTTGCACGGAAAGCCCGAGCCTTCGGTGTTTTTAGGAGAAGACAGAGAGGTAATTAGAGGATCTCAGACCAGTGTGGTTGCATTTTTTTCTATCATGAAAAGAGTTGCTTGATAATCCCACTATGCTCTTTCTGCTCACAGCTTTTGGGGAGTTTACAAACAAGTCTGTTCTCAAAATAAAACTCTATGAAAGGTTGAAGTACAGATGGAGGGACAGATATGAGATTTTAATATTTTATTTCTGACAGAATTTTCATTAAAAGTAAATCTCAAAGGGCAACAAGGAGGAGATAAAACACTGAAATGCTCTTATGTCAAAAAGGGAGCAAGTACTAAACACAGATAACCACACAGGAAGTTATTCTGTACTGTGGTCGTCTGAAGCAACATCAAACCAGACAGAGGCTGTGTGTTTAAAGTTTGTTTCTTCAGACTCATCTCAGTCTGACTCACAGCCAAAGAGTTGCAGCACAGAAATATCAGATGAATGTGTTAGTCAAGTTCAGACCCACTTATGCAAATTAACCATCCATTTAACAAGAGAAAAACAAGTTTCAGTTTTTCTTCTTCACTGCTGTGCTTTTCATGAACTATCCTGTCTGTTTCACAGCTCAGCAGATTCAGCAGAGTTCAGCTTCTTAGAATGACACACTTGACTCAAAAAAAACCCCTTCAGAACACTGCTTTACATTCACACATCAGTGTCAATATATAAATTAGAGTCGGCCGGCAGTTGAATGCACGCCATTCTGACATTGTTGTGGTTACTAACTTTTCACCTTGCACTCAACCACTGAGGTTATATGACTGATTTTCAGATTTATATCCAAGGAAACAAGATCCTGTCTGTCTCCTATCCCACTGAAAACATATACAGGTCTGTTAGTAACAATACATCAAGCACATTTAACCAGATTAACCACAAAATTGCACTGACTCGTGGATATTAGTCCCCCACATATAATTTTCCACAAATTATTACTTAGGAAATTGGTGAAAATATCAAAAAGATCTGCATTTTATCAGCATTATCCTGACCATCAAACATACAAACCAATGGACAGTGGCGAAAACACTTCCTCCATTGTGGCACAATCGATTTTGCACTCTGAATGAAAAACACTTGGAAAATCAGGCTCCAATAGTAGTAGTGGAGGTAATAATGATTGTAATAGTAGTTGTGGTATTGCTTTAGTTGGTTTTAACTCAAAATATCTACTCAACTATATGTTTCACCATTCATCCAAAAGGTTTAAACAGGTGTGATGTCAAAGATTTAATGTTAGAAGACATCGTTTTAGAGGTACAGTGTGTAGAATTTTGTGATATCTAGTGTTGAAGTTTCATGTTGCAGCTGAACACCCCTCACCTCACCCTCTCCTTCCAAACATGAAAGAGAAACTGTGGCAGCCTTCAGTTTTCATAAAAACTCAAAAGGTGTTTAGTTTGTCCAGTCTGTACTAATGTCAAAAACATGACGGCCTCCTTAGAGGGGACCCCCCTCCATCTAAATATAAAGTATTTAAATATAACGTTTTTTCTGGGGTAAAGAAAACTACAATTCATACAATTTAGATGAAAAGAACTAGTGAAAACATCATAATTTTTTATTCTACATTCAATTTTTGCCCATAGTTCCTTTTCACCTAAATCTTACACCACAGTTTCTTTTTTATGTTTGGAAGGAGAGGGTGAGGTGAGGTGTGTTCAGCTGCAACATGAAACTTCAACACTCAATATCAATAAATACTACACACTGTACCTTTAAGCAGACACAAGTCAAAGAACCAACATTTTGCAGGCAGGGGTTTAATGCTTGTGGTTATTCTGAGGTCAACAAAGGCAGCAAAACACACAAACACACACACACACACACACACACACACACACACACACACACACACACAACAGAGCCCCAATGTCATGCACAGTAGCCAGAGTTTCTGAGAAATACCAGAGGATTTGTGTCAACCAGTGTTGCAGTTTTAAAATCTGGCAACATGTGATAATACTTGGTTCGGCCAAAGGATCACATCCTAAAAAATAACAGCCGAGCAACACTGTGTGTTCAGTGAAGAGCAGAGAGTTTCCACATCCGTACACTTGTGGCACCAAACCATCTCTTAGGCCAGGACGGTGCGATGTACAGCCAATTTCAGTTCACCAGCACCAGGCAACAGTTTCATGGAAGAGAATGTGCACATCTCAGAGAATGTGCACATCTCATTTGTGTAGCGTTTATAAACTTTTACAAAGTGGTCTCACCGGTGACAGAGGTGAGGAAGACGAGAGAACAAAGCATCAAAACATCTTTGATTGCACTTTTCAGTGACTCAGATGCATCAACAATCTTATTATGTCAAATTGTAATATAATTCACTTCTGAATCCAGTGGCAGTAATTGCAGGTCCAATTTACTAATGATTATCACAACCAGTCGCAGCCGTAATTATCAAGAGTCAGTGATGCTGTGAAATTGTCGTCTGGCTTGTTGCTTTATGTTCTGGAGATTAAACACAGAGTCCAGGTGCATGGAAATTATTCAACGCCATGTTTGTTTGACAAATGAACCTTTACAGTACAGTTGGTGAGCTACTGATAAGAATTAACAGAGGTGTGGATACACTGGTTTAATTAATTATGATATATATAGTTTTAAGAGAAAAGACACTAAACAGGTTGTTGAGTGTGGCACATCAGCTACTCAAAACTTTTTAGGCTTATTCAAATGTGTCAAATGGACCAGACAGTCCAAGACTAGGACTTCAGTACATGAGCCAGATTGAGAATCATTTTTTGAAAATATTTCTCTGTGGACCAACAACTTTGAAGACCTAATTCTGAAGCTGGAGGAAAGATATATGAGAAATAATGAAGTGTGATGACAATAAAAACAACATATTTATATTCTTTAGAAAAGTAGAGTATGAATTCTTTGATTTTCCACATTCACCACAAACATGTTTTGGTCTTTATGTTCATCAGACACTTTACAGCAGAAGAAATAAATGGAAACTTCTCTCATCCCAATCGATGGAGGACTAAAAATGTATTTTATTAAAATAACATTATATGGCTTGAAGAGACATTGAGGGGCTCCTTGTTTTGTTTTGTTTAAATATATTCTTATACATGTAAAGCTATCTTTATTATTACCATTAGCATCATCCGTTCTGCTGAGGGTTGTTGGTGGTTGCAGTGTATCCCAGTAAACACAGAGTGAGAGACGAGAGATAACAACAACACATCTATCACAAATCTGTGAATAATTTAATCAAACCTGAACGTCTTTAGAGGGCATCACACAAACACTGAGAGAAGGAGCAGACAGCAGACTGAAAGGATGTTGAGTTCAAACTCGGGTCCTTTCCTCCTGGGAGGGGACAGTGTTTACCACTGAGCCACCCTGTGGCCCCGTCATTACAAATTATTTTTTTTTTTGGTTGCTGTTTCAATACATTGACTGTAGTGGCAGAGATTTTAGACATACTGAAGATATCTCAAATCTTCAGCCAAAAACATGGAAACAAAATGCTACAGACGATATTTAACACCTGCAGATTGTTGTTCGTTGAAAATAATGAAACCAGCGACTGATTATCTTGGCTTTTTGGTGTCATTAAGTGTTAATGTCACTCCATCAGAGCTGTATTCAAACTAAACAACTGTGAGTGCATGAACTGCGCGTAATGTGTGAGGGAAACACACATTCAGACTCAGAAAAGTGTTATGGATCTGTACTATTATTACTGATAATGATTGCATCTGTGTTTTCTGTGTTGTGCCTCCCTACTGGTACAATATTAGCTCACACTGTCAATGACACTTCCTAATCAGTGACTTAAATACCTGCCATCAATATAATGTTTTTTCTGTCTGTCTATTATTCACATAAATCTGTCTTTATGTATTTGACTCTCATATCTGAAGAATGGTTGATCTAATCAGCTTCCCAATTAGTAAGTATATCCTTAAGTGCCCAGAGAAGTGCAATTTAAAAACTGGTGAGATTCGGACACAAGACACAGACAATATTGATAAACTTCAACCAGCGTTTCCTGGGGCTCATCAATGTAAGTGACATTCACAAAGGATTCTCCAGGTCGGGGTTCTGAGTCGAGTTCTACTGAACTTCATGCCGTGGTTCTATAACTCTCACAACCTTAGATAGAAAAGCTGCAACCAGCATCACCACAGGGCAAACAGGCAGGTTTAGAACGGCCGCAGCGCTATTATAAAATAAATATAGCTGTGTTTGAGACCTGTTCACGTGTAGGAAGTGTGTATGGACACGGCCAGTCTCTGTTCCTCTGTCCTATTCCACATCGGTCCGGCAGTCTATCTGACCACAAAGCAGAATTAATGTGATGAGGGAACAGGATGGAGAGAACATAATGAGGTTTATAATTAGCCTGTGGGTTAGAGGGGTGGCCGCTGGAGGTCAGGCCTGAATGCTTCTGTGCTGTCAGGTTAATGCATGTGTGTGTGTGTGCATGTGTGTGTGTGTGTGTGTGTGTGTGTGTGTGAAGGGGGTTATGACCACCAATTAGCTCTCCCCCCTCAATTAATTCAAATTTCTGCAATTTACATCAAGTTCAACCAATACTGAACTTTTATGAATTTCCGAGTAGAGGGGGTCTAATTATATGTTTTGAATTTGTAAGCAAAAGCTGTGTGGAAACTGATGTTACACACAAGCATACATAGACTTTTCCTCGTTTTGCAGTCTCGGACACAACCATCAACTAGCTATACAAACTCACACGCCCTCCGAATGGTTCCACAGTTTATGTTTCTTCAGGGCGCTGGGCTGTTGATTGATTTCAGTGATCTACTCAGAACAGGAAATGGTCTGGGTGGGTCTTTAGAGGACTGCTGTCAGCCACTGTCAACATTTGGCACCATGTAACCAAGCAGGGGAACGGTATCTCCATCATACTGGTGCCGCAAAACCACAGCTCTTCCCCCTCTGCTGTCAGATTGTAGCGCCAGTTCCAGTAGATTGCTCGCAAAACACAGTCGTGCCCCTCAAGACGAGAGTTTTCATCGATTCATTTAAATCTATGTCCCCCCCTCCTTCACTCTACGACGTAATCATTAAACATGACCTGGATTCGGTGGCTCGTAAACCTTTATGGTGGAGGGGTTACGATATCACAGGGGATGACATTTTTTGATGTGAAGTCACAGCAGTTAATGTGGGATCTAACCTAGAATGATGGCTCTGTGGTGTAGAGGTTATGAGAGCAGTAAAAATAATAGACTGCAAAGCCAGGGTTTTGTTGGTTGGTCACTTCTACTATACGGTCGTCCTAGTAAAATACCCTAGCGTGTGTGTGTGTAACGACGTAGAGATCATTCCAGGATGCTGGTTTTATGGGCTGGACTTGTGTGTACAAGTTGAATCTGAACGATTACTGGGACAGAAACATGAAATCAAGCAATAAAACATGTTGCTCCGTAACTTCTGAACTGTGCTGCTGAGAAATATTAGGATTCCTCTGACCCCCTTTACTTAAATCAATACCAGTACACACTTCTGCCACTTTGCATTTCTGTGTCTTCTCTTATCCCCAGTGGAGCCACTTTGCATGAAATTTCCCTGAAATTCTGCACCACTGTATCTTGACATTGTGTAAACAGCATCGTGACTGTTCCGTGACCCCAGTCAGTGTCTGACTCTAATGAACAAACATGACATTTA